>NC_051056.1:27477978-28165478 GCF_904848185.1 Acanthopagrus latus
GGGGGCAGGCTTGTGTGTGTGTGTGTGTGTGTGTGTGTGTGTGTGTGTGTGTGGGAGAAAGAGAGAGAAGTACAGGTCAGAATCAGTGATAGGCATCTGTGATATCTATATTCCACCACAGAGCCAAAAAAGAAAACCTCTCCATCTCAGTTAACAACATCTCAGAGTTAGTCTGTGTTGTGTGTGTGTGTGTGTGTGTGTGTGTGTGTGTGTGTGTGTGTGTGTGTGTGTGTGTGTGTGCTTTGTAGAAGCCTGTATACCATCTGTATGAGAGAGAATCCACTCTGTTTGGGCCACACAATCTATTCATCACACGGTGTGATAAGCAACGTTTACCATTTCCTCAAGTACGGCGGCCATTTCCCCCCTAATTTCCACCGAGGAATTTTAGGGCTAATGCTACGTGTCTCCTCCTAAAGCCTCTTTGTTATGGCTGTAATGAGCAGTTTAGCCTATGTGACCAGCTAGTGTTTGGTTTTGGAATGTGTATGTGGCGTCCATTCAGAAAAAAATCCACAAGAGCTTCCCATAAAGACTGAGCTCCATTGTTGATATAGGCCCTTGAGTGATATAGCTAACAGGACGTGACACTCATGATGTGGAATCTGGACATTTGTGTGGACATAATGTCATCATCTGTCTTTGACTAAGAGACACTCAAAGAGGGGAGCCTCCACCTTAGTGAGAAGAGTGTGGACATGTGTTTTTCTGAGATACCTTTCTCTGAAAGAGCACCTCAGCAATTACTATCCAGTGCAATTTTCCCCTGTGGTTGCAAATAACGATTATTTTCATTGTTGATTAATCTGCCCATTATTTTCACCATTTAGCACAGAGGGCGGTGTACACTGTATGGATTATAAACCCCACTGAGGAGATATGATTTGAGACTCTGAACTAGATAATTAAAACTAATTTGACTTGTTTGGTCTATAGAATGTAAAAAATCGTTTATTTTGTCAAAGCAACAGTCCAAAACCACAAGACTTTTAATTTACTCTCATACACGACATAGAAACGCTGCAATTCTTTTCATTTAAGAAGCTGGAAACAGCAAATGTTTGACATGTTTGCTTTGAAAACATGCAACGGATTATAAAAAATCAACTAATCAACTAATTGATCTATACAATTCACACAACAATTTAAATAATCAGCTCAAACTATCTGTGACTGCACTTCCTAAAGATGAATATACTGACGCTTAATTAATCCTGTAAGCGCTCCAAATGATTAAGCATGCTGACTGGAGGACAAAGCTGTCCAAAATGACCTAATCCTTCCTCGGAGACCAAGTTTCACTTTGGGAATTTCAGTCCAAGTAAGATTTAGTACAGAGGATGTCTACAACTTTGTCCTCCCTTTGATAACCATTTCTAAACAAAGCAAAGAGGGAAGACATGCTCCAATTACTCTCTTTCGCAGCACAAGAGCACTCGGAGTTACCCGCCCTGCTGCCAGGCCCTCTGTTCTCTGGGCCTCCTCAGTCTTGGTGGAGAGGTCTTTCCCTTCTCGTTTTAACAAACTGCCTTATGTAAGCATCTGCTCAACCACAGGAGAATCGGAGCTGACATTTCAAAGTGCCGCTCCGTGTGCTTTATGAATGCACCGACCCAAAGTTTCTACCTCGGCTTCATTTATCACGCTCAACGACTGCCTGACAGAGTGAAGGCCGTCCGTCATCGCCCCTCAAAACACCCCCCTGCTGTTTTCCCCACCTTCAACCACTTTTTTCTCACCAGTCCCCCTCTTCTTAAAACCCAGTCAGGTTTCACCTCCATCTGTGGCTCCTCTGCTGAGCCTTCTCCTGCTGGAAGTGCAGCAACTTGCCCTTTTGAATCTCAGAAACAACAGACAAGGCTCTCCTGCCGAGGGGTCAACACACTTCTCTGCTGGGTGTCTTTGAGATGTTAACGGCAGATTCAGGATGTGTGGCGGCTGTTTTTATGTGTGGAAGGCTCTCTGTGGAGTCATCCTTTCAGTTTAGAGTTGGATTTCTTTCACAGGAATTAGGTGATGAGATTAGGGGATTATTATACGGAGGGGATGTCCTCATGATGTCATATTTTCACCCTCGAGATCAGTGAAAGAGTTTAAATAAATGTTTTAGGAAACTGTTTCGACTTGAGTGCACAGAAAAGTGAATATAGTGGAAAATGTATACATGACACAAGATTAAAAACAATAACAGAGTGAGTAAAAAAAGAGAGCAGAAAGCTAAATACTCACATCAAGAGTGTCTTCATTGATTACCAGCATGCCCATGTTCTTGGTCAGCAGTTTGCAGGAATGTCCTACATGGAGACAGAAAAACAGAAGAGGGAATTAGAGCAATTACCACAAATTAGAGAAAATCTATAAGACTAGAAAAGACTGATATTATGCGTGCAGATAGGCAGGAAATAGTTCAAATGAAATGAATTACCACTTTACTACTACATCAACTTGAGCTTAGCTCTATAACCTCATTCAGCTTGACAACTCATCTGCCTTAGGCTCAAACACACAGAGATTAAATAGATAAAATATAACAAAATCAAACAGATAAAGGACACAACAGTGTTCAGAAATACAGTTTAAAGGACACCAATTAAAATGTTACAGCTCAGAGCCAGTGTCTCGGGACATGACTAATGAGTTTGGTTTACAAGGGTTTGTCAGTTTCCTGTTTTAATAGGCAGTTACAACTCTGAGTTACCCAACATGACTCTCGGGGGAGCGTTCCCCTCAGCTCTTGGCTGGGACAGATGCTCAGGGTCACCGGCGAGGTGGTGGAGGGAGCCTCCGGTCGGGGAAAACAGAAATGTTTCAGGAACCGACAGTGAAGCCTTCAGTTTAAAAGCCGAGGCTGAATGAAAAGGCTGCCATCTGTGGCATGACCGCATGAATGTTTGTGGGCTTCGACACTTTGCTTCTGTCTGGAGAGAGATTCTAGTTTCTTTAAGGGGGTTACCACAAAGCCCGTGTTTTCGTGAATGCATGGGTGGTATTTTCTGTGCACAAAACACACAGTCGAACACAATAGTGCACACACACACAGTACACACAGAGCATGAGGTGTGCATGAGGAAATGAGAGGGTTTCACCTCCAGAGTGAAAACCAAACAGCGTCGGGGTCTGGGACTGCCAGATTGTTTTCTTAAGTGCAAAGGTGCAAACGTCCAGAAATTTGCCAATGCAAGGAAAATGTCTCCCCATCTCAACACAGCGTCTCTCCCTCCTTCCCCCCTTGTCGATTCTTACCACAGCCCTTCCGCTTAATGTGTTTACCTTGAGCTCATTTGACTGCGGCCAAACTGCCCTTTTTTATTTCACCCAGAGAACGTCGGATTCCTGGCCTTTCTCCATCTCAGGCGGAACTAAACATGGCTCCCACTGGAGTTGAGGAATGTGTAACGGGGACACTCAAGTCGCAGTAATCTCAAATGTTGCAAAGAGAGCAACAATTACTTTACAGATAGAATCTTAACGACAGAGGGTATTCAATATGGATACCACATACCACTAAGACTACGGCAGGTAGAAAGAATGGAAACCTGAAACAAATGACTGATGAAAAAGGTGTGAAGGTCGGTATCACGGGGGTTCATAGTTATGTAGGCAGATACGGGACACATTTTCATCTTTATCAAGACCATGACCATTCACGTGTCACACAAACGACTGCCTGTAAGCATGCTAACATATCAATTTTATTTTTGCAAACCGCACATTCACCACCAGAAACAGTAGTTATTTGATACGTATCCTGTCCCTTCCCCCCCGAAAAGCCAATTGTCTGCTTGATGACCTGTGGAACCAGGACACATATCTAGCCAATCACGTTGCTGCGTCAACAGTTGAGATTCCCAAGAGTTTGAAGCAATTTAGTGTCAGGAAGGACTAGCTGAAGAAAAAGCTGGTGTCATATAACGTTACGCATGTAAGAGAAGAAGTGTAAACTTTGGGGAAAAAAGGGATTTTAAGATGACTTTGAGGCAAAGACGCCAAACTTTTTAAGCGTTTTGTTTTTTATGAGATTTGACTGGTGATTCAATAAATGCAGTTTTATTCCCTTCCACATTCACTCAGATAGAGGCCTGGTCTTTTCAGCCTGTAATAACTATTCAGGGGCGTTGCCAAGATGGCTGCTGGCTGGCAAGACATGCAGATGAAGTCCCAGCTCGCGATCAGACGCCCCTACACTTGTAATGTATGTCAGTTTGGTGGCGACTGCAAGGTTAGCTAGCATAATGGCTGAGTGAAGAGCTAATATGGGTACATCAATTTTTATCATTCACAAGTCATATCATCGCAATACTGAATAAAGTCTTCGTACAATGTAGTTTCTCCTCATTTTGCGCAGGTTTAACAAAAGGTTGTGTTCACTCTCTCTTATGTGGCTCTCATCTGGGATATTTTCAACAAGCTGATTTCTGGCTCGGACCTGCCAAAGCATCATGAGCATTTAAACTCCGCTCAACAAACACCCCACAGCACTGGGAGCGTGTCCCAGAGCAAACACTGCACTTTCCTCAGGCAGCAAGAGTAGTTACTGTATATTAGTCATGATAGTTCTGGATTAGGGATAAATTGAAACAGCAGTCTTTTCAGCTTCGGATCAAATGGATCATATATGCTTCAGTGTCATAAATATGTGAGAAAAGAAAACTCAACTGAATTTAAACCCAAGGATCTGTGCCAAGAGAGGCGTTTGGGTGGCCACCTTGAAAAATCTAAATGCAATGGGCAAAATTCACCAGTCCAATGTGGCAAAGGGTGTACCATTAACCCTGGCAATGGGGATCATCTTTCAGTGAGGAAAATAGTAAAAACAAAGTCAATATTGAGCGGAGATTTTACAGAGCGGCCTAGTCAAGCGGCGGACCTGTAAAAATACTTCCAGTGAGCGTGTGCTCTCGCAGAGCTCCCTCACATCTGGGCACGGTGGGCACAAAGGGCTGATTCAGGCACGCCTCAGTGGTAGGTACAGCCACAAACGGAGGTACTTTTCATATCTGTTTTTCTGGACTGTTTAAACCTTGGTTGCGTTCAGGGTTGGTCCGTTTGTAGTATTCAGCCACATCTAAGAGCTGTAGGAACACAGCCAATTAAGAAAGCTGAGCTGAAACTGGTGGACCAGAGCTCTTCATTCACCTTTCTGATAACATCTGCAAGGCTAAAACCTCCAGGGGAGCCAGATACATGAGAGCTGCCTGCTTGTGTACATTTGTGTGTTATGTATTTCACGTCAGTGAAGTGTGCTCATACATCATGTGGCATTCTGCGACCGATGCTTTTGCGCGATATGTGTGACAGAGAAGCATTCAGCTTGTCAGTAGTTTGTCTTGCTGGGTGAATAATGACCACACGACTGACTGCCGTACCTGTAAAAAGCCGGCAAACAATTTATCACCACACACATCAGGTTCAGCGGTGACTTTCCGTTTGGTTGAGGCCAAGTGCACAGGCAGCCATAATGATCCTGATGCACAAATACTAATGCAGGGTTACTGAGACCATTATGAATGCAAGAGCTATTTCATCTCCACGCTTGCAAAGAAAGCCCACCGTCTGGAGGTCGCTAGTCAGAGTTGCAGTATTTAACTTTGCATTTGTCAGAACAATACTGGATGATGGCAGACGCTGTGGTGGCTGTCTAAGGCGGCTTCATCTGGGTCTGTATAGTGCTTTTAATTGTGTGTGAGTTTTATGATCTGTTGTTTCTTCTGTTTTATGTATTTTTTTACTTCATTTTTTGCTGTTTTAAATGGTTTTAATTCATTTTACTTGCTGAAACAATTTCTGTGATATATAAAATAAACTTGACTCACTTATCTCTCCTGTCTCTTCAAATCATGAAAACATAACTTAATTATTATTGTCAGGATATCTTGTGAGTCTCCCAATTTTATGGAAGTGGAACACTAAGTCTCTGGATTTCCCCTTTAAATCCAGTAGATTGAATTAATCCACATCCACTGTATGATCTTATCGCAACCATCTGTTGTTGGTCCCCATTACCACGACTCCAGCTGCTTTTGTAAACCGCTATCAGCATTATGCTTGTATCAAGCTTCGCTGGGGAAACACGGAGGCAAAGTGCACAACAAGGCTGTTCTTAAATTGGAGGACGCGGATTCAAGTCTCCAGGTCAGCAACACACTCAACTCCTGACTCTCACCAATATTAATGGCCGTTTCCTGTTTGTCTCCCGTCAGGATCCAGATCTTGATGTCCGCCTTCATCAGAGTCTCAATGGTCTCAGGCACCTTATCCTGGAGCTTGTCCTCTATGGCCGTAGCCCCCAGCAGCTGCAGGTTCTGCACCCGAAAACAGGGGAAAAGAACGAGAAAAAAAAGGTCAGTAAGTGGTGATCAAAACAGAGGAAGGCCTTTAAAACGTCATGTGTCAGAGAAACATGTGAGCCGGGATTGTGTCACTCATTCACTCGTGTTTTTCCTCTCATCAGCTGCCCTTGTTTATCACCCAGAAAAACCACAATGGGCTTTAGGGGTATTGGATACGTTACTACGCCTGTGTGTGCAAGAGTGTGTGCATGTGTATGTATGTGCATGTGTGCATCTGCAGAAGAGACCTCTCACACACACACAAGCACGGCCACAAAATACTGTTGGTGTTTTTTCCCAGGAAACTCGGTGGTTCTTTGGGGCTGGTTGTGGGCTCGTATGGGGCCACAACAGGGCCGGAGATTTGACGAGACCCAGGGGTAGAGGGGAGACAGGACCCGGCAGCAGAGGAAAGGCAGAGGAAGCGCTCCTGAGCCCTGCTGCTTATACATCTATAGCTCTGTCCTCTCTAATCATTTGGAACAACACAGCACTGAAAACTGTGCCTGGGGGAAAAAAAAACATGACTATATCTCATGAGTCCTCATTTGCCTTTTTGATGTGATTGTTCTATTGATCCTGTTGTTGTTCTCTTGGATTATGATACAAGAGCCACTTGGATCATAATTCAACCCTTAAGCCAGGGTGGGACCATAACACTAGCCACTAGCTCGCAGCTGGTAGAATAATTCAAGTGTCATGCAGTACTGAGAGATCAGCTGCCTCTGAATTCATCCACTGTAGAGGAGAGTCAGTTATTTCCTGCTCTACTTCTAATTTGTAAGAAATTAAAGTTTATAAACTGAGGCTGCAGCGCAGAAGACTGACGTTTCCTTACGATTGTCTTCCTGGAATATTTATCCAGTTACTGGTAGTTGGCTGAGCTAAAGTGCATGTCGTCTAGAAATAATCAAATTAAGCTTAAACTAATCAGCAAAGTTGATGAGAAACATTTGCTTGAAAGACCACAACAGTTTACTTTATATGAACGCACTGTAAAACTGAGTAATGTGAGCGTAATAGTCACTTTGTTGAAGGAAGATTTGGGTCATACGGTTACAGTGATTCACTATTTTCTTAAGCACAGTAAAGTACCAGATATTTAGAATAATAATCAACTGCAGTATTAGATATCAAAGAATATTATACTTTGGTTACATACAAATACCTTGAAATTTAAATCAGTTCTAACTATATGGGTGACCTTTACTTTAACCAAAGTAATGGAGTATTTTAGAACGATATCTTTACGACTTTTGGGTACTTTAAAAAAAACTGCACAGAAATACAAAAGATTTTAAATACAGAACACAAAAACAAAGGGATTAAGTTAAATTGTAAAGTTAATTATCAAGTAAATCCTGTCAAGCCTAAATTATGTAAAGTTTGTCACCTTTCTTAAACAGTAGTTAATCACACTTGAGCCGTTTGTTTGAAAGAGGGTGTGAAAGAGTAATCTCAGATGTTTTCACACAGTGTTGGAATTTCACTGCGACTCCATTGTGCCCCCATGTGGCGTCACTGTGTGCAGTTCCAAGTATGGGTGGCCCTGAGGAGCAATGAACCCCCAAACCTTGGCAGAATCAGTGCCACGCTCTGCCCATTAAGCAATGCACATTACATTTTCCTTTCTGAAAGCTTTTATGTTTATTTCATGATTGATTGCCTCCATTTGTTTTGGGCAGCCAGGAGCAGCCGTGAGGAACATGCCAAGTGGCTGATTTACGACTGTGGCTTCCTGTGTTTGACTAGCGCTTCCACACAGACCCACCTCACAGGAAACCAATTCTACCTGCTGGTGAAACCTCAAATCTCCTTCAAGCAAACACACAATTTGGAGCTTTTTATACATTTCCAGGTGTGATTGCACTGTCCCATTAGTTACATTTGGGTGCCTTGAGTCTGTGCCCAGTCTGTGTGCATGAACACTAAAGTCTATCAGAAATGATTTGTATGAAACCTTGTGTATTAAATAAATGCAGCAGGTAACCAGATGAAGACAAATTGCTTCTTACTTGCCAAGCTAGAGCATTTCACAGAGTATGGTGGCAGGACGCCCAGGCAAAAATTCAGGAAACATAACAGGCAGTCATGGCATCAGGAACTGACACCACACAAACACATTTCACCTTCTCTATCAGCTCGTAGCTCTCTTCCAGTTTAAGGGCTCTGTTCTGGAGGGAGGTGGAGGCTCTGTTCTGGATCTCCAGCCAGTGCTGATAGGACGACTCACTGACATCTGCCACCGCAAAGCACAGGGTACGCAGGCCTGGAAGAGGAAAACAGCAGGTCAGAAACAACAGAGGGCAATTAGCCGTCTACCCACACTCACTTTCTTTGTTTGTTTCATCAATTAACTTAATGACTGAATATTAATCCTTTCCATATGAAATGACATAATCACTCAGCTGATGCGAGGACTGTCACACTGACAATTACGTCATAGGAAGTTATTTTTATCATCAGTTTTAGAAAATGATCTTGAGATGACAGAGATGTAGTTTCTCACGATTATTTCCGGCAAACATATGATGCCCAAGAATCGTAGTTCTCATGACGGCTACCGGATACTTGTGCAGCAAATTCCCTCTATCTCTGCCCTTGCTCCAGATGCACCTTGTCATCTCAGCAGATTACATGTCATGATGCTTAAAAATTGATTTAATTAACATAGACACATTATCCACTGTATCAGAAATTGTGTTTGTAGTTCATGTGAACATTAAAATGTACAAAGTCACACTATCTAAATCGCAACTAATTACAGTTTCTGTGTTCAGTGCTTGTAACACTTGAGAAAGATCAAATATGTATTTATTAATAGATAATTCTTCTTGTCAGAGAGACAAAGGAAGTTATATTTTATTCAGGCCTCTCAAAATTATGATCTTCACAATCTGTCCTGGATGCTATATTTAGCCTGCATCAAATATTCTGAATGACATCATTTTGCTGGTGTCTCACAAGGGGGCAGTGTGAACACAGAACAGAGAGAAGATGCAGTTTTTTTCAGCTGCACTGCCTTTAATATACCTCAGCATACTCAGACTAGGATTTACTGTTCACTACAATATATGGATGAATTCTAAAAAAAAACAAAAACCTACTTCTTATGCTGCAACTGATGACCAGGTGATGATAATGACCATAAAGAAAAATACATTTGAAGCATTCCTAAAAGATTTTTTTTTCCCGTGCAGCAGACAGGGGGCGATGTCGGTCCACTCACCTTCAGTTGCAAACTGTTCCAGGTGCTTCAACGTGATCTCTTTGTACCTCGAGCTGTCTGCCAGACGGTCATAGATCACCGTGTCCTGAAGGATAACAAACACTCACTGGTTATCGACACCCGGAGAAGGCAGAAAGGAACATCCTGGACTACGGGGCAAATGGGTGTTCTCAGGTTGGATCGAGCCCTTTATGTTGCACTCAGAACAGACTCAGATTTGCCAAATGGCCCTCAAGCTTTTTGTGCTGAAATAATTATTCATTTCAACACAGCTACAGGAGAATGAATTAATACATGACACGTATCTGGATCTTGTAATGAATAAATTATTCTCGGAGTAATGTGTTTTAGTGGCAGAAAAAATATCACAAAATCACAAAATATTTATTGTGTCAAACTAAAATAAAACATAAGAAGGAAAATAATACATAAGCACTAAACCTGCTCAGACAAATTTAGGAAAATTATACATTTGCTA
The DNA here is from genome assembly GCF_904848185.1 of Acanthopagrus latus. Classification (NCBI taxonomy): domain Eukaryota; kingdom Metazoa; phylum Chordata; class Actinopteri; order Spariformes; family Sparidae; genus Acanthopagrus; species Acanthopagrus latus. Next base: position 27,488,015 of record NC_051056.1, read on the forward strand.
GATATGCTTGTCTTAAAACCTACTTACACAACAAGAACAAGTGAATGGAAAACCTGTAATAAATGATAAACTTCACTGTGTTACATTGTTACTAACCTCATGATTAGATAAGACTGAGAAGGCCAAACATGCACACTGAAATCCCTTCAAACTCCTCCAGTTTACCAGCTGCTCATAGCAGAATAAATACACGACATGTTGCCTAATTGTCACAATTGCACCAAATATATATTTTCTTTTACAGGGCTCCAGGGTTCGACTAGTTTGGTCACACGTGCACCCAGAAATCTGTCAAGAGCCAGAGAACATTCCCATTGGTTGATCATTTACATAATGTGTAAAAAAGTTAAATTAGTATATATTTGGTATATATCATATCATTGGGTACAGCTAAATTAAAAGGTAAGGAGCACGAGTGCAACCAGTATAAAAAGTTAGTCTGGAGCCCTGTTTGAATGTTGTGAGTTCTAGGTATGTGTAACAGCTGGGCAATAAGCCGTTAAGTAATATTTTTTGGCTATATGTAACACAATGTATATATATATATACATTAATATTTTGAAATACTAGGACTTGCAGACGAATTTAAATATCCCCATACATACGCCTGCAGCTGTGAAGTGAATCTGGTCGGTGCTGGTGTAAAACATGCTTGTTTTGCAGAGATACACATAGGTAAAAAATCGTGATCTCACTTTATGCTGCTCGTTGTAAAAATGTCCTGACAAGAGCGAGAGGCAATGAGGGGAGAAGAGCTTTCGGGGTGTGTGTGTGTGTGTGTGTGTGTGTGTGTGTGTGTGTGTGTGCGTGTGCGTGTGCCAACAATGGTGATGGGCTGTCATGCGTTGCCATGGAGAGAGACAGACACTCACCGCTCCCTTGCAGTAGAGGCGGATCTTCCCAGATGGGGTGCGCATGATGACTGACATCCTCTTCCTCGCGCTGTGAGAGGAAAAAAAGACAAGAGAAGGAGATGAAGGTGGGATGGGAGGAGAAAAAAAAGTGAGAGAATCACACCGCGAGGTGTTACAGCAAATTATCGAGTACTGTTTGAGCCGTAATACGTCTGCTGAAATTAGAAATCAAAGAGGTGGGGGACAAGATATCACACCCAGGTCACACGATTAATTAGCACAAATCATGAGGCCGACAGGAAGATGATGAACTTCATTTTCATACAGTTCTTTAGAGATTCATCCAGGAAATACAAAATGTATATGTACACCTATGGCTTGTACAGATAACATATTAAAACATGTATCAGTGGTACACATGATGATTAATGTACCTTGTGAATTCCAGCACATGAAGTAGTTCGTACTTCTCCTCTGTTCCGAGCTAAATCCAAAGAGAAACACACGTTAACATACTCTGAAAGGACACATCTCAACCTGAGTCATCTTCCACACAGCTTATCCTAAGTAGCACAAGTCAAGCCTGCCACCCTCCTCAAATCAGCCTTAATTGCACTTTAAATGTGTTTATCAGTTGCCTGCACTGAGCTGATGGAGGGAGAATAACAAGGTAAAATTAAATTAACTTCCTTAATTGTAGAAACCGCTAGGTACAAGACAGAGTGATTAAAGAGATGCTGAGGGCTTTAGGCCTAATAAAGGTTAAGAAATCGGACAAGTGTCTTGCAGACAAGATGTTCCCGGCATTAGATTTATTTTATTTTTTTTTTTAAATAGTTCTGGCCTTTCTGCCTGTGCTACTTCGGGCACAATCATCAGGTTAGCCAATTAAGAGGACAACGGGATGTGTGACCTGAGCTTTGGAGAGGACGCACGCTGCTTCAGCTCAGGGTATAATCACAGCGAATGGGATGTTCGTCATTTTCCATTACCGGGGCCCAAGTGAATACAAAAGAGTTCTCTTGAATTATGTATGTTAGATTTAGCTCAAGGTCTGTTTTGGAACATCTGTGCAAAAATAAAAAATAGTGAATTAATTGGCCAACGTACTGCCTCGAGATACTCTACAGAGGATACAGACAATACAGCTTCATGAAGAAAATAACCGGGATGTGCAGTTTGGCAAAGGGAATGATTCGACCGAGTAGGAAAATACACTGATTTACTTTCCAGCAATGAGCGAGAAGAGTAGATTACCATTTTCATGTCTGTAGAGTAATTGTAACGATGCTTGCTTATCTTAGCATAAAGAGTGTTAAGAGTAATTCACATCTCACTGCTTGGATTGAGCTGATACTTCTGTCTTTACTATCACATATTTATCAATGTGAGCACAGTCTCATGGTTTGTCAGTCATTTTTTTCTTGTTTCAGGTCAAACCAGACCATCAGGATCCTCGTATTAAAGATTTAGAGGATCCATCCATCGGTACAGTAGCGGGCATGCCATTTATTAAACTCCTCTTGTCCCTCTTACCATTTCCATAATGACGCTGTCTGGGGTTCTGCCAGAGAACACAAAGCCGAGGTTTCGCGCTGCTCTCACCAGAGCTCCTTCATCTTGAAAGCACAAAGAAACACGAAATGTTACAGATGAAAACACAGACAACAGTACAAGTACACAGGCTGTTGGCAGATACAGCGCTGTCTGAAGATAACCCGATGTGAACCTGACATTTACGAAAAGAGCCGCGCTTATGAAACTAGTTCATCTCGACACATTTTCACAATGAGAGCAGTGACTGAGAGCTGCGGATCAGGTACGGCTGATGCTACAGCTTGCATGAGGATGCTGCAGGGCGAGAAAAAGCTCTCTGCTTGTTTTTTACAGTTCACTTAACTACCCTTCTCTTTGCAGCCAATCCCTGCTCTGCTTTAAACCCCAAAGCGCCATAAGACCATGATTGTTCTAAGCAATCAGGCAAAAAACTCATCAGATGAAAAAGCAGCAGCAGCAGCAGCACTGCTTTGTACAATTATTACAGAACCCTTTTAGCCAATCAATAGTTGTTCATTTAAAGCCCCAAAAGCCATTTTCACCACAGTGAGAGATGGAAAAAGCATTTATAGTTTGTAATATGCTGAACTGAACAAAGGTCTGTTTTACTTCTGTGCTTACTAACATCACTAATGTAGTCGGAAGCATCAGGAAACATTAACACCTCTCATTTGGTCGCAGTCTGGTGTCCATATACTGAAAGCCCTGTCGATCAATTTGCCAATCAATGACAGAAGCTTCAGAATCTCTATTTTCTGTGTCCTCCAATGAGAGCTGCTTCTTTGTTTACATTGGGATCACATATTTGTGCCTTTAAGCATTGTGACATTTTCAGAGTTCATTAGGATGGTCCTTTATTTTCAGGACATTTACAAACGGCTGCTAGGGGCAACCGCTGTGTCTGAGTGGTGAAGCCAACATGCAGACTGCAGCCATTCATGTAAAACACAAAGGCAAAACATTTTAGAGTCTCAGTAGTTGATTTCAGCTCCTCTCATGGATGTGATTTTGTGGAGTTGAAAAAGAATCACATTTAAAGGCCCATTTTATTGACTGGAAGGTGTCGCGTCACCGCTGCGAATGTGAGAGACTGAGGGATCAAAGTGAAGCTTCAAAGAAAAGAGAAGTGACACACAGCACGCGCTCTGTAAACAGGATATTTTATTTTCTAATACGATTCCTGGCTCTCTGCTCTGATGATTATATAAAGGCCTTTATGAAATACTGCTACCTGGAGGCTGTGATGATATGTTCCATTTGCTGAAGACACAGAGGTCACTAAATGGAAAATTTAATATCTCAACAGAAAAACAAAAATAAATCAAGGACATAGCGACATTGACGCAAAGCACCTGGAACCAGGTCCAGCCGGCATCGTGCAGAGCTGCAGCAGCAGCAGTTTAAGGTCTGCAGTGTCTGGACCTGCAGACTAGTTCAGCACACCAGCATCAGGTAAGAAAGAGCTGCAGCAGCTCGGAATTGCAGGTAAACATGCAGGTGAGCGCCATCAAACAGGCAACACAGCTAACAGCTTCTGCAGTGATGATACTTCAGTCAGCTGAAGGCAGTGAGTGTTGGAATATCTGAATGTTTTCTGATTTTATAGCTGCAATCTGTTGTGTTATGAGGGGTTCACACTTGAAGGCCTGCAAAATTAAAGATATTTCTTACTTGGAACTAAAGCTGTCACGATATCAGATGTTCACTGGACTACTACTGTGTCCAGAAGGAATTCACAGTTAAGATTCATCTTAATGTTGTTGATTGTGTGTTTTATTGGTAAAATAGTTCTCTTGGGATAAATGACTCTGTTCATTTCTGCTGTACTGAGCTCTACAATGTAGTCGTGTCACAATTTACAAACACTGACAATAATTGTGACATTTTAAACAGGAAACATTGGCCCTGTTAATAATAAACATATGATAACATCATGCAAATATTCCAGCACCTCTTAAATAAGTCCCACAAGCACTGATAGAGCAGGCTGCCATCAGCCATGAAACAGAAGAACAAGAAGCCACAGTAACTATCTAATGACCAACTACCACAGTGTGGTATATGTTTAATCTACAGCTGAAGGCCCATAAGGATGAAATGTTCGCCATCCTGGTGATGTTCAGTTCTTTATTTTCCAGATTATTATGTTGACACACACTCACATCGTGCACTGGGGAGATAACAGAGCAGCATTCTGTACAGTATATCCACTCGCTGTGTCGATGGAAGTGTGATCTACCTGGAGATGCAGCCTGGTAGGTGATATTTCCATCCGTGCGCTCAGGGACAGCAGTGTGACAGATGGCCATCATGGTCATGAACTCCTGGATGACAGCAGCTGTAGGCTACAAGAAGAGGAAAGGGCACTTTGACTCTAAAAGCTCTTCAGTAAAAACATGTCACAACAAAACAGAAACAAAACAACCCGACAGACCTCTGTGATACTGTAGAGAGAGAAGGAGCACTGTGACAGACTCTGATAGACCTGCATGACTCACAGCTGATGTAAATATGTAAGACTGATAAAACACAGAGTCTTAACTGCCGTAACATGTTGAGTGTGCAGACGTGTGTACAGACAACTTCTTGTCATGAATGTATGTCCTGTATATTTAAGTGAAAGGTAAGTTATAGTATTTATTCAAACCTTTTTCTGGCACCAGATACATAAAGTGTGCTACATCAGGACGGCTCAGTTCAGCATTTCACCAGAGTGACGATGAACTCCAGGGACATTCAGAGTTCAGGATGTTAGTAGACAAACTACCACATCCAACCCAGGAAACCAAACCACAGGTTTAAAATCTAGAGCTAGCTGTTGCTAAATATGCAACGTCTCATTAGTGTTTCCATCAGGCGAGGGTGAGGCACACCGAGCATATTGGTGTGGTTTGCATCCCTACTGATAACCTTTTGGAAAATGTCAGCGTCTAACTGTGCACCACAAATCAATATTTTATATTAGCAGGAAAGAGGAAACGGCAAAACAAATGACAACGGATTATTTCTTTGCTCTTCTGTTACCGTGGAGATTCCCTTCAAGACATGACGAAAAGCTATTAATTCAACATGTTGTTGTTCGAAGCCACCGCTAGTTGTCGGAAACACATGTGGCTCCAGTATGTGTCTGCTGTCAGGTTCAGGCCAGACTAATGACTGCTGGTAACAAGCCAGTAGGATCCCACAGACTTCACCATCTGCACACAGACATTTACTCATGCATGTGCATGTAATATATACTTGCTTCAGTTAATGAAAAAAGGCCTAACCTACATACTGAGGGCATTTTAAATTAATTAGGGAAAACGTATGAGTAACAAGCCAGGGGGCTCACTCAGACCGGCATCTGCTGAGGCTCCTGTCCAAGGCTGCAGGACCACCAGCTTGTGGTCAGCGAAGCAGAGACATGCAGGACTGCAGCAGGCCTGAATCATACAGCAAACATGATTCAGGCTGCTACTGGTTGTTAAAAAATCTGATCAATGGCAGAATAATGCCACATGATGAGTTCCACATTACGGGCCAACGATAATAATGAAAACCTGCTGTGACACTTACAGCAGATGTAACAAATATGTGCCATGCCATGCTTTGTTGAGAGCTTGTTACTCAAAAACATCTGCTTTTCTTTCCCTTCTCGAACGAAAAGCTGTGTAAACACACACACACACAAACACACACGCCATTTTATCAAATTTGCTCTTTCTGTCGGCCCTGGCAACCCTGATGAGAGATCTCTAACAGGGAACAAAGGAGCAAATGAATGGAGGGGGGAGGGCACATCAAAGGGCCTCTTGTAAATGAAAAAACTCAGAGTCTATTACAGTCCAGGTGGCTGTGAGAGGCCCCTCTGCCTCCTAGCAGCATGCTAATCTGCTCTGGGCTGACAGGTATCCTCTGAAGGACACACGGGACTGTGTGTGTGCGCTTATGTTTGTGTTTGTGTGTGTCCTTTATCCCTATATTTGTGACGAACCAGTTCAGGTGTATGAAATGATCTTAAAGTGTCATTACATTTTGGAGAGTTTAAGATCCAGTGATCATAACATAATTACGTATGTTTTCTTGGGAGAACCTTCTTTTTTAAAAACTGCTGTCAGTACACACAGTTTGTTTGCACATTCATTCTGTTTGTAGTTACATGTTACACAGCGTCCCAATTCCTCTGGATTTGTGGTTGTATAATCACCTGAAACTAAGCATTGTTGTGTTTTTGTTTCCTTTAAACTGAGTCTTTTACACCTCGAGAGAGCAGGTCTTCTTCAACAGAGTCCACCGTGTTTCTACAGGAGCCCAGAGGGAACAAACAAAACACCGGCTCTAGGGAGAACCTTTCACGTTTTGCTGTGGCGAGGAATATTAAGTTAATTGCATTTTGCTAAATCCCATTCAAGAGACCCCTGATATATCATTAAAGCAGCAGTAGGGTTGGTTCTCTATGGTTTGGCCATCAACTTAACAGTGTCAACAGGACCCCAGGAAGTCACTATGGCGAGCCAAAAAACCACTCCAGCCCATGAACCCCCATAGAACTCCAACTTGTTGAGTAACACCAAGGTTTAAAAGTGTAGTGTGGTATTAATCGTCTCTTGCAACAAAACAATCATTCCTTTAAGGCTGGTGTCATGGACCAAAGAATGTGTTGTGTCTATGAGGGTCCCCACATGGGTAGAAGTACAAATATGTATTTCCTGCCCGGAGTGGTGGTAACCTAGGCGGAGTGCGCGAGGCACAATTAGATGTGACAGCTAATACCGTGCTGCCAGCCATCACCCCCACTGACTCCTGGGTAATCTCTGTGATGGACACTGATCACTTCAGACGTGGCCAGTGTGGAGAAAGTTTAAGGGTCAAAAGAAAATGAAGCAGAGATCCCAGACGAGCCAGCGAGCAAACAAACACCCACGAAGGCTGCTGAGAGTCTGCGGGCGGAGAACATGTCCAGTGACTCAAGAGAACACGAAAAGCACCAGAGGGGATGTTTATTTTTGTCGGCACCGTTAATTCCCCTCTCCTCCAGTCTGCCATCCCCCTTCTGCACTGTATCAACACTACTCCTACAAATAGCCCGCAGTCCCACAAAAGTGTTGTTAATGATCAGGATTAGTAATGTTTAAGTAAGAAGCATCCTGGTGGCCATAAGGACAAAGTGTTTGAACTGCAAGAACACGAGGTGTTAATGAAATGTATCGTCTCACTATGTGTCAGACAAGTGAGAGGTCTGGGATATTAATAGTGTTTGAACTGAGATAATAATAACTAGCTCGATGTTTCTCTTGTAGATGTGAGATATATATATTGGAACATATTTGTTTCAGAGTTCAGAGTTAGAAGAAGATCAATGCCAACATCATGTCCTGTGTAATAAAATACAGCCAGTTAGCCTAGCTTAGCACAAAGACGGGAATTTGGGATCTCAGGGTTTGCGGAGACTCTCACAGGTGTTTTGTTATGTTTTAAACCCATTCACTGCCTTTGTTTAAGAGAATGCTGCAAAACAAATGTTGTTTGACATTCCATGTGCATGTGGGTGAGTAGATAATGACTGTATTTTAATTTTTGGGTGAACTCATCCTCTAATGACAGTGCCATTAGGTTAAACCTGGATTAAATGCCCAAAATAACTCTGGAAATACATAACAGCATCGACATTAGTATGAGTCTTGTCATAATAGAAAGCATCTTTAGGAGGACGTTATGACTCACAGATGTGCTTCAACATGGAGACATCTAGCATCAACAAAGCATTAGTACAACTGCAACACAACAGATTCATCATAAGCAGAATCATTACCAGACAATCAGAGAGACTGTGGTTTCCAAACAGTGGTTGTGTGGTTGTGCGCTATAATTAGCAGTGGGTGAGGGGCTATCAATATGAGTGTAAAGCAGATCCTAGATAAACTCAATGTGTGCAGAGGTTCTGCTGTCACAACAAAGCAAACATCACAGTGGGATTACTACTTTCCTTGGGCGGTGCTACTGTACTAATCAGATGTGACATCCTGCCTCCCCCACACTGTTCTGCAGCTGAGCGACTCCAACAGCCAATCAATCAGTTTTCACCCATTTCATTATCGCAGGTGGCCTTTACTGCTCCCTTCAACAGTCCTGTGACACCAACAAACTGCATGACCGAGTGCATGTCTGAGACAAAGGCAAAACTGCCAAATATTAGATTTTCTTGTGTCATTTTTCTATATTCATATTCATTAGTTCACACTAATGTAACCATCCACAGCGGTACAGTTCCCCACAGTGGATAAGCAAATAAACATGTCCTCTTCCTGTCAGAATGAGCTAATTAGGTTGTTTGCCTGCCTGTGTTTACAGTGTCCTGTACATAAACAGTAATCCACCCTTCAGCAGGATTTTAAATCAAACTGATACGAAGGAGAATTAAGTCAGTTTATCTGTCCAAACACAATAACGCACGCCATGAAACATCACAGCCGTTTCACCAGTTCTCAGTCACAACATACACGCCAACACAAGTCCACGATGTCACCGAGGTCCACTTTAAATGGCAAGAGTGACATTACACAACCACACACAATTAGGAGTCCAAATCCCTCTTAATTTAGTCCTAAACAGCAGCCGTCAGTGCAGGCGGATGGTAGGGAACCTTGGCATTACTTACGTGATTACTCTGGAGGTTTTCCAGTAAGCTCGGGTCATTAAATCCTGCCTCCTCTGACGATTGTGTGCTGTGCCTGGAAAGAAGAGACGGAGAAGTCAAAACAACAGAGCACACCGGAATACATGATAGCACTATTGTGTAGCACTAGAGCAAGATAAATGTGGTCGTCACAGTTGACTAGACCGGTAAACAACAAATAATTCATCACGATTGGAGCATTCTGAAAACAACAAGGGTTTAAAAGTTCAGCTTTCCACTGACAGTAAGCTAACTATGAGATTCAACGTGATCCCTGTCTCATGATCATATGGGGAAGCAGATGTAAACAAAATGGAGATCAGCATGGTGCAACAACTTGCTGTAGTAAAGCATTGCAGTGAGAGAAAAAAAACAAAAGCAGGAGGTAAAACGAGTCTGGATGAGCGGACAGACGGAAATTAAAACGGGTTTTCTATTTTTTAGCGAGAACCAGAGGTGAGATTTCAAGCTTCCATTGACAAAATTATGCCAGCTAATATTAGCTTCAAAGGCTTGTACGTTTAACACTGCTTGGCAGGACAGTCGGCTGCAGATAAAACTAGGGCTGCGATTTCAGATTGTAATAAATGTAAATTAGTTTGCTGATTATTTTCTCAGCCATATGTGTTAAACTTATTCAGTTTACTTCCACATTTCACCCAAAACGCATAACATTCTCAAAACTGAGAAGCTAGAACAAGGCGGTAAATGTTTAGCATTTTTTGCTTAGAAAATGCCGGAAAATAGTTTCCAGTAAATAACCACCTAACTGAGCAGTCATTTCAGCTCTAGATTAAACTCATGTGGACTGAGCGTGGCACCACAACACAGGTCTCAAACTGAAACGGCCAGTGCTACAGTATGTGCCAACACAGTATCGACATTTGTTGAGAAAAGTAGGAACTGCAGTGCAGACAGAATGCAAATGCTGCTCCCCTGGGCTTCAGTAATGTGATGTACAGTGTGACTGTTTGGGATTCTGTCCGTGGTGGCAGAAGCAGCTCATCCTTTGAGAAAACGATGTTCTGAAACGGGACATTATTATTTCATAATGCACAAAGAAAACACACGCATTCATTTATTCATTTTCGCCTTCATATATTATATTCACTTCAGTCATTTCTGTAAATAATAAATGGTGTTCCCCCGTGCTTTAGAAATTAAACAATGCAAGAGGAACTGCTTACAGGGACACAGCAGGCAGGCTGAATTTCTGGCAGCTATAAAGACCACATTACTCATAGACTAATCAAAGCCAACGCTCATAAATTACTGGAAACACAATTAGTCTCTCATACTCATACCAGAAATGATTTTTTTTTTACTGGCAAGATGCAAAATAATTCAATATCGTGAGGTCCATTAGGAATAAAACAAAAGAATAATAATTTGGAATGCAGACGACCTTCTCGTTGATATAAAGAGAGGATTTGTAGAAGCTTAAAGCAGTGATTCTGTATGAAGCTACCAGTCGCTCGCTGGCTGTCCAGCAGGAATCGATTCATGATTCTGTGATAAACAGAGTCCTATAGATCAGGCAGACAGCAGCTTTGTTCATGGCACTGGGGGTTGATAGAAATGTTACAGAGGCTGCCATTAGCAACCATAAGTCTTTTCTAACCCCACAGGATACATTGGTCGGATCCCTGAGAGCCAGCCGAAGAGTAATACTTCCATCTACTACCAGCAAATAGATGTTGGGGAAGGAAGAAATAGAGGAAAAACACAGCGATGTAATTAAACAACAGGGCTGGAGTCGATGTTGTGTTACACCTACGTAGACACACTGGAGGTTAGGGAGATTTATCACACTTAGAGGCTTTATTAAAATTATGTCAGGGAGAAACAAAGTCTGCATTTGTAAACATCCCACATACATACGGTGAACGCATTAAAGATGGCAGAAGTTTCGACTAAAGTACATGATGTTTTGCATCACATACTATAAAATATGTTGCCTTATTCTGACTATAATATGTTACATCCATGCAACATATTACTAAGTGTAAGCTACATTTCATAAGAACAAATTCCACAACAGACTGAAAATACAACAGAAAATCTATGGAGTCATCATTAATGTTTCTATCCTTTTGCAAAGGGAAGGAAGCCCTAAGCTTTGCTCGCTACGTCAATTGCCTTGATGAAATTTCTGAGGCACGAGGCTGGGTGTGGACTGGACGACGGTCAGTTATTGATTATCTGCCAGCACACAGAGGTCCTGCCACTATGGGAACAAGGGCGCTGGCTGTTCACAGTCAATAGCAGGGGATTGGTTCCAGATCAAACCTGTGTGACACGATGCTGCTCTGCAGCCTGACGGCTCAGAGGAAATAACACATTTATAGCTGGCCGGCAGTAAGATGGCATTAAACTCTGAAGGAGACCTGTTATGCTTCTGTGTTTTTTTCCTTTACTTCAGTGTGTTATAAAGGTTTCCTGTGCATGTAAAAAGTTCTCCTGATGGGCCTGAAACGCCTCGTCAGTAGTCCCGTAGAAGTGAAGCTAAGTGGAAGCTGAAAACAACACAGAGCCGACCAGAGATACAGTGAGCGGTGCTGCTGCAGGTGTATGTGTGCTGACCAATCAGAGCAGAATGGATATTCTAGATACGTGGGCCTTACAGAGACAGGAGCTGAAACACAGCATCTCAGACAGTGGTCAGAATGAGAAAACTGATGTGTTTTCTGAGCATTAAAACATGGAAATGAATTCTAGTAGTGACCCAAACTAGAATTATGAACATAAAAATAAGCAAAATATGTGTCCTATAACAGTGGTTGAACCTAAATCAACCTTCATTTTAAAGAGAACCTGAAGAGTAAGTCTGGTTTAATACTCGGTTTGAGTTATTGTTTTTATATCAATCATCAAACCACAAAACACACTAACTTTTCCCTCGTTCCTGGATCTCTAATCTATTTAGTGTACAAATAAAGCCTCTAACTCAGTTGTTTTAAATGCGAATACAGAGCAGCGAGAAGAGACGTGCTCTCATGGAAGCTGGCAACTTCTTTTACAGCAGCGAGATTTAACATTTTGGCATAATAGGCATTAACAAACAGTCCCCAATCCCCCATGCAAAATGGATGAGACACGCCCATGCTGTTACTGCAGATCTCAACACTGTAGCAGACGGATCTGAGAAGTGGGACTGTGTGTGTGTGTGTGTGTGTGTGTGTGTGTGCGTGCGTGTGTGTGTGAGTGTGTGTGTGTGTGTGTGAGAGAGAGAGAGACGGAGAGAGAATAAGTGAGAGTGTAGCTATCGTCTCTAAAGTTAGTTTGATGTTAACGGGGGAAAAGGGGACGGTGCTGCTCAGCTTCAGTCGCTACTCAACTAACAGTCTACGCTGGAAGGCTCGGCTCATCAAACCTGCTGAATGAGTGCTTATAAAGGAAGCCACAACACGCAACCACTTTGAATTCAGCGATACTTCTAATACAATACTGGCGGCGGATACAAGAACATTTGTTTAAGGCCATCATTTCACATCAACAGAGATACACAATGAATCAACGAGCGACAGCCACATACAACACGTCCCGAGTGTACTGAACGAACAACGATACAAAACAACAAACATATATATTGAGGTTTTTGTGTTCAAAGTCATGATTTCCACAAGGCAAGGCAGCACTGATACATCACAGAAGCGAGGAGCAAAAATAAACGACCACCATTTCACACCAGTCATCTTACCAGTCATCGTCTGCAAAACTACCATCCTCAGCCTCAGGGACGTGACTGTTGGGAAAGAAATTATCTTGTTGACAAAGTCTGTTGTTAACATGTTCTGTCAATGCAAGATGGTTTGTTTATGAGTTGGCAGGCGTTAGAGTATGACGGGTCAGATGCCGGGAAGGACTGAAGCTGAGGTGTTGGGTTAGGTTGAGTTAGGTAATGATCACAGACGGCCCTCTGATCACATATGTCCCGTTTGAAGCATATTATTGGACTGTTCACTTCTTGTTGTTGCACTAGATGTACTTGTTTTCAGTTTTCTTTTAATGTTTAGTTTTAGGTTTAGGTAACGAACATACTTGGTTAGATCTAAGCAACAACAATATTTGGTTAGGTTTAAGCTGCAAACAATCTTGGTTGGGTTTAGGCAAACGTAATTTAGGTTTAGTGCATATTTTTCCAGTCTTATTCCCCAAAGTCATGATTGGTCGGCTTGACTGATGGTCCGGGTACAACATAAATTACGATGCTCCAGAAACACACCACATCACTGTGATTTGTGATCATTTTTTCACTGTAAGGTGTCGCCCTGTCACTTTCCTCGATAGACAACAGCAGGAACCTTAAAACTACATCTTCAGTGTGTATTCTGAGTATATTTTCATGGCCACCAGTGGATATAGCAATGAAAACGTCTGAAGCTAAATGTGGTCAGAAAGCTCACGTCCTCTCTGGCAGACTCAGTGCAGTGGAGGGTTTTGTTAACTGTAAAGATTGGTGCCAACCAGACGACGTGCTCCAATAAACTTCACAACTCTGTATTTGGTCTTAAGTTTGATTCATACGGTGAGTCTGTTCACTTGTGTACCTTCAGTGGAGCAGCACTGTGGCCATCTGCATTAACAGCAAACCAATCCATCTGCATATGGGTTAATGACACTGTCAGACATATTAAAGAACTGTGTCCAATCAACATATCTACTGGGTGACACTTTGTGATGACAAATCGCCCACAATTAAAAAAGAAAACCAAAACATATTTTTTAATTTGAGTACATCTAAAAAATATGTTTCCACTCTTACTCCAAACTAATAACGCTCTAGAGGATTCTGGGAGCCTTTCTAACCTACACAGTATCTCTCCTTGAGATTTGGACTCCAATCCAGTGGAATTAATTAATGTCTAGCCCCTTGGGGTTGGCTTTATTAATTACAGCAGCACTTAATTTGTGGTGAGGAACACATGCAGGCGGCAGTGTCAGGGAGGCTTCGCGTGCATGTGCCAGCACCAAATTACAAGTCAGGCCACACAGTAAACGCTGTGCAGATGCATGCTCATTAATTTGTGTCAAAATATGGACCGTTTCATGTCATTTTTATTCACGTCATTTCACTTCTTTTGGCACAAGAATATGCTTCGTCTTACTTGAATATAGTCAGATACTTTGAAATCTGTCCTTCAAGGTGTGATTTGTAAGAAATGGCAGGGATTCAAAGGTAGCTCGCTCTGAAACTATCCTGGACAGCTCACTATACGCTATGCTGTAGCTATATTTGGCTATGGCGACTAGCTGCCGTTAACAAGTAGCACAGTTAGCTGTGGAACTAAGTGGCCCGATTCTCTGATGAGGGTCACTGCAGGCAACAGGGCTCAGTTCCACTGGGCTCAGCAGCAAACACGACTGGACACCAGACGGGATGAACACAGTCAGTCAGTAGCTATTTACAGCAGCTCTATTCAGAACTATGACGAGAAGGAACGAGAGGACACAGCAGGCAGGAAAACGGGAGGCATGAACTGTGTTAACAGTTTCAGGCTCGCCAAGCTGTACAGTACATACGTTAAATTACAGTATGTATTTTTTTTCCACTAGGGGACAGTCAATCAAAAAAGAAAAAAAAACAGAAGGTTTCATGGGAGTTGTCATTATTGTAAAATAACCATCATTGCCATTGAAAATGTATGTGACTCAAGCAGGAATGAACTGAGCCATGTTGTCCGGCATCCTTTCACAGTCTCTCATGTATCATCGGATTCTTTAGCAACAGAACATCAAATGAACTGTACCGTTACCTTGAGCAAAATTAAGACATTTCCCAATAAAATATATCAAAAAGGTCTCGTCGTTTTAACATATTTTGATTTGAAAATGTTACATATTGTATCTTTGACAATTTTCTGAAACATCTTGTGAAATTGTGAGATAAACTATATTTTCACAGTCAGATCATCAACACTCAATACAATGTAATCAGCTGTGTTTTGACTGTATGTCCAATTTGTGTTTGAATTAAAGAAAATAATTCCATTATCTATTCAATGAGGACAAGTAATCCCAGTAGGATTAAATGTCTTACATTACTGAAGCAGTTAACATTGTTATTGTCTGGTGTATCATGAATACGGAACAATGAACTGTACTATAAACATTTTTTCAATCTAACCCTCCCAACTCTTATTTCGGAAACCCAGAAGAACAAACAGAAGAGCAGGCCAAATAAAAGCATCATCAAAACAGCCTCGCCTCATTAGAACCTGACTTTTTTCTCTCCTGATATGAAACACTCATCCATATTTATCAGTTGCATAAGAGGGAGTCCTCGTTTCAGAGAATCAAAGGAAAACATCTCTGCTTGAAATGAAGGACAGAGAGAGGCAGCCGCCTAACTTCAATCTTTGCGGGAGGAGAGTCTGTCTCTGACGACCAGCAGGCTTGACCCAATTTAATAACCATTAATAAAGAAAAGACCCAAAACAACACCCCTGCCTTTAATCTGCAGCAATTGTTTTATAAAAAAAACAAACATATATATCAGCGGTGATCTTAGAGGTATTTCATCATCAACATGTACATTATTGCTGCTTAAAATGACTTTATATCATTAACCCGGGGATTAACAATGAGAAGTTGGGGTGTGCTCATTGCAATCACAGCGTAATGAGAGCTGCGGCACAGAGAACTCCAGATAAAATACTCTCTTTTGTCCTTCAGCCTGCTCTTCATCAATCATGCTTTTAATTGAATCCTAATGGGATTAATCATGTTCTGTCACGCCTGCACTTGCTTTGGTTCTGTAAAGATACTCCGCTCTCCCACTTGTTTTGCATCCACTGAGGCTAATTATCTGTGTACTAAAATGAAATGAGAATATTCAGGGAGAGAAAACACTGAGGGCTCATTTTATGAAAAGTTCAAATGTGACAGCATACACTTTTTTTAAACAGTAATGTGAAAAGTATATCTTTGTGCATTCAGTATTAACTTTGGCTAAATGTTTACAGGAGATCCTGTTTGTTACCAATATTGTTGTGTCGAGACACTGTCAAGAGAAGACAGTGAGATGTATAAGCCAGTTTTCACCTCCAACATGACAAACGATGACAAAAGCCTGCAAAGGAGAGAGTAAAGCGCCTCTGCTTGAAAATGTCTGTCCGCCTTTTATTTATAGTTTATGTCGAGAGGAGCACTGATGCAGCTGCTAATGAGAAGGCGAGGGAGGAGAGAGAAACGCCAGATGTACCACGATGCACACTCGGCATTTAACGATGGTGATGGGGGGAGGTGACGGCAGAGGGTGCAGGAGGGGGGAGTGGGGAAAATAAAGACGGGGGAGTGAGACGAAACTTACCCATAGGCAACACCAGCAATGGTGCACTTCTTGAACTGCATCACATTGCAGGTCAGGGTCCCCGTCTTGTCGGAGAAAATGTATTTTACCTGTAGAAAAAGAAAGAATAATACTTTATGAGTCTACGTTTTATCCTGAAGGAGAGATTGATCTTTTAAATAAGTGTTGGAGAAAAGTGTTCACCTGGCCTAACTCTTCATTCAGATTGGAGGTGCGAGCCATGGCAGGTGTGTTTGTGGGCTCATAGAGCATATCAGTGTCCTGCAACCAATCACAGAGAGCTGTAAGTATGACTTTATTAAAGAAACAAAAGTTTTGAGAACAATAAGAACAAACAAAGAGTAAAAATAAAATCCCCAAAATATAAATAAAACAGTAAAAAAAGAACAGTATTTCAGAAAGGTTCTTCTCAGTCTTGGTCTGTTTTTCCTCCTGAAAACACGGAGAAAAAAAAAACAACTGGGGCAGCAGGAAGAGAGGCCAACTGAGAACTGCCCTAAATGTTGCTAAAAATTCCTTGCTTGGATTTTCATTTTAAAATTTAATGAATTTAAGGGCTCAGAATAACTTCGGGCAAAAGAAACAGTGCGATTCCTCTGCCAAGATATTTGAGCTGACCTACTTGCTAAGTGTGTAACAGCACAATATTCAAGGTGCTCGCTCGAATGTTTCATGTCAACTAGGTTTCAATCGTCTTCACAGATTTACATAAAGATTTTTGTTCCTTATAAATATCATGTGCATGATGTTAACCATCTGTACCCCAGTTAACATTTAACTGTCATAGCTCCATGTTGATACCCAGTTTCTGAACCTGTAATAATTTTCTGGCCACTTTGGGGCAGTGCAACAAGCTGCAAACAAAACCGCGACATATAATCACCTTATGAAGGTGAAAATATGTGGATAACTGTGGATGTGTTGGCCAAAAGACACTTTCTTTCACATCGAGCAGAATGGAGCAACATCAGCATCAATTTAGAGCAACATCTGGGTTAACCTGACATATGTAACTCCAACATTCACTCTCCTTCAATTCTGTTTTGGTCTCTACCTGCTCCTGGGGGAAATATCCAGCTATTTAGCTGCTAAATGTTTCACTCTGTTCATATATCTGCTCTATCCATTTGGCGTTGGGCAGGTGGCGCCCAACAGGTTTCTAGAGGTTGTATTTTGCAGGTAAAACAGATGCCTAAGATGGAAAGCATCTGAGCAGTGAGAGAATCAATCATAACTGTTCAGCTGTGACCCTTAAAACAAAAATAAAAGATGCAGAGGGAGGGAAAGCCCACAATTCTCTGTTGGTTCAGCACTTTGAGCAACTCCCTTCACATACAAGTTGTCATTTGACCGACTGTTGCTATAAAAACATTGTATTATTGAAGACTATAGCAGCTGCACTGTTCACTATTCACACACTGTTGAAACAGTCACCACCCATCTAACTTCGTTGATGTAGCGATTAACTGCAAACATTTTCTTTACTGACATTTTGTGTTCACAGCCTGCAAGAACATACGTGTAGTACACATGTACTCTGCTGCAGCTAATAAATGTGGACATAGACGTAAAACACACGCACATGTCCCATATCATGCTACTAGAAAATGTTTATATGCTTTAATGTTCCAAAAAACACATCATTTTTCATATTGTCCATTGCTGCAGCATCTCTAGGCCCCACCCCTGAAGGAGTGCTGCTCTGATTGGTTGGCTCTCACAGGCCTGAGCAGGCACTGCTTTTATTGAATTATAATGCACAGCATTTAGAAACTCTGATACAGTTGCTGGTTGTTGCAGCTAAAAGGTGATTTACAATCCAACAATAAAACAGAGAAGAAGAAGAACAAGAAGAAGAATATGTAATATCAAATCATCCATCTTTGCCCCATATGTTTTCTTAAATTCAGGTTATGAAAATTATTTTTTAATTACAAAAATGTGAAATAATAATTGGCAGTGAGAAGCAGGTATCAGTCTTTTTGAATTATAGTTACAGTCACACCTGTCAATGAAACGGTTGAGTTTAGTTCAGGTAAATAACAGACTGCAGCTTCAGCTCACCCAGTTGATGAAAAAGGCTTGGATGAACTTGATAACCTCCAGTGTGACCAGGAGACTGATGGGGATCAGGTTGTTGAACAGGATGATGAAGGTGAGGAAGTTGAGGCCAAAGTTAGCTGCCCCGCCATCTGTCAGGAGACGAGTTTAGGACAAAAGGGAAGTAATACACAGGAGACTCATAAGTGCTGGTCAACAAATGTCAGTTAGTTAAATGAAAATGCCCAAAGCTACTTCCAGCCAATGACCAACATTATCCCAATCCAGAGACTGTTTTGGGATAACGTTGCGCATTAGCTGGAATTAACCATTTCTTCCACCCAACCTCATCCTCTTACGACTCGACCGATTAACAGTCCAATTTAATGTCCCAAAGATTCAAAGTAGCGAACAGGGACTGAAGTATCTCAAATGTCATTAGTGTCACAGCAGCAGCCTTGGCATCCAGCATGATCCAGGCAATGAATTCCACAAAGCACTATGCAGAATGATGCTGGTCCCCCCAAAAGCCCCAAACAATTGGCAATGATCAACCCCACTGACACCAAACATGAAAACAGGAGGGATGTGATTTACCTTTCCTCAGCTTGCAGCAGGTGCAAATGTTACCTTCCTCAACCCAAGCCTTGATCTTAGCATTGCGGTTGAGAGGGACAGCCCTTCCCCATGACATTGCAAGATGAAAACAAAAAAAGAAAAAAAAAACAAAAAACTGGATGGCACAAAGAAAGTGGCGGAATGGAAGCTACTGCTACTGGTACAACAACACATAAAGGAGGGAGTACTTAATCAGAAGTGGGGAGGAAGACAAACGTATCGGATGCTCTCAAGACAAAGGAGGGAGAATTCAGTCCATAGCACATTCTCAACCAACAACGAGTGGAAAAGAGGGGGTGGATTATGCCAGTGAAAAAAGTTTGGATGTTAAAGTCGATCACTACATCACCTCGTTTCACTCATTTCTAGTAGCCAGCTTGTTATGTGATGCTGTGCAAGATTTCTGCTATCATATGAAAGAGTGGTGCTGTGTTGGATCAGCAGAGAGAATCCAAAGTCAAGCCATAGCAAATCAAGACATGCACAAATCACACAAGTGCAGAAACAGACCTGATGCCTTCTCTTAAATATGTTGCTGTAATGTAATGACAGTATAAGATGTTCTCAGCGCCTTTAACATTGTCAGATTATTTTTCCACAACACAGAGGAGAGTAAAGAGTGTTGTTGTCCTCGTGTTTGGCTGATGCAGATCTGGAGATCTTAAATTAGGGTTAAGTAGTTCTCGGTGGTTTCAAATTTAGAGTGATGTAGGGTTATAAAGATCGATATTGGGTTAGGCTTGATTGAATTAAAGAGGACTGTTGGGCCATGGCAGAACCCACAAATATTACAATTGCAATATAATTCATAAGTAACAGGAACAGGCGTTTTTGAGTCACAATTTTAATTTTCACTATTGACTTTTTTTGTTTATTTAAAACCAAATAAAATCGAGATTGGGGAATATTGCTATCTTTATCAAACAAACGCAAGGTTAGAGGTAACTAATTACATCTACTGAAATTACTGTAATTAAGTCATATTTGGGGTATTTTTCAAACTCTGTAATTTTATTCTGAATACTGAGTACAATATCTGAACCTTACATCTGCATTTTTGTAGCTAATCTGGCAATCTGATTTTAAATGGGCCGATGAAAACTCTGACAAAAAGACAAAACAACACAAATCTGTGCAGCAGGCTCAGGGTTGGAGATGTGACTGTGACCACTGAGCAGAACAGAGTAGGAGTTGGGAGTAATTTAGACTGAAGATCAAACATCAACGCCTAAAAAGCAACAAATACACTGGACTTTTACTTTAATATTACTCTAACTCCAATAGTTTTACTTGTAATTGAGTATATTTCAGCAATGTTACTTCCTTGAGTTCAGATGTCCAGTACTTGTTTTTGATGCTGTCACATTTTTTATCAGTTAATTGTTCAGCCACCATTTCTAAAAATAATAAATCTTATTTTTCTTTATGGGTGAGAAAACCAGTGTCAGCACAGGCACAATTTTATGGTGATAAATGCACAACTACCTCAACGGTGCCAACTGAATAAACTGTAGCAGGTGAATGAATGCATAATAAATTACTTTTCATTTCGGCTCTCCATCTGCATAAAGTTGTCACAATGTGTAGGCTTAATGTCCAGGATGATCTGTGTCAGCATTCTGCAGTGGGTCAAAGTCAAATTCATTGCTCACCGGTCATGCATAATAGGCCTCTGTGTCATATGAGCCTGTGTGATGCATGGTGGCCTAACACTTACTCCTCTGTTCTTGTGTACAGTTAACTTCCAAATGTTGGTAGGTGAGTGAAATTGCAATAATTTAGGAGAATACAGTGATGTAAGAAAATGGGATGTTTAGGATTTGACACTCTCCCCACCTCTCTCTTTTGTCACAGGTTGGACAATATGCACTGGACAGAGTCTCAACAACTCCTTATGGAAGTACAATCAGTCTCAAGATGGACGCCTGCTTTATGACTTACACTCCCCTCATTGGTGTGATATAGAGTCTTTTAGATGTGGGTTTAAATGCCACTGAGGACGATATAGAGGAAATCAAAAGAAGCCAATACAACATTTCATAAAAAAGGGACAGTGTAAGTCGTAGTGCAGGATTGAATTGACCAGGGCACAACCTCTCCTACACAGGCCTATCAGGGTACAGAGTAATGGCCAGAGTGCCACGATAACCACTTTGCATACCAGGTTCAGAGCTTCATCACACCCGACCATCTGTCACAAACGCTGAGCAGCTCAGAATTTTTTTGGGTTGTGAGTTATTGTCTATGATAGAAGCTTAAAAAAAAGAGGCATTTTCTATAATATCTTGAGATTACAAATGAAGACTAAACAGGTTTTCACCTCTCCCGCTCCCTCCCCTCTCTGTCTGTCCTTTGTAAAATCCACACAAGGAAGGAAGGCGGCGGAGGCATTTAGAAAATGTCAGCTCTTGCCCCTCGGGTTGCATCACGTCATGCCCGAGCAATAAACACGTAAAAGCCTCCTGCTATGAAAAACTTCCTGAGTACAACATCGTCTCCCTGGCAGTCAAAGTAAATGCTGCGATTCATTTTTTCTGGAGCACAAAAATAAGATGAGGGTCTGAAGCTTGGAAACTGCAAAGTGTTCAACGCGGCACAAAAAAAAAAAAAAAAAAAAAATGGAGGAAAAGTGAGACACTGTTTGCATCAGGCACTGAAAATAACTAGAAGAAGGTATAAGAGAGCTGGAGGGGAAAAACCTATTGTTGGATCCCTGGTATGTGCTTGTCCATGGCATGGGCCCATACAAAGTAGGGCAACCATATAGGGGGCGAGGGTAGGGGGCTTCATTTGCTTAGCAAAGGCAGAGCTTCAGTAAGGGGTTAGTAAGGGAGGGTCATTCACGGATGGCCAAGGCTTTTAAATGGTTGTTACCTGGAGCTGTTAAAAAAACGACAACAAAGAAAACAACAAAATCAAACAGAACATTAGAAAGGAACAAAAAAGTACAGCAGCGCAGTGATATTCAACCATTTCTTTTTCACTCATTCACAACACATCTATGCATGTCACAGCTGTCTCTTCACAGTTAACAGGGAATTCACTTATTCCCACATTGCCACATATTTCACTTGTAATGCGAAACATAGTTTAACTGAGGCAACGTAAAAAACGACACGACGCATACCAGCATTTAGGAACTTAAAATGACAAAGAAATAAGCTGATATGGACAAGTGAGACAAAATATGTGGAATATTAGAGGAGCAGCGTGGGCTGTCGGGACTCTTACAGTTGAGGTCCATGTACCAGGCATCGTTGCCATACTGGTACTTCCAGATAGTTTGGCCGATGGAGCAGACCAGAGAGATGGCCAGCAGGCAGCCAAACAGCACCAGGATCTGAAAGTTGGTGATCCGCTCCACGTTGGACAGCTTCAGAGGAGGCCGAGTGGAATTCTGGGTAACACGTGACGAGACAGATGTGGTCAAAAAACTATGGCTGAAGACGATGTTCTCTTCAGGGATGAGTATGATTCATTGACTAGTTGATTAATGTTGCTGCCCTCACTAATAAGCAGCCGAAATACTAGTCGGTCAAACATATTTTCGTTAATGTACATATTTTTAACAATGATTAGCCTTACAGATTAAATTGCACTCAATTTGATGTTTGTTTTGAGTGTTTTCTTACTATTAGAATAGCAGACATGTCAAAGTTTAAACAACAGGGAAATTAGTCTCTGGTCCCTTTCGGTGCTCATAAAACAACAGCAATGTAAAAACATGTTCAGGGTGAATAAACCCCTGTAACAAGTTGCTTGGGAGCAAAAAATATCTGAAGATTAAAATCTAATATAAAAGCATGCTTGACACACATGCAGCCCGACGTGTTCTAAATAATGTAATGTTGTTTGTTGGCTACACAGATCTAGTTAGATAAGAACGTAAAACAGCACAACATTTGTAAAACTACCAAGAAAATATGGTTTTAGATTAGAAGTGTGACCAGAAGACTGAGCTTTTTTAAGAAAGAATATCATCCGAACACTTTGTAAATATGATCTACCTGCATGAGCTTTGTGTCGTGTCCAGTGTAGACCACCACGCCATGCACCCACTGAGTGTTCCTCAGCTGGGCTCCTCTCAGTAAGATCTGGTCGGGACCCAGTGGTATCGTACTGTAGTGAGAAAACATCAGAGTACAAACTTCATACTGTCCCTGCAGAATAATGTGCTGAAAAGGTCTCAGACCATCGGTTAAGCACTTTCCTTCCAGTATCTGCTGTACCAATCAATAGATGTTGATCTTACATACAAACACTGATTAAACGTAACACTTGGTAATTCGTTATTGATAAATATGCCATTGTTAAGAATACCCAATAACCAATAGTACAACACTGAGTAATCTATTCTAACTATGTAATCTATGTCTTTTACTACGCAGACATCCACACAACAACACAAACAAGGTCATTAGTATGTTGTGATGGTGTGACAGACTTGTTCACGTCAATAATATTGATAAACACAGTCAGCAGTAAAAGGGTCTGTTTCTAATTTTCAACCCACAAGTTGAAACCTTCCGGACTTGATATCTTAAGTTGTGTTCTGGTAAAACTGAATAATAGATAGAGAAACTACTTCCATCAATTTGAAATACAGCCCATTAAACAATAAACATGCCAAGTATCGCTCTAGGTAAAAGTGTTTATTCAGGAGAGCTTTAATGTTCCGAACTCCTGGAAACAAGCCATGAAACCTTAAAAGCAGGAGCACTACATAAAATGCATTTTCCTTACAAAGACAAAGCCTCCAAATATGAAACTGAATAAAACTGAAGCAGGTGATTTCATTTATTCAGCAGAAATGTTAAATTCATACCAATACTGGCTCTGCTCGTGGCTGTTATGTAGGTAAGAGGAAGAGAGAGCCCGGCTCTGCAGCTAAACCCACCTGTGTCTGTCCAGGCGGATGTTCCCAACAAACTCATACAGATGACGGTTTGGGCTCTCGCACTCCATCCGCCCAGAGAGACGCATCAGACTGTCGATGTCCTTTATGTCTGCAGTCACTTGGAGACCCTGTTGATGTTGTTACAGCAGCATTACAGTTGTGTCGTTATTTCTCTTGCAGAAGATACCTCTTATTTCTCATTGTATGTACTGTATAAAGAAGAATAAGGAAAGGATACGAGTAATTCACCTGTCTGATTTTAAGGTTTGTTTCTCCGTCCAAGTTAGATGTTTCAATGTAGCACATTCCCTGTGGTTCACTGTTGTGGAGGAAGAGGATATAAACACTTGAGGTGGTTATAAACTGCTAACTTATTCATAAGTTACAGTCTTACTGACCTTAGATGTTCATTATCTATAATATGATTATAATTTTATACATGGTATACCAATGAGAAAAGGGTATTTATCATGAACTTTTACTCACTACATTTACATGCACACTAATATTCCACTATTATTCCGAATTTGACAATATTCTGCATCTATTTATATTTGATGTTTAAATGTCGTATTTTCCAGTTAAGACATGTTGGATATTATTTGGGTTTAAGGAGCTTCTTTCATTTTTCCCCTCTGGGCTGTTTATTGCATATTTGTGGCCTCTTGCCTGTTCTCAGTTCTTGTCATGTCATAGACGCATAAACAGTTTGCAAGACGAAAAGTAGAGACGCATATAAAAAGACACACCTGTTCTTTAAACTTGACAGACTTGGATATCAACAGGGTGTCAACATTCTCCAAATCCACGATGCAACTTGATTTTAAGGTCACTATTCGATTCTATTCAACTGTCAGTACTGACGACTTTGCTAATATGGTCGTCGATACAGCATTTGAATTTGACTGTCAAAACTGAAGATGTGTCGATCAGTTTGTGATTTGAAATTGAAATCGTAACACCCTGAACATCCAATGGCGACCTTTACAAGAAGGTGGTTGAAGGAATGACAAAATGAGACTGTGCTCGTACGTTCGAAAGAGTCCGCTACCTGACTGGAAAAGAAGAGAAAGGAAAAAAAAATCTAATTTTGATGCACAGAAGCAATAAAATGGCACAAACGCCAACTGTTTTTTATTTCAATTTTCCATGTGTTGACATGATAAACTACATGTGAAGGCCTGTTCATCGAAGCATGCACAGCTGCATAAACGGAAATATTACATTTCATTGTCTTCTTTGGAATAAGGGAAAAAAACAAAATATTTTGTGCATGTAAGCATAGTCACGGTAGATTTGAAATCAGTCTCAATCATTTATATGCTAACTCTGATTAAAAAGGGTCTACAGCACAACAATTACACTAGATCACTGCAAACAAAGATGCTGCATGTCAGTCTTAAAGCCACTCAGCAACACAAACAACTCTCTGAGTGGAAGTTACCAGTTCAATGTACAGTAAATTTCCTCAAGACAGTCATGACATCTTTGTTTGCTGCTAACCCAGAGTTAAACTGTCTTTCAGGTGAAGCTTAAATACACTGCATAGAGACAGACAGCGACAGAGAGAACACTAAAGAAGGGTGATACAGGCAAGCAGGCATGCCGAGCACAACAAACAGTGCAGACAAATGGGCCTCTGACAGACTCTGGGCACTGGGACAGAGAGTTAGAGCATGCCGGTGCTTAAGGTGAGCCGGGTCCCTGGTTAGCTTCTCTTTTAATGGAGTGATTTATTCATACTGAAGGTTGGTCCAAACACACACAGGGTGGAGGGGAAAATCAAAAAGAGATCTGGACACTGAAGCCCGACCACAATCAATGAGAGGTTTGGAATCCGCTGCTATTAGCACATCAAATGAGAGCTTTGTTTCATGGCAATGAGCCGGAGTCCGCTGCCATCATGGCCAGAGAGTGAATTCTAACACTTGGTGCTTTAATGCTGATTGTGAGTAAGTTAACTACACATAGTCCTGTTTAAATGGCCTTACATGTTGTGGAAAGTTAGGAGAAGTTAAATTCCAAGATGCTTCTCAACTTTGGATCTTGGAACGTGACTGCATGCAAACTGTCACATCAAATGTTGCATTCAAGGTGCCGTACAAGCCATGCATGGGCAAGGAAATACAGCATAGTCACATATGAAGTAAAGGAGCAATTTGCCCCTGTGATGTAATATTAGACGACTACATTCACTCTACGCAGTGTTAAAGGTTTCAGCCAAACATTGAAAAAGGTCCACTGTGCTTGTTAAGATGTTAAACAAAATACAGCATAATAACATGACTGTATGAACGGCCAGTATTATGGCTGCCAAACCACAATGTAGAGGAAGAGTAGAAAAAAAGAGGAAGGAGCATGGAGTTCACTGACTGCACGGCCTGAATAATCACAGGCCCTTCCTTTCTAAAGTGTGCAAAATAAAATATTTCTGACTCCTGTCGTTACACACAGCCCCTATCTCTCCCACCGCTGTTTCGTTGGTAATGTTGCTTGTTTCCTGACCTGGAGGACAGAATGACGAGGTCAGCCGGGAGGTGATCCCCGTTTGCAGCTCTGACTACTTCCCCAACAGCCACCTGATATTACCAACCACGCACCAGCAGGGGGCGAGAGAGAGAGAGTGTGGCAGTTGTTCGCACAGGGCGGGCAGGAGAGGAGAGGATGAGAAAAAAAGGAGGGATGGAGAGGATAAAAAAAGAAAACACAGACAGACAAACAGCAAACACATAAGGGGGAGAGAGACAACTGTTTCAGTTTCAGGGAGATGAGCAGAGCACAATGATCAGTCCTGTGTGATCAGAGGAGGGTATGGTTGTTCATCTGTTCTCCTTTTCCCAAAACCATTCAGAAAAACAGACACTGTAGAGATGATGATAGAATCAGTCAGAGGTACTAGGTTTTACAGTAAAAAATATATGCATATGTATTTACTGTGACAATACCTGTCCGCTTTTCATTCTGTATTTTTAGAGCAATCTGAATAAAATTTGTGATAAATTTGACTGTTTAAAAATCTAACAATAGGGTTATAGGATTTATATAAACCTCATCCACAGCAGGTCCAAATGGTTTTGTGCAAAGGTGAAGGAGGTAGGCAGGTTTATGTTGACATGATTTATCAGTTCTTATCCAAAATCACATTACCACTGTCCCACCTAGAGAAATGATGGTTGTCACAACATGATTCACAACATCACAAAGTATTAGATTATTAAAGACAATTCTCAATTCCGATTTTGCAGGATTTTTAAGACACTTTGACGATACGCAGCTGTTGATTGTCTAACCATCACTTCTTTAGGGAGAGTTGAGAGAGAGCAAAAAGAAAGAAAGAAGGAAGAAGTTCCCACGGTCTGACAGCAGGTTGGACTCCTGTACCTGGACGATAAAAGGACAGCATCCGCAGGAACGAAATCACTGCCATTTATTCTAAAAATATCGCCCACCTCAACCTGTGAAAATAAACGGGTTACTGGTGTGCACAGCCTGTAAAACAGCATTAATGAAAACAGGAGTTTAAACATCAGGGGTAAAAATGCACAGCTGGCAAGAAAGAAACGAACATGAAAGCAGTGAGAATGAGACAATACTGATGAGAAGAGTCTTCTTTCCTCTACTGCTGAACTGCATAAACATATTTCATCATTCAACAACTTCAGAAGAAAAAAACATTTATCATAATTTTCATAAAAACGGGGAAAAAACCTCCTCATGGCTGCACAAAATGTCTGTTGTTCTACATAATGTAATGTCTTTTTTTAGCCACTGACATTTAAATTAAAAAAACATTTATTACAAAATTATAAATTCAAAATGAATTCTGATAAATAATGGTAACACTAACACAAATGCTGCTTAAGTAAAGATAAGGCCATTATTAGTTATCGTGGTATGACAAAACGTCATAAAGAAAAAGATGGTAAGTAGGTCGAACCTGTCGTGGTTTATCATTTCACATCACAATCAACCATGTGAGTGACACATTTAGTAAATTATTAGTACATTCTGGTTTCTACATCGATTAAAAAATGCAGCGACCATAACAATACAGTTCTGCTCCATAAGTATGAGGATTTAACAGTTTCTAAAAAACTACTCAAAAAAAAAAACTACTGTTTTTTTCTAGCTGCCCTGAAACAGTTTCTAGTTAGAGCCAAACAGAATTTTTGGAGAGAAGCTGCTTTTACAATATGCATGATGAAGATGTAAAAAGCATCAATTATTCAAAGCTAGTTGCTTTAGAGAGGAAGTAGAAGAAGAAGAACAAGAGAGAGAGAGTCACATTCCAGCAAGAAACACAGAGATTTTGTCCTTTGCAGGAAACAAGTCGACGCCTGAATCGAATGTTTTGTTAGTGAAAATCTCATTTTAAGAAACTTTGATAAATACTTAAGACACAATCACTCTGATGCAGTTTCATTTAATCTGTATGAAATCTGAATACCTCCTGAATCTCAGTGTTCATCATCTATAAAGCTGCATTTGTGTTTTTGTTTTATTTTGGCATGTTGTCTGTATTGAGTCTTAAATGTGTGTAATTGATCTCTGATAAGTGACACACACAGCCATCAAAGGCCTGGTCCTCATGTACACAGGTATGTTTTGTAACATGGTCTTAAAGTAGATGTATGATGTACGTGCAGCCGAGTGTTTTAACACCATCTCATAAATAATCTCCCTCCATAATAACACACCTGACAACACATGTCACATGGCCATTCACGTACACTGAGCAGCATGTGTGGTTTGTGTAAACAGACAGCAGGTTGGTGGATTTTCATTACTGTATCTTCATATACATGTGTGTCTTCAAATGGAGACGAAGATATCTTAATCTAATTTAGCCATATCTTTCACATTTTTGAGCAAGTGGTAAAGTAAATACAGTGTACATGTGGATACGGTGTCAACAAAGATCTGTTTGCCTATTTTGCATTCATTATAATATATTACATTTGAGAAATGATCAGCCTAGCAGTTGAGATGGCAACATAATTGCACAGACGCTGTTAATTTAGCTCTCAGGAACAAATAAAGCAATACTTCATGTAATAAATCAATTCATACTTCTTGTCTGACTCATATCTCTGAGAGCGGGAAGAAAGATTCAGCTTATATGACAGATGAGGCAGTATTACTCAAAATCTATTTCCAGTCTGTGCTAACTGGTGTTCTCGTCTCCACACCCTCTGCTTTTAGGCAAATTGTTCCAGCCACAGTGATAAAATTGTTTCATTATGAGAAGAAGAGAGGAAGCTTCTATTTGTCCTCCAGCATCGCCTTCTAATGACCGTCCACATGGAAACGCTGGATTAATTAGTGGCTGGGGTCAGAGGGTGTGTGTGTGTGTGTGTGTGTGTGTGTGTGTGTGTGTGTGTGTGTGTGTGTGTGTGTGTGTGTGTGTGTGTATGCAGCATGTGTGAGATTTCTGACAACAGCACAACAGATTTTGTAACTGGTAGAATGAAGGACCTGCTTTCAGTTCCAGATTTTAAAAAAATGTGAACGGTTGTAAATGACCTTTAGTGATAAATTCTTGGTACATACCTTCTCCCAGTGCACAATCTCCCAAGCACCATTTCTCAATACTGTGGTGAGTAATGGGAAGGGGGGGGTCAGGGGGAGTTCCAGCCAGAGAGAAAGAGGAATAAACAGACAATGAGAGAGAGTTCTTACTAAACACCTGACAAACCAGTATTCAGGATTGTTCAGTTTGTCAGTTTGGCCTGCTGTCTTATTGGCACATCTACACACTTTGACACTAAACATAGTGTTATCTTCTCTACTAAAACCAACAACATATTGGATTTCTAATCAAAAACCTGATGGATAAAATGTTTTTCAATACCTTGACATTCCTTTTTGTTGACAACACTGTCAGCATTGTGGCGTTTCTGTGTGGAAAAAAAGAAAAAAACCATTCAGATTTCACACATATTTTATCCTTTAATATACACTGATTGGAAATTAAAGATCCAAACCAATTGAAAAGGGAAAATGTTCCTGGTAAAGCCCTGAAGGAGAATCTTGAAAGAGAGACATTTGTGTGACAGGTATGAGAAACAAAAGAGGAAATAAAGTAATCATAGAAAGTATCCTGGATTACAAGGGCCTCAATTTCTCTGATTTCTAGCAGGAAATGTCTCAATAGGCTGAAACTGTTGAGCAACACTTACTACAGTGAGACAGAGGGAGGGAGACGGGCCTGTCAGAGTCTGCAGTTACAGTCTGGAGAGAGATTACACCTTTGCACTGACTGTAATACAAGAGATTATTCTCACGAGGGCTATTACTGTACAACCTTCACAATGCAGACTCGTATTGTATTGGAGTAATACCTTTCACCACTAGCTCCTCATGAGTTTTTGCACTGGTGCCCCCAATACAAAGTCCCCCACTCCTGATAATGTTGATGCTGAACTCAAACCACTGTATTTGAATAACCCTTGAAATCTGTGCGCTTCAAACAGAGACATCACGGCAGCGAGAAGAATCTGCACACTGTTCCTGTTCCCTTCAACAGGTCACCAAGCTGAGAGACACACCAACTGTCGGCTACTAAGATTGAGTCAAATCAAATATCACACTGTTCTTGATCAAATAACTTGATATCGATATATATAATATTATAGATAACTGTTGGAACAAGAGGAACAGTCTGGTACATTCAGAAAATTACATCATTTCACAGTAATATACAATCATATCCATCATCTGAAACGATATGTGGTCTTATATTATCATGAAGACATAATATCAATACATTTCCCAATCCTGCTACTATTCTAAATTAAAACAGCCTCTTTATAGTACCTAGTCTAACCGTCCTCATGCTGTATGTGACCACATCAAAATACAATGAGCAGTATAAGCTCCTCTCATGTCCCTCTTGTCTGCTGCACAGTCATGCAATCAACTGTGACTTCAACAGCTGATTCCAAGGGACAGCTTGTCAACAAGCATCACGCTGAGTAATAATGTGTTGCTGAGTCCGTCTCAAATAAATAATCACTGTGTTTTAAACTGTAGCTGCTAAAAGCAACGTGTGCTGTGCTTGATTAGCGAGGAGAGGAGAGATCCACTCAAGTCCCGGATAATAATCTGTTTACTTTGAAGATCCATTCTCATTTAGGCTAATTCTAATTCAATTTAATTAATTTTGGGGTAATTTGGCTCGCTGTACTGTACATTTCAGGAGAAAAGAGACAGAAAAGTCGTCTGGCTGCTCACTAAGAGACCAGAGCAGCTGAAGGTGAATTGCACCAAAACACAGCAGCTGATGGAGGAGAGGTGTTCACTTTCCTTGGCCAGATTTCTTCAATGACCTGCAGACTCGAGCTAAAAGTAACATCTGTCTGATGCTACAGCTGCTAGTAGCCGGTCCTATCAAAGCCTCAATCATACAGTACACCACAAAAATAACCATTTTAACTCATTTAAGTCCCTCTCTCTTTGATTTTATATTCCTGTGCATCTGTTTCTTCTATACATCCTCTCCTTTTCCACTCTGCCGTCCTCTATCCGGATCTATTACAGGCTCCAACTGAATCAAATTTGTTTAATATATCGATAGTGAAACATGCTGCAGTGTCTAATGAATAGGCAGCCTGTGTCACGTGGCTTCAGCCCTCTCCCTGCTACACTATGCCCAGAAAAAGTTTGCTAGTAGAGACCTTTACAAACCTCATTCATCATCCTCTGTGCTGTCAGCTAATTTCATTCATCCACATTATCTCCTCTGCCTGTGCAGACCCTCCTCTATTCATAGAACTATAGTAGGAGAGAAATATTGTATTTGTATCAGTTACCTCACAACTTTTCCTGCATTTCGCCTTTCTCATATTCTCTCCCTGTGTCCTACCTCTCTCGCTCCCTCTGTCCCAATGGACATGGAGAAAAGGAGATGTTCTGTATTTAGATGATGTGTGTAATCACGGTGCAGCGGAGGGCAAGTAGCACACAGAGGTTATGCATAAATACTGCAGTATCAGGCCTCTGTAGACTTCATCCATCGAGGGGGAAAAAATGAAAGCAGCGAAAGATAAAAAGGGTAGAGCATCTGCAATGTTACCTTGATTAACCTGCTAATATGGCTTCAACATAAACCTAATGAGACAGCGAGCAGCAGTGGAGGAGGTCGGACCACACAAGGGCAACAACAAAAAACTACTTCTATATTTCTTAAGTTTGTCTAGAAACAGTGTTACTTTTAAAATGTGTATTGTAGCACACATTAAATACACGGCAGCCTGTGATTCACAGTATATGTTTTCCTCGAAGATGATTCCAAGTTGTACTGCGATGCGTATGTGGAAGATTCTAAATCAATGCAGTGACAGAACATAATCAGGATAAATACATAGCATACTGATGTCAGCTGGACAATAGAGTCTAAAAGTCGCTCTCTTGCATTCACTTATTGGTGATATTGAGCTACTATTGTTTTCATATGTTGCTAGATTTGTCAGAGGAAGCCAGAGATCAGCAGAAAAAAGGACCCAGAATTTTCAGTATTATTAACATACTTGCAAGTGCTAACGGGACAAGATGAGTAGAATCTGCCTCACAACTCAGGAACTACAACAGCCATTTTCACCCTGAGTAAATGTATGCAGCTATAAAGACTAAAGCGAGTGCAGCCAATCAGCCAAGAACTTCAGGAGGCACTTACAACTTTGCCAAAAAAATCTGAGAGAGGTGTGTGCAGCAGAGTCATGTTGGTGATGTTTGCCACATTCAGAAAATATCATTTAGAGCCGCTGCGGAAAAAAATGATATTGTTGTATGTTACAGCACCTTTGTAATGCAGACGGATTAATGTTGATAAGTGTTTTTGTAGTGTTAACATATTGACATTAGTCATATAGATGCTGGCAGGATGAGACAATAAATCATTTTATCATCTTCATTTTTATTATCATGATAATCATGGATACTGATATTAAATAGATGCAGCTTTCTATCTTGTAGACTGCTGTAGTGTGATTTTTGAGAGAACCGCACGAATGAACTGATGAAAAAAACATTAAGGATCTGATACAATATCACGCAATAAGATGCATTAAGAATCGTTGTGCGTTTAAATGGTTGATAGGGGCATCATAATCGGATCAAACAGAGACTAGTGAAGCCGCAAAGTATACCATTTCAGTCTGAAACATTTTAGGCTGAAAGATGGTTGATGAGAAACCTCTCAGAACAAAGAGCCACAAGGTAAGACACGTGCTGTACAGTGTGTGTCCATAGTGCATGATTC
The DNA here is from genome assembly GCF_904848185.1 of Acanthopagrus latus. Lineage (NCBI taxonomy): Eukaryota > Metazoa > Chordata > Actinopteri > Spariformes > Sparidae > Acanthopagrus > Acanthopagrus latus. The sequence continues at coordinate 27,521,210 of NC_051056.1, forward strand.
ATGAAGTTAGAAGGTCGATGTTGCCCTGTCAGGTCAACTAGTGAGGGACAGCGCAGTACAGGGAACAGACGTGTGTGCAGGTGACCTTCAGCAATAAAGACGGAGTCATCACCACTCCGTTCCCATGTTTTTAACAACAGGCCAAGAGGAAAAGTGCTGCGCTGGTCCCTTCAGCACGAGATAGAAGCTAATAGTATCTGTCCACTGGGACCTGCACAGAGGATCGCATTGCAGGGTCACTGCAATACAGTAGAATGCTACATTCCCTCACTTAGTTCAGACGGACTTGAGTGGATTACTTTTGAACACAGTATAAACATATTTTGAAGCCTTTCACTTCCCAGCAAACAAGAAGTCACAGAATAAAAAGATTGAACCAAAACAAAACTATTCATTCTGAATAACATGCATAACCTTCTTGCAAGCATCTCTTCAACAGTTCAGACTTGCTGGAGGGCAGACAGTTGTTTTGTTTTGTTAGATATAACTGTCTTTGTGCATGAGCATTCGGTATCTAGGTTAATTGACTGAACGAGTACTGTGGGTGCAGTAGGCACAGCTGTGACCTCAGAATGAAAGTGTGTGTGTGTGTGTCTGTGTGTTAGTGTCTGTGCGTGTTAGTATGTCTGATGGTGTGTCTATATGTTGGGGAGTATCCTGCTGCGGTCATATAAACATCAATGCCTCCTCGCTGCTGCACAGTTCAGCACTCAGAGGACAAACTGTACAGTGTGAGACAAAACAAAAGACAGCTCTCCACAGGGTGACAGTCCCCTCATGTTAAGATACATCAACCCAACTACAGACCTACATTAACAAAGGAGTAAGCGTTTAGGAGAACGCAACTTTAGCTCTTGATTTCTATCAACTGATTTCATTGGATGGATGAAAATGACTTCCTGTATTTTATGCAGGCAAACTGAACCTAAAACTTCTGCAAACATCGAAGGCACAAAGCAAACACTGTGCACAACACAACGTTATACAGAGCCGCTGTAGCTGTGTCCATACTGTCTGCAGTCAAAGAGGAACATGATATGGTTGCTGGGATGCAAAGGTTGTTTTAAATTGGGCATTCAAAAGCTTGTTGATTGCATTTTTATGATCGCTGACTTTGTGATTTTCTAATCAGGGTTTTGCTGACGTGTGTACCTTAAAGACATCACGCGACAAACACTTCTGTAACACACTGTACATATTTAAACTAAGAGCTGGGTTTAAATTCCTGATTCAAATAAATCTTCAGTTGGATGATCCGCTATCGATTCATGAAATCTATAGACTGATCTCTCAATATATGCCTTTCATGCCTGTTAGGATCCAGAAAAACATCAGCCGAATGCCAAATACAGGTAGATTTTCCATTTTGGTGAGTAAATCTCTACAGGATGTCCAGCACAGTGATGGATACATGTTTGTAAGAACACAGTCATGGGATTAAAAACTAATCTGAGAGTCTCTACTGCCTCTAGGTGTCATTTACGGGCACGCTGTTCCTGTCCTCTGCTGTCTGTCTGCGTCAGAGCTTCACACACAGCACGGAGACAGCGACTTCATGGTGCATTCAAGTGCACTTGAACTAGAAATCTACACTCGAATGGCCATAAAGGTTATTTAAAAAGGGAAAGTATTACGTGTGTTCTACTTTATTGAAATGCATAGTAGGCCAACATCTGCATTAACTTCCTTGCACAGCATTTCAAGACAAATCTCCAAAACCATTTAAACCTATTTTGAATGTAAACATTAATATAATAGATAATGCACCAGGTTAGAGGGTTCATTGTACACTTTACACCATAAGTTATTTCAGTATTGCTAAATTAATGTAATCAAATTGAAGTGGGACCCTATCAATCATGATCTAATTAGTAAATCAGTGGCAATACCCAGCTTTATATTAGCCACAAAACTAGGCTGATACTTTGAGATTAAAGTCTCTTTCACACTGAAAGAGAGAAAACAAGAGTGAAACAAACACCAAGAAGAATCCAGTCATATCAGATATGAGTCGTACCAGATCTTCAATGATCTCTTTGACAGCAGCCACCACCAGGATGAAGAGCAGCGGCACCAGAGTGGTCCAGCGTCCAGTGGGAGACACATCTGGGATTTGCTAAGAGAAACACAAGAAGGGAAAATTAAGTAAATTGACATTTTTTTTTTTTTTTCTTCAGAATATTGCAGAAGCTGACTTGTATATGTCTGGGTACTTTCCTGGCTCAAAATTAGACAAAAGCAGTAGTTCCCCTACACTAAACTCGCCCACCACACCGAGGTTTTACATTATGTTAGATTGAGAATTGTGGGACTTTTATGCACAGGATCTGTTGTCATGAATAGTGTCAAGGGGTTATGGACCGAGGAAACTTGAAGGAGGTACTCCAAGCACAAACAACTTTTCTTGGCACTTTATCTTTGCTCTCCCTGCCTCTAAATGTCTAATTATTTGGCTATTTTAAGTGCTTCAAAATTAATAGTCGAATACCAGCGTAATTAAAGCTGAGAGAGAGCCACAGGAGACGGCCGCTGTTAAACTGCTCGAAGGAAACTTGAACGAAATAGATCTCTCATCTCCCTCATCTGCATAGATGTTTTATTCAAGGTCGCAGCATCGACAGGGCAGGTAATGAAGATTCACACTGGCTGCTTTTCAAAGCAGATACTTCAAGGTCACTGGATAGAGCCCTTTCCCATCCTCGGAGCACTCATTAACGAAGGCCGGTCTGTCAGCACGAGCGTAGGTAAAGACGGGATCGAGTTCAACGCAGCCTTTCTTCTGTGATTATTTAATGTTTTCTGCAGAGCATTAAACACCTGATATATGGACTCCTTTGAACTGTGCAGTAATGATTTCAGTGTTCTTAAAAGGGATCAGTGCTGACCTACAGTTTACAGGCAAACTTCCTCAATCTTTCTTAGTCTTTGCTTGTATGTACCAATAGCAATATTGGCAATACCCCCAAGATCTGTGGATGCAGCAACAAAAATGTTAATCAGCTCGACAGCTCTCTGCTCAGGCATAGTTTATTTCTTTTACAAATTTCTTTTTAATATCTACACATTACCTCTGCTTTTCTACTTGTGGCTCCTCATCAGCCAGACTCTTTGAGTGTGTACAGAGCAGTTTCTTTACCGCAGTGTAGAGGCAGTGGTGCAGTGAGGGCTAGAATACAGCCATCCACAGCGCCCCATGCATTTCCAAGGTATGTAATACGCAGTATACTGTGGCACGCCTGCAGGCAAATCTACTGTAGTTTCCTTCTAAAGGAGGAACGCATAGTATTACATGTATTATTCATTATCAGTCTATATAAAGTACTGTGTCTATGTGTGCGTGTGCGTTTGTGTGAATGAGCTTGTCTGTGTGTATATGGAATTACAGACATGACCTTTTGAAATGATGTCTAGGTCATGGCAAACAGTAAAAGAAGGCCACCTGCATACTAATGGGAGTAAAGCTAAAACTGCAGCTAAGATGAGCAGTGATTCAATTAATTAATGAGGTAGTTTGTCAGTTATTGTTGTATTTAAAATACGTGTGACAGAAACTGCAGCTGCATCTCACCTGCAAGAGCGCGATGAAGAGAAAGAAGGCATTGGCTGCCCTCCTGAACTGCGAGTAGAGGAAGCGGGGAAGGAAGGTGAGGACATTATATTTGGCCGTGCTGGAGACGGCACCGAGCAGCAGACAAGGCCACGGGTGGAGGAGGGAGACAAGAGAAAGAGAGGGAGACAAATGGTTAGTTCACAATGTCTGGGCGGTAGTTTTTACACTATTGACATTCAAAACACAAATGGGTCTGAGAATAACCATCACATATTATCTGTCTCAGAAAATATCCAACAATAAATATCCACCCAACATCATGGCATTACACATTCATTACCAACTGTGATAGCATCAGCTGTTAATGCTTCACCTTGTGAGTCTGTGTGTGTGTCAGGATGGAAAAATGTGGTCCTGGAGACACCTTTATTAGTAGGAATGATCACAAAAGTGTATTTTTTTGTAAGTATTTCATAAGGTGTTCATATGTCTGGCCGGCTCTGGACAGATTTTTGTCAACATGACAGCTTGACACAACCACGAAAGACGCAATTATGAAACTTTATAGGTTTGTAGTTGATATTAAAAAAAGTGTGGCCTCAAGAAATAATGTAGTAATGAATAGTAATGACTATAACTACTGTAATAGAGATTGGCTGACGGACAGATGGACGCACAGACAGACAGATAGATCTAAAAGTAAACTCTTTTCAGGTGATGGACCCTGAGACAGAAAACGATCAAACTGGGGTCCATGGTCTAATTTGTGTCAGTTTAGGTGTCCTTAAAATGAAAAAGTTTGGGAGCCATTGCTGTAGATAAGCAAATGTACATGTATGATAACAGTCAATTTTCTCAACCCATTCATAAAAGTCCTTTCTGTTGCAGAGACAGGTTTATGTGTGTGACACTGATGAGCAGCGGAGACCAGTGGACTCAATGATCGTAAAGAATAATTAGGAGGAAGAAGGGAGCTGGCAGAGGGAGTAAAGAACTCCTGGCAGATGTGAGCTATGTTGCCTGTGTTGCAGTGGGGATGGAGGGGGGTTGTCTGATGCTGGTGCCGGTGGTATATCGAGGCTGGTGTAGAAGAGAGTCCAGGCCTCCAGCAGTCTGATTTACAGCTATGTTAAAGGGCCAGTCAGAACAGCCACTTTGGGAGAACATAGACGCCATGATGTATGCCCAGCCACCAGCCACGCTTTGCTTACTCACGCGGGCAAAAAAGCCGTTGGACATACACAAGCAGGATATCAGGGTATAGCCTCCAACTCATCTAAAGGAGGCTCGGCATATGGAGGTAAATGTTAGTGATGCCACCATTTTATTCCTCTTACACTGAATCACAAGCGACAAACACATCAGCAGTTTTAACCCGTAGCGGGTCCACGAGCATGTAAATTAATGGCAAAATAGCACTGAACTGAGTTAAAAAAGAAAAAAAAAAGCTTTATATTCACTGTCGTCCTGGTCGCCTGGTACAATGAATCTGCTCATGGTGAGTGAGAGGGACAGAGTGAAGGCAAGTGAGTAAGAGCAAGGCATTGTTCTGACAGCAGTACAATGTAACACCAGCCTCACAGAGGAGCCTGACGAAGAGCCTCGTCAGAACACGGGTCAGCAAAGAACCGGCTTTATTTCATTCAACAAAGCCTAGTCTTTAGTCTAGACTACTGCTGTTATTTCAGCTTCTGTAAAAAGGAGGAGTTTGATGGAGAGTTACTGAACAGAGCTAAAGAATACATTCGGACTGAAGGAGTGTAAGAAATGGACATAAAAACAAGTTGGCTAATTTAAAATCACGTCAAGAAATTGGTTTGTTATTTAGATATGGAACTTCCATATGTTTCACTGTTGAAGCTTTGAAGTCTATATGAAAATGTTAGGTGGACTTCTCTGGCTGTTTATCTATAAGTTTCCACCTTATATCAAATCTTTGGATCATATAAAGATCAGCTTTCAGTACAATTCTCTTGAGTTTGTGCTGAGCTTGGTGGATCTAATATAGATAGATAGCAATAATTCATGTCCAGACCACTTGGAACTGTTTCTATCTAAGCACCTTAAAAATCAAATCCTTGATCAGAGATCACACTATTTCTGTTTGTATCCTTTTAATTGATTGTTTTCGTATCTTGTATTTTGTTTTTGCGAACAGTATTTACAGACTTGTTTTAATTGTTTTCTCTCTCTTTATTCAAATCACAGTAACGATGGCCAGCCCTCAATGATTCTGAAGTTTAAATAAAAGAAAGTAAAAATAAATAATACATTTCCAAATGTGACAACTTCATTTACAACAAGAAAATATTTTGCTTTGGCACTTGCAAGTTACTTCAACTGTTTCTCTCAGGTTCACAAATTCAGATGGAAAGTTAAAGTGTACAGGTTTCCTGTCAGTCTCACGTCTCTTGGATTGTATTACTGACAGAACAAAACCTGATACGACAGATTCCATTCAGGTTTGAACGCTCATCCTAGTGGTCAAATGATCAAGTTTGAAGTTTTCACCCTGAGTTATCTTGTCTGGATTTGCCCAACTCAAATTCAGTTTGTTGGTTTTCAGAAGTTTTCAGAATTCAGCGGTAAATAAATGTCAGGTGCTTTGTTGCTTATAAAGTTAGAATGATTTACAACCCTCCTACATCTTTGCTTTTATGTAATCTTCTTCTAGCTGCTTGACCAGCAGATGATCTGTTTCCACCCCGCTGGCGAACTGGGCCCTGCCCAACCCAGCATGGAAATCTGATTTCTAAGATCCTCATATTTGATTTGGCAGAGGTTTTTCATACCGGACACCCTTTCTGACGCAACCCTTCTCATTTATCCAGGCCTGGGACTGGAAATTAGGAGAGCACTGGCTTGGTTAAGTGTCTTGGCCAACGAAACATGTGGACAGGAGGAGGTGGGGATCAGTAGATGACCTGGTCTAACTCCTGAGACACAGCCGCCTCTTTCCTGAATGTGTTTGCCTGGTTAATGGGACAGCAAACAAAGATGCAGTACGTGTATATGTTTGTGTTTGTATGTCAGTGAACGAGCGTGTGTGACATAATATATTCTCCTCTTGTGAAACTATTGTTGTCATTATTTCGCCTTTTAATTCTGCTGTAGATCTGATTAGATCATTTCAGTGTTTCAGTAAAGATGCTGACTACCTGTTGTGAAATGCTTTGTCATACATCATTCAAAGCTCATAACAACAACATGAGTGCGTTCATGTTAAGTACTGCTGAGCCCACTGGGTATTAGACAGTAAGTGCCTGAGTAGAGCTAATGCAAACTATAGTTACTGCCTCAGGCTCCTGTATCTCCTGAGATACAAAGAAACATACTGGTGAAGTTCAGCCTAAAGGCCTTGGCTTCATCATTTATATCTTCCTCTTCTTCACTCCACCTTTGTTTCTGATCTCATTTGTTAGTACTGTAAACACTGTTCTGTCATTCTCTGGTTACTTCTGTATACTGTGGCAGGTCAAGATAAAGAGCTCATTTACCACTCTGCTTCATGGATGATTATGGATCTTCTAGAAAATCAAGATGATAAACACTTCCTCATTGATTGGAGCCATGCAACACCAATCAGTAGAACTTGTAACACTATCTATTGGCTTTTCCACCAGAGCAGAAGGGTTTGACGTTACAGGAAGTCTTTAGAAATACCTGTTTTAGTTTGTTTTGTATGTGTGTTTTACTAAACATGAGTCAAGTTAAACAGCTGTCAACGGAATATTTGACACATCACACATTGTTTGGATAGTCTTCATCTTTTAGCCCCACCTTGTACTCAGTCCTCACGTCTTGTCAGTCAAACATCCAAAACCTACTTGAAACACCAATTTGTCACTATAGTTTATCTAAATGCAATACAAATTATCATGCTCAAATGTTTGCAAAATCACTAACTTAGTTAATTTCATTTTCCTTTCCAAAGGGGAAGGTCACTGACATTACAACACACAAAAACCTTGAGGAGGGCCAGCAGGTTATAAAGATGTTCAGAACAATGGCCGTAAAACTGCCATGATAAGTAATGACAGCCTATTATGTTTAAATAACTAGGTCGTAACCCGCCCATGGGTCATGGTTGGCGCTGAAGTGGCTGCATGATGCCAGAAACAAATGTTAACCAGATGAAAACAATCACAATACAAAAGCCTGAAACCCCACAGCCTCGCCACAAATCTGTGTGCTACTTTGAAATCAAGATTATTTATTCATTCTTCAAGTTTAACAGTAGTGTTACAAAAAAACACTGTTGAAGCAGCCAAAAGACTTATCAGACATAGTCTTGTACTCTTGGTTTTCGGTTTGACTTTTCAGAATTTAGGAATCACACAAACAAGTCACATTAGATTTTTTTTTTTAATTTCTCATCCTATTGTGACTGAAAATAGTTTTTGTTGCTGTAAACATGTTTGTTCAATAGTAAACAAACATTTAACAGCAACAGAAGACAAAACAAAAATAAAGATTTAACTGTCATTCAGCATTGAGTCTCCTGTAGAAGACAGTCAGTCTACAACATCTGGAAGTGTGGAGACAGAATCGCACATGCACAGAGAGAAACCATCACTGCTTTGAGTCCCCTAGTATCACATTTTAACGTATGCACTGTTTTGTAAGTTATATCTCGAACTCTATTTTTCTCATTTACTTTACATTGACTGTGATTTTCATTTTAAAGATATAGTAAGAGAATTTTTGAAATTTCATATAACAGATGCAACAAAGCTTACATACGTCCAAAAAACAGGATAATCTTAATGGGCTCTCAAATAAAGTACACTGGTCGGTCTCCGCCAGCTGAAGGCCATCATGTGTTGGCAGCATATTCTACCACAAAGGAGATAATCAAATCAACCAAGGCCGTCAGCTGACCACTGAACATTACAGATTTAGACAGTTCATTTGCACAGTGTTGATGATTTCTTCTTTGTGGTTCAAAAACATCAAAGTATACACAGATGTCAATCTGTGGTGACTGTATGGTCCGAAAAGGTTTGCTAATGGTTGACTTGGCATTGAAGGGTGATAATATAGGTCTCCCCTTGTCTAACAAATTTGGTACGCAAACACGGCTGCAAACACAATTTGCATAGTCGAACGACTTGCTGGACCAGTAACCTGTCTGATGACCTCCAGTTCAGGGTGTGTCTGTCATTGTAGGACTATAGAAAAGAAGTTAGCTAACCAGTTAGCTGTGATGGTAAATTTAGCTCTTCTGTGTGTGTGTCATGTACACAGTCATGTTTTTCTTTATGGTGTGTCATTAAAACGAAAAGCTTACATCGCGTATTAACGTCTTAAAGATTAGGTTCATGTGGTTTGATGACTCAGGCTAATGAAGGTACTCTACTCGGACAATTATACTAATTTTGCGAGTGATCTTATTTAATGTGCATGTGGTTAAGGGGTTCAACTTTAGATTGAGTGTGTATAGCTGTCCACATCTCAGTTAATCAGAATCACCTGACTTAGATAGGACCAACATCCAAGTCAATACTAATACTGTACACAACATATGATGTGTCTCTCTATTGCACGACAGAACTGTTTTGTCACACATTTTACCTCAATCAAATAATTCTAGCTTCTTAGATTTGGATATTGTACTGGCCACATTCTATTTGTTTGTGCCCATGTCTTTTTGTGTCTATACATGTCTAACAGGACATATGATATCAGCATTTCATGGATACACATTGGTAAAATGGTTTGCACAGCCACTCCTATTTGCTATAAGACAAGTTGTCAACATCTCAGACATTAACATTGACATTACAACCAGTTCAGCTGAATAAACAGTCCACATACATGCAAAACAGTGAGAGCTGGGTGGCTGTCTGTTATGAGTCGCATCTGTGTACAGAACAGTGACATATTGTGCAGGTAGTGATGCTGCAGAGGGAGAATTCTGCTTCAAACATCTGCTTCTAAGATTATATTCATTTATTACAGGGCCTGCTCCCGAAGTGTCTCCACAGGTCACTTTAAGACAGAGACCAATCCCCTTGAACAAGATCCTTTAGAGCAACCTAAAGCCAAATGTGCCCTCAGGGTTGAGGCAAATGTTTGGACAAAAAATATCAAAAGCAAAGAAGATCCAACAGAAGCAAAACGCGTTCAAAAAATGTAGCAGCACTTAAAACAAATTGGATGTATTACACTCTGATCCAAAAGTGTTGGGTCTGAAACAAATGCAGCTTGAATAGGCATTAAAATACAAGCTTTGTGCTCAGACAATATTCTGTTGCAGTCTGTAAAAACTGCCCTGCAAGCATTCAAACTTTTACACATACTTCTGTTAACTTTTACATTAATAAGACTGGGACAGTCAGTATCAGTATTGGATCTGAAGTCCATCAAGCCAAGCACTTATGAATTTGATTAAAGTGGGGGGTTATATAGCTAAAGACATTATTAATGCTCTGATATTCAGATCAGTCAAATGTTGGGAAGTCTCGCACAATGATTTATTCTCGATAATTTTGCTGGCCTTATCTTTATGACAGCATTAGCATTAGCCAAACAGGGCTGATGTGATATTTTTCTTAATTTTTCCGTGAGGGCAGACCACCCACTGAATTAATGACCACCTCCGGTAAGGTCACAAAACCTGTATACACTTATTTTAAAAATATGCAAAGGTGCTCTTTAACCACAAAAGGCCATATTACATAAACTTCTCTGATGCAATAAAATTCAACCAGTTACCATCCGGTGCTACAAATAGCGTTGCAGCAATGAACGTATTTGACTGTAACTGGTTTAAAAATGTCACAGTCCTGTAACAATAAAGCCTCAGATATACCAACAGAGCAGGAAAATAAGCATTACACTGTTCATAAATCAAGTGTCAGCAACACAGTTATCCAATAATATACAGAAAAAAAAGTTAATGTTAATAAAAACACTAATGTCATAGCTATCAAAACATAAAAGCTTAACGAAACAACTAAAAAGAGGTAGAATCAGCACTTGTTTTCTCAGCTGCTTGCATCTGTTATTTGTCCGGTCGATACATGAAGCTGATACGCACTTTTTTAATTTAACAATACTTTTCAGTTTAAAGCTGTGTCTGTGTAAGCACATACATATCTCGAGCTGCTCATGCAGCACGAATGCTAACAGTGATATTCCTTGACAGAAGACGACCTGACCCAAAGAGCCTGACCTTTAATGTTAAAAGCGCTGCACTCCTCCAAGAGGAACGACTGGATAAAAAGGGCAGTCTGGTATAGTTAGGCGCCACTGGTGATACAAATCTTGCCGGTATTTATCAAATATCATAGACTGAGGGTGCTGTCATGGTCATTCCCCATCAAAGCAATTGCACCATATTGTATACTGTTTCAATTAAAAGGTGTGTTTAAAAGTCATCTAAAGAAGGTTGATTACAAGATTTTGAAGTTGAATAGAACGTATATAGTTGCTTTTCAGTCACACCAGATAAGTGTAGAGCGCACAGTCTCTGAAAAGTTTTCTCTTCACATCACATTTCTCAAAAGGTTCTTTAAATGGATTCTGACTTCTTAAGATTGTTTGTAATCAGGAGATAATCAGGAGTAGCCACACAGACCAGGCATGCTTTAATTCAACTGTTTTGCCTGTGACACTGAAGGTTAACGTGGGGTTAAAGGCAAAGTGGCAAGTTATGCTGCAGGTCACCATGAAAAGCACTGACGGCCTCTGGGTTGCCATTACCAAGGCAGAAATAGCAGCAATTCACACAAACAGGAAAAATCCTTGAGAGAATACAACTTCCAGTGTGATTTTTTAATGCAGCTCGAGTAAACTGTAATTTTAAGTGACATGGGAGAAGCTTCTTCATGTTGCATAATTACACTGGGGAAACGCTGGACGGAAAGAAAGGCTAACAACAGGAGCCTGAACTCATCAGCTCAACATTTAACCTAGCTATGTTGTTTATGTTGTTGTCATTTTAACTTGTGAATCTTATAGAGGATGTATTGGATTTGTCTTCTGAAAGCAGGACTTCTTCAAGTTTGTTGCTTCCTCAGCTTTGTGAGGAAAAATCAGAGTTGGTCCATGTAAACTCTAAATCTTGGGGCATGTCGGCAACAAAATACCTTTTTCATGGTATACCCCGGTTTGAAGATGAGGATTAACATATTGTGTACATTTGCTTATCTACGGTATTTAATTCTACCGTATTAGTTTTAATCTGTCAGGACATAATATTTTGTGAAATTATAATCAGGCCATTTATACTTCTAAAAAAAAAAAAACTTCTGCATTTCACAAACAATATTCGTGTGTGAGATGGTTATCATACCGTAAAACTCATACAGTTGCAATCAATATGTGCAACCCAAGTATTAAGTTCACATGAACTGCCACCAATGTAGCGGTGATGAGTGACAGCTGCCTGATGTTTTCACAACTAGAGTTTACACCAACTTTACCCTGTTGGTTAAGCTTGACTTAATGCAACTACATATAAATAAATATAGATAAATGAAGTTCTTCAACAATTTTAATTATGTGCATGTCTCCATACAGTGCATAAATGTTTCCCTTTGTATTCATTACACTTCCATAACTACAACATCTTCTTACCTGACTCGATTGCTGCAGAACTTGGTGAACTGCGGCTGGTTGAGGTGTATCAGTCGGGCGTCTTCTTGGTCAGCTAAGGATGTCTTTTCGGATGCGTCTTCTGTCTTTTCATATCCTGCAGCGTGGGAGACAAGACAGTGGATAAGACACAAAATCTACCATGAGCACAAACAAAAAGTAAGATGAAAAGGCATTTTGAAGTATTTGAGTTGGTGCGTGTCTGAAAGTCTTCAAAGGAGTCTTTGGAGTCTGTAAAAGTGAGTCAGTACTTTAAACACTGTTAACAGTGAAAACTCAGGAGACCCCGGTTAACTATGATGCTTTAGAGACCTTAAATATACCTTTTTCAACAGAGTATATAGTTATAGTTTTCAATAAATGTTGTATACTTAAAAGTGTGTTCAGCTACATTACAAAGCCTTTGTTTTACTGTGTAAAGTGTGTGAAAGAGGGTGAAATGTATTTGTCACTGTAATAGGCTACAATGGCTGCAGCCCACACAGTACATTAAGGAGACGTTTGTAATTATCTGTATGATACACTTGCCTCTGATAGCAGCATAATACTCAAATTAGTATCTTAATGGAGTCAGAAGGTGCTCTGGAAACTATAACAGTGGGTTTGCCACATGACGATGATACCGCCTCCACAGTAAAAATGCCAACTTAAGAAAAAACCCTGGAAATCACCTGGATTCTGTCAACAGCCTGACTCATACAACGAAACACATCTAATTATCACTATTCTGACTAGCATCTTCATCAACTTTAATGAATACCCTGGTCAAAGTTAAATGCCTTCGTTACGTAAAATCATTCAGTAGACGTCCACATCTGATCACTTAAGGTGCTTTTCAGCGACGGCTCTGAAAGCTTTCCATTTGTTCCTGAAAATGTGTTGTGTAATTAAAGCTGGGAATTTCCTGTCGAGTGACATCCTGCTGTAGATTGGACTTATCTGTTATCTGGATCAGCAGCAGCAATGTGGTGACTGACAGAGGTACAGTATGTGCAAGGCTTTGATTCACTGCAGTATCATACCATCAGCGGGTAAAGAAACAACTTGGCCTGAAAACTGAAACCCAGTCCGACTTTGTTTCAAGTCCAAACCAAATAAGAAGAGCTTAGACATTTCATTCATTCTTGACTCAAATGTTACGCCTTCCTCTGAGAGCTACATAACTATAATTCAAGTAGTAAAAAAAATTTGAAAAGATAAATTAAAACAACTCTTCATGGATGGATGAACACTTTTCTCTCCATCTCTGGAAGAGGCAGCACCGCTCTGCACCCACAAAGTTCATCTAGGTGGGATGGAGCTACGTTGGCTAAATCAATAAATCAAATGAGGGCTGTACGTAGGTTGCAGAGATGCTGAGGTATGTACTTCTCGCTATTTTCTTTGAAATCTAAACCACACACAAATATTCAAAAACATTTGTCAGCAAGAAGAATTTTCTAAAACATCCCAGGCGGACACCATGTGCTGTGTCTCTCCATGCTGGAAACAGGTGGGTCATGAAAAAAGGATGTCAGGGGATGTTAAAGGAACAACTCAAACCTCTAGCTTGAAGCTGCTTACTGCAGTGCAGGATGAAGAACTGAAAACACACCAAAGAACCTCTCAACTGAACACAGCGTGTTTCTCAAAGGTGTACAAAGATGTACATGGAAGCACACGATGCCCATTTAACTCTACACATTTTTACAAAATCACGGTTTAATCCTTAATTATCTAATTTGATAATCCCTAAAAAGTATGAACATACATATAGCACATTTTACCCTGAGGTGAGTAAATGGTTGATTAAATATCATTGCAGCCATTTATAAACCAATTCATGGTACTGTACAGACACATAAGGTGAAACTGAAGGAGTCGTTTCAGGCAGTGAAATCAAGACATTCACATTTTGGAAACGTTGTCAAATATTGAGTCTAAAAAGCAAAGTATGTAATTTCTGCCACTAAGCGTGTCAATCAAAACAAGTGAAACAAAAGATGTAGTTTGATGTAGTCCTGAAGTAGCGTGGGAGCGTTGATGTAGTCATTGTTAAACAACCACAGACATGTTCACCCACCTCCTTCATCGAAGTGGGTGAACATGTCTGTGGTTGTTTAACAATGACTACATCATCGCTCTCTGACGGTGGCAGGCGACCACAAGACATGCACCATTAAAAAGTCTGTGTGTGTGTGTGTGTGTATAATTTTTTCAGGGCTTATACAGATAGCAATTATTAGTAATCAAGGGGGCTGATAAGCGATATTTGGAGTTGATATACATTTGTGGCAAAATGTAAAATCTTGGTGTCAAGATAACGGTACTCTACTGTACTTGAGTCTTGAGTAGTCCCATTTTTTCACTCCACTACATTTATTTGATGGGTTGCTGATTTGGATATTTTTGAACACATAGAAAATCCAATAGTGTTGTGAGCGGGACACTGAGTAAGAGCACAGAGTGGTGACTCCAGACAGAGAACAGACGCTGCATCACAGCCAAACTATTGCATTTTTAAGATTCATTTATTTTATTGGCAAGCAGACGAAACTGGAAGACAAGATCACTGCCGACATTTTGTTTGCCTCTGTTTGAGACTGACTTCAGGAGCATTTGGAGCTGGAATATCAAACACATGTACAGAAGCAGATTTGACGGGGATCATCTTGTTTGTAAGATGAGAAATGATAAAAAACAGTTCCGGAGGTTCACATTTCCCTTTCATCGTGTTTTAATTGATATGTCTAGCTTAGTGCCCTCAGCACTGCCAAGAGAGCACTACTGTAAAACTCTTAAGTCAACAGTATTTCCACACTCTCAAGTTGCACGCATGTGACCCAGTGGGTGCTGGGTGGCCTTCCCCTGCATGCAGTAGTAGTGGTGTCAGGGGTTATGAGGTAAGGGCAGGCGTAGCATTGCTTCCACAACTACACATAAACCCTGGAGTTTAAAAATGGAAAGAAGAGCCATTCCGGGGCACGGAGGGAAGCTGGCTGTCTGAAACATCAACAACAACAAAACGCAGTGTCATGAGTTACTGTAACCGGAGCCCCTGCCGGATATGCACCAGTTGCAACCTGCCCCCTCCCCCGTCTGCCTACAGTATTTCCTTCATGTCATGTCAAGTCAAGAGGAAACAAAGAGGAAGGCTGACACACTTTCAACGTCATGTTACAACTTTCTTTTTCCCTCTCCCTTATTCTCACCTCACTCACGTTACACAAACCCTGAATCTTAAATTACAGCTCTTGTTATTTTAATGATCCACTTGGCTTAGCACGGAGGATTACTGAGGAGTGGCTGCCAAACCTTCCTTCTTCCCACCATCATCTACTGATAGTTTTTCTCCTTAGTGTGTGCTCTTGGGCTAAAAATAACTGGACCCCTGCAGTCATTTGGGCTGGCTATCCCAGCCTGGTTATGCAAGACGTCAGATGAGCAGAGGTGGTTTATTGGATTAACGTGGTGGCAAAAGGATGTGTGGATCCAGGGAGCAACAGGAGGATTAAAGAGTGGTGCCTGCTGCTTAAGTAGGGAAACTTCCTACCATGATGCCTGAGATTATCACATGCTCTGTTTAGGTAAAGGACCAATATAGCTTAGAAATATGATGTAGTCAACTTGAAGTTAAAGAAAGACCCTTCTTTTTTTCAAGTATGTAACATCTAAAAAGGAGAGATTTGTGAGATAGTCACTATAATCAATTCAAAAAACACTTTTCAGAGCTGTGCAAACACATTGTAACAGGGTTTAATCTTTCACACATAATAGCACACTGGATGAAATTGAATTTTTGAATAGCAGCATCTTAATGGGCTCTGAATGTATCCCTAGGAGAAGTATAAAAATGCACTTTCAGGCCAGGGAGGATTTACAGAAACATGACCTCACACAGCATAAAAGACCCTCAAACACCCACTAGCATCTGTTTTCTGTCTTCAGTGAGAAAGAGTACAATCAGCATCCATGTACGGGTCGAATGATTCATCAGCAGTTATGGGTATTTATCAGCTCCAGCTCCAGTCAGCAGTGACAGAAACATAAAACCCGGGTGGACATCCTAAAGTTCATCCCTACATTTTTTGTAAATTCCTCAAAGAACTGCAGCTTCTCCAATTTGCATACTGCACTTGGACGTATTATAATTTCGATAATATACTAATTTATTTTGCAGCCCTATAGTCAATGTGTGCTTGTGTCCACGTCCTTCTGTGTCTACACAAGACTTAAAGTGAAGAGGAGATAACTTCCCTACATCTTGGATGTCAGGACGTCTAGCCTCTTCAACCTAAAATTAAAAAACAGACTTTGCAGCCAAGAGCTGGTGACACTGAGAGGACAGGTGGTTGGGAATGAGTAACAGCACTGAGCAAAGGTGAGGGAAAGGACATTATCTCGAAGGCATGCTACCACACTGAGGCTGGACGAGGAAGTTTTAGTACAGCAAGAAATACTGTGACACAGTTGCAGCATCAGTAACACCACAGAATACAACATCAATGTCACAGAAATGGCAAAACATTTCTGGCAGTGTTTTTATTCTAAGTGATTTTCCTCGGGGTGCCCTGGTGGCCTCAGGGTCAAGGCGGCTGCCAAAAATCGCAGCATCACAAGTCCGTGTCTGGCAGGAAACTGTGACTGTGTGTCAATCCCCATCTCTCTCTGCTTGTTTCCCGTCATGTCCACTGTACGCTGTCTAATACAGTAGCTCTCTCAGAAGTGTCGCAGACATTTTAAAACAAAATACTTATCAGATGGTGGATGCCTGGGACAAAATCATGTCAAATGGGGGGTCCCTGGTTCAGGGGTCTTTGACAAGTGATTGTAAATAACATAAATTTTTTTTGCAGCACTGACGTATGGCCAGTGTTTTTAGAATACACAAACCTCCTGTTCCATTACATTTCAATAGTAACCAAATAATTGTGAGCGTGATCTCATCTTGCACAAACCAATGAACAAACCCAGCAAACATTGAAAGCCAGGAAACTAAATCTTTAAGAAGCTTGGGTGATCAAAGAATTATTGTCTACTACGACAAATGAAAACAGGGGTCTGACGTAGCTGGTGACTGCAGCATAAGGCCTGTGTGAAATAGCAGGCCAGAGGAGCTGGCTGAGCAGCTGTGATTGATGTTGTGTCTCTGTGTTCTGAATGAGCCCTCGCAGCAGGAGCCTGTGTGCTGGGGTAGGCCAGGTGCTGCAATGCACCAGTTGCAGCTGGTACTGCTACTGCTTAACTTACTTCCTTGGCTCTCTCTGTTCAGCAGCCTTGACACAAGACACGAGGGCTTGTACACTATGTTTAAGTAAGAGATGTGGAGAGCAAAAATCTATTGTGTCGAACATGCAAATATGCTGTCTATATTTATAGGACACAGGTGCGTTCCTAACAAAGGTGTTAATAATACCTTATTGTTGTTATCAGATATTTCATCTGTTTCTACGTTTTACAGTAGACAGTATAGCAGGGTGATATGCTGATGTTTTATATTTTATGGCTGCTTTATAATCAATTGATGTAATTTTCCAAACTTACCAGAGCGGTAAGTTCATGTGAGACTTCAAAATACTACGATATACTTTCTGTGTCACGATATAGCCCAGAAATATTGCTATATTATTTGAAGTCCATATCACCCCACCCTCCAAAGCAGCTATTGAATCTAAGGATCAGACAATAGATTAAAAAAAGAGACCATGTGTGAAACACTGCAGATATTTTGCTCAAATGGAACTGGCTTTGTATCATTTCTGTTAAGAATCCCCTAGACCCACATATTCTTAGTCTTATTAGTCTAATACAGTCAAATTACAAGCTTGATTGCAAGCTAGAATTCTCATAATCCAACTAGCAGTGACAGTGGATAATGAAAGTGTGCAAATAATTGCCGGTTATCTTAACCACGCTAGACAGGTCAGCCCAGTTCATCTAGTTAACAATGGTGGTGTGGAAAACACTAATGAGATACCAGAGTTTTACCCGTTTGGGAAAATGTTGGTTTCCCAGTGGATCAGAGAAACTACTGACAATAAAGAGTGGACTGAACTTATTTGAGAACAGCCTTTTGCTGCTGTATCAGATCACAAGCCAAAATGCGTAACACATAACAAAATTACTATTTAACTTACAGCTGTAGCATACAGCCCTTTCTTTTCTTCAGTCTCTTTTAGATTAAGTCCTGATCGTATGAAAACTATAAAATGTTGTTCTGTTTAACTGCTGTAGCAGAAATATTGTGAATTGTGCCACCAACAAACAGTGTAATTGGGAATAATAAGCAAAGAGTGGTAGACACGGACTGTCTTAATCTGCTGCAATACATGCCAGTGTTGTCTCTTTTGTTTGCTTTTGTGTACTGTTATGCTATCATGAAAACAGTTACTTGGTAGTAGATTTATTCTAAAAAGGGGTTTATAAGCAGTTAGCTGAAAGTTGTGGTTCTTAAGTCTTCAAGAGCAACCTGATCTCCAGGTTTTTGAAGCAGCTATTCTTGCACACCTGATCCTATTAAAGGCTACATATTGAACACTTAAATTGGATTAGAAGAGTAAAAGCAGAGCTAGAGCCAGAAAGTGGTCAGTCGGGCTTGAGGATTTGCCAGAGAAACACTGGTCTAGTGCTCTGGATCATCAGTCCTTCCATTGAACAGGATGGAAAAAAGAAGCCTTCTCTGACTGTACAGTTACAATTCATATCAGCACAGTTTAGTGTCAAAATGCAGAGCTGTGACAGTAACAAAGGAGACCAGCTTGACATTCATGTGCACCCAACTGGTAACTGTGGCCTTCACCTAATCTAAAAGTAGCAAATAAGGCCAACCCTGACAGGCCATCAAAACAGTCTGGGTTGGGGGTGACGGGTAGGAAAATCCAGAGCCACTTAGGGTTAAGAACCAGCTCCAATCGTATGCTTGTAGTCTATAACATCATTTTATCAATGCCAGCATGTTTTTTCTTGCATAACAACAATGTCAAACTTGTTTCCATGCAGATGGAAAATTGCAACAAGAAAGAGTCATGTTGGTGAGGAAGAGACGGCCCAAAGCCTGGTTCCACTGCATGAAGAACAACAGCGAGAATTACAATGTCTGTAAAATTATAATTTCAAGTAAGACTGGAAACAGCTGCAATATGCTGAAACATCTTTCTATACAGTGTGGGCTTAAATTCCAGGAATGCCGTGTATATGACCCTGTTTGCCAACAGAGCAAAGTCCATTACAAAGAGTACATATCTTTGACTAAGAAAACCTAAATAAAAACAAGTTATATGAGGAAGTGATCATGTGCTCTGATCTTGAAAAGCCACTTCTATCTTTCTTCTTCCTGTTTTGTCTTCGTGTTAATCATTACGCTTTATGATAATGCTGTAATGCTATCATGCTTTATTGTGTGCAGAAAATTACTGATGTTCAAAAAACACAATAAAAAAGGGATGAAGAATCAGGATTCGTATCATAAAATCTTATCAATTCCTATCCCTAATGAGAGGTGGAGAAGGCACCGTCATTAAAATAGCCTTTCCCCCAGGTTTCTGTCTATAAGCATTAAAATCATCCCCCCATATCCTGCTCATTTCCTTAGTTTCTACCACACTGTGTTGATAATGTACTCAGCCACTACCACAGATGTCTCAGTGGGAACTGTTCTTAATATTCCCTGGTGGACACTGTGCATTTTCTCAGCACTAATTTCATTAACTGCAGGCGTGTCACGGCTCAACTACCCTGACATCAATAAAGAGAGCAAGAATGGGAAACTGGGTGGATACTCGCTGTTATTATAATTCTTAATCTGTGTTATATTAGGCTTCATAACAACACCTTTCATCTATTAATGGGGCCACCATACTGCCCATGCTCGGTGGCTGTATGAAAACAGTGTAAGAGGCATGGAAAAAGAAGAGAGGAATGAGCGACAAGGATCCAAATAAAGCTCAGTAGGAGTAGCGAGCAGAAGCACACAGCTCTGGAGGGGAAGCCTCTAGAGGAGGGATCAATGCCATCAAGTGTCGTAATGAGTTTGGATGCAGGCCAGATGTCAGGATTATTGCTTGTGTCAGCCAACAGACAGACGGACAGAACAATAGTCACAAGGGGGCACGTATTTCGGAGAGGGTGCCCAATGGGAAAAAACTGGACCCAGCATGGTTTGGCATCAGCCAAGGCATGCCGGTCTTCCCCGGTCTGTCTCGCTCGCTGAGTATCGTAGGTTAAAGACACTCTCTGAAACCAGTGGGCAGGGAAAATACCTTCGGTGAGTAAGAGATTTTTTAGGGTAGTTAATGTATGTCAATCTGAATAGAACACTTGTTAGTTTTCTTTTGTCAGCACTTATCTGTGTATTTCTTAATATAGAAGGCTTGGTCTCTTAATAACCTGCTGAAAATCATGGTTACAATAACACTCAGCACTTTAGACAAGCAAACTTTCAACTGAATATACTTAAATTTGAGACTTACTGTCCCTCCATACTCATGTGATATAAGTCCTAGATAAAAACAGGTTAAAGACCATGATCCTCTGCAGATTTATGATATTGGGTGGTTAAGCATTGGCTCAGGTCAGGCAGAAGTGGTGGGGGTGGAAAATGACTGCTGCCATGACTGTCAACACTAAAAAGATTAAGCACATCAAATGGCAGCAATGACTGGAACAAGAGTGACCTGATACTCAAGCGTATCATCTGTACTCATGAAACTCGGGGTTAAATGTTAAAGAACTCAACAAACAACTGACCAATTTCAACTTCAAAATAAATCCCTAATCATGGTATGGTACAGTATATTGGCTCTCTATTGTCAGGAACAGTAACAGCACTAATCCTTGTTTTTAAAATAAGAGGATCAACGGAGGAGATATTTTTAGCAACTGTATCTTTTTCTGGCTATTCATGTTCGACCTCAAATGAAGCTTTTATAACAAATCGTAAAAGATAACATGTCACATGCTGGCTGCAGTCTCACAACTTCTTTCAATCATCACCTACTCTCTCTATGATTACACTGTGATGATTCAGTTGGCTCCATGGATAAGCCTTAAGGATTCCTCAGAAAAGGTCCTTGAGTCGATCCCTGCGGGTATATTATCCAACAAGATGTTAAAAAAAAAAAAAAGGACTTCAGCTCTTCCAGAAACAGTTCCAGGCTGAGTCCAGTCCAACTGTTGATATACTGAACAAGCGCTAATGAGCTTGAGAGAGTTGTAGGCTGGTCAATAAGTGTAGATGAGGACGAGGCACGTGACCTGGCCACAGCTAGGCTCCCACACGGTTCATTCAATAATTCCAGGGTGGGTGGGGGGTGGGCAGCTCGGGGCTGCTGACATTGATCTGACACAAACGAGTGAATGGCAGCCAAACCTCAGTGAAGAGGCTTTGTGGAGGAAAAACTACATCAAATACAAGACAATGCAGAGGAATGATGGGAGGCTCATAAAGTTAAGGTGTAATATGGAGTTCAGCACTGTCAGTGTGCACATTGTTCACCTTAACCTGAGGCTATCCGCTACAGTGATTAGGGTCACATTTGTTCCAAATCCCTGGGCTTTGGGATTTCTCAATCTCACAAGCCAGTGAGCCTAATGTGTCATTTGTATCTGCTCATCACCACCAAAGAAAGATCTGCACATGATTCATTTATGCCTCATAAATATTTCAGTAAACTGAGCAGACCCAGTCTATTCATGGCAACCAAAATCCCAGAGATGAAAGCTTCTCCTCCCCTATCTCCAACCATTTGTGAATGGGATGGGGGGGCATGAAGGTAAAGATACTGCCTCAATCTAAGCAACAGTTACATCCATAAGTTGCTTATCAGATCACAATGCTGTAACCAGCCTTCACAACAACAACAGGCAGCTGCAGAATTAATCCCCCTCCCCACTCGGCTCCGTCTGGCTCCCCATAGGCTCAGGCAGGCTACACAGGGACGGACAGTCCAGGGACAACATGGGCAGCTGGGGCTTTCTGTGACATCACAGGGTTGGCCTTGCCCAGCTTAGCTTAACGAGGGATCTGCTGGGACAGAAACCTTTCCACTGTGTGCGACTTTATGAATGGTAAAGGGAAGAGCATATGGCGTGAAAGTCAAAGGTCTGGAAACAGGATATAGACCTTGTGAATTCCAGTCATTCTGTCACAGTGTTGTGTCACTGATGTGCCTCACCTCAAAAGACCATTCCTTGTATTCATCAAAACCACATATATATAAAATAAATACACCATGCTCCATTATTATAGACACAAGGTTCCCCAGGAATAGGGCTGACAGATTTTCTGATTTTCCTATTGCTGATAAAATCATCTATTAGTCAACTGAAATAAAATGAATGAACAACAAATACGTAAATGAATTAATCATTGCTAGCTATTCATCAAGCATCCAAGACCAAGAGTCTACAGCTATGCTAACAGCAGCACTGTGAGGATGTACATGGGCTGAATTTTAACATCAGCATTAGGCTTGGCCCAAAATGAGATATCATCCAATATCGCAATATTTGCTGTCATATGTCATATTTTTCACAATTTCCAATATCGACCAGGTGTGTGATTCTTCACCTGTGAGGAAGCAGTTTGACTGAATTTTAATTTCAATATACTTTATTACAGTGTTAAATCTCACATGGCTGGGAAGGGAACCAGTGACAGAATTCAATTCCTATTGTGAGCAAATGTTTCATACCAAGGTATATCTTGAGAGCAGTATATCCCTGCAACCCGAAGGCCCACTGAATAAGTGTGCAAATGTAGAGCAACATTGTCAGGAAAATCTAAATATGCTCAGTACTGAAATACTAAGTAAGAATGAAAAAATGTTCACTATGAAAGATTAAGACTAAAATCTGAAATGGTGCAGAATCCTAACAAGTCTAACAACCATACAATCACACATTCTCTAAAAATAGCTGTAATATTCAAATGGCTGAGCAATGACAATTAATCCATCCCAGTGTTCAGTGATGCTCATTGACCTGATGTGACATGTTAGTAACGTGTAAGCTAAACAGGAAAACTGGCACCACCATCATCCAGAGATGCCAAGTAACTAACACATGTGCACAACACAACCACAAACACTTTCAGCTCTGTAGAGGAAATAATAATGCAAGTGCCATCCTCTGCCTCAGTCATCGACAGCATTACTGTATTTAGACAAAACCATCCAAACAATATGACCCATATATGTCAAACATTACAGGCTTACTGAATAAAGGATCAGTAGGATGTAAAGACGTAGTACAGCATAGAAATATAGATTAAGCTACAACTTTATACAAGATAATGCCTTTAGGATGACAGTTATCTGCTTAGATGTTTACATTAGTCCCAGATCACCAGTGTCCACCTCTTCAGCACCAGAACAAGAACAAGTATTTGCTGCGAAGGTAGGACTGCACGATATGACAACAGGAAAACGCCAACTGTAGGTATCAGACACATAAATGCTTAAATGCTTTTAATGACATTTTCATGATTATCTTTAACCAAAGTTAAGACAGATTTTTAACAGCTCATGTTTTCCTTATTCAAGTATTGCAGCTAAGGTAAGTAGTATATACGAAGTCCTGTGCAGAGGTAGGTTTAAACAGGAACATGGCTGTTATTGTGAGTAATGTTAATCTAAATTTTACCAACCAGTAGTGTGAGTGTAAAGTAAAGAAACAGTGTCATGTTCAGTGGAAGGTTTTAAGATTTATAACATCAGAAATGTGGACTTCTCAGAAGACCATGACTAACTGACAGAAAATCAAAAGATGGATTAATGAAATTAGATAACAATTAAGACCTTACAATTTCACATTCAAACTTTTAAGGCTGTATATGATATTGGACTTAAGAGATTTTGCTACTTTTTAGGGACATCTTGTGTTTATGGCAAAAATGTTCATAATTTGGACGATGGTTTGCCTTCTTCCAGGATGCAGGCAGGAAATCCACATAAAGGCATTCCAAACAAACATGGAGGAGGGTGAACGTGACACAGAACAGGGGGATTCCAACCAGCTCATACCTAAAAGACAGGCTTCTTCTGTCTCATGGAGATGGTTTGGATTTGGAAGTCAGAGTCATAAAATGCCCAAGATCTTGGGGGTGAAGGGCAGCAAGAGTTTCATCTTCCCATCCATTGACAGAGTCACTTCCCTGTGGAGTGCTTGCCGACACCTCTCCATCTGACCTTGTCATCCCGCTGTGACACAGTCTCCTGGCACGTGCAGGCTTGCCGCATTTTTGCTGCTGTTCATGTGTGTGTGTGTGTGTGTGTGCATCGCATAGACAAACGCAAGCGGGTCAGAAACAAGACTTCTGCTCCCCAGCACAATAAAATATGATTGTGAATGCAGTTTGGGGCCTTCTCTCTCAGTATCTAATGCTGCCTTCATGAATTATTTGACATTTGGGAACAGGAGGTGGGAACAGAGTTAGTGTACATCTTATGGGCTGATGGCTGGGTTGAAGAGTATGGAAGATTTATCTCCCCTACGAGCATATATTTGCAACGCAGCTTTCAAAGGGGCTCGTAAATAATATTCAATCTTAGCAACATTACGGAGGGAATCCAGCTGACCTGGAGATCAGAGGATCGAATCAGTTCCAGAAAATTGATAGTTGAAGGACTCTTGATCCAATCAGGACATTGAGACATTACAGTATTAGAGCTTACAACTGTGAAATTAAAGTTATGTTTCACAATTTAAAAACATTTTTGGAGAAGACTTTGAAATGGCAAAGATATTAATAATGGACCTGAAAGAACTGTTTATGATATTATATCAGTTTTCAGCATTTTATTGTTATCATAATCAAAATCTCACGCCATAAAGTTACACTTTCCAGCACTAATATATATTCACTGTTCTTTCCTGGTTGTAAAAGCAGATATTGATACTCGTATAATCCTGTGAGCTTGTCTTACTTCTCCAGCTGAATAAAGGCAATGATATTCACATAACTACTTTTTGAAGATGTAATAATAATAAAAACTATTATTGTGTGTAATATGTTACAGATATTATCTACTTGGTAAAGAGCAGTAACAGCCAATTGAGTGAGACACAATAAATTACAGTTATTCGATCAAGCAAAAAAAAAAAGCCATTATTCGCAAATGTGACGATTTTCTACTTTTCCATGTTTTATATTACTGTAAATTTAGTGTCTTTGGCTTTTGGACTATTGGGAAAACAACTCATCTGATGATGCCCCATTTGGTTTCAGTAAACTGAATATCTTTGCGTTGTGGAAAAAATAAGACATTTTTTTAACCATTTTCTAACATCATACATCTAATCAATTTCTCGAAATAATAATCAACAGTCGACAATGAAAGTAATCGCCACCATTTTGCCCACAGTTGTTCATTCACTCGAAAAAATATCAGCAGATTTACTGAAAATGTGGATAATCATTACATAGGACAATGCGATTTCTTGTCAACGGATGATCCTTGAGACGCTGTTCTCGCTCATGAGCTCATGGATCTTCCTTGTCGCAGGTCGATATGAGGACATGCATGAGCAAACATCAGAATAGGTTCTTTGTCTCTGTATCTGTCTCCGTGTGGACACGTGCACACAAGCACTGCACCATCTCCCCTTCCTCACAATGACCTGCCACATCCACTCTGCCTTGCAGTGAGAGGAAAATCATTGAGGTGAGGGAAATTGAGTATCTGAAGAGACACATATTAGAGTGGCTGCAGGTTAGTGATGGAGGCGGCCCATTAAGTGGAAAATAGAAGAGTGGCCACGTCCCATGCCGGAGTAGAGTAGAGAGGCCCGAGGGGACTTGATATGACACACCAGCGGCCCCAGACAGGGGATTTAGTGGCGTGTTGGGCTTTTGTGCCACATTATTATCAGGCAGTGATCCGCCAGGCACATGGGCAGCTCTCGATCCCTTCAGAAGAGAGCAGTCTATCCCCCTCCAGGCTCCCTCCCCATGCTGTAACCACTATTCAGACAGACCGAGGCTTAGCTGGTGTTATTGAAATGCTACGGGGAAACATCCTGCTTCACTTATAAAAAAAAATCTTGAGAACGGCAGAAAGGCACAGATATGATGCTTAAAGAAGAAGCAGACTACCTTGTGTCATTCCAAACAGGTATGGGGCCAATCAGATGCTGAGGAGCACCTTCTGTTATGTGAATCAGCTGACAGGAAAAGACAAGCACTGGGTCTTTTGATAGATTCATCCTCATAGGACAGGCGTACCTGCCTATCTCCACCTCTGGTGTCAATTGTGAGAGGGGATTTGGTCTGTCTGCAGATAAGCAGGTGAGCCAAGATGGCCAACAGGAAGCTTCTTGCCATCTGTCTAGCCTTAACTTGCATGGCCTCTGTCGATCAGCTTTCCCATCTAGACAGCGGAAGCAGGCATTAGGCGCTTTTCCACCCATCACAGAAATTTGTATTGGAAAGTTTAGCGTCTGTCATCATGGGATCACACATTAAACACGCTGATAGCTACTGACGTCACCTGTATTCTAAGTGTCCCAGATAAGGTTATTATGGCAACATGCAGGCACAGACTGGCAGTGATGTCAGATGTTTCCACAGCTCAGCAGAGAAGAGTGACAAGGAGTGGAGCGGCACGTGGTGGGCAAGACTTGGGAGTGTGCAGCATGGGGAGCTGACGGACAGGCCGCTGATGGATTAGGTGGTAAGCCTGGCAGAGGGCTGCCCTTTCTAGATGGATGCCTGCCTGATGCACTGTGGTGATTAAAAAATAAAACTGAAGGGTGGGGAGAGTGCTTAGGCTCTCATAAAAGCAGCCCAAAAGAAGTGTTGCAGGACAGATGCACGATCAAGAATAACCCCCAAATTCCATCGGATCCATGTTTGGTCCATCTCTGATCCACCACGGCAGCAGAGCTGATAGGTTTCACTCTAGTCTATGTGCGTACTTCCACTGGATCCGCTGTTCTACCAATCTACTCCATTACAGCTCCAGCAGTCCGAACCCTTTTACTGCAGATACGCAAGGCTTCTATTTTTGCCAGATGCCAGAGCACGACACATCAGTTCAGCCAAATTCCGCACAGAACAGTTGGAGTGAGACAGGAAGTCTGACACCAAAACAACACCAGGGCATCCAGTTAATTTTCAGAATAAAGCACTCTGTTGACATGTTTGTTGTTGTGTTTAACACATAGATTTATAACTGCAATCACACGTGATTCTGTTCCAGCTGTCCGTCAGTGCTGCACTCAAAACGCAGCTGGTGGGTGTTGACAGAAAAGGGAGCACAGAGCAAAACTGTCAAACAGACACTGGTTCCAGCGTCCTCTATGTATGGATCTATGCTTTGTTGGTCGGTCAAACGGAAGAACTGAAACACGTCGCGGACACTGTAATTGAGCATTTTTTGCCGATTCATTTACATTTCACAGACCAAATAATGAATCAAATAATTGTAAAAGATTATCTGCAGATTAATTGATTAAAAAAATAACTGTTAGTCATAGTAACTGAACAGAAAACATGGTTACTGTTTTTAGTGAAGCCGCTGAATGATAGTGTACACTTACGGCTACTGAGTCAACTGGAAAACCTATAAAGCTAGTGTGTGGTAGTTGGGGGTTGACAGCAATAGCTGCTGCATAATTTATGTCTTTGCTCTTGTGATGGGAGCAGACACATTCATCAACAGTTTTCTATGGAATCTTTAATAGTATTAAATTATTTACATTTTTTCCAGTATGATACATGGAACCTTCAGTGGCTTAACTATGCTTTCCTGTGTGTCGTACAAGCTGAGAAATTGCTTTATAATCACAGGTTCTTCTGTGGCATTTTCAAATTAACAAACAAAACTATCACCAAACACAACCACTTATTACAAGATGATGTGAAATGGTGTGAGATTCACAAGAAGCTCAATTAAAACAGCACAGAAATTCATTTTACAGTGATACTTTGGCATCGGTTTTTATCTCTGAAATTAGGGTAAAACCACTGAGTTTTCAGAGTCCATCTTTCTTTTCCACTGTCTTCACAAATCCCAATCCATCATTACTGATCATTCATAAGTGTCTGTCTTACAGCCATAAATCAGAAAGACAATTTTACCACCACGTAACTTGTTCTGTCACATAAAATGCACTGCTGTACTTTGAATGATTGGAAGACATAAAGGCCACCTGTTGGGAATATGGATATATCCACGTTAAGGAAGGTAAGGCTTGATTATTAATTGAATAATCGTTGTTAAAAATTGAATGTATTATAAACATATTAACAGACAATCAGAGACGGTCACAAATAAATCAAAAAGTATCTTGATACAAATTATAAATACTTGCTAATCAAATATATAAGTATAAAACACTGATATTTTCAAATGACGTAATTTGTTTTTAAAAAAATACAGGCTTTATATACAAACAGATATTACATTTTAGCCATTTAGTAGCCTCATTAGGGGTTTAATTTTGTTGGCCCAGTTGTTGAATACCTACAGATGAAAGCCAATTGTTAAAATTCTTAAAATCACGTCATTTTTGTGTTATTTAGTTTATCATTCAAGCAACTTGGTGTTTACTTTATATGTTCTTATAACTCTTAAAGCAGCCCACTATGATTCTACATCAAACATAGATCACATCAGTGGTCAAAACAGTTTGCTCGAAGAATAACTTCCAACACACCTCATATATTACTAATGAATAACGCCTAATAGATTTTTAAGGCTGTCATCTATCAATTAAATAACATGCTAAAAATTGAAGTCCCTAACATTTATAATGTAATGGAAATTCTTGGTTCATATTACACATAACACATTAATGAGGTTCAAATTAGACTTTTATTGATCGTCCATGGAGTAGCTCAATGTATGGATGGTAGAGATCCTAATCTTAAAATCTTTAAAAAATCTGAAAAGTAATAATGGTCAGTGAGACCAATTCTACAGCCGATATTATTCATTCTGCTGCATTATCATGACCTCTCTACTTTCCACACGTGGTGATTAAATATTTCAGCTGTATCTATAGTAAGTAATTCCATTAAAGCCTTTCTGCAAAATGCTGACGACACCATTGTGTCAAGCAACGCCAAGTTATTTGCAAAATATAAAAAATATGCTTACTTAAATCGTCTGCATAATGCACACAAATGTATTCAACATTATCCATTCAGAGGTGGCTAAGAAAACTGGTGAATTATGGCTTAAATAAATGAAAATGTATGAATACACATTTGTTATATAAAAAAGCATAAATAGTGTGCTACATCATGGATACGTGTGAGCTGACCAATATCTTGTGCATCCCAGCTTGCGGGTATCAGAGGTTGGTCTTAGTGTTCTGCTCCTCTGCCGCAGCTTTCAGACAAAAATACTGAATTTTTAAATCTAGTCGCATGTCTCTTTAAAAATGTATTTCCTACAGTCCTAGCAGCTACTTGGATGAAGGGCCCAGATCAGGATTGCTTCCTGTATGGACACATGCTCGACGATTAAACTGTAATACTGCAAACTTATTGCATTTTAAGAGAAAAGTATCAATATATGCACGTTAATGTGCCCCACAGTCATCTCAGAGTACATAAAACACAAATGAGAGGAAGAGCACTCTAATTCACTTTTTAAGAGGCCAAGCTGCTGAAGCCAAAGAAATGTACTCAACAGCAATAATTCAGATTGAGGTATTAACCTGAGCCTACAGTTATGAATCAAACCTATCCCAAATCAAACCGTGGCCAGAGCAACACAAACTGCAGCAGGTGCCATAAATAACAACTATGTGTTATTGATCCCTGTGGATAATTTCTGCCTCAGTGCAGAGAGGTCATAGGTCAGGGTCTGCCACCAATAAGTGATAAAGAAGACACCCTGCAGGACAATGCATCTGCAGCCGGTAATAAGCCCGTCCAGCCACCGGTGATCGCCTGGATAAACAAACAAACCTTAACACCCGGCTTACTAATCAGCCTTCCAAGCCCAAGAGTAAACAGATCCCCTTATGAGCATTCAAATCACTTAAGAAATGTATGTTTTTGCATCCGCATCCTATTTCCAGTGGAAAGTTACTGGTGCACTGAAGGAGCGAGGGTCCCAGCCGGATAACAATGGCTTGTATTGTCAGACCCCAGCCTACTGGAGATGCCATTTGCTGGACACTTGTGGCTACTGTCACCAAGCCACCTGACATGATGGCACCTTTGTGGTGGGCAGGACATGAGGCTGAGGATGTCCCCAGCCTGGAGGGGGTTTTTTTTTGTTTTTCTTTTTGGGTCAGCTGCAACCACGACTAGTTTCATTTTCAGTTAGCTTCACTTTAAACTACCATTTGACAGAGGGCTTGACTGGAAAATCCGGTTTACTCTGTAAACAAGGAGTTTACACTAGCTTATCTCACAGAGGTAACTTTTACTGAAATAAGTTAAATTAAAACCGGGTTATTTTAACTGGAGACTCCTTCAGGAAACTCTCAAAGCACCCCCGGGGTTTCCTTGACCCCTGTTAGGGCACCGTTAATCACAGCTACAGCTAGCAAGTTATTGTACAGTACTTCCAGAGAGCTACCGACCGGCCTTACTGCGGTGATAAGGAAACAACCGTCTCAAACATTCGTCCAACACACACAGAGAAGTAAAATTATCTTTACATACCTTCAGCCCGGGTACGAAGATCGGACATCGTTCTCTGGACGGGCGGCATCTCTCCACGCAGAGCCGGGCGACGGCACCTGTCAAGCGGCCGCGGCTTGTTAGTTGTGCTCCGTGTGGCTGCTGCTTCTCAACCGTCAGAGAATGTCAAAAAAAAAAAACGGCTAAAATTCAGGAGGGGAGCCTCTCTCATGCGGACACTACTGCTGCGTGTTTGCTGCTAGTGGGAGAAAGAGAGAGAGAGAGAGAGAGACATGGACGAGGTATAAACAAACATTCATTTCCTGGCGGTGACAAGAGGCATGCCCAGGAGCACACGGCTTTCATGGATCCCCCAGCATCCCGGTTCACACGGCGGATTACAGAGGCGATAGACGCCCTCGGTAAAGCAGGAGTGGACACGGACTTACCATAAACTGACGTGAGGGGGACTGTGCCGCTTCACATTATGGACCGTACCAAATCACACCGCAGCGGGAGGGGGGGCGAGTGAACATAATAACTGTCATTTCAACGCGGCTAAGACATTTAACTCGTGAAAAATACAGTTCAAGGACATACTTAAAGAGGAAGTGTTGTATTTTAATCACCAGGATGTGTAATGATTAAAATTAAGGTAGGTTTTATAAAAACAAATACCAAGAAATTGTTCGCTGGTGTGGACGCCCCCCGCCCCCCTGCGGTAGACGTTGTTCACAGGTTGAAGACACAACAATAGTACACTGGGTGGGAGTTGGCTCAGCACTGACTCTTGTTTTTGTCTAAAATATACTTAATAATGTATTAATAGATGCTGCAGTGTCAGCAAAGGACAACCTCCACTGTCTCACGAAGCATATTATGCATTAAAGTGAAAGAAATATTTTGCAACCACTGGAGATCTACACATGCATTTGCAATACACACTACTCAAATTTGGTCAGAGATGTTGGGTTATTTTAGTGTTTCGCTTGATTGTTTATTCTGGAACATATTTACATTCTTATTTTTGTTTCTTATAACTTTTACTGCATATCCACATGTGTTCCAATTTAGTGCAGTAGTGCATCCCAGTATGGTGACACGTCTTTCCATGGGACCAAAATATATATTAGTGTACTATCCATACACTTATTTTTATTACAGATACACTGTTGATCATTCATGTTGTTTGCACATAATGGAATACAGTCATGCCTTGCAATATGTTAAAAGCTGCAATATTGTTTTATTTGTAAATGTAATTTGATTTATTTCTTGTTAAATTAAAATAACATTTTGGTGATACTTAACTTATATTTTGTAATCTCCTTGTATTACAAACCATATTTAATGGTGCAGTATGTCATTTTGGAAATTGAATTTTAATCAGAAGTGAATGATCTTCACTGACTGTTTTTTAAAATGTAAACAAACTTAAAAAAGTGTTGTCATTTTCATGACAGAATAAACAAACACAGTTTCATACTGTTTTAATTTGTTTGTATCTGGCGGACCCTGCCGCTTTTCTAGTTTAAAACAGTGTTCTGGGACATTATTTTCTTCTGAGTACAGCTTGTTTATTCAGTTAGGGAAAAATATAAATATTGTATTAGTATTACCTCATTGATATTGTAAATATTACAGTTCTAACCCTCAAAACGACGTTGTTGTTGTTGTTGCTGTTGTTGTTGTTGTTGTTAACATTGCTGTACGCTTTAAACAAAATTTAGCCACGCTGGAGACATGAGGACTCAATGAGACAGTACAGAGTATAGACACAATCAAACTGATCCCAGGATGACACAGGTAGACTTTCATAGCCACCAAAAAAATGCAAGCTAGTCCGTCACTGAAGTATCCAGGAATTATCCGTCTTTTATTCATGGCAGAGCTACAAAACCGTTCAATTCCAGCAACCACACTGTGAGCTGCAGGATATTTAATGGTG
This sequence comes from Acanthopagrus latus, assembly GCF_904848185.1. Lineage (NCBI taxonomy): Eukaryota > Metazoa > Chordata > Actinopteri > Spariformes > Sparidae > Acanthopagrus > Acanthopagrus latus. The sequence continues at coordinate 27,553,868 of NC_051056.1, forward strand.
CTGCTGGGACCGTTGTTAAAGAAATAGCCTCGTTATATTGAAGGCTCAGACAAATTGAATTGACTTTGAGGCTAATTAAACAAACAATCAGTCTTGTACATCAAAAAGTGGTTCACGTCTTGGGAAAACTAAACAGAAATGCACGTCTGACTGACCAAAACAATGGGATAAAGAAGTAGTGAGTCGACACTTGTACTGAGTTATTATGTGATTACAGTCTCGAGAGAAGCTCTGCGGAAGATCTAATCCAGGATGACTTACATTTTCCTGTATATCCCTCGTGAGTGTGTCACTCTCCTGTCATATATCTGCTCTAACATGGGACATGGGGGAAAGATAAGATACTTAAAAGATAAATATACATTGAAGCACAAAGAAGAGGGCAGCAACAGTGACATCCCTGCTGCGACTGCCCGGCTGCTGTACGTACAGCAAATCAAAGTGTGCTCTCATTCTCACTGCGGCTGAAATGCAAATCACACAGGAGCCAGCATTTGTACAGCAGCAGCACCACTGCAGTCGCCTGAGAGAACTGCAGTGTTACCGACACCACAGCTGTCTGCTGTGCATATTCTACTGGCAGTATCCTCACAATGCTGACTGACTGTCCTGCTTATGTGCATGTGTGCTAACAGAGATGTTTCTAGGTCGCGGCCAGACTCCATGCATATTTTCACTGTTTTTGACACTGTTTGCTTGGATTGATACGGGAGATTCTGCTGCTGATTTGAGCCATATTTCTTTTCAAATTAAGATGGGTTTTTTTTTGTTTTTTTTTTTACTGTTGTGGGGATTAGGTGAAGATGAGATTACCTCACAGACATAAAACATTGTGGTGTGTAGGCTTTGTGTGTGAGCAGTCCAGTAGATGTTGAGCAACAAAAGAAAGACAGATTCAGTTGCTCAATGGAGGAAATTATGTATTTTCACACTAAAGATATGTTTTTTTAACCATCTTAAATGCATCATTAAATCTGACTCTAAACAACTGAAAAGGCAACAAAAAGAAAGCAGTGAAAGCATGTGTGGTACGTAAACTGAAAGATTCACCACATCCAAAAATAAGAGATGAACACCTGAACATCTCCGCCTCCTCCTCCTGCGCCTGCTAGAGACACATCTCTCCCAAAGATTTCCTTTCTTTCCCCCCACTCTGCCTAATTCAACATCAGCTTGCCACCACGGGGATTTGGCTCTGTAGCTCCCACGGTTGCTAAGCAACAGTGACAAGAAGCCTGCCTCTTCGATTATGTGCGTGTGCGTGCGTGTGTGTCATGTGTGCACGGACTGGTTTTGTGTTTTGCAGCGTTTCCAGTCCAAACAATGACTCATTCAACCGGCCGTCCAGATTTTCTCCCACCGTCAGAAATCTGTGTCAATTATAAACAGCGCAAGTATTCTCATCAGTTTATTTTTGTATTGAACAGAACGACCTAAAAAGATTTCACTGATTCTCCGTCTGAAAACCTTTTTGTTCTCCGACACACCACTGCGGTGTAAGTGTACATTGAGGCAGACTGTTTTCAAATGAAGATGAAAGATCCAGCAGCACCAGACTGCAGCACAAAACCTGACATGACTTTACAATCAGGTCATCTGAATTTGATTTTTGTGTTGAATTAACTCAATGAGAATGACATTTAATTATTTACACTGTTATTCCAAATATAAGAGGATGTCCGGCATGGCTTGGGTTTTTGTTTTAATTGTTTCCTGTTTTATTTTGATAGATTTATTCTCATGTGTCACTTTCCACTTCCTGTCTTTGTCAGGACGTTAGATTAAATCTAGACACAGTTTTGGAGGCAGAACTCAATTCATTCTTATGAAAGAAAAAGACCGCTTTACTTCCGGGTATGAAAATGTCCAGATCGTCGGCCTACAGAGCCGGCTAATATCCAATTTTAGCGCCAAGGTGATATTTGGACTTCAGCTTCAATTTGGTCTGTACAAACATCCCATTAACTGCCATTATCAGTCTAACTTTTAACTCAACTTTTGACTTCATCACGTAAAAAAAACCCTCTAAAAATAAAATATCCCACAGTAACTTAGGTCAGGGTGCCTTCACAGGATAAGGTCCGATCTGTGGGAGGAGCTCTGGACCATTCCGAGACACAGATATGGATTCAGTTGCAAAGATTCAGAAAAAAACAGGGACTGAGGTGTGTCTTCACATTGCTCGGTAAATTCATCAAGCTAAGTGTTCAATAAAGTAAATTCGTTCAATCAATCAGAAGTGCCTGGAAATAAAATGAAAATTAACACAATCCTTGGAGCTCCTCTGAGCTGCAAACAAACTGCCTCATCAGCCTTTAATCCTTCTCTGAACAGGGTACGTGTGCAGCGTCCTTCAGAGACAGCGTCCAAACATCAGGTTGACTAACGAGCCCATAAACAAGGATGTTTGTAAGCTCCTGTTTGGGAGCCCTTTGCCTCTGCAGGAAAAGTACTTAGAGCCACTTTGCTGCTGTTGGGAGAGGAACTACTAAGAAAAGAAGTACCGTAATGCTGTCTAAACCCCACAGCAGCTTCACTGGATCCCATCACAGATGCTTTAAACGGGTATCCATCTCACTGTGGTGGCCGTTTCCCTCACTGGTATCTCCCCCCCGTGGTACCGACCGCCGCTGTAACCTCGACTCTTTAGTGTGTGACGCTTTAAAAGAAATTGAGAATTGTTGTTTTTCAGAAAATGCACTTTTTGCCTACTGCAGTCGTTTGTTAACCAGCGCCGAGAAGAGTTCTGTAAAGCTGCTCTCAAGTACGAGCGCAGTTACATCACTGGAATACTACTCAGTTACATGTTAATCTACAGGTATTGAAATGATCTTTAAGTAAAAGTACAAAGTATTCTTCTCAAACACACGTTAGTTACTTTTAAACCCTTGATGCTGATTCATTTTTGACGGCTACTGAGCAGTCTACATGGTGTGATGAATCAATAATATGAATTTCAGGTACTTTTTACAACCCTGATCGTTCCCAAAACAGCTCAGTTTATACACTGATCGTTGTATCTCAGGGTTTTAGTGAGATCTCGGTTTTGTTTTCAGGGGAACCACAGCGGTGAGACAGCACTTAAGCTGTGAAAATGACAACGAAATAAGACCATGTCTCATTTTCTTGTGCTTTTAGACTCAGGAATCGTTCTGATATTGTCAAAAAGTACATAAAGGTGCTCACCACATCTGTGGCTGCAACCAGCTGCTCTGCAGTTCAGTCTGTAAGCCTCTGCCCTGAAAATGTTCTGGCACTCCTTCTTCCTCGTCTTAAATAAATGTCTCATTGATTTTATCATTAATCATTCGCTGAAGTCTGATCAAACCGAGCTGGTGGAGGCTGTCAGCAGACTTACATCAGCATCCCTCATCTGGTCACCTGCAGCTCTCAGGGGAACAATCGGGCAGCGTGACATTTAGCTGTAATTGAACAGCACTCTGCCCCCTTGTGGACGTGCATCTGCAGTCAGGGAGGGTGAGGTGGCTCGATGGCCAACAAACCACAGATGATGAGTCACTGCAGAGTCATTTCCCCCCTCAAACCCCCCCTGTCCACAACAGAAACATTTGCAGATATAAGCCACTTTAAACACAATTTTCCTGTGAGCCTTGATGTGGAGATCAGTCCGATTCTGTGTCATCAATACAAATCAGTCGTATAAAGTCAGTCAACATGAAATTCAAGCTGGCAAGCTTTGAATTCAACTGTTTGTTCACTCTGCACAAAATTAAAACCATCTCTCACTCACTCCACACTGTTTGACTCCCCCCCCCACTCAGTCACAGCCGAGTCGCCAAACAGCAGTGAAATTAAAGAGCGTTAAAGTATTCATCTTTTCAAATTGCTTTTTTAATAGCAGTCGAGGTGGCTGTCGAGGCCACGTAAGCACCACTGATGACGACGGCTCTTCAGGTTGAACACACTATCACCGTCTCTGCACTCTCCTGTCTAAATGTGCTAAAGTGAGATAAAATGGCTGCTTGACTCAACATGGCGTGGGCGCGTTACACCGAACTCCAGATAAGCCTGTCCTGCACTGAACACCACGAGTTATTTTCACTTTTGTTTCTCGTTAATTCGGCTGAGTCACTGCGTCCATGTGACATCTGAAGAGGTTTACAACTGTGACTGGAAGTTTTTAGTGAGCTGGGGGGACAGGATGACTGAGAAACGGCTCCTCTGGGATATAAAAAAAAAACCCTAATTAAAATGAAAATGATATGTAAAGACCATGACTGATTTATTCCAATTATAAGAGCAGTGTGTTCAACTGGCAGGCAGAGTAACATAAGCAGCTTTATCCACACGCTGACGGCTGAATTCAAAGTGAAGGATCTCTAATCCAGCCAGCACCAAGACTCTATATAATATAATATAATATAATATAATATAATATAATATAATATAATATAATATAATATAATATGCTGTTATGAGTTTTGAGACGCTGTGTCGTATCAGTTTTCAGTATCTTTAATTTTGAGTGTTTCACGCAGCACATATATTTTTTCCTTCAGAGACGTTCGCTCGCAAGACGACAGAGGAAAACCTGAATCAAACATCAGACAAACATTTTAAAGAGAGAAACAGGTTTTTAGCTTTTAAACTAGCATGACTCACTGTACTGTTCATACGGCCTAATAATGACATATATACAGAATTAATTCATTCAAACTGTATTTTCTTACTAGACAAAGTGACACAGTTCAACACAAACAAGAAAATAGTATACATTGGATTCAAATAATAAAATCTGTCTCTCCCGTCAAGCACTATTATATTGTTTAATCTGTAAACACAGTTACAGATCTTGTCTTTCCATCACAACTTAACTGCTTTTCGATTGTCAAGTCAGTTCAAGTTAAAGTTTATGTAAAACTTTTAATTGAAAATGCATAAAACTAACCAAAAATATCAGTATCAAGCCAAAAACATGTAAACGTGTAAAAAAAAAAAACATGCACACACATGTACAGCATGTAAAACAGTACAAATAGTAAGAAACAAACAAACAAACAAATATTCTAATATTAATATTATAATATACGCTGGATTAAAATAATATAACATCATTTTTAATTTCCTTTGTCCCTTCTCGACCACTATTATATTGTCTGTCGTTGTTTTAATGGCCTTTGAAGACAGTTAAAGGTCATTTACAAGAAAAGCAGCTACATGAAATAATAAAGTGCTTCTATAATGTTTAAAAATGAAAAGCGAATAAGTCGCTGCAGTTTCTCGGGCCGTAATGTCAAAGTCTAGACATCCTAATGGTGTCCAACATCGGTTATTAGCAGCAGTAGAAGGAGTCGTTACTGGTGGTATTGTAATAGCTGGTGTGATGTCCGCAGATAAAAGAGCGTTCTGGTCACTTTGGATCAGAAAAGACTTGGAACCGGAGTCAGACTCATATCAGTCCCACGGCCTCAGGATGTCTCTAAATCTTTGTTTGACGCGTTACACTTTCCCTGATGGATTTTCTCTAATGATCAGCAGGAGGTGACACGAGTTGTGTGTGTGTGTGTGTGTGTGTGTGTGTAGTTCTTCCCTCAGGGGCCAAACTGCGGCACTCAAACAGAGTGCTGCTGTCACCACTGTAAGCCGACGTGTCACATCTCCGGGGAGCTGCTTCATCACCTGTGACATAAAAAAACTGTCCGAGGCGTCTCTGTGGACGCGCTGCTGCGTTGTGTCACTGCGATACATTATATGGACACTTCTGCTCTGCGAGGACGCCCGGTGAACACCTGCAGGCCTGCCATGGGTGTAAACAGGCAGTCAAGGAATATCCACTTACGTTGTGGGCTCATGGGTGTGGAATATATTACAGTATCTTTTATTTTACATTACATATCGAACAATAAAGAAAACAAAAGATGATTGTAATCAAATTTAAATTGGCTACTTGCCTAAAACTGTGAACACAGTTACAGATCTCCTCTTTATATCATGACTTCACTGGTTTTTGATTTTGAGCTCAAGTGTCAGTTCAAGTTTAAGTCTATTTGTCATTAAACTTAAAGACTTTTAATTAAAAATGCATAAAAAACAACCATAACATATGAATATCAAGCCAAAAACATATATTCAAGTAGAAAAAAATACAAGATATTCTAATAAAAAGTAAACATTTAAACACATGACAAGTTACAGTGTGTATGCACTGTACAACCATGCTAGCAGCTCTGCGAAACTGTACCTTGTTAGTTGGTTAGCTTGTATGCTAGCCAGTTTGATGTGTTAGCATGCTAAACACAAAGCACTGCAGAATCAGAAGGAGACATCACTAGTTTTGTAGCTGTTCTGTCGCGTGAAAAACCAAATAATAAGTATAGTTTATAATTATAAATTGTCAACAAAAATGATTTAACCTCCTGAGTTACTGTCTGAAGAATGCTTGTATAAAAATTCCTGGAAATCCACCGAGTAGTTGTTGAGCTATTTCAGTCTGAGGTGGACCAACAGATTCGGTTGCTAGCACGGCTAAAAATGATGCAATGTGATGATGTAACCAGGTTTATGTTTGTGTGTGTTTGTGTTAGCTCCTGTAAGTTTTCCCGTCGGGTGCTGGAGAGGTGTCTTCATCAGTCTGACACTTTAATATTTCCCCCTCTCTGTCTGTAGGGACAGTAAGACTCAGCCTGTGACTGTGCCGAGTCTAGAAAATAATGCAGAAGTTGTTTGTGCCCTCAGCCGCCAGCTGTCGTCTCATCTCAAGCGAGCGACATGTGCGTTTGTTTGATTAAAGCACATGAAGTCAGGCCATTAAAAGTCTTCTGTCAAAGCTTTGCTGAAAACTGTGTTAACCGCAATGAATAATTTAAAGACAACTATCATTTTACTTGAGATAAGCTTGCTGCGTTGCCATGGCACAAGTGCATGTATTATTTAACGCCCAGTGTGAGTCTCACTGTAAGGCAGCTTACAGGCTCTCAGTCGTTTTTAGATCTGTTCAAACTGTGAGGATTAAACGTCGTAGTAATCCATGGGGAACAAACAGTGTGTCTGAGCCGCATGTCTACCTACGAATGAGACGCCAGGAGCTACGCTGCAGTGTTGTGGACCATGTGATGTGGCAGAGGTCGAGCAATGGAGGGGACGATGCTGACGGCGGGACAGGAGAAGCCACAGAAGCGGGTGAGGTTCCGCGTGGCTTCGGGGAACAGCGGCCGGGTGCTGAAGGAGATGTTCAAAGACGAGGGGCCCTCGGACTCCCTGGACTCAGACTGTACCAGCAGCTCTGACGCCGACCGGGCCAGCACTCCCTCCACAAGCGGAGATGTGCAGGGACACCTGTATGGATACCTGGGCTCCGAGCTGGACGACAGCGAGTGTGAGCCCGATGATCTGCTCATGTACGCAGGGGCCACCAAGGACTGGATGTTCACCACCAAGAGGGTCAACATACTCAGTAAAAACGGGACTGTGAGAGGAGTCAAGCACAAAGTCAGCGCCGGTCAGACGCTGTTTGAAAACCTGCCCAACTCTAACAGTGTGAGTATATCTGACAGAGTTACATCGTATAACTTCAACTGTTTGATGTGTTCACAACACCTGTTCCCGTCAGCGTCGTCCTCAAGTCTACTTACAGGAAGGAGTTACGTGTAGGTGCACGACTGGGATAAAAGCTCACAATAGAGGACAAGGTCACAGGGCAATTAAAGTTTAATGATGCATCTCGTCAAGAGAAACTAATCAGGTTAATGAATTCTTGCCACTTCGCTTTCCCTTCACGAGGCAGCAGTGTTTCTTCTCTCTGAGGTAACCGGGCCTGAGCGCTGATGTAAAGGTGATTCATGAGGTCGTATCAAAGAAACTACGTCTCCACCGGAGGGTTCGGTCAGGTGAACAAACGGCGTCACCGCAGGCGAGATAAAGCTTCTCGTCACGATTAAATGAGATTATCGTGCATTTAGGCTGAAGTTTAAATACTTATCGAGGTCTGGCCTTATCTCACAGCAACATTTAGATGTTTGTTTGTTTTTTTATCAGCGCAGAAGTCATGCGCAGGTTAGATTACTGCTACTAATGTTTAAAGGCAAGTCAAAGCTTCTTTGACTCAATTGTAAGTTGTTTTTAACTGGGCAGGAAACAGCCTCAATTTAAAGCCAACCATCAATAAGAACACTGGCTATTTCTATATATTTATCATAGTTAAATTTGAAATTTGAAATTCAAATTTATCTGGATTCAACAGGTGATACAAGAATAAATAATCTGGCAGCCTGATGAGAGGCCATCGTATTACAGTAATGAATCTTCATATATCTACAGACACATGACGCATCCAGCAAACAGCTGTGTCTTCTTTTTTTAAGAAAAGGAATTGGAATAAAAATGCCCAGACTCTTTCTTTCAAAAAAATGCACAGTGTACATCAACATCTTCATCACAGGAGGCAGCGGTGCTCATACTGCTTTTGTCCACAGGGGGCGCCAGAATCAACAAGACAGGACCGTTCTTGTAGCCGCTTTAAGTGATTTTCAAGTCTAAATTTATTTCCATACTGAAATAAAAGATAACCAAAGACTACCTGGAAGAGAGGGGGAGTAAATCAAAAAAGATGGCCTGAGAGGATGTTAGTTACCATCTTTATTTAACACACTGCACATCATCTGAAAGTCTCACAAATAATATAAAGCGTCTCTGCATATGAGTGAAACTGAGAGTTGAAAATAAATATTCTGTGGTGCTATTTATCCGTTAGGAAAAAAGGAAGGAAGCGCAGATCTACTAATGGATGAGAAGCTTCATGGTGCATTAATGGAATTATCGGCGGAGATATCTTAGCCAGCGAGCGCAGCAATCAATATCCGGGAGATGTTCCACCCCCTGTGTCTGTCCTGTCTTTACAAGAAACATGTATTATGCAGAATTAAACATCACTCCGCTGGACTTGTCACGGGAACTTGAATTTATAGGACTGCATACAGGACAGAAAAGCAAAACCAACATATGTTTTACCAGTTTTACTGTAACTATGTGTCAGATGTTGGTTCAGTACTATTTTCATCTTGAGAACAAAGCGAGGGTGTTAAGAAAACTCAAATCAGTTTAAAGACAGTAATAAACAACAACAGCCTCCGGGTTGATAAATAAATAAAAAGATTCAGTGAGAAATGTTGTTGATGTGGATTTATGATTTATTAAGTGTTATCAAATCCATTAGCTACATTTTTTTATTAGAAAAGTGATGAAAAAGCTCATGAAATGTTCCTACAGATGAACTGAAAAGTGGAAAAATCACATACACAGTAGATTTACTGACATTTTAAACCGTAATGTGCATTATACTGCTGCCTGGCAGGGTTTGATCTCTGCATGATCAATTTGAACATTAAGGATCATAAAAAATATCTGATTTCTTGGAGGGAAAGAAAGAAATGTTTTACATGTCGACAGTCAGCCTGATCTTTGTGCATCCCTGCGCACAAAGTTGTTACTGTACAAAGTTCTCCATAATAAAAAGCAGTAGAAAAAAAATTAGACACATTTTCTGTGTCATCCAATCAGCACAGAGGACAAATCTGCTTTTCTTCTTCCAGACTGAGACAAAGTCCATGCTCAACAAAAAGCATAATAAGTTAAAAATATGCTAAAATGTTAACTTTCGATTTTGTTGCGCCATCATGAAAATTGTTCCCGCCATTATTATCCACTCTGCAATCGGATGTGTTGAAATCTGTCCAAAAAAAAGAGAATAATTAAGATATTTAAAGATATTTCGTCCTCACGTCTTCACCACTTTTTCCACACAAAATAAAACCCTTGTAATCATCATCAACCACATTCTTGATTTTCTCTCCCTCCTAGACGGAGCTGGCTCTTGAGTTTGGCCGCATCGTGATCTACACCACGAGTTTCCGCGTGGTGAGGACGACCTTCGAGCGCTGCGAGCTGGTCCGGAAGATCTTCCAGAACCACAGGGTGAAGTTCGTGGAGAAGAACATCGCCCTGGACTGCGAGTACGGGAAGGATCTGGAGGAGCGGTGCAAACGCGTGGGAGAGCCTCCTTCATTACCAGTCGTGTTCATCGACGGACACTACCTTGGGGTCAGCTGCTACCACTTATGTGACGATTGATGACATCCACGGCAGGTTCATTAAATGTGACGTTTAAACTTGTTTTGCAGGGTGCTGAGAAAATACTGGGCATGAATGAATCAGGAGAGCTTCAAGATCTTCTGACAAGAATTGAGGTTTGTTTTCAATCACATTATTGATAATTGATGGTGGTCAAGTGGGCGATTTTCCTCTGAATCCAACAGTAAATCCTACACATATTGATGCTGAATTATTCAGGTGTTTCCTATTGGATTTACTGAACAATGCAATATGCTCTGTAGCACATGTAATATTAAAGCGTCGCGTAATTATAAAGTCATAATAAATTAACGCTTTATGTCCATCAGGTCATTGAGATGATCGCAGTGTGAACAGGAGCAGTCGCTTCAGCTCACCGCTCATCAATAAAACATGAGCAAACTGCAGTGTGAAAGACGCAATCACATCAATAAGTGACCATCAATAATGGAGGGCTTGTTATTGATTCTGCCTCCAACACATCTTTGTTCAAACACGCCGACAAACTGAGATCGTGTGAACACTTTCTGCTTCGTGCCGCAGCAGCAGCAGCGTCTGCCACGCGAGCGATGGCCTTTTCTCAGGCCTCGGCTGTAATTTGCGGTTCAGACCAAACAAAAGTCCTCATAAGAGAATACAAAGCAGTGTTATGACATTTAAGTCGTGCATTCCAGTCACTGCAGGCTATTAAAAGCGTGCGCAGCTCTGAAAGGTCATGCATTCACTGATCGGGACAGAACTGGCGTTATTGTGTGTTTCATATCTGAGGAGTTAGCACGGAAGGAGGCTGTGATTAAAATAAAAGGGGGGGGGGGGACACATTTAATCGCTTCATTTTCAAGAGTGTGATGAAAAGATAAACAGCTGCTTCATGTCAGTGCGCTAAATACATGACTCCAGCTCCAGGAGGTTACATGGATTTCTTGAAATGTCAGCAGCTCAGAAGCTTGTTGATTAACTAGTTACATGTTGTTTGTTTAATCTGTGCAAAAAAACAACAAACTGTGTTTGAGTTTTTGTTTGTTTTTTTTTAGCAATCATGTAATGATGGTAGAATGAGATGAACAGGAAAACATGAACTGGTCAGCATGTGAACCCAGACATCAACAAACTGTGTGCAGCTCCTTTAAAATGGCTAATTATTTATGACCAGAGGACCTGAAGTGCAGAAATGAAAACATGTTTATGCAATTGAGGTCCTGCAGCAGCATCTGTATTGGATGAAACAAATGAGAAGACAGTGAGAATGTGAGTCTTCCCCAGAGTGTCAGATTATATCTTTAAAGGTGCAGTACGTCTGAATTTGGCACCTTTTGGATTCATACTCGAAAGAAACATATCAGCATATCGGCAGAGGAACCGCTAACTGCTGCTAACTGTAGCTGCTAACTGTAGCTGCTCGCTGTAGCTGCTAACTGTAGCAGCTAACTGCAGCTGCTAACTGTAGCAGCTAACTGCAGCTGCTAACTGTAGCAGCTAACTGCAGCTGCTAACTGTAGCGGTGGGTCTTGACTGGGATCTAGGTGACCCGGGTCTGTGTTGGTGTTTTCATCATAAGCACAGCCGCTTTGGATCTAGATGGGACAGGGCTAGCTGGTTAGCATGCTAACTTCCGTAGATACCTCTCAACACAATAGAAAGGCATCATAATGTCAAAACCTTTTTCACCTTTAGTTGATGTTTGTTGTCTTTCTTCTAGAAGTCTCGCATACTGCACCTTTAAAGTTTTAAGTTTTTTATTTGTACCAAATTCAGCTTCCAAATTAAAACCTTGTAGGTCTTTCTTAAATAATTTGGGCTTTATGAACATAAAACACAACCGTAATGACTCTCTGTGTTCTTCAGAGGGTACAGCACCCCCGGACGTGCCAGACCTGCGGCGACTTCGCCTTCATCCCGTGCCCAATGTGCCATGGCAGCAAGATGTCCGTGTTTCGCAACTGCTTCACGGATTCCTTCAAAGCCCTCAAGTGCACTTCCTGCAACGAGAACGGCCTGCAGCCGTGTGTGAGCTGCAGCCGGTGAGGATGTTAAGTGCCTGACCCGACATCCTCGCCTCACGTCTGTGGAACCAGAACACAGGAGCTTCAACTGGACTGAATGAAACGCAGCAGGACTCTTCCTCCACGGCCATTGATAGTAAAGATAACAAAAAAATGAATTTGTAATAAAAAAAAATAAAATCTGTGAATTTGAGGATCTGGTGTTGACTGACTGTAAACACGTCATGAACTAGTTTTACCTCTGGTAAGCTTGTTATTTAATTAGTGAGGAGGCACCATCATTAACAATGTTCCCATCACTAATCCCATATCAGACGGAGTTTAGGATAACAGAGATGCAGGCAGTCAGCCAGCAGAGGGCATGAAACTGGGCCAGGATCACCAAACTAAACTCAAACCTGAGACAAAACCTCCAGAATGCAAGATACACTCAGTGGACAGTTTATTAGGTACACCTTCCTTAAATTAATTCAGTCTAATACAACAACTCTGTACAAAAGGTAGGGCAACCACACTCTAAAATTCAAGTAAATCAAGGGAAACAATCACATTTCAGCCTCTTTAATGGCACATTATTGATTTCTGGTCAACATTACACATGAAATGTTCAGAAAAATGATCAGCACTTATTCTGAAAATTGATTAATCCCTCAAATTAGTTTTTTACATCCTACATTTTCAGTTTCTCAATCACGTTGATTTGCTCGTTTTAATTCTGTTTCTCCCTGACAGTAAACTGAATGTCTTAAAGGGTAATTCCACCAATTTTAAACAGTGTCTACTTCTCACTTTACTCCTCCATATGTGACAAAAGCAGTATAAATCCTTTTGCTGCATGTGTTCTGATAAACTGCCTCCAGTGATGTCACTCAGTGGCTAAGTTGCATTGTGGGTAATGTAGGCGGCAGGTTGTGAAAAGAAGAAGAACACGTGGAATATAAAAATGTGTTATCTCTGGTTCTGCTGTGTTGATTTTGATTGTTTGTTCATGAACTGTCCACAATGAGTCCAGAAATGTTATGGGAGTGCAATGCCTACATTACCCACAATGCAAGTCAGCCAAACAGTGACATCACTGGAGGCAGTTTATCAGATAACATGCAGCTTCCTCTGGAGACACAAAAGGCTTCATGCTCCTTTTTTTCTCCACATACGCAGCCGTGAATCTGTAAACACACTTTAATGTGTAAAATGGGTGGAATTACTCTTTAAGACTGACGACATCAGAGATCTGAAGATGTCATATTTGAAAATTTAATATTTACAATATCAACAAGGCATTATCATAGAATCATAATAACTGAACAAACCAGCTGTTCTCAGAGGAAAATACAGGAGAACACTGTCTGAAGCTGGAAAGGTGGCGGGGTCCGCCACGTATAAACAAAGTGAGACAGTGTGAGACTGCGTCGTCAGTTTGTTTATTCAGTCATGAAAACAAAGAGAGTTTGATTATTTAGTTTGTTTAGGCATAAAAAAAGAATCAATGAAAACGTTTCTGTTGATTAAAATATCTTCCTCAGAACTACATCATGCTGCTTTAACCAGCCACACACACACACACACACACACACACACACACACACACACACACACACACACACACACACACATCTAGAAGAAGCTCCAGTTTGTGTCTCTAGACAAAAAATGTTAAAAATCGCTTCTCACTGTGCAGCGAGCAGAACAGTTTCTCCTGACTGGGCTCCACTTCATCACAGATACGTTGTCTCTGTAATTCGCTGCTCGGCTCTGTGTGAGGAGACGCACAACCGGTTCGATCCAGAAGCATCATCACCCAACGTCAGTGACAGTCACTGATCGGTTCAATAACGCATCGGCTCGCAAAGGGATTTTAGGTTTACAGTGAATAATTCAACCCGGGGAGGAGAACTCCGAGCGTTCAGGTGGCTTTAAAACAAAAAAAGGCAAAGCATGTTTAGTTTCTGAACACATCTGCATGCAAATTAAAAAAGACATTTGAAAAACAATCCATGCCAGAGCACACGCGATCCTTTTTTTTTTTTTTTTTTTTTCCGTGTCTTTCCAGCGGGTGATGTCATTCACTGGCTGCCATCCAGGAGGTCAGAGAAACGCAGCTCGGCTCTCTACGCTGTCATAGCCCTGTACAATGCTGCTTGAACATGATTAGACAAGGCAGCACTGTAAAGAGGCTAAAAGCGCAGAGCAGGGTGGTGATGAAGATGATGGCGGTGATGAAGGTGATGGTCCGCCATGAAGACGTCCTCTCCCGCACCTGTGATTGAAACAGCAAAACCAGATCGATTATTCAGAGAGAGAGAGAGAGAGAGAGAGAGAGAGAGAGAACAAAAAAATAAAAATAATTACCACGGTGCGTAAAAGTCAGCAAAAAGGTTAACGAGGTTTGGTCCCCCGCGTGGATACATGGGAGGTGATTACATTTGCTGCACAACAATCTCGTTCCTTTAATTCAATCCCGCAGCGGAGAGTGATGGGGTTTGGGGATTTTTATAACCACAGGCTCGTGGTGGTGATGGTGGTGATGGAGGGGAGGCTGCATGAAAATCTGAGACCCCAACCGTGCAGGTTTACTGCGCCCCCCATCTGTGGGCTGCTGGAGGTGAAAAGAAAAGAAAAGAAAAAAAAAACAAAAAACAGGATGCATCGAAAAATCACACAACACACAACACACACACACACACAAAAACACACACATCTACATTTTTCCTCTCTTTTTAAATGAAGAGTAGAACGATTATGAACGTGAAGGTGTCGATGTGATGTGCGGGAGGCTGCGGGATGTGTTGTTTTGTTGTTGGTATTTTTATGGTGGCCAGGCGCGTCTCGACGCACGTTTCCTTCACAACAACGAGCCCAATCAGCCCGATGATCTTATTTCTCTTAATGAACGTGCACAAGCTTTTCTCTCCCTCTTCTTCTTCTTCTCTTTGTGAGGAGGGGGAGACATGAGACAGGAAAACACGATGGGCAGTGGCGCTGGAGCACAGCTGACTCGGGGAATGATATGAACGAGACATGACACTGATATATGCGCGCAACACCCAACATGTGAAGATACAACATTCAATGGTGTTAAAAACCTGCAGTGGAGTTTGTCCCGCATTGTCTCCGCTCTCCGGGGTGTCGCCGAAAACAACAACAACAACAAAAAACCCTCATTTCAGTCGAGTAGTCTAAGCGTGGTCCAGCCGCGGTGCTGTGCGTAATGTTTTGAATGGTCGGTCAATGCGCAGACTGGTTGGGAAATGACTGTTTTTATTGACGTCAGCGTACAGGCGAGTCTCCCCCCTCCTCCCCATCTCTCTCTCGTCCCTACAACTGCACCATCTAATGGACTTGTGAGTTTACATTCCAGTCAACCATCTGAGACTCTGAGCAGGAAACAGGCTTCCAAGAAGGAACATCTGGGCTGCAATGTGTCCACCTCTGCACGGCTCCGGACGGGTTCAGGTGACTTTAAAGGACACGTTCAACCTAAATTAAAAAAAATGTCGTTCAGTCTCACAAGTACTGATGGAAAGTAAGGTGAAGTTTTAAAGTCCACCCTCTTTTTAACGTAAATCAGCATTGTGATTTTCTCTTAATTACCTCGAGTTGATGGGGACTTGTCTTAATGGCTCTCTAAAGCTCAAACGATCATGGCTGAACTAGAGGTGCTGCAGCAACTAAGCTGTAACACAAGCCGAATTAACAAGAAGGCCCAAATGATTAAGAATTCATGAGAAACAGTGCTTCACAAAGTTTGTAAAGTTTCTTTTAACTCAGCAACTCCAAAAATTGTGCGTTTTTCTAAGGGAGTCTGGAGAGTTCCCCTCCTTCACCTGCTAACTGTAGTTGATGTGGTTTCTAAAATTTGCTGCAGTGCAAAATATTCCTTAAAATGTCAGTGATTCTTAATAACAATGAGACAAATGTCGTGCATCATTTACTATGACATCATTATATTGGTGTGACCTCTACGCACTGCTAACTGCGACTGACTTCCAGAGTTCCTGTTCCCGTTGTAATCCAAGTCTCCAAAATCCAAACGCTCCCAAGCTGAAATGAAAACACGATGATTTAAAGCCTGTTTAAAGCCACTTTGAGGGAGTTACTGACAGCAGAAATTAGAGGACAGGTTACTGGAAGAACCGCTGAGAACTCAAAGAATTTCCTACAGGAGATTTTTCCTCCTTGATCAAAATTTCACTTCTGCTCTTTGTCATCTGAGGACGATACGCTTCCTGCTTACTGAGAGTTAAATGATTTTTGTTTTGCTGTGAAGCTCCAGAAAGGTTTAGTGGATTATGAACTTAATTCAGCTTTTAATAGGCATGAAGGTGTCATGACTGAACTTGTAGATTTGTGTGGACATATCCTTTAAAAAGGTGTGCTATTTAAGAATTGGCCACCTGTCAAGTACTCGGGAAACATCTCAAGACGTTGACAGTAGAAGTAATTTATAATGTTTAAGACGTACACTGGGGGGAGACAAAAAAAAAAGAGCTCCAACAACATGACAGAAAAAAAGGAAACCAAAGTAATTTAATAAATTATTTCAAATTTATTCCAACTCCTTCAGCAGTGGCAACATAGTTATTATAACCAAAGGGAAAATATTACACTATTAACACCTTCAAAAATATATATGTCCAACCAACCAACCCCCCCAAAACAGATGAGATGAAATGACTCCGGCCCTCCTGAAGCGCAGCGACATGCTGAGCTGTGTCCACGCTGCAGCCGTGACACCAGACGCAGGACGAGAAGTAAAAGCAGTCAGTCGCTGCGTGTTTTATAGAGATTACAGCAGAAACACCAAGTAGATTATTCAGCAGATTATTTGGTACACGTACTGTACAGGGTGACGTCAGGAACGATCTGAATAATGACATTTTTATAATGAGAGTACAAATATTACACTTCAGTATGACTCAGGGTGATTTAATGTGGGAGATGTCATCAGTTCCTGTTACTGAACTTTAACAAATGATCAAGTTAGTGTGACGTCACGCAATCAGATCATAATTTTAAAAAAAATCACCTGTTGAGAAAGTTCACACCTTTACTAATGCATGTCAAGTCAGCTGTTACATAAAAGTTTATTTATGTATCTGCAGCTACTGAAACTACTGAACGGAGCTCCACAAAACTTGGATCAAGGACGAGTCCCGGTCCAGAACAGATGGCAGTAACTTGTGGTGTGGATCCAGATAAAGAGACGGATCCAGGAACATTTTTCATTCATTTCTCAGGTGGATCTATTTTAGGTGGATGGCATCTATAAGCGAGTAAGATTTGTTGGGAATCCAAATCCAAATCTGGATCCAGCCAATTTAAACATGTTTTCTTCAAGGTTTGAATGTGGAGTCTGCGGGGCCTTGGCGGAGGTATACGCTCTACTGAGTACATTCTAGTGTTTCATATGTAAATGTTTGATGTCTCTGATAGCAGGTGCAACATGTAAGAATCACCCATCTGTTCAATTCATACTCAAAACAAAAAGGCGGCAGCGTATCACCAGACTTCACCGCTAACTGTGGCAACCCTCGGCTGGTTAGCTCAGTTATCCACAACTAAATTCTTATGCACTGTCCCTTTAAAGACAAAAGTGGCACTGTTCATGGATCTTAACGTTATGAAAGTGGAGTCCAGCTAATTCTGTCGTCACACGTCGTTTAATGTGACTGAATGAACAGATGTGAATGTGCCTCCCCTCATGTGTCAGCGGTGAGAAACAGGAAACGTGTGACACATCCTGCGTTAATCATCCCGAGTCATGTCATCACTTTACGTATACGAGTTGTTTACTTATGTTAAAGTGCTGCCGACGTTTTTGTGCGGACTGTGGAGCTCAAACGCTCGATGAAGCCGGTCGGATTCGGGGGCTGGTCCGTTTGTTTTGGTACATTTTCTCATCACAGACCATTTATTTACACCGTCTGTTAAAAAAGAAAACAAAAAAAAAAGGGGGCAAAGATTTTTCGCATCTCTCCAGCACTTCCATCTTTGGAACAATACAATCACTCATCTGTTGGTAAGCAGCCAAACTCCCAAGACAAAAGTTACCACACCTCAAATTTAAGCAACGTTAAAGTTTGGAGCCGGCACAGAGAGAAGTGAAGTGACAGAGAGGGATGCCACAGCCTGTAATGTCATTTATGGACTTTTGTAAAGATGAACTTGTGGCTCATTAGGTGCTACTGTATTTAACATCTGCTCACTCTTCAACTCTATTGTATAGATCGAATGGAAAGTCTCACTTACACCTTTTACACACCTGAATTTGCATATTATTCTATAATCAAAATAAAATCTATTCATAAGTCTTAAACGGAGAAGCTGCAGCAGCGTCGTGCCGTCTGCACTTCCTCAGTTTTTACTTTAAAAGAAAAAAAGATTCTGACGTCTAGGAGTTAAATAAGTCTCATTTGAATATGTAGCTCTCAGGTTTCCTTTGTGCTAATGAAGGAAACACTATCACTGCGACTCAAGCATAAGGTTAAAGTAAAGTCTAGTTAATGAAACTGGTCCTGGTCCTGGTCGTGATTTCTACCAAATCCAAAACACACATTCAAGGTGGAATGTGACTTCAAGCCAACAACTGTAAGACTATACTGTCGTATCCGTGTGTGTGTGTGTGTGTGTGTGTGTGAGAGAGAAGAACTGCAACAGAGATTTAAATTTCTCTTAAAATTCAAGAAACACACACTATTGAAGTGTGAACGCGGCTCCCTGCCAGGTTGAAATCTCAGAAACTGAAGCTCAGGCAGCACAAAGAGAGCATGATCACGGCGCGGACGTCGTCTTCATGGTTGTGGTCTAATCAAGACTCGATGACAGAGACGGAGGTGTGTATGCGGCGGTCGGGATGGGAGGCAGATTGTGGAGGCGGGCTCGGCCCTGTCGTGTTTTCCTCTCGCGGGTTCTTCTGGTTCCAGCAGGACGTTCCCTCAGCACAGACCTGACGGGGATTATAGTATCTCCAAGTCTACGTGACGAACCTCTGGGTTACGTTGCTACAGAGGAACAAAAACAGGGTCACATGAAAATCTGTCTTGCAGATTAATTTTAATAATGTATGAAAATCATCCTGAAATGTTGATTCTAGGTATATTGTAGCATCAGACAGATATCGACATGTTCACTGTTTTAGCACCTTGAGTTCTTTCTCCAGGCGGTCCACCTCGGCCCCGAGGGTGTCGATGATGTTCTCCCCGTGTTTCAGCATGAAGTTCTCCAGCTCCTCTGGGGTCTTTACCTGCTGAATATCCTGCAGAAAGAAAAAACAAAACAACTTGACTTTGTTCCTACAGATGAGGAATCCAGATGTGTGTTAACAGAACAGAAGGACATTGAACATTGAACAGTAACACACGTGGATTGAAGCAGAATATCGCAAATTAATTGTTTAAAAAACTACAGATCTACTGTATTTTTTTCCATTAATTTGACGTCTGGAGTTACTAGAAATGTTTCACTCCTGCATCCGTCCTCTGCTGTGCTGGTGAGCAGAGGGCACGTTGCTTCCATCCAGCTCAATAAATGTGAAGTTTGCAGTTGCAGTAACTAAATGCGTCCCTGGAGAAAATAGTTTTTCAGCTGATATCTCTGTTATAACAAGACTGGACTAGCAAGGCAGCTTTGAGTCTACATGCACCTTATTTATTCAGTTTGGGAGCTGAAGAAAAGCTCGAGGCTGGCTGAACAGGCCCCTCGTCTCTGTTCCCAAGTCGTTACTGAGGGTCGGCTACTCGCTGGAGTAGTGAACTAAGTTTCATTACATGCAGAAATATACTGACGTGACAGATTGCTTTCCAATCATTAGTCAGCCTCATGTATGTTCATGGAATCAAAGATAAAACCAGCAAAACGTTTTTCATTTTTTGATTTGATATTCTATGTGGCTGGTAAGAGTTGTTTAATTGCAATATGACACGAGAGGCTGAGCTCTTTACGTCATCAGTGGCAGTGATGAAACTAATTAGCATTTAAGTGTGCAGACAACCATTATTACAAATTTTCTTCTTTGACATCCCGTAATTGTGATGATGGCATCAAAAAGAAAAATGTAACCGGCCTTCAATCTGTTTTTCTGTGATTCGTTGATTTGTTCCATGTATCTGTGCTGAGCACAGTTACAGAGACACATAACGTCATAAAATTAATGTTTATATCCTCCCAAACTTCACAGTGTTAACAAGCAGAGAACGATTGGAATGTAAAGTGAGAAAGGACTTACGGTGAGGATTTGGTCAATGTCTTGTTTTTCCAGATAAGACCGCGTCACCACTCGGCCGTCAAAGTCGACCTCAGCCTTGAAGCGCACTTTACTCAGTCCCAGGTCAGTGGCCTTCACGTCGTGGATGGCCCTGCGCATCATAACATAAGATCTCAGGTTGACTAACAAAACTCAGGTTTAGAGCAGAAAGTAGAAAAACTATTAGATCTCAGCAAAGAACAAAAAGGTTGTAGCAGTAAAAAAGAAGCTGATCTTTGACTTCCTGTCATGTTCATTTTCTTAAATAATCACTCAGATGTTTGGTATAAAAAATGTCAGAAATTGGTGAAAATGTTCTCAGTGCTTCCCAGAAGTCAAATATAAAGTCATCAATTGTCTCATTTTGTCCCCGACTGAAAGATGTTCAGTTAACGGTCATAGAGGAGTAAAGATAAAGAAAATATTAACATTTTCTTTATCTTTTCTTTTTACAACTTTTTTCTTAAAGGTAACTCACAGTTGAATCGATAATCAAACTGTCAAATAGCAGAAAGTTCATTTAAAATTTGGATGTTGTACATTAACATCAGTTGACCTGTTTGACCGAGACAACTGGGTTGAGTTGGGATTCACAAAACTGATCCCAGACCTGGTTCATGTTTCACAGTTGTGTGTGCATGTACAGCGGAGTGTGTCGTTGCTCTTTTTGCTGACCTCACAGCGGGGTCGTTCTCGAGGAACTCTGTCAGCTTCTGTACTCGTTCGGCCTGTATGGAGCCTCCCAGCAGGGCCTCTGTGTTGGTGTAGATGAGGAAGGATGAGACGGCGGCCAGCAACGTGCCCACGCCAAGAGAACCCAAGCTGTCATAGGTGGGATTACCTGGGACAACACAGGCAAGTTGAAAGAGAAACTTTATAAAACTGGATGATTGCCAACACTGAAACTAAAGACCAAAGTACAAATACACAGGAGAGAAAGATTATCCTGAGAGTGGCGATAAAAGAATAATAAATCATTAATCATTAATTGCATGATTTGGTACAACAGAATAATAGAGACTGAGCTTGTGTCTTTTGTTCACCTGTGAGTGAGGTGAGCCCCATGCAGCCAGCAGCCATGATGACTCCCAACACAGCAGCAGCGTCCTCCAGCAGCACGACGTTCGTACTGGGGTCCCGACTCTGCATTACTGCGCACACAAAACAATTCAGCAACGAGTTTAACACCTGAATTAAAAGTGATGTGCATCCACATCACTCCAATTTGGGGTTTATCTACTTAACACTGACATTTGTAGTCAGAAATGTGTCTCTAGCAGCATGCTGTGTTCCTGTGTTCCTACTTTCTCTCATTATATTCAAAACAAGATTGTGTTTCATTTCACAGTTTAAGTAGTTTGCAGAAATAACACAAGATTTGAGTTGTACACACCGTATTCATAAAACGAAACTCCGTTCTGGCGGGCGCTCTTCTTTATCTCATTGACGGCCACTAGTAACGTTGCTGAGGAAGGAAAATAAAAAGACATTTCATAAAAAATAAAAATAAATGCACATTCTCTCATAAATGACATCAAAAATCTACAGCTTCCTTTTCATCACCGACCTCCTTCAGACACCAGAGAGCCCGCCAAAATACAGTAAGCCTGCAACACAGGAAACGTGACACGTCGGATCATTAATATTCTTTATGTACATCGTGCGACAAACAAGAGTCACTCACCCATAACAACGATTCGATGGGTTCTGGGTGCAGCAGTCCCATGATGCCATGGTACCAGGAGAGGCCTGCGCCCATCATAAAAATGCCCACACCACTAATGAGGGAGGCGATGTAGCGCATGTTGGAGAAGCCGTACCTGGAAAACAAAAGGAAGAGAGAAATTGGTCACAGCAGCTGAAACCAGAACCGGTTCTGAACCTACAACATCATGTAGGCCACCGTTATTTTGTAAAGGATACACACAGCTACGCACGACACACAGGCTGTTTACGAAGGACTGATGGCTAAAAAAACTTACTTAAGCTGTTTTTACTTTTTTAGAGCCTCAGATAGTTTTTGGTTCACGGTTTTATTCAGGGGAGTCGCTATTTTTCCCTCTGTCTGCGTCAAAAGAAGAAATAATAGCTCAGCTAGCTTACTGTTAGCCTGCAGCTGCACTTCCAGATAATCATCCTGTCTGCACGAAGACGACTGGAAGTAACTCCGACAGCGTTGGAGATGTCGGGCTTGTTATCTTTTTCAGAGATCCTTTATTGATTTGTCTGAAAAGAGAAATCCCTGGACAGTTTTGCGATACTGAACTAACTTTTGTTTTTTTTTCTGATGAATGCCCCAAGGGTGTTTTTTGGTGTTGAACTCTGGGATCTTTATTTTTGGTGGATATCATGTGAACTTGCCAAAAACTAACCTGCACAAAATTCAACAGGATAGCTCAAGCTGTTATTGTGAACATACTGTATTGTGAAAATACTTTTTAAAGAATAATTTGAACATGAAACGAACCAATTATCTGACTGTTGCCTCTGAATTTGTAAAGATCAACATAGTACACAAAACAGAGTGCACTCATAGTGCCGCCATTTAAAGTTTAAATGAAAAATCGAATAAATCTGTGAATTTGGAGAAACGTGACACCCCTACTTTTCAAAAAAATTTAATTGGCAGTTTCACAGTTACTGATACTCAATGTTTTGTTTCCCTCTGTTGTGATAACAACCTATTATCCTTTCGGGGATTTCTCTCACTCCTCATATTCCCTCTTTCACTGTATAGTCAGTTGTTGTTGCTTACGGATGGCCTGCGTCAGGGTTGCGGACAGACTGGCTGATCCCCAGGGCGAGCAGAGCCTGGTTGCAGGTGTCGGCCAGGGAGTGGATCGCCTCGGAGAACATGCTAGCTGATCCAGTGTAGACCCAGGCCAGGAGCTTGAAGAAGAAATTCAGCCCATTGCTGAGGAGAAACAAAGGGACAATCAGGCTTCTGTGGGGAAGACAGTCAAATGTCTGGAGGTTAAAGTTTAACTGAATTACAACATCTCTTTTCCACTCATCCGTCTGTAAAATATTTTAGCTTTTCTGTTCACGAATCGCAGACTTCACCCCGAGACTCAACTCCTCCCGTACTGAACACTAATTGAGTCCTGTGAGTCTTTGTGCAAATGCAGTGAAGGAAACGTTTCGCTGTTCATGTGACTGCACATGTCCTCTTAACACAATCATCCTAATCCAATATACCTCATGTGAGAAATGGTCCCGTGCACTCCCCGATACAAATGCTCACATATTTTAGATCTTTATTACCCAGTAGAGCCCGACCAATATATATATATACTGTATATATACACTGATTGGAAACTTTCATCAGATGATATTCACCAGTCACAGATCTATCAGTGCCGCCATGTATGTATGTGGGGTCAGTGTCAGCTAGTTTCAGTTCAGTCTTTGCCTTTCGAGGGAAGTGCTTAATAGTTACGGTAGTTTTATTCCTCATACTTTTGGTCTCATCTAGACAACAGCTCAACAGTTTGAGTCGGACATGTTAGTTAACTTTTCAGTGTTTTAAAAATGACAGCGTGATCAGGCTGTTGTGTAGCTCGTGCTCACAAATACTAACATTAAAATCACACTACCGCTAAGAAATCACACACAAATACTCTCCAAATACAACTGTGTAATCTTAGAAACAGTTCTACTAGATTCAGTAGTAATTGTAAAGCATGCCAAGTTGTGAATTTGCCCTCAAGCTTTTTCTGGTCCAGACAAGAAAGTCTAAACACGTTACAGGATCATTATTACAAGTTTCTTGTCCAAATTGATAAAATTGCGGGTTATAAACATTACAACAGCAACATATTGGGAAACTGGTCTGAGAAGCCAATTACGGATTATTTTTTCACACCATACAAGTATCAACAACAGCCTTTACTATCAGTCACTATCTTTCCTTGGCCGTCTGCATCGACGGTTATCAAGTTCAGTTTCCCAAAATGTTACACTCGTCTGACATGCTGCATCTCGTAACCCTGCTGAGAACAGACTTGTTGTTTCCTCTCTAATCCAATACCTCCTGCTGTGTGTGTGTGTGCGTGTGTGTAAAGTCCCAGACTGCAGAAAGACTTCACAACATTAAGACTGAAGACTCATAAGAGTAAACATACTTACATGCAAATAGCAACCATGACCACCTTCCCCGGCCCTTGTAGAAATGTCGCCCTCTTGCCTGATCGAGGCTTCATGAAACAAACAAAACAACATATACAGTCTTCAGATATGGAGTCTGCAGTGTGCCCTCTTGAGCATCTCACTTTCTCTTTGGTGAACTTTATGTTATTAAGCGCTCACCTTAGTGTTTCCCCAGAAGTCTTTGTACTCCTTCAACAGCTGCTGATTGCGGAAAATATCTGGAGGGCAGAAAACAAGAGACACAAGTCAAACCACATCAACAGTTCACAGACCAGAATATTAATAACATGCATACAACAACCAGGTGAGTTAGACAAATAAAACATTTCTATTACTGTCAAAGTTCCCATGAATTTAACATTGGCGTTTAAATGTTTTTATCACGTTTGTCTTGCTCTGTGGGTATATTTAAATTGTATTTTAGATTCCAACTTCCAGCAAAATTATTTCGGGGCATATACTAATTTTCCATCCATCAAGCACTTTATCAATTTTTATGATGCTCGTATTGAAATAAAAATGGTGCCTCCAGCTGCCTGTTTTTACAGGTAACACACCAAAACAAATGGAAATGCAGTCAGGATGGCATATTTTTGGAGGCTAAAGCCTGGTTCTCCTCCTACAATACTTGACTACACACACAAAGTTAAATTCATCAATCTACAGGCTGTAAATTTAGAGCATGAGTGTAAAGACGGACGGTGAGTAGTCGAGTCTCTGAGCTCAGCATGAGGACATTTGATGAAACCCACAACCTCCTGATAGCAGCTGCCTTTTTAAAAATACACTGACACTTTTAAATTCACATTTGAATTATGTATGTAGATGAGATGAGAAAACTGGAAGACTGGAACAATATGAAACTGACACCAGAGTGTGAAAAAAAGACTTTTGTTTTAAGACGAAATCTTTAGTATTGTATGTTCACAAAGATGCACATTTGGCCAAGGAAGCATATAAACCTACTCTCTTGTAATTCCCGCTCGACCTCTTTCCTTAGATTTCTCTCTCGGGCCAGAGCTTCATGGCTTCCCCACACGTCTATTGCTCTGACAGTCACGGAAAGAAACAGATGAAATAACAGAAGTTAGAGGATAAATCAACGAAAATTGGTGGTTTGAGCAATAATTTGCTAGAACACATATTGTGTTGTATTCTTGACATTTCTTCAGGTTTAAAGCAGAAAGGTGCAGAACTAACTTTGCCTCCACGTCTGACCGCAAAAAGACAGTGAAAGCCTCCGTGTCGTCGTGGGGGCTTCGCCTTCGGATCTTTCGAAGCTGTTCCAGATCACTGGGAACACACGAGGGAAGAAAAAGATTAAGGACGAACAGCGTTAAACGATGTTAGGCAGCCTAATATCAGTAAATCACGACAGCGTGTTCACTTATTAACTCAAAGGAATTTGTGTCGGGGTCTGAAAGCATCACAGCTCCTACTGACTAACATTTCACAGGCAGATGAACAGATGATAATTTAGCTCTGTAGTGATGACTGTCTAATGTTGCTGCATATACTGAATAATTTAAACGTTTTACAGATTGTATGGGAAACAGTCGTTACCTTGGTTTGAGGCAGAACTCATTCATGGCTCTGACCGCGGTGATGAAGTTGTTTTGAGTGTACTTCGCTCCATATTCCCTTTTCTTCAGGACTGCTCGAACTTTATGCGACAACAGAGAGAAATTATGACACAGTTTATATCTGTATCTTAAGAAACTTAAAGTATAGCAAAAATTAAGAGTTTAAAAAGATGTTGTTAATTACCTTTCACTTGAATAGTTTCAGCTTTAGTCAGCCCCTGAGGTGTCGGCTCTGCGAGAGGAGACATTCACAATTAATGACTGAAGCATACTAAAGCAAAAAGTCTTCTGGGAGACTGAATTTTTCTCAGCATCCCAACTTACCGGAACTATTTCCTGGTTCTAGTGTTGTCAGGGCATGCAATTAAAAAATAAACAAGACAATAGCAGTTTTAAAAGGAAAATAATAAACATTAAGGAAGACAATACAAGACCACACAGATAACTTTACAACCACAGCCAGATAAAATGGGAAACTGAACATTATGATCTTGACCTGGTGTGTAGAAACAAACCTTCAATCATGATCAATTACCCAACATTAACAATATGAGTGCTGAAAACCACTTACTGCCCTAGAACCCAAACAAAGCAAGGATGAATGAGACAACTATGCAGAATCTGTAACTTCTTAAACCACTTTTATATACTTGTTTTTATGTGTTGTCGACCTTTTCAACTGATTTTTCCTTTTACTGCTCTTAGTCTGTTTATCTGTTCTTTATTCCTCCCACTTGATGTCTTATTTGTTCTGTTCATACTTTCTTTACTTGTTTATTTATGTTTATCTATCATCCTTTATTTGTTTGTACTGCTCTTAATCTTTTTATCCGTTTTTAATTCCTCTGATGTGATGTCATCCTCTTATCGTCCCTTATTGATTGTAATCTTTTATCTTTACATTAACATTTCGGGCATTTACCCAATACCTTTCCTCTCTCTTTTTTTTCTGTGATATTGCCTGTTTTACTGTTTTCTTCGTTTTACTTGCATTGGTTTATATTGTCTTTTTGTGTTTTTACATTTTCCGCTTTGCCTTTTTGTTTTTAACACACTTTAAACTCAGCTGCCTTATGTTTGGCTTGACTGTTGAGTGTTAATTCTGTAATATCATCTTCCTCAGTTTCCTGCTTTTGCTCGTTTGTCAAAGAACTTTGAAAACTCTGTTTTTCAAAGGTGCTATAAATAAAACATGTATTACATTATCATATCAAAAATTACCCGTCGCTGCCACTACTGCAGCACATTCACAGGAGAAACACTGAGCGTCAACATGTCAACAACCTCTGCCGTGTAAGGACACATCAGTTCTTCACCTGATGGAGATGGGGTGGCTTTGATCGCAGCAGACAGGACCTTCTCTGCTGACGGAGCATCACCTGAGGCTGACTGTGGAGGACCGTCTTTACTGCTGCCAGAGGTAGAGTAGTAGTGCACCTTGCCCAGCCCTAGAGAGGCAACACGGCAGTCTGGGAGGCTGAACCACAGGCTATGGATGCCTCCACTCTGCCAACCTGAGCAACACAATGTGTGATAATAGTCTGATTGTGCACAGTGAACACACACTAACACAACCAGTAGAAGTGTGTCATAACATTAACAGCCTCCTCACCATGACACTGCTTGGGGAACCTCGGGGTCCGCTGGGACAGAGGCGCCCTGCGCTGCAAGGAGACCCTGCAGAGGACGTGCCATGGTCTGTGGGCCAGGCTGGGGAACATCCTCGCTGTAGCAGGGCTCGGTTCTGAAGTGCAGGAACGTGCTGTGCGGGGTAGCAGATAGCCCGGTCACTGTCACGTTTAAAGCTGCTCGATATAACTCAATTCAGACAGATTAACTACACAGACACCTCGTCTAAAGACAGTCTCGTCACGTTAGCATGGCTACAAACAGACTAATATCTTTAACTCAGCTGACATTTGTGTCTAAGTGAAATGGCTGTCAACGATAATCACTTGGCTGGTCAACTAATGCCTTCGCCGGCCGGCTAACGCTAAAGCTCAGCTACAAGCTCTGCCGACCTCGGCGGCTGTGGAGCCACAGACTCGGCTAACCTAGCTAGTTAGCTAGCTAGCAGAAAGCTAACATTGTCATCCGGCGTCAGTAACAAGTGCTGTATAACATTTTAATTTCCACAAAACAACACTGCAGCTGGCTACTGAGTACACACAACGTTACTGACGGAAGCCTTTACCTTTCTACGGTGATGTTTGTGCAGCATAGTCTGTGTCCATTTTGAGAATCTATGACAGGACTGATGTTAACGCCGCTATGGACGCACCGTAAGTGCTACAAACACACACACGTGACCTATGACACAGCGGTGACGTCACCGGTCTTCTCGCGAGAACGTGATCAGCTCCACTGTTATGTCAGCTTGTCTCGCGATTAAACCGCTGTGCAAACAAGGTCATTCATACAGAGAGCCTCTCCTGTCTCTACTTTATCATACTGTTAACAACAACAACAACAACAATAATAATAATAATAATAATAATAATACAAGAATGAATACACAATCTGTTTAAATTATCTTAAAACATATATATATTATATATATTATAGATTGCATACCGCATCAGAGCCAAAGTAGCTCTTTTTAAAATGTAATTATTTTTTATCGACTATAATATTTAAAAACACTAATTATGATAATGAGAAAAATGTTTGATATTGAATCTGATTATCAGCCGACTCATTTTTACTTCATACCGTCTTAGGAACTTTAATCTATAATAATATAATGTAATATAATAATTGTTTTACATTTTTAATAATCAACACTGAAGTATCTGGTAATAATAACTGTAAGAAATAAAACTTATCTATATAGCACCTTTCTTAAAAAGGTTAAGGTTCTTTAAAAGTGATTTAAAAAAAGGCGATGCATATAAAAAACAGATTACAAAAAACAGTTTGAGAATAACATTTATAAGCCAGCAACAATTCTAGAAAAAAATTTGTAAATGTAAATCTAATTCTAAAAAGCCTTCTTATAAAGATTTGTTTTTAAACAGGGTTTAAAAGTGGCATTTATAGCAAAGGCTCCGTCACCCAACCGAGACTTTTTCAGGTAAAGCTATATCAGAAGATGTCAGGTTTCAAGTTTAGCCTGAAAAATGTACTTATCTATGTTAATTTGTTTAGTTTCTTATCGCTACAACATTCCAAAAGTCTATAACTTTCAGTCTCCCAACTTTCTATTCACTGTTATCACACGATGACTTGACAGAAGAGAGTCTCTCAGCAGGAATACAGCTCCCCCTGCCTAAATATGAGAAGTACTTCATTCATTCATTGCCCATCCCACGTCACTGTAAACAGAGACAGGGAGGGGCACGAGCGAGTCGCTGAATGAAAAGGAAAATCAGGCCATGTAAGAAAAAAAACCTGCAGGTTTATTGAATCTTTAGAACAGTACAGTAGATGTGTTATGACCTTGCATCGGTAGTAAATAGGTACCTTAAGGAGCAGCAGTGCTTTTAATATCCATCAGACAAATGACTGACAAATCAAACACAGACACTAGGAGAGAGGTCTTTTGACTTTCCATGCAATCACTTAACAATACCTGCAGATCCATCACTTCCATTTCACAATCATTAAAATGGAATCTGGAATATTCAATCGATAATTAAAGACCCACAGTACAGTTTAAGAAGGCCATAACTCCGTCTTGGTCCATTTAGATAAAAAAAAAATTGAAAAAAAAAAAGGAAAACACTGCGCACGAATAAGGTCACTTGAATGAGAGCAAATGGAAGTATGTTGTTTTTTTTTTTTTTTAGAAAAGCAAGTGGTCAAGCTAATGCGAGAGCTGTGTGTGCTGGTGGTCTGTGTTTCTGTTTCGTATAGGGACACGAGGGGGTGGGGTTCGTGTTGACATTAACGCATGGTGACAAACTCCTCAGATGAGGTGGGGTGAATGGCGATAGTCTTGTCAAAGTCTGCTTTGGTTGCGCCCATTTTGATGGCCACTGTGAAACCCTGCAGCATCTCATCACAGCCCAGGCCCTGCATGTGGAGGCCCACCACCTGCAGGAAAGAGACGAATCAGACTTTGAAATTCACTTAGAAGGCCTCGTCTACGTCAGCAAATTGACTTCCTACATTTCCCACAATGACTTTCAAGAACCTGCAGAGATTGGGTGTGGACATGTTGACGCAGACGTGGAGAAAACATACGATTCATGTAAAGAAAGGCAGGAGACACACCCCGCATTTAAAATCTGATGCATTGTTCAGGCTAACTGAACTCTGAGCACGTCAAGCTTCTCTTTGTGCTCTGACCATGATAAATGGATTTCTCTCTGGATGACTGCTGATTAAAAGCTTTGATGGGAAATTGTCGAAGCAGGAAAAGCACGCGAGTAGTTTCTGACAAACGATGGCTGCATGCCATTTAAGTGAGCTGATTGGTTTGAATGTAATAATGGGACATAAGTGGCGATAGTCAAGATCAGTTTCTACTGATGACATAAATCCCTCCATAAATAATAGTTTATTTATGGAGGGAGGAAGTTCTGGGGATCTGGTGTTGTGTCTGCTCACTAAATAACGCAGCTCAATGGGACACTTAACACAGCTGAGTCATAGTTAAAGTTACAGGTCAGACTGCTGCTTTTCCTGCTTTGAATATTCAAAATGTCTGCTGTGAAAAGGACCCATGGTCTCAGCCTGGCAGCTTAGGAAGAGACAAAAGGATACGGAACACAAACCGATCCCCAAATATATCATTTATACATGGGTTCACTTAAACACCGGTGTGATGAATTAGACTTGTTATGTTGGTTTGACTTAGTGCTGATACAAGGTGTGTTTCCATAATGTGCTGGCCCATGCTGGCCCTGAATTGGATTTTTTTAAACCACACCCTACCTGTAGAGAAAAATGTTCCTTTGCTTTTCCATTAGTTAGAATGAGCATTAGAGGTTAAATCATTTCTCAGCACTATAAGCTGTCAAGAGGGTGAGATTTGTACGGTACGATCACCACTGCAGAAAGTATCACGGCATAACAGTATTAAGGTATTACATAATTATAATAATGATTATCTTTAGTTATAAAGGAATGAAAACAGAAGCTTTTTTTATAATAACAGACTAGAATAAACACGCTGTGGTTGAGCACGTCTGCACAGTCAAGTTGCTGTTCCTGAGCTGTGGTGTTGGAAAAACAGCCACACACACACTGAAGTTTGACATTTTGGATGTAAAATATCATCACTTAATCTTTTCATCCTTTTAGACATTTTTGCAAAATGTTGTCATATTTTAAATGAACTGTTGATAACAAATGTTTCATAATAATAATAAAAAAACACTTATACAGTAGAATTCAATGTTGTGGATGAGATGAGATAATAATAGTCAACTTTTACACCACAGTACATTGTTGCAACCCTAGTCCAGACCACTTAAAGGATGTTCTGTTCAGTAAAGCCACTCTAAGAGCTTTTTAAAACTCAGGCCAAGAAAGCTTTCCCACTGCCACGTTCCAAAGCAGGCTAGCGCTGACTTTACTCGAAGGCTTGCTGGCTGTGCTGCGGAGCAGAGTTATCCCCTCAAGTTTGACTGGAGATGGAGCCATAAAGTGCACGATCTAGACCGTAAACAAAGGTATGTATTCGAACAGACAGTTAACCCAGGTAAGGAGGTTATGGATCCAGCTAGGAGGAATGGATCATGACTCATATAGCCCTGGGCTTAGGTTTACTCCAAAATACAAATGTGTGTCTGGCAAGTCATTCCAGTGCCAACTCATTGCTCTGGGCTAAGTGTACAGTATGATGAAAGCCCTTCTAATAACACGGAAGTCTAAGTCATGTGTCCCAAAATAAACAATGGCAACAAGTGGTGTTCTTAATTATTTATCTTTCAGCAGCTATAATGTGTGTGTAATGTGGAGAACAGATGACTCACCTTCTCCTCTTTGCCCACACACACCAGCTTCATGATGCACTGACTCTTCCTGCTCGTGATGGCATGATACATCGGAGTGAATGAAGTCTTGTAGATCTTCACGTTCTCCTTTCCTCGGGCTCTGATGGCCTCCTCTGCCACAACAACACAAGGTTAGGCATTTCAGTTACAGTCCTACTGAGTTCTAGTCCAACCGGGATTCATACAGTATTTATGTTAGCTGACACTTTCATGTAGAGGATGAAAGTCTAACAGTTTAACTTTGATTAGGAAGCCGTCACTCACCTTCTGTGAGGCCGACCGTCCCGATGGGTGGGTGGCTGAACACCACTGTGGGGATGGTGGAGTAGTCCAACTTGGAGTCCTTCTTGCCCTCAAACAGTCTGTGTGCCAGCTTCCTGCCTGCAGCGATGGCAACTGCAGCAACATGCAACACAACACATAAAAACTCTGAATATCAGTGAATGGCCTGATAAAACACTGAAGGTTCCAACAAGGATATAACATGCTATATTCTGAATCCAGGGAAAACTAGTAAAAAGCAGCACTACACTGAAAGTATTTAAAAGGTGAGATCTGTAGTAAATATCCACCACATCACCACAGCTGAAAAGCTTTCTTTGTTGTGTTTTTGTTCATTCGAACAAAATAATTACAGCCAGAGCTCGTAAACAGGGCAGACGTGAACTCCAAGTGTCTAATTAAATGGCAACGACCGAAGTCCAGGTGACCACTCAGGATGATACGTTATACTGCCAGCTTTCTCTACTAAAATATCATCTTCTTGTACACTTGAGACTGTGCGCAACAGAAACCTGACAAAAAATGTTTCCCATCTTTAAAACAATGCGCGTTCTCATTTAAAACCTAAACTAGATTTAAAGTCCTGGTCTAAAAACATCTGGTGAATATACAAATAAACATGTTACAATAACTAAACAATCTTTTCCACATTGTGTAACCAGATGTCAAAATATTAAAGTATAAACCTTCAGCACTGTCACACTTGAGACCTCCATACTGACCGAGCTGGGATGTTAATGGGACAATCTGGTTTTTAAGCAACATCTATAACATGATCTACTGGTGCAGCTTCGTACCAGGTGTGAGAAGAGCTTTGCCACAAACGTCCCCGACAGCGTAGATCCCTGCTCGGCTGGTGTTCTGAAACTCATCCACAATGATATGTCCTCTTTCATCTGTGTCCACAGTCTGCAAACACAGAGACACAGAGACTCATTTATAGTTTTTTTTTTTCCTTTTATCAGTGAGCTAAAACGTCACAATTTAGCTCTAGAGCTGCAACTATTACTCAGGTTGGTTCAGTCCCGTCCATCCATCAATAGAATGAAAATAAGTTGCCAGCTATTTTGACAATCAGTCGTTTCAGTCATTCAGACATTTGCTCACTCAGCTTCTTATATTTAAGTATTTGCTTCTCTCATTTATGACCGTAAACAAAAGAGTCTTTGGGTTTTTGACGGGCGGTTGGACACTTTGGGCTCTAAGAATCTGTGATGAGCATTTTTTTTTACATTTTCTTGATGTGTTATAGACCAAATGATTAATAAATCAGCATAATAATCAATAGTGAAAGTAAGAATTAGTTAGCATCCATGTTTAGCACTGAAGCCGTTTCTATTTCCAGTCCTCTGATACGGTTGACTGCTCTGTTCAATTACACGACACTTACGAGCAAAGAGAAGTTTATGTTTACTCATGACAAGCTGCTGAGCAGGAAAGTTTTGTTCTGTGTGCAGCAAGAAATCACAAAGACTCATCCTACAGAGGAGGCCTGGACCCAGAAATGTAAACAGAGGATTCACTGTGATCGGGTTTAATGTGTGTACGTGGTAACAAAGACTGGTCTCTGCAAACCCTCTCAAACCAGGTGTGACAACCACTAAGAATGACAGATCACATCACTTCTCCCCTTATACTTCCTCAAGCGTTGAGCTGCTGCTTTGTCGTCTCGCTCACATTTTCCATTTTTCATATTAAAGGTTAGACTACAACAAGAGGAGACAATCTCTCGGCTGTGTCGAAGCACCTGAAATAGAAGAGTGCTTTGACCTGACTGCCCCTTTAATCTGTAATTTGCCTGATAACCCTGAAGAGCTAACAAGCCTTTCACGTGTGCCAGCACTTCACTAAAAAAAAAACAACATAACAAAGCCTGTTGTCTGACAGTCGTCTCGTCTTGTTCCCAGATTATCAGTTATCGGCAATTTCTGACGATCGCATGTAAGTTTATTCTCATCTCCTTTTACATGAAAGTGTGAAATCATGAACTCTGTCATCCAAAAGCGTGTTGAGTTCTTTCACAAAACGACATTTGATTTGAATGATTCATGAATGCTTCTGAAACTAAACTCCTGCATACAAGGACAGTTTGGCAGCCGGGATGACGGCGACACAGAGCCAAACTAACTGATTCCCCCTGCAGACAGACAGGTGTGATAAGCTGCAGTCATGCGATTAAATGCACTGTTACTACTCCACTGATGGATGATGCGTGTGGTTTGTGTGTTCACTCTCCAGCTGCAGAGTTTATACCTTCAATAATGACAACGAAGATTGTTCTAATCATTTTGTCTGTTCTGAACGTCTGCCTATTTTTCCACTGATCGTAGAGGTTTTATATTTTCACAGCATGTTGAGGAGAGCGTTAATGAGCACAGCAGACTGTTACCATCTCGCCGATGTTCAGTCCAGCGCTGTTAGGCTGCCTGCCGATGGCCCACAGAAGGCAGTCCACCTCCTGGATGGTTCTGATCTTCTCCTCTTCGTTCTTCTTCTCCGGGTCTTTGGTGGCGATCGTCACCTCCAGTCCTTTGTCCGTTTTACGCACAGACTTCACCTGAGAGTTCTTCCACAGATCCACACCGGAGTTTTGCAGTTCTTTGGTGCAGTTTGTGCTTATCAAGCTGTCAAAGTTCCTCAAAACCTACAGAGATGCACACACATTTCCATTAATCATGGCCAAACGTTTTTGAGCATGACAATTTAATATCAATGTTTTGAGTCTATGCGATTCTCACAGTTGTCTGTCGAATGACGAGGGATGTTTTAGACCCCAGGGTGGAAAGGATGCCTGCCATCTCCACTGCAATATAACCTGCACCCACAATCACACTGCGCCTGTTTGGGAGAACAGAACATTTAACTACACACCACACAACTCGACATGCTGTGAACATTAAAGAGACTAAATCATGCGCTTACTTTGGCAGAGTTTCAAGTTCAAAAAAGCCATCACTGGTAATGCCCAGACTCGCCCCTGAAATGATCAAAAAACACAATATTTTGCAGAATTTAATTATTTCATAAAAGCAAACGAACAGTGAGGATGATTGTCATCTGTCAGCTGAGTGCAGTTTGTCTCACCTGGAACTTCATCATCACACAGAACAGAAGGCTGCCCTCCAGTGGCGATGAGGATGTGAGGAGCTGTATACTTCTTTCCATTGACCTCGACAGTAGGTTCAGGGTCGCTGGTAAACCTGGCATGACCTTGAATAGTTTGGATTTTAGCCTGAAATGAAGAAGAATGTGACAAAACAAGTGAAAAAAGTCCCTTGAAGATGCTCATTGCATACTGACGTACATCAAGCTTGATTGATGTAAATACAAAAATTTTAATATGAACTTACTTTATCAAGATTGTTGCGATAAATTCGATTTAGGTGACCAATGTAAGCGTCCCTTTTGGCCTTGAGTGTTCTGCAAACAAAGGACAAGATCACAGATCAGAGATGTGTGTGTGTGTGATATTTTAATCCAAATTTACTCAAGGAGTGTAAATCCTCTCAACTACAATCAAATAATGGGCACAGCTGAGACACTTACGGTTGGAGAGACAAGAAAGCGACAGAAAAAAAAAAGTCAAAAAGTGATTTTCTGCACGCTGGAATAGATCAGAGCATGATGCTGGACACTTTCCAACCAGGAAACGGACACAGTAGTTTCGCCTGTGTTACAGACGGTTGCTCTGCATAGGGGACAGAAACTTTGTGCCGAGTAATGTGGTGCTGAAAAAAGATTCGACTACGACAAGTACAAAAAAAAAAAAAAAACCTCATCCGCATTAAAGGAGCTCTGTGGAACTTCTGTCATTGGTTCACGTTAGCCGACTCCATTTCTAAACTAATGCTAGCTACTGATAGCAGAGCGGAGCGAGCGGGGCACTCGAGGACGTTAACAATTTCACATCCTTTAGCTCCGAGGGATTTTCTCTATCCAAAGACCAAAATCCTTCACAACTAAATCAACAGTCCAGCAGCTTCACACAAATCATCCAAAGGTCTGAGAGAGAGAGACGGGGAAGGACTTTTTACATCACGTAACAATCTGCTCACATACGGCTGACGAAATTAAGATTAATACATGTACACTGTAACAAACTGTTACACCGAGTCCCTTTAAGCTATTCTGGATAACTGTACTGAAGTAAATAAATATTTAGTGGCGAGGTAAGATGACAGTTGGACTTTAAAAGTGTACAGCGGTCTCCATACTTCTATACTGTGGTTGTTAAAAACACTCTAATCAGAACATCCTGCCTCGTGCATGGAGTCAGATCAGCGACCATCCGCTCTCACATGTCCGCAGCCAAACAGTTTCCTGCATTTGTAAATAACTTCTTGCATTAACATAAACACTTTTCTGTTGCCGCTGGCAGACTTCATCAAGTGTGCATTACAGCGCCGGTTCCCAAATGGTGTGCTGCGTTAGGCAAGTCTGGAGGTCCTGTGGGACTTTCTTAAGACCACAGATTAATGGCTGCAACACAGCAGTAAATGTGTTCACAGTGATCACACAGAGGCTGTTCTGCACCGAAGTGCCTCGAGGTGTTGGATTCTTAGAAAACAACTGCACCACAGTACTACAGAGTATTTACTGAAACGCTTAGATTCAGTTTTCCACTAATAACACTTGAATAATAATTGATAATATCACCAGATATTATTCCTTTTTTATTGGTATGAACATGTTTGATAATAATGTAGATAATCCATCCTATGTGGGACGAACACGCTGCAGTATAAAACAACAAGAGCTGAACTTGAAACATTAGAAACCTCGAGCAGTGAATGTTTGTTAGGATCTGATGATTGGTTTTCATTGTTTCCTCCTCCTGTATATGTTGATTTATACTTTCCTCAACAAACTGTCTCAATAATTTCCTGAATAAAAATAATGAAAATAAAAATAATGAAAATACCCACACAGGCAGACCTTAAATGACTCCCCCAGCCATGTTGTACGTTACTGTTTTTTTCATCCCTGACCTGATATGTGGGTGGCCACTCCTTCCACAGGCTTATCTCTAACAATCACCTTGAATTAAGTACGAGGCGCACAAAGAAGGAGAAGTGGGCTGAAGTGAAGTAACAAAAACTAGCCAGACAGAGAAGTTGAGCCATGAAACAGATAGTGATCTATTCCAGGAAGAGCCACGACAGGTTTTCGAAATAGATCGCTATCGTCGCACAAACAAGTGGAATAGTAACACAGACGGGCAGTTTAACTTACTCCCAACTAAAACGAACATTTCCAACGTCGAAGCCATAATCACTGTGATCATGGAGATACTCGGCGTGAACTGCAGCATTCCACATAACCTGTTAAGAAAGGCAAAGACAGTGCGGTTTGTTCGTCTGGTGGGTCTGGCTGCACATTAACAAATCATCACGTCTCAGAGTTACAACGAGAATGGAAAGGAACAAAAAAATTTAAATCGTACCTTCTTAGGGACACAGCCAACATTGACCTGAAAAGCATTATAACAAAAACAAATTAGTTCAGTGTGAACTTATTCAAATAGCATCCGAGCACAGGTGAAAGGTGCACTGTGCAGTTCTGAGGAAGAGGCGATGACGAGAAAGAGAAGGAGCTGAAACCCACTCAGTAAACAAACTCTCTGACTGAGTAACAGAATAAACAAACTGACCATAAAAAAGGACACAA
Organism: Acanthopagrus latus; assembly: GCF_904848185.1. Taxonomy (NCBI): domain Eukaryota; kingdom Metazoa; phylum Chordata; class Actinopteri; order Spariformes; family Sparidae; genus Acanthopagrus; species Acanthopagrus latus. The sequence continues at coordinate 27,591,822 of NC_051056.1, forward strand.
CGCTGTCTTTGTTTTACTTTGTTAATATGTGGCGGACCCTGCCACATTTCTAGCTTCAAGCAGTGTTCTTGGGATCTTGGTTTCCTCTGAGAACAGCTTGTTGATGAGAGCAGATGAATATTTCTGTGTTTTTGTTATAACCACAGTGAACTGCTTCTCCAGAACAACACAGTGCCCCTTTCAGTAAAAAAAAAATTTATATATATATATTTCTGTATATTATGATGACATATTCTGCAGATATGATTTTTAAAAAAGTGCATAAACTGGGTTTGGATGATTTAGCTATTGCTTAACCCTTCCTTCTATGATTTATTAGGACATAATATGAGCTTCTTTCCTCATTTCACCGTCAAAATTGGGAAATGATCGTACAGACTGCAGCAATCTCTCTTCTCATAAACTTCCCTAAAAGCCATTATGGTGGCTGAACACAATAAAAAAAAAAAAAAGCAGTGCAGCCTCATGAAGCATCCTCCTTTTCTTACACATGTCAGGGATGAGAGAGGGCTTTAAATGTCGAGCTTGTGTCCACGTTGTGTTTTTGATGGGATGTTATTCAGTGACAGGGCTTTAAACTTCAAACAATGTTCGTTTGACACATAAAACAAAACTTCCACAAAAGGAGTCCGGAGGTTTCGCATTGAACCTGGCAACCCACATGTGTGCTGTATGAAAGCTGCAGAGGTGACAGCGCAGTGAAGGAGAACAGGGGGGTTTTTAAGTTTTTACTCACGCAGGTACCTCCGAGTTTGTGACTCTCGATCACGGCGGTGGTTGCTCCCAGCTCGGACGCCCTCCGAGCGCCGGCCAGACCTCCAGACCCGCCGCCGATCACCAGAAAGTCGAACCGGGTTGTGTCCGTCGCCGCCGGGTCTGAGGCCATGCTTCGGCGGATGAGTGCGTGTCTGCGAAAGGACGAGAAAATGTGTTTTCTGTGTCGGAACCAGCAGGCCGATCTGCTCGTCCTGCTCAGCTGGGTTAATATTGCCATAACCAGGAAGCTGCAGCAGCCGTGTGTGTGTGTGTGTGTGTGTGTGTGGAATGGGAGGGTCAAGTGAAAGCCACTGCTGTGTCATTATGAATTGCAACAATGGTGTGCAAATCCCAGAAAGTGTTTTTCACAATAGTCATGGTGATCCTCACATGAGCTACAGCATGAGAGAGAGGGGGGGTTCAGAAAAACAGGTGGGAATCAGAGCTAATTCTGAATATAACCACACCTGAAGCTGGATTTAAGGGATGTGAGATTAAAATGTGATTTTAAAAAACAAGACAGCACCATGATATATGTTTCACATCCAGCCTGTGTGTGTGTGTTTGTGTGTGTTTATTTTTATTTTATTTTATTTTTTTTTAAAGATCTGCTCTTACCTTGGTAGTGCCTGTGACATGGACACATTAGGAAGCAGTCTGCAGATTCGTATAAACAGCATATTTCCACTTTTTTTGTGTTGTTTTTAGGGCATTTTCATCAGCTACATCCACAGCGTGCCGTTGTTTATCTCTCTCCGGCCACTCTCAGCCGGCGGAGGCCTGCGGCTGGACATTGACACATGAAATACAAAAGCTTGCAAACCACTTCCTGTGTCACCGGGTGAACACAACCGCCACACACAGCTTTTTATACACACTGGTGCGATTAAACATGCTCCCGTTTGTCTCTAACGCGAGCTAAATGTCCACATCGGGGTTTCATCGTGCTTAGCGCGGTCGAGTTTTTTAAGGTAAAATACTGTGATGGTGGAAGTTGTCACGTCTGAGGGGCGTGATTAACGCAGATCAATCAAACTTTACGTGTTTTTTTTGTTTTTGTTTTTTCCCCGCTGGTTAGGAATATGGCGTAGCGAGTTAGGTGACATCGGGAGGAAATACAGTATTTTTGCGTAGTAGTTCTCCGAGAATAGCACCTACGCTACACCTAGCTTGCTAGCCGTCAAGAAAAATAAACTAGCAACGGAAGCTTCCGGTTACGACTTTCAAAATAGCACGACGCTGTCATAAAAACGTACACCAAATGATTACTTTTCAGCATGAAATAATCCAAAACGAAATCAGAATAACATCGAAAGTTGGCTATTATCGCAAAAACATAAAGAATAATGATTAAAGCGTCATAATTATTATTCAACACTATTATTCTGAAGGCGAGAGCAACTCATTTCCGGAGTCGCTGTAGCTAGGTAGCCACAGATGGCTAACGGCAAGCTAACGCGAAGCGGCTCTGCTGGCCGCTCTGACAAGCGGTAGTCGTACGTCAACAGAAAGGATTCACTGAAAAACAAATAACAGACCAAAACGCGGCCGACCAACGCTCCTAAAAGGTACTTGCGATTTAACTCTGCGGTTAACATAACCAATTACAATACGGTCCGTCGTGTTTGCGGACCCCTTGTTGTGGTCAGATAGGGCCTTTTTCTTGTGTTGAAAGGAAGACAGCCCGGGACAGCAGCAGGGAAACGTCAAAGGAGGTGACAGGATTCAGGTTAGCGAACCGTTTGGTGTCTTTAGGTATCAGTGCAGTCCAAAAGCTTGAATATAAACGGCTGCCGGCGAGGAAAAAACTGCATGAGCTCAGTGTGAGGGGGGAGGGGCTTTATGGGCCTTGTCTGAATGTCAGCACTGTGCCCTGTGATGTTCCTTCTCTTCTGAGGTTCATCCACTGACATGAATATTAAAGCCTTTATTATTTTTTTTCTCATGTGCTTTTCACAGGGGGGAGAAGCCTCAGTTTGTCAGGTGCGTGAGCCTTCCCTGAGGGATGAGCCCAGGACTTCAGGTGGAGATGGATGTTTACTCCACTGTCTGATTGCAGCCTTTTTGAATCAGTAGGACCTGCCTCCAGATGACCAGTGGACCGCTCAACATGAAGCCTGTCAGCTATCCAAGCATGCCGTCGTCTGTGAACGGTGGGCATCCCGCCTTGGATCCTGTCTTGAGCAAATCAAATGTGATGTATTGTGAGAAATGCGGATTCGCCTCTGCAGACGCCGCTGTGTTCAAGAGGCATGTGATCGAGCATATGGGGACAAGATTTTACTGTTTTTACTGCAACAACGTCTCATTCAGTGAGGCAGAGTTAAATGCTCACCTGAAGCAACACACGGCCAAGTATCCATTCAAGTGTCCTCACTGTGGACAGGGATACATGAGGAGGCTGTGCCTTGTGAAGCACATTGAGCGTTTGCATAGTAAAGGAAATACTTATGGACCTGCAAAGGCTGGCACGACAAAAAATCTGCAAGTACCTGTCTCCAGTGCCTTATCAAGCGTGCCCACTGCTGATCCATCACCACTCCGACCACTTGTTCGGGTGACGGTACCCACCCCAAGTGCATCTGCATTCAGACTGAGTACGGACGATCAGAGGGGGAAAACACTGGACACCAATGCATCAAATGGCAACGCGGAACATTTGTCCCCTGTGAACGGACTCATTCAGAACAACAGGGCATTAACGGTCTCTCTTCCAGAGGAAGTTACGATCCCTGCTGGCTGTTTGGTTGAACTTGTTGAGGTGAAAACTGTCAACGGGACCAAGGAGCTAAAGCTGAGGCTCGTCTCTCAGCAAGAAAACGAGTCTGTGATAAAAGACACAAGAACCACGGTCTCTCAAAACGCTGCACTGGCAAAGCAATCATCATCCACGTTGAATCATTCAAGCACAGTGAAATCTATGAATTTGGGGATGTGCACAGTTAACAGGAAACAGTATGAAACCAAGACTGTGAATGTGGAGCGTCCTGCTGTTGTGCCGGTCAATATGTCCAAAAACCTCCCTCCTCCTCAAATCAGCATAGACAAGGGTGGATTGAAAAGGCCGTCACAAGAAATAATCAACTTGGAATACACAGAAATACCCAACAAAGTATCCAAAAGCGTCCTGAATCTTGTAAGAGAAGGAAATAGTGGGATCAAAGTTATACAGAGGGAACCTGTGAACCATAACGCTGCTCCGCCCGCTGTTACCTCCACCAGGGTTCCCAACCGGTTGACGAGTGCCCTCCATCCAGAAAACATGGGAGCACTTGTTTCTCAGAGAGTGGTGGATGAGAGGAAGAATTTAATTCCAGATCATTCCAAGAGTATCCCACCAAGGAGAGCAAGCGACATAAAAAGTGTTCCTCGGGATTTGTCGTCGGCTGTGAAGCTGGAACCCGGAGACATCCGCCTCAAGAACAGCGCTGTTTCAAAGCCACTGGGTCTGAACCATCAGGGTTCAAAATCTGCCTCTCCTTCCTTGAGTGTCTCCTCAGCTGCAGTTGCACAGGTGAGACCTCCTGCGATTTCACTCTGTAAGGACAATGTTGCTCATCCATCTTTTCCAGTACCCCGGACTCTAAGTGAGCCCTCATCATTCAAACAACCTGGGGTTTCTAATCGCACAAATTCAAAGATCTCGGGCTGGAACCAGGAGGTGAGATCCAACGAGAGAGCTGGAGAGAGAGACATGCCAGAACCTGAGAGTTTTCCAGTCATCTCCTCGGTTTTTTCATTAAGCCAACAACCAGAGGGGGTGCAAGGCTCCCTCCCACCACTGCTAATGGCTCTGCGTGGTATAGTAATGGATAAAAGCAACAGTTCTGGTAGCACAACTCGAAATCAAGGCACTGAGCAGGTGAAGGGTGCGTCAACATCGGGGTACTGTTCTCAGGCGGCCACAAAAGGTAGATCCCTCATCCGCAACCTTTTGTCGACAGAGCAGGCTAGTGAGCCTGTCAGAGTAGAGGAGCAGCGACACAAAGGCACTCAGCACCCTGCTGCACAGGCCCACAATCATGTCAAAGTGGAAAAAAATCACACAGTGCCAACAGAAAATCCCAAATGCAGCCACACTTCAAAACCGTTAACAGATGAGGAAATGGTCTCTAAACCTGCCGCACACGTGGATGCATCTGCGACTGCAGAGCCTCCACAGCAAACGGCAGAAAATAAGGACGACATCTCCTCAAAGTTCCTGACCGTCTGTCTGAAAAGGGTACAAATGGGCGTGTGGAAAAAAAACAAGAAGGGACTGAAACTTAGAATATCCAAGCATAAGAATCAGATACCTGTGGGCAGACTTAATGATTGCACAGTTATTTACCCAATGCCGCTGAAGGTGGACCAACTTGTGAAACGACCGGGCCCGTACCAGCCTGTGGTGGTGCTCAATCACCCGAGGCCCCGGGCCGCCACGCAGGGAGCGAGTGCAGACTCGTTAGTGGACACGGGAGCTTCAGAGGTGGTTCCTAAGTGCCAAATCTTAAAAATGAGGCTGGGCAAAGTGGTGGGGCAGAAGTATGAAGTGACGGGTTGCACTGTTGGAGCATTTCCATGAGTTTTTCAGAAAATCTATCAATGGACAGACGTGTACATTTATGGGAGAAAGAAACTAGTATTACAGTGGGAAGATGTTGACTTAAGACATGATAATAGGGCAGTTATTTTCTTTATGGGAGGATATGATAAAAAAACAAAACATGGATATGTCAGTATCAGAGCATTATGTTATATGAATGTTGTTTATATAGGCATGGGATATGGATTGTTCAAGTGCAATGCAGTTTGGCTGCTTCGATCTGTGGATCTTGGACATCTGCTGTTGTAGACTGCAGTCCCAAGTACACAGACGTTTCAGAAGTTTGAGAAACCAGTTGATCTGTCAGAGCTGAGGCATAAATGCATGCTGCTTACATTAAAAAGGCAGTGTATTTATCTTTTGTTTGCTTCAGTAATGTTTTACTGTTCATCTGGCCCCTCTTAAGATACAAGCTGAATTAGGTGCAGCACGTCTGGGATCATCAAATCTTCGGCTGCCACTTCACTCAGAATGTATCAGTCATTTTCGTGACAGTGCGGAGCGTGCACAGCTCCCAGTTTTAATGTCCGAAAAATCAGTCTTACGTGTCAATTGAGTCTAAAATATTTGGTTCGTAACGATATTTATTTAAAATGTAGATTTAGAAGATTGTGTGGATCCAAACCTCACATGCAATATTTAACTAAAATATATAGAATGAAGAAATGTCTTATTCAAGCATTATTTCCTGTTTTCTGTTGTTGATAACTCAAAGTAACAGTCTGAGGCAAAGGACACAAAATTCCAAATGAGTCAGTTTCATGTATGGATCATAGCACTTATAAACCCCTAGAATGTTCTTGCTTCTTTGACAGGATCCCTCTTTTAATCCTTTAGTTGACCATGGCTACCTGCTGCATCCCAAAAGTCAACTTTTTCAACACTAATAATTTCAACGAGGAATGTCCCAGCTTTTCCAAATGTAGCCGGTGTCATATATTTGTACTCCTCTTATCCATGGGAGTGAAAGTCGGTAGCTTAGTGGTGCATTCAGGCACTCTTTTGCAATCATTGCGATCACTTGGGGATTCTTCATGTGAGGCGGACCAGTTGAAAAAGAAGACGCTGCCAAGGTGTGTACACGCGTATACACACCTCTATTTGTTTTTGGTATCAGTTTGGATATGTTGCATCACTGGGTGCGGCCATGTTGGCTGGTTGTCTTTCATTTTGCTTTGTTGTGTGAAAACAGTCAACTTCAGAATTGTGTTATCTACCCCAGTTTCCCACCAGTGTTTACCCCTTAGCTGCCAACTCCTGGTGATGAACTTTACGGTTTTTAACTTGGCCCGTCGTCGAGGAGTGCCTGAACGTACCATTAGTTTCTGAGTATTCCTAACCGTCCACCGAAGGATATGAAATAATAACCTAACCTGTATTCAAGGATTACTACCATATGATTTTTTTTTTTTTTTTTTTACCACTTTAGGTGTTTGTTTCCATGCGATTTCAATGTCGTGTCCATCACATGTTTTGTGATTAACTTATTTGAATTTACAGTGCCAAAAACAAGTGTTAATGTCGAATGCAAAACAATCATCTTTGGATTATTATTCCTTGTGCTCAACTGTATTCTTTTCACATGCATAGCCTCTTTGCAGAAAAAAAAAGCTGGTACTTAAAAAAGGAAGTTGGATAAAAAGCAGCGGTAACTGATTCATTACTGTAACAGAAAGCCACGTACCTGTGTATTATTTTTAAAATCTTATCATGTACATAATAAGTGACTGACGTGATTCTGGGGATGTTGAAAATCTGTTCAAACTTGTATATTTTTCAAAAACCATTGAGATGACATAAGCAATCTTCTATCCAATACATTTCTGATGTGTTTCCTCTTCATGCCACAGAAATACAACACCTGTGTGTTCTCGTATGAGGTGCTAGGCCTACGATGAAATCTCTAGGTTCTTGGTTGCCCACGGTTTTTTTAAGTGTGTACATATGTTTCCATCACCCACAGATTTTATCGTGTATATATCTATAAATATAAAACGTGACGAGTGGTGTTCATACTCAGTAGGGAGTGGTTAGGATTCCTCGGCCTCTACTGCAGCAGCACATGTGTGCTGTACCCTCCTCACGCTGCAGTGTCTCAAGCTGCCGTGCAGTCTTTGTTATATATAATTATTTTAAGGGTGTTTAAGGGTGTGGCGAATACTTCTGAATGTTTTGCTTTGCCTTTCATTTGTCATTTGTGTGAGAATAAGTCACGTTCCTGTTAAACCTCTTTTTGGTTTTCGTCATACTCAATGGTCATTATTGTGTTCCATGCTTTTATAATAACAATTGTGTAACTCCTCTTTTTCTATTAAAACAAAGTAAATGATCACAATTTATATGACCTATTCCCTTTTGTTCAATGTTCAGTGTTTTTTTTAATGTAGCACCATAAAGTACTGGAAGTGTGACTCTCCTTAAAGGTGCAGTATCTAAGAATTTTCTTTTAAAACATTAAAAGACGAACTAAAATATCAACAGAATGTCAAGAAATATTTTGTCATCATGTCAAACACGTGTGTACTGTTGTGCAGAGATATCTGCTGAAGCTGACATGCCGGCCCGTTTGTACCTCCAGGTGATAGTCAGAATGGAAACAATGCCAACAATCTGTCAGTCACAACACAACCACTGGCTGCACAGTTAACTGACGGCAGAAACACTCAGCAGTTGTTCTCAGAATGAATTCAAGAGGCAGCCAATTCTTACATATTGCATTACATTAACTTAAAATATGAGGAGGAGGTTTAGATAAATAGTATAAAGTTTAATTAACGTACCATTAATCACCATGAAACTTGCAAGTGAGAGATAATTAAAAACACATCAGTGTTCATTCTCAACGCTGGACGAAACCAGCGTCATCGTTCTTGTCTCATTTTGCTGACATATTTGAATCAAAGGTTATTTTATGGAGATAAATTTGGATTTCTCTTTTTTTTTTATCATTCTATAAATCAGAAAATACTTTCAACAGCCATAAAAAAACAAAACATGTTGCCTTGTTTTTAGGAATAAAATGTTAAATCCGGATATGAATCATATATAGAATAACACCTTTGTTAAATCATTCAGATTATAGACAAGAACAGGAGCGGAAAGTTTGGCGTACGTGAGTTCTGCTGAGGTTTGAGATTTATGGCTCAGATTGTGAGAACAGATACGTGTTGGTCAAAATGTAAACGGACAGATATCTCCATGAAACTTCTCCAGCTTACATCAGACAATTATCTGTTGAATGAAAGCTTTCTGATATTTTTTTAAATATGAAAATATGCTATTTAATCTGTGGTGAAAGCAGCACTGAAAATCTGCACTCAAGTATGAGTGGCTACATTACTGAAATATTGATATTGAGTAAAAGTACAAAGTATTCTTCTGAAAAACTGCTCAGAGTATTCGTTACTTTCCTCATTTTAGGTACAAAACAAAGAATAAATGGAAATAAAACAACAACAACAAACAAAACAAGGACCAGTGAAAACACCACAGACAGCTAACCTAATCTTTACCCCTCCCAGCCTCCATAGCTACGGCTAGTTACATCCACCCCTGTTGTATTATTCCACAATCTGAGCAAGAGGAGGATGTAGAAGAGAAAAGACCTTTGTTGTTTAGTGTGAAAACGGTAAAAAAAAGATAAAGGCGTCAGGGCCTGAGGTGCTGGGATTCTTAGGGAACTGGGATGTTTGTTGTTTGAAGCGCGTGAGGACTTCACGTGTCTCTGATGGGAGTCAGCTGTTGGCTTTACATACAGGAGGGTGACACACCGTCTTGGCCTCGAGCTTTCTTGTTCTTCTGTTCTTAAAGACCCGACACGTCCTCAGATCCTCAGGGGAGGGGAGGGGAGGGATGGTTGTTTGATGTCAGGGTGCGACTTTTATCAAACCTGCAGTAAAACACATTGAAGTCGACAGCCGGTTGATGGTTTTCTACAGCGTGAGGGAATCATCATCTACTTTGATCCCCATTGTTCTCTGTTTGATTCTGGCCTGGACGTGCAGGAGTCGGCTTTGCATTGGCATCTTTTCACAGCGCCAACAACAGGCTTAGCAGACATTTCTGCCTGTAATTCATTACCTGGCCACTAGAGCTGCTTTATATAGCTTTAATATTGGTAATCTATTGTCCTATCTCACCTGTCTGCACTGATATTAGAGGAGCTGGATCAACTTCCCCATCCTTCATAGACAAAAGTTAAGTGTAAGTGATAGTTTACTCAGAAAACAATGATGTGTGTAACCGCGTGATGCAGGACTAAAGTCAGTGTTCTCTCCGTGAAATGTTCCTGATGCCGACTCCCTCGACGGTAGTGAAAAGTGTCCTTGAACTCTTCTCCTATGAAGACATCTGTTAGTAAAGAATGTAAACCTCATTTGTTTATTTTTTAGAAATGTCATGGTGCTGGGATGAGATGGGCAAGATCAAGGACGCTTTAGTGTTGTGATTTAGAAAATAGTTGGTTATGGAGATGATGTGTGTCACTGTGAGGAGAAAGGAGGAGGTAACTGTGAGAATGAGCTGTTCCACTGAGGAGTGTGTAAGTAAAAGGGCTGCAGATGTAAAATAACTCTAAGCTGACAATGCACAATGCATCAAATGGCAACATTTATGTTTAATATTGTACATTGTCTCTTTACAAATAAAATAAAAGAATATCAAACTGTAGAACAGAACATCTAGATAGGAAGATCATTTTATAGAGAAATGGTGACAGTATGCGTCTATGTGCTTGGGAATAAAACTTAATCCCTATTGAACTCTGGACAGAAGTCAGAACCAATCTGGACCCAGCAAAGATTTCTATTCTGCAGTAAAGTCGTTGGGATTTATCCTCACTCCCATTAATCGACCTGACTGCAGCAGTGATGCAGTAGCTGTCCTCCATCGCTGAAAGTTTATGTTCTGTGATGTTGACTGTCGACTGGAGCCGGAGGGGAAAGTGAACTTCTGCTGGGTGCTGAGTTCACTGAAAGGTTGAAAGTAAATGTAAAGTAAACTTAATTCTCATGTGTAATGCTTGGCGAGATTTGTTTTAGTCTCATCCCGACCAGAACTCTCTCCTGGATGTTAACGAGACAAGCAGCCAAATGAAATGCATCGTTACCGTGTGGAAACCTGTGGAATGATACATATCGTATCTTTAATAATTGTTATTTGCAGCCTTGTTCAGAGAGCGCAGTGGAAGCGAGAGTCTTCCAGACCTTCACCGGCCCAAAGTGGCTCTGTAATCTCTTCACTCTGTGGAATGTCAATGTGGGGGAGTTGGTCAAACTTTGCCGAGACTCCTCCAGGTTTCAGAGACTTTGTCTGCTAGTTAATGTGCCGACCGGACACTTGCCAGCGGTGATCTCCATCTCAAAGAAAATATATGTCCTGTCCAGATAACAACACAGCGGCAAGATGGCAGGACGCAGGATAAACACAGACTGAGACCTCTTCTGTTGCTTCCTCAGTCTCACACAAACAAACAAACACACACACACACACACACACACACACACACACACACGGTACTTAAGTGGATCTTTTTATTCATTTGAATATCTATTGTTGTGGGAATCTATTGAGAACAGTGGACTGAACACAGGAGAGAGAAATCTGTCTTGACGCTTCAGCCATCATCATGAAATGGTCTGGCAACAACCCACACAACCCAAAGTTACACCCACACCTGTAGTTCAGACATCAACCCTCTCGACAGAGTTACTAGTAACACAGAAACAACATTGCTCAGGAGTAAGTCATCACCCCTGTCCATTCTGGGACAAAGGTTATGTGTCAAATAGCATTCAAGGCCCGTGTTAAACTTAAAGAACATCACGTGCAGTATACAACTTTATCTCCCGTCATTCTAACACAGACATCAGAACTTTCTGCTCCTCACGTTTCACAAACAGGCTCCTTACTTGAGTTTTAATGCATCTGAGGGGAATTTTCAGTTATTTGTGTTTGTTTGGTTTAATTTGTTTGAGCACATTTAAGCCTGAACAAACAATTTGTCCCGGGTGTTCTCCAGTGTCAGGGATCAGCTCCAGCCTTCCTGCTGCCCTGCAATCAGCAACCATTAACACTTCTTATGGTAACATCGCTAAGGTTAGTAAACTTTAACCTCACTAACAGTAGCTAGCTTACATTAGGCCAGTGAAGTATGCTGGGAGCATCTTGCAGAGGTCAGTCACTGGTAGAAACATCCTTCAGAGGGACACTTTTTACTTTTACACCTTTTTTAAAACACATTTCTTCTTCTTAGATTAGATTAGATCAGATTGGATTTCCCTGCTGGAAAAAAAACCAGCATAGACCAGCACCAAGACACAACATATGCTGGTCTTGCTGGTGACCACCAGCACGGTTTTGTATTTTTTCCACCAGCTCTATGTCCAAACCCTGGATGTTCACTGGTATGATCTGTGGAAGTTGATCAGTCATTTTCTTACTTAAGTCGAATCAGCACTTCTACTTTTACACAAGCCTTTTTATGAACAAATCTCTGTGCTTCAACTTGAGTAAATACGTGTTTAATATTGTCACTACTGTGTTTTTCTCTACGTTTTTGGCTACGGTGCCATTTTGTGTCTGTTAAAGCACAAACATTGTGTTTAAAAGTAAGAACACAACACTCAGATAAAACACAGGAAACAAGTTTTTATTGATACAAACAAACACTTTGACAATTTGTTTACACAGTCAGCTTCTTCCTCACATGCTCACGTTGAACTTCATTGGATGTTTTGGGGAAACATGGAGATGTAATCGGTTGTGACAAACCAGATGGGATTCACCATATCCTCTCTCCTGGAGTGTGTGTGTGTGTGTGTGTGTGTGTGTTACTGCAGCAGCTGGTCCACATCCCTTCTCGTTACCGGACATGTCAGCACAACACAGTTTTCTGGGTATCTGGGTGCATTTCTGGCACTGATGAGGATTATTGGGAAAATGGAGTGGAACTTGATGATGTCTGCCACACTGTTAAACATCTGAGGAGAAACAAGACGTGAGCCACAGCACATTTAGTGATTGCTGAACCAGCTTTATGAATCCGTCCACTCACATCGTTGGATCGCTGGCTTGTTCCCAGGGCGAACTTTCCCGTGCTCTCGATGAACCGGATTTTAACGTTGTAAACCTTCCTCTCGTGATACACAGACAAAACCAAGGGCTCGCTGTTGGTGTTGACGGAGCAGTCTCGTACCAAAAAGGCCCCGTCCTAATGAAACAGAAGACTTGTCTCAGCTGAGCTGCAGGTGAATCATTCTGTGACTCATTTCATACGAGAAGAGATACCTTGTTCACCAGGTGTAAGGCGTGCTCAGCCTCCACTCGATTACAAGTCCCAACATACCAGTCTTCTTCACAGGAGGTCTGCCAAGTATCAAAGAGCTTGGTGAACACATTGTATTGCATTGTGTTTTTAAAGGACAAGTTCACCAGAAAATGAAAATGTACTCCTGAACTACTCAACGCATCGCATGCCGATGGAAAGTCAGCTGAGGATTCATAGTTCACAAAACACTTGTGGAGCTTCGCAGCGTTACAACATTCTCCTAAACAACTGAAGTAGATGGGGAATTGTTTTAAAATGTGAAAAAAAACGACAGAAAAACAAATAAAATGTTTCCATACAGCTTGCACAGCATACTGCGAGCCTCCAGAAGCCCCAAGATATCAAATAGACTTAAAAAGAAAGAAGTTTTTTACTTGTGACTTGGGTTACACCTGTTGAGCTGAATGGAGTCACTTGATGTTTTCAGTTCTTTTATTATGTTTTAAAAGAAGCCGACATCTACATCAGTTGTTTCGGAGCTCCAGAAAAGAACTTGGACTTTTATTCTTTGGTGAACTTTTCCTTTAAGTAGCAGACAGTGTACCTGTTGGGGCTTTTCCATCGGAACAAACTCATGCTGGTCGATGTCTTCTTTGGTCTGAGGCCACTCGTGGTGGAGACGTTTTGATGCCACTCTTTCTACAAGCAAAATTTAACGTTAACTTATTGAATCAATGTCTGTATAAAGACACCAGAGAGCTGCGACGTCACTTACCAAGGCTTTGTTGTGACCTGAATAAAGACAGAAAGCAAAAAATGTAAATCAGATATAACAAGATATCCTGATATACCTGAGAAACAAGTCGCACCTCAATTCTATATCATGAGTCTCCAGATCCAAAGAACGTCTCTGGTTGTTATGATGGACGCTGTCCGCTCGCTGTAGACCTGAAAACACATTCAGCATTATTACAACCATCAAGATGTTAGAAAGCAAACTGTGACATTCACGGTAGCTGATGTCTTACCGTGGGAATGTGGACTGAACTCTGCCTATTAAAAGTGTTTGAAAGACAGTTAGTTTGAAACAATAACAGAATAAAACATAATCAACAAAATGATACTGGAAAAACACTGACTGATTATTGAGTTTAAAGAAAGGATTTGTACATGGAAGCGAGTAGAAAACTACATTATTTCAGGGCAACTTTTGTTCTCTGAGTCTCTCCCTCGCTGCACTGTACTGTCCTCGCACCACAGAAGAAGATAAGGATGTTTTCTCTAAGAGGAGCCCAACCCTCGAAAACCACAAGACATGTAAACAATACTTTAAAATATAAAATCTGAGCTGAAACATCATGTCTGATGATTTTTGACAACTTACTTGTCTAGTTGTTCTCCTCCCACTGAAAAGAAGAAAGGAGAGTTTTACTGTTTCACGCATCACATCGATATTTGTAAAAGAAAAAGAAAATCTGAAGCCTTTTTCTGTCGTTCTCCTTCTAACCAGCAGGCGGTGCCACTGCTGCACCGTACAAGCTGTGAACCAAGAGGGCCTCCGTCCACTCTGCAGCACCCACACGGAGGACGGAGTCACTCAGGGTCGAGTTTAATAAGCTGCAGACTCTCAGCGGGGAACGCTGATGCTCTGGTTTCCTGAGTCAGAGGGTAAAAACAGTACTCACTCTTCACCGCGGGGCTCGTGCAGAGTCAGCCCAGGCAGGTGGTTCACCAACTCTGAGGTGAAGGGTGGTGGAGATATAGGTGGAGGTGGAGGTGGAGGTGATGGAGAGTGCCTGGAGGAGCATAAAGCTTTAGCCCAAAGTCCATTCATCAACACTGGTAATGAACGACTTGAAGTCGTGGCTGAGCAAATTACCTGTGTGAGTGCTGTGATGTCAGGAGAGAGAGAAAGTCAGGCGAGTGTTTAATGAGATTCAACAAAGACAGAAAACAGGATCAGTCATGAGATCAGCTGCAGACGTGGCAGGTAGTTTACCTGGTCTGCTGCTCTCCTGATGGGAGGTGCAGGCCTTCTCTCTGTAAGAGCCACATGTGAATATTTTGGGGGATGCTTCTGAGGCCGGCGGGGTGAAAGTGAGCAAAGTCAATTTTGTGGAGTTTCTTACCGAATATGGTCTTTCTTCTACCCGGCTTCAGGTCTCTGTTGATAGCCGGCCCTGTGTTTAATGCAGGGAAAGTAATTATGTGCATACAGAAGTATGATTCTGTCATTCACACAGTATCTATTTTTTTTTCTTTTCTTTTTTTTTTAAAACATCAAACATGTAATCCCACAACTGATTTAATATCACTCGCTCAAAAATATAGAGGTCAGGAGCCGTACGGCTGCTGGCAAAAAAACAAACAAAAAAACTCATTCATTTCCCATTAATTTAGTAATTGTAGTATATATATATATATATATATATATATATATATATATATATATATATATATATATATATATATATATATATTTCATAAATAAAAACAGAAGAAAAAGATAATATTCAACTATGACCTTCATTTTTATTGAGACATGGTGGAGCTGGTTTGGATGCAGGAAACGTTCAGCTCTTTAGATAAATAAATCATTTTCCATAAACATTTTCAGCTTCTGTACTCTGGTGCTGACAAGGTTAAATCAAGACTCTAATTGAATTAACGTATGCGTGTGATTTAAAACATCATCCAGCCTTTATGTGCATTCATTCAGCCGTGAAAATCATTTTCTGTAAAATCAATAAAATAACGAATAAACGTTCTGCGTCTGACTGTCCGGCAGTGAACAGCTTCCTTACAAACCGGCTGAAAATCTCCTCTCAGTGTTTTCATTTTCATGAGCAACTCTTGTACATCCCACAGAGACATTTAATTGAATGCAAGCTCTTGAATAATGCAGGTTAAGTGACCCTGTGTAACTTCTGCAGAGCAGCAGCCTGTGGCCAAGCAGAGAGAAGTCATGAGGTCGGAGAGCGGAGACGGGATCTCTTTCAAACAGGAAAATCTGGAGTTTGCTACGGAGGCATTTTCCACAGAAAGTTGTTACCGCGCTGGTCAAAATTCAGATTGTGGAGGACTCTGTCACTTTACCTGGTCGAGGGAATTCTCTCAGGCGGAGGTTGGAGCTGCTCTGATGGAGAGACAGAACATGTTTATAATAGTACCAGAATAAATGTTGGTGATGTACTTTTCTGCAAACCACAGATTGTTTATTTTCAGTAATTATGTCGTGAACACTGTGGTTGTGTTCTGGTCGGGTCTGGGCTATAAAAACACAGGCTGCAGGATGAGATCATGTTTTGGTTTTTTGACGCCTGGATTTGTCGATTTCTTTTGTTTGTTAGTTGACCTGACTGCATTTCCACCAGTGAGGAGTTGACAGTAATTTCTCTGTTTGCAGTTTTGGTTACAGACTCTCTCTCAGCCTCCCTACACTCGTCTTTTGAGGCCAAGAGACCAAGAAAAGACAAAAACACACAGTAAATAAAGACAGATTTGATAGCTAGTAATTTGTTTTTAAATTTCCATGGATATCGTGAAAACATCATCATTGTGAATTTGGTTGTTAAGTGAAAATCGTAGCACGAATCTGCGACGGAGCCTGTTGATAAGAGAAATCACTCAGACTGGCTCCTCCGCTGAGTTCATCAGTGCAAATCTGTGGCTTGCAGAGAATCTTTAAATGCGACAGAGATGGATATTAAATTAGAGAAAACAAGAGATAAATCTTACTGAGGAGAGTGACGACAGGCTCTGAGCCGACGATGACCTTGGAAAACTCCTGTCTTGAAAAGCAAAAGAAGTTAAGATGCCCGCAGTCTCATCAGCCGCAGTAATGACAGCAGTTTCAGAAGCTCCAGCGTTAGTTGAAACAGTTTGTATCGCTGCTGTAAACTCGGCTGCTGCCGGTCCCAGCAGTACGCTGCAGCAGCAGCAGCAGCAGCAGCAGACTGTATTGATTACAGAGGGAGAACACTCCAAGTGTGAGCAAATTTAAAAAGCCACATTCGGTATAAAGCTGTGGACGTGCAGCTGTGAGGCCCCTGGCTGTGGGCCACAAACATGCAGGAGAGTAAAGGGAGTCTATTCACACTCCACGCTTCCCTCGCTTCCCCTTCGGCTGCTGGATAATTGTAATCTCCCGCAGTCCGACTCAGCCAACAGATGGCCCTGGAGACCCACCGGCAGATCATGCTCACTCAGCAGGAGCTCTCCCTCCCTCCCTGCCTGCCTCTCAGATCCACACTGCTTTCATTCTCACCACAGTCTGCGGTGGAGCTCCATTCAGCTTCATTCTAATGATGTTCACCAGAGGAAAAGGAAACGTGCCCACACTCAACACCTCTTTAAGCCTGGTGCAGCGAGTCCTCAGTTATTTGGATATAAGTTACTTTATTTTATCTTCATTTAATCAGTTTCCCCCCTCTGAGATCAATCAAGTCTTTATAAATGTCTACTTTTTTTTATGCAGGATTAAACAGGATCGATAAGAGTACGACGGGCGGCGACAAACGTTAAAGGTCACATTTACTCCTTCAGCTGCTCAGAGTTACTCAGTGTGAGTCTCTCGGTGTCTGAGCGACAGCTGCTTTGTGGTTAACTCTTGTTCACACGTTGTCAAGATGTTCAGTTTGTACTAAAGAGAAACGTGTAACAACACAAGCAATAAAAACTAAACCCCTTCACAAAGTCATTTAAAAAACAGTGAGAAGTCAACGTGGATCAGAAGACTAAGGACAACATGAAACTGAACCCTCAAAAAAAACCTGAACTACCGAAAGTAAATGAGAACTGAAAGTAAGGTAAGATTGTTAGTAAGATGTGAAACAAAAGTGTCATCGTTCCTCTCTAACCTGCGTACTCTTGCTCGCCGTGTATGGGCCTCGCAGGAAGTATGCACACGTTCAGCACTTCCTTCTGGTCATCCACCACGTCGTAATCAGACTCGGTGAGGCTGTTGTTGTAGTTACCACATCTTAGATTTCTGCTTCTGCTAACCCTGCTGCGATCCTGCGGAGAGGAAAGAGCAAAAATAGAGACGTTAAACAAGCGAGCAGCAGACAGAACTTCATAATCCTCAGACTGCATGTTCGTGTTTGGATGTCGTAACCAATCGAAACACGCCGCTCTCAATCAATGTGTTGTTTTTTTTTGGTTTTTTTTTTACCACACTCTGCTCTTAGAAAACTCTGGGACTGTTTACCCTCCGAGCTGGAAATCTGACAGAGGTGTTAAATCATGGCCGGAAGAGTTGCAACTCTTCTCTCACACCTGATACAAAATCACACAAACGTCTGCACTTCTATAGTTCTGAGTCTTTGAGCTTTTCTTTTCTTTTTCTAATTTTAAAGTGAAGACACTCTAATCAGAAGATCTTCACTGACTGATTTCCTCAGCAAGCCGATAAACAAACTGACCTTAAGGGGCGACGCAGTTTCATACTGTTTCACTTTGTTTACATGTGGCGGACCCTGCCACCTTTCTAGCTTCAAACAGTGTTCTGGGATCTTATTTTTCCTCTGAGACCAGCTTGTTTATTCACTTATGGAAAACATGAATACATCTGAGCTTGTATTATTACCTCATAAATATTGTAAATATTAAAATTCTGGGTTTTAATTTTTTTCCTGCAATAACTACGCATTGACCCTTTAACTGTGGAAAAGCCCCTCTGTTGTAAATAAGCACCTTGCTTCAAACATCAAGTGCAGATCATCGTGTGCGTTCACATCGTTCGCTGCAGCACAGACGTTACTGTTATGTCCATGTCATGAATGGAAAACTAAATTAGAATCAAATGTGTGAAAGAGGAAGAAGCAGTGCAGATAAGGTCACGTCATCTCAAACTTTGAGACCCAGGAAATATTTTTTTGCTCGTGACGATGACCTGAACTTTGTCGGCCCTTCCCTCAAAGTTCCTCCGCGTTTATGAAGTGATATCTCTAAAACAGAGACTTGTGAGGGGGGAAGTAACGTCCCTGGATCTTCATTTAGATGCTGGTCTCAATTTAGTTCCTCCAAAAGGTTCCCAGCCCCCAGGGTAAGTTTTTTATATAACAAGTCTGTTAGAAAAATAATTTACTAATCTGCTATAAAAAAAAAACCCAACAGAAACAAGTTTTGCTTCTTTTTGCTCTTTCCACACACCAACATACAGTATTATGATCTGAGCAGACAGCCACCCGTTAAAGCGTTTGCACACACAGCAGTGATAAGAACAGGAAGCTGCTGTGAGGTGTTGCAATAAAAACACACCGCTCGTCTCGAGGGATTTCCTTTTCAAAGCTTCTCTGCTCGCAGTCACGGACACACATGAAGTCTGGGATATATTAAGAAATGAGACTCCAGTGACAGTGACGGTCTGTGGCATCGTGTTCGTGTGCTGGGCGATCAGCATCGTCTTGATTCTGTGAAGAAACACGATGCAAAGTGCTTCCTCACTGTGTATTTTAGTGCAGCTGTGGGTGAAGCTGTGAAAAAAAGGGGGCTGATATCAGGGTGGATACATGATCTGTGGGTGCGTCAGTCGAGACAGAACAAACCAGCTTCTGTCGCTCAATATAAAAGCTTCGCACTCTGCATCAGAAATGGTTGTTTTGTAATTACGAGAGTCCAGATCGGAAATTGGTGTTTTTGTCCGGCAGGTGCCACTCTGTGAATATTTGACCCAACATAGAAAACGTCTCTTTTTTTTCCTTGTTTCATATGTTTTCACACGTGATGAAGCCTGGGAGTTTATTTGGAAAGACAATAACGTTGATGTTTTCCTCTATATGTGCACAACATTTCATATTATACAGTTAATTATTTAAATAAATAAGTTTATTTTATTTTTTTAGCCCACCATGTGAACATCACAGATACCCTGCCCTACTTACCTCAGGGAAATATTCTTTTTATTAAATTCTATAAAATATATATACATATATCTATACAGTAAATCTCTCATATTTAAACTGTGTAGCTATCCTGTAAAATCCCTGTGTGCAATTAGATTTACTTGCACATCCTTTTTTTCACATCCTGCACAAGTTTCCTTGTGGCAGTGTTAGCACAACATCATACTTAGTAAAAGTAAAGATATCTTGTTAAAATATTATTTTCAAAGTCACCCACATGGATAGTACTTGAGAAAAAGTCAAAGTAAATGTGTAGACTGTATAATATGGGTTGTTTAATCATCATATATATTTTTTTTTCTGTTGTTTTTTTTTAAATCCAGTTGCTGATAGAATTTTCTTTTTTGTTCTGTTTATTTTCTGCTCATCACATTTCGGTCCAAACATCACACACACACACTCTCTTGAGCACCATCAACAGCGCCTGTGACACTGCTGAAGATTTAATAATTGAATGAAAATATTTCTCAGCTCCTGACCTGCGGCGAGTAGCGAGGGCACTGCACTCTTCACATGTTCGAATCAACCAAAAAAAAAAAAAGGGACGTCTGTCATCATCCTACAGTAACTGTGTGTGCTCACTTTCCCTTACAGCACCACTGCGAGTGTAAAGCTAGAGAAACATATCAGAGGAGAGACTGGAGCTGTGCCATCGCTCTGTGCTGCAGAGCAAACACAGAGAGAGTCGATCGTAAAAGCTGATCTGATTTTAATGGCAGGTTTCCCAAAAAAACAGTGAAACTAACAGACTGTTACACAGTTTGTGTGCAATTAACAGTGATTCATTAATGTCATCAATCAGAGCTGAGCGTGCAGCCAACACAAGAAAAATGTACAGGAAATAATTATTTTCATCTTCTCGAGGCATGAATGTTGTTTTTCTGAATTAACAGCCTTGATTTTTTAAAATCTAGATGTTTAAAATACAGAATAAATGTGTCAAAATGTTGTTAAAATATGATGAGTTTTAGTATGATTGAATAAAATGAAATATATTCCTGATAAACTGCAATAAATCACAGTAAAAATAGTCCTTTTTCCTGCTCTGTGTTCCTCTTTCTGTGCACTAACAATGACGGAGCAGACTCTCACTCTTTACTCATTTCCTCTGCTAAAAGGTGATTACACAGAGGGGCTGCAGACTCCTAAAGCTTCCCCTGGGAACGCTGGTGTGGAGCCATCAGGGAAAACACAGTGTGCACGGGGCGCCATAACTCACCATTATCACAGCAGACTCATGGCTGTTCCCTCCCTCTCTCTCTCTCTGCAGCTAACGAGGGAGCGAAGCAGAAACGAAAAACATCGTTAGTTTGGTGTCCTGCTAAAGAATGTGGCCGTCCACAGCAGAGAGATGTCTTCACACACAAACTGAGCTGCTTGAGACTGACAGCTCAAACATAAAAGATCAGACATGTTTGGTTAATCTTTGCAACATTCAATTGAGCCTCATGGATTAGTAAATCATTTTTATATCATCATTCTCTCAAGATTTGTGCCCTGGTGAGGCTCGGATGAAGAGATTTCTTCAGCATGACTCGATTAAAAAAGACTGGGCTTAAATACAAATAGACACGGGTAACACAGGTGAGAGTAATACATGGACAAACACTGGGAGGAGGGAGGAGCTAACGAAGGAGATGCAGCACAGGTGTGGAGGGAAAGCAGACAAGGGAAGAACTCAGGTAAGACAGGTGTGCAGGGAAAAGAAGAAGCAAAGAGGAAGGAAAACAAAACAAACAAAATCCTGGAAATCACACAAAACAAACATACGATGATCAAAATAACAAGAGGACCACCAGAAGTCAAAGGTGACTTATTTTAAGTTCTGGTGCCTAAAACAGAACTGTGAGGTCCGGAGCAGCTCGCACCGGTGCGAGAGAGCGTCAGAGTCAAACATTTAGACTCACATTGACTCTGATCTCTGATTCCCAAAAGACAAAAAACACCTCAAGTGAGCAGACAAGTTTTTTTGCGAATTAGAGGACTTTTTCCAGATCTTGCAGTTTACATAAAATTTGAAATACGATATTCTTCAAAACACTTTGTGGAAACACGGCTGGAGTTGGAGGGACATTGTTTTGATCCTTTAGGTCACGTTCTGTGTTTATTCCACCTTGTGCAGGGCTGATTGCTTCTTCAGTACATCCTCATTCATTCAGTATCAGTCCTGATAAAAAGACATTTGTTCTTTGTTATTTTAAAAGCATATTGCAACGAGCCCTTCACATGAGTGAACAAGCACTGATCCATGAGTCCTTTGAAGACTTAATATAATTTAAAAATCATGTTTCCTGAGAAAGAGGCAGGAAGAGGAAGAGAGAGGCACAGGGTCAGGGCCAATCAATCACTCCTCAATTGACGGGATTGTATCTTTTTATCCCTTTGGCTTTGAAGGAAAACATAACAGGAAGCAGGAAGGAAACCTTCCCAGAATAGAAGGACGGACATTTAAGCGAGGCCCGGGGATTGTGAAACTGCCAGGAGACGTTACAGGCTCCCAACTGACGGTCCCAAAAGAGAGAATCAAACTGGGGATTGGATTTGGCTCTGTGGTCGGACGCTCAGCGGGGCCATCTGGCTCCTCCGCAGAGCTTACTGGGAAGTGGTGTTGGAAGAGACGTATGAAAAGGAAGGAGATTAGATGCATGGAGCAGTTCAGCCTGGAAGATAAAGTTCTGCCCTGCGGAGAACGGGTGGCACCTCAAACCGCCCGACTACTTAAAGATTTGTGACCCGGCCTTCAGAGAGTATCGACGGCAGAGAGAGCGAGAAGACGCTCAGTGAGAGAAACCAGATCAGACACTGAAGACATCAGGATCGTTTGTCACAAAATGTTTTTCACTGTCGTTGTTCACTATTTTCTCGTCTGAGGAAATTATGTGTTAAATTAGCACTGTGTTAAAAATCATACATACTCTTTAAAAGTTAAGATCTCATGTTAAAATATTACTTTTCTATAAGTGACAGTCACACGAAGAGGAAAAGTCTTGACTCATCTGATATTAAATTCTTAATTAATTAAGAATCAAAACTAATTTTTCTGGTGACATTTGGATTCATTCATTCAAAAGTGCAAATAAGGTAGATTAAAAATCTACATTAACATGATCTTTTATTCTGTATTTGGGTCAATTAATAAATCTGAATTTTTCTGATAATCGGAGTCATGTTTTGTTTTTGTTTTCTTAAAGCTGATTTTATATCAAATAAATTTAGCCCTGTTCAGCCTGCAGAGTAACTACAGCTGTCAAATAAATGTAGAGGAATAAAAAGTACATTTAACTCCAAAACGTAGTTCAGTATTTGCTAAAAGTCACACATAGGAGTAGTAATTAAGTAAAAGTCTTAATGTATCTGATATAAAATCTTCTCAGTTAGCAAAATTACAACTTACCACCTGATTGATTATCAGATCGTCAGATTACTTTGCAGGAAATAGTTAAGCACACACACTTCAAATCTGTGTATAACACAAGTGTTATACTTGTTTTTTTGGGTTTTTTTTGGACAGTTTCATGACAAACGAAACTGAGACCGACCAGCGAGAGTCTCGCGCTGCAAACCAGCAGCTCTCCTTAAACTGATCTGAAGGATCCACATCCAAATAAAAACCCCAACAGAAGACTTCTCTCTTCATCCACCTGTTACTGAATGTGTGTTTACAAGTGTAGCGCACAAAATGTCCAGATAAAATCATCAAGAAGCATCGAAAGTTTGAGTTTTATGTGTGGAATGATCCTTGTTTCACTAACAACTAACACAAAATGTGACTCTCCTCTTCCAGTCGACCCAACCAAAACCTGTTTTCTGTGAAATAACAGTTGAAGATGTGCGCTGTGCTCCGGTTAGGTTTAGGCACAAAAAAGAAACCACTTGGTTAGGATTAGAAACACATCATGATTTGGCTTAAAAGTCCCGTTTTAGTCGCCACAAACAACGCTGGGAGCGTCTGCAGGCCTCCTGGAAATCCTTGACTCCTTTAGTCTGAGACAAAACCGGATAAAAATGCGCTTGATTCCGGGAACGACACCGCCAAGAAGTACAACACCACTAAATCCAGAGCTGCATAGTTTGTATTTGTGCGTCTTTTAAGAAATCGGTTTTGTTGTGATATATTTTTTTAGTTAAATTCTAATTTAGAGGTTTGTGATTGTGCTTCTTTGCGTTGTGACGAACGGTCCCTCCCTAACTTGCACTTCAGCTCCGATTTAAGATGAGCTGCCTGAACTTTACAGTTTATACATGACGTTAAATTTTAAATCTCAAAGCATCTGGAAACTTGTTCTTGGATTTTAATCAAAGCACAACTCTCAACCGTAACTGAAAATACTGCACTGCAAAGCGTATCTCTATACTTGGTATTTATTTCATCTCTTCTACGCGCTCTCTCCCCGGCACTTAGAAGTTGAGATCGATTCGGCGTAACTCACCTTCTCAGAAGACAACCAGCGCACCTGCGTCAGTGGGTGTCCGGTAATTTCTGCCAACTCGGTCGCATGAATTCGGTTACAGAAATAGAACGCCTGCAGCTTTTCTTCCCCTCCTATCGACATGCAGAAACACCTGGGCTGCCTCGAGTCTGAGCGCCGCAGCTACGCAGCCCACTGCAGTAACCCAAAATGACTTCCTGTGTGGTGAGAGACTGGCCTATAACCAGAGGCCCTCACTGCTGTTTGAGACAGTCACAGGTTTGTGTGTGGAGGGCGGCGTGTCGCGTCGCCAGAGAGCTTTAAGTTACTAATACTGTGTGGAAACACTGTTTTGATAAACGACATGTAAATTAAGCTGCATCGGACCATCACAGCTTGATCAGGAGACTCGCCCTCGACCTGTGACGTCGTTAGACGGCGTTGACGACTTCGCAAGTGTGAAGCTGCGCAAAATGTAATAAAAAGGTGCAAGTTCCTGGAGCAAATCTGACGACCAGGCTCAGAACATTTGCTCTATA
Organism: Acanthopagrus latus; assembly: GCF_904848185.1. Lineage (NCBI taxonomy): Eukaryota > Metazoa > Chordata > Actinopteri > Spariformes > Sparidae > Acanthopagrus > Acanthopagrus latus. The sequence continues at coordinate 27,616,283 of NC_051056.1, forward strand.
AATCAGGGTCAAATGAATCTGCCGGCGCTGCGGGTTGTTTCTCTTAATTCGAGCAGGAACACGGTGACATTTCAACACCTGCTCTGCCGAGTGCAAAAAAGGAAGCCGGGTGACATTTACTCCTTTCATTAGATCATCATCTGGCATCAGTTCTATATCAAACAGGAAGGCGAACCAAATTCTAATTTGTGACAATATTTTATTCAAGTTTAACCTTTCAGAGTGATATTTACATCCCACAGCATAAACACTTAATGACGAGTCAACTGCCAATTAGGCCACACTTTAAAAATCAGGTGAAGAAATCTTCGGAGTTGATATGAGACTGATGGTTAAACTGTTCAGACGATGAGAGGAGCTGAACTGTAAGAGCTCGAATGAAGCAGAGAAATCAGAGATGTGAGAACAGGACACACCGACACTCGATGTTACTCGAATCTACAGGAAACTACATAAGTGACATTCTGCTCAAAGGCCTCCTCTTAAAAAAAAGCCTGACCTCAAACAATATACGGCACTCACCGCAACTACCTGAAGGTTCGTTCTAACCTTAAGAGAAAAGAACAATGTCTGAGTTACAGACGAAACATGCGGCTCAATGTTCAGTTCACACGGATTTAAATCAACTCGTTCATAGTTCATCGTTTTGAATTTTGAACGACGCCGGGGTCCCAAAAATGGAGTTCAGTTCTTCTGTTTTAGTCTTTTAAAAGCTGCTTCATCTGACGTCTTCGTTACAAAAATATCTGAAGCTGAGCTTGAAGTGCTACGAATAAAAATAAAAGTTAGATTAAACTTCAGCTTTTTTGATAACTTGTAATGTGAAACTTTGCTTGTAGGAATAAATCAATTGTTGTAACGCTGCTTTACAGGCATAATATGTAACATATATGCATTAAAATGTCTGAAAAAACTATTTCATATTTTTTTTTCTGAACCAAACTTGTTTGTAATATTCAAGTTTCATCTGGTCGCTCGTCAGTGGAGTCAGATCCACTTCAACCTCTCAGTTTGCTGTAACTTCTGGGGAAACACTAGAAACACTCAAGAATAAAATGACATAACAGGAAATGAATGTGACTCAACGTAACGTGAATAAAACTCAAACGTGATTTCTGCCTCAAGTCCCGAGTGGAGTCACGAGATGGATTTTAATTGGCAGAGTTGGGTTGTTTAACGATGAAGACAACAACTCCCATGATCCCTCACTCCTTCATTACAGCATCAAACTCTGTCTGCCGCTGCTGTTTTTACTGAGCTGCACAAATCACAGTGAGCATTTCAGTTTCAGCTACAACTAAAATCCACACAGAACTCAGATAAATGTTAAGTTAAAACCTCGAGTTCAAAACTGACCGTCACAAGAGAAAGTTGTGAATGACTTCCTCTGCGATCAGCACACAAACTTCAGACCAGACTCGCCTTTTGTTTTTCAAACGGAGCGGTGCGATGTCAGAGTATCTTCCTGTCTGCAGCGGCTCGGAGGCCCGGGCCGATGCAGCTGAGCACAGGCGCGCAAGGTCAGCCTCTCTCCTGTGGTTTCTTCTGCAATGGTATAGCTTGACTTCCTGTGAAAGATTACCATCTAGCCTCTCATATTCTCACTGATGCTTATCGTTTGAGCCCGCAAACGCCAACTCCCCGAACATCTCTACACCTTGGCCTCCAGCGACAGCCCCATCGGCCTGTCAATCTGGCAGCTCATCCTGTGTCCTCCACCCCCGTCCCCTCACCCTCCTCGTCCACCTCCCGGCAGCCAAAAAATGAGCCGTCCTCCCCTCTTCTCCCCCCCTTCTGCCCTGGACCTGTCACTGAGAAATAAGATCCAGAGTCCCAGCCTGGGGGGGTCGAGGAACACAGAGGTTGAATTCGGGTGAGGTGTGTGTGCATGTGTGGCCGAAATTTCAGGATTTTGCATGAAGTCCTTCATGCGCCGAAAGACCTCGTCGCTGAAGGTAAAGTCATGACGCTGAATTCCAAAACTCCACAGGAAGGACACGTGTGATCGTGATGATAAACCACATCGAGTACGAGATCATCGAACAGCTGCAGAGGTAGTCGGCATCAGGGGGCCCTTCTCTACGCAGAATAACCACAACGTGATGGTGAATGTGGGCTGATGTTTCCTGTCGATGACAGAACTGTCACGGATTATCTATTTAACGCTTGTGTAAATGTTTCTATAATGACATCTACACTTTGTGGCTGTGCAGAAGCAGTCACACCCAATCTATGGTTAGAAAAGGAGAGAGAACATGTTCGTCTCAAAACACAAGAGAACAAATGTTTGAGAACATCTTACGTGTCTTTTTTCAGCCGAGTCTGTCGGTCAGTCCATCGAAAGTTTGCACAGACATTCATGTTCCCCAGAGGATGAATCCATATCGCCTGACTCCTCGGATGGTTTGGTTCATCAAGACGAGCACCAGGTTTTGAGTCATCATCACGTGATGCCCCCCAAAAAAGGAGTTTTACATTATGAAAGAAGTGGCTGTAAAACCAACACAACCGCTGGCAGATTACTTTTGTTTTTGGGGCACCTTCTTCTTTTTGTTCGCCCTCCTCGTTACTTTCAGGGCGAGCTGTTTTTAAATGTTTGAAGAGGTTACTCTTTTTGCTGCTCTGTGAGACTTCCTTTTCACAAATAGTGCATCTGGCTGTATTTTTAGCAGCAGGTGAAAAGCAACACCACATCACACATCACCAGTCTCCTTCTTGCCGTTCTCTCGCAGATGCACTAGCGCACAACTTTCATGTCACTCTCTCCACGGTCATGTGACATGAGCCAGTTAGAGATGACGGAGCTACAGAAGTGTTGCAAAGCCACCCATGTTTCATATTTATATAGTTTTTATCATCGATTTTTTTTAAAGGAGTCGATGCCAAATGAGCAGCTTGCTAGTGTCAAAGTATCGACCTCCCAATATTCATCAGTCCATTACTGGTAAACATGAAATGTGATGGATGTAAGAGTGCAAAAGGTGAAACTAACTCTTGTTTTTGCTTTGTTACGCTGAACCCTTTGTGTTCTCAGTCAGCAGCGAGCCCAGCTGTTGTCTTTTCTAATCTCCAGAATATAAGAGAAGGATGAGATAGTGTCATACAGCCAGAGAGAGATAAGATCGGAGAGAGAGGGAGAGAGGGCAGGCAGTCTGGCCAGTCTGGCTATCTCTCTGGTGAGAGTGTGATTCAGCAGCGTGAATAATTAAAGCTGCGAGCAGCGATAGAAATCTGTAGACGCCAGGGTCGGATAATACTGGATGGATATCAGGGGCCTTTGGTGCGGGGAGGTGGCGGCTGAGACGACATTAGTCACTCTCCTCGTGCCCCGGGGCCGCCGGCAGGGCACCGTGCTGAAGGTCAGGACATGATGGATGGACGGAGACCGGCGCTGGCTCACCGCTGAAGTTGACTAGAAAACGAATGTCCTGTACATGAAATATTACCCTCATTGAGGAAGATACCTGATCTGATACTGCAGCAATGTGTCATGGCGTTGTGAACTTTGTGAAGATCCTCGGTCCGTCAGCTGGAAATTCAGATTGTGACAAGCAGAGCTGTAGAGAAAGAGAGAAAGAAAGAGAAAGGTATTCGTTTCCTCAGGAAACTGTGTGAGCAGTTAGCGTTTCCGTCCGAGGTAGATCGCGTTCACATCATGTGCTTATTAGCCACCTGTCACATCATGAGGTGGAGCGAAGGGTGGAGGAGTTCCAACCTAACAAGGCTGCACAGTCAAACCAGAGGATCATAAGTTCCCATGAAACCCAAAATGAAAGTGTTTTACATCACATATGTCTGACTCCATATCTCATCTACACACCAGTGTCAGGCAAATTAAAAAACATACGTTTAAGGTATTTTTTTTTAGTGGTAGTGAGTTTCTACCTTCCTGGAAAATCTTTTAAAGTCTAGGTGACTCATCCTGCACTCAGGGCTGCATGAACAGTTTCCTCCCAGCAAACGTTTTTTTTTAATGATGTTGAATGTTACCAGAGGAGTGTGCTGCCAGAGACCAAAGCTCCCAGATCACTGTGCAAAAATCACAACTTTATTCAGTGATTTGGGGGAAACTGGGGTGGCTGGTTGTTCCAGACCGGAGTCGTACGGGGCCTCTGAGAACAACAGTGTCTAAACGTAGTCATGGTGACAGAAACAGGTGATGAGCTGTGATGAGAAAGAAACAGAAAACTCAACCTGAACAAATGTTAACGTTTCACAAGAAGTGGTCGGTTTGAGCGTATCTGCATCGATTGGGTTTAGTCCAAACACTTCAAGAGCAAAAACGAATAATTTCCAAAATGACTCATTTCCCATTTGACTTATTGTAATTAATCATCAAATGACTCGTTTTACTCACAAACTGACGGGCACAAAATATTCTTTTGCATCGCCTGATTTGTGTTTGAAGGGTCACACTCATCATTCTGTTTTTCTCCCCCCGGCGTCGCCGTTGTTCTTCGTCTCTCTCATCTGGTCGGCTCCTCTGATGTCTTTCATGCTGGCTGCATAAGAAACTCGAGTCAGCTGAGATTGTAGATGTTTGGCTTTGTTATTTTTGAGAGCCGCTCCTCTGCAATCAGCCACGACTGCCTGACTCACTGCCTGTTTTATTCATAGGTCACAAAAAACAAAAAAAATTCTTATTGTTTATCTTGCAAATGTTGCCCGCGCCAAATATAGACTGTCGGTGGCAAAAGTTGCCTGAGACGAGCCTGCGCATGAACCCCACCACAACTGATCGTCCTCCTCCTCCTCCTCCTCCTCCTCTTCCTCCTCCTCTTCCTCCTCCAGCATTAGTGTGATTGTACTGTTGGGGTTTCTGTCTCCACTCTCTGCTCCACTCATTATAATGGTAACACTGTGCCGGCAGAGCCTCAGCGACGGCAAGGAGCCCCATATCCAGGTCAACTCGCAGCCAGAACGATTCCTTGATTATTCCTTATTTATCCCAGTCATTCCCCCCGCTGTGGTGTGGAGTCTCATGAAGATGTGTGTCTGAGCGAGAGGAGCCGGGGCTAATGAGCTGAGTGCTAGCACGCTGGTCGTTGGCAGGCTAGAAGGCACATTCAGATCACCGGCAGCCCTGCTTCTTATTCAGGCCGATCATGCAGGCCAGTAATGCTAATGCGGAGGTGTTTACTGTCTCGTCAGTCGATATAAACTCCAATTAAAGACTCACACGTACTGGAGATGAGATCCAAATCTCACTTCTGCTACATGTTGAACGAGGACAAGAGTCGACAGACATGCTAACAGCTCCATGAGAGCTGTTGGGGTTCTTTGAGCTAAATGCTAAAATCATGCATGGAAGTGTTCTTGCTTGTTTTAATGTATAAAATAAGAAACCGAAAAAAACAACATAGTATGTCTCCATTTCAGCTCGTTCAAGTCTCCAAATTAATTCAAAAAGACTTTATTTACACCCTTGACACCAGACGGGGTAATAATGCTATTAGCTTTGGTGAAGGTTTTAAAAAGGATGCAAATAACACCTTTTTGAATCATTTTGGGATCTTGGAGTAAAATGGATTATTATGCAGTCTTTTTTTTTTTTTCAGTTGCTTTGGAGAACGCTACGACTCTCTTTTGCTGTGAAGCGCCAGAAATGTTTCGTGGACTACAAAATTTAACCTGACCTTCCACCTGCATGAGGGAGGAGCAGTTAATGACTGAATTGTCATTTTTATGGTGCACCGTTCCTTTAAGCAGGTGTGATGTTTGTCATGTTCAGCATTACCTGGATAGCGTGACGTTAGCGTGTTAGCATGGCAACTTTAATCGTGAAAGACAGCAGATGGGAATGTCACTTCATCTGGAGTGCTGGGCAAACTGAAATGCTCACAACATGGAAAGTGAAAGTGAACGCACGGATGTGATTTCCTGATCGTTCTGCATTAAACATGATGCTGTAAAAAAAAAAAAACAGACTAGCAGCTCATTTTCCAAGGATTCGTACCTCAGGCATTAATTTCCTTCTGATGCGGTGCACCTGGCGAACAGCTGTGCAGGATCTGTCTTCCATCAGCCTGTCGTGAGAAACACTGAAACCATTTAAATCAGGAAAGACTTTTGAATTAGTAAATGTTTATTGCAATGTGCACGTCAGATGAGAAGTCTTTGGCATTAATAATATAGATATATGATAATATATTTGCTGTTACGGGCCATTTATAATCATCAGAGGAATCATATTAACACGTAGTGACTTTTAGCTGACTGATAACAACAACATGTCTCTCGTTAACATGTATTGAGGGTTAATTCAGGTTCTAACAGATGTCGGCATGTCGGCGGTTCCATCCTCGAACTTCTGAATTTGTTCTGGTAAAGGTTGAGAACAGTGGACACGCTGTAAAATTTAAGGAGTGAAACCTCTTTAGGCTCCTCTCTGAACTTTTGAAAAGATTTTGCTCGGACACGCACACACACACACACACACACACACACACACACACACACACACACACACACACACACACACACACTAAGTGGGAGCGAGGCATATCTCCAGCTTCTCCAAATGAGCAACAGTGGGACCAGGAATAATGGATGAGCAGCAGCATGGTCAAGTCTAATTACCGCCACCTCTGGACCAGTGAATCCTGGTCCTTACTTTCCGGGCCACCTCTGGTCCGGTCACGTGTAGCAGCCAGGCATCAGTCTCTCCCCCGCCGCTGCTGCCTCAGTTCAGCCGGCTCACAGTTCAGGTCCCCGCCTCTCGGCTGAGGCCTCCAGTAAATGTGGCTCTGCATCACCCCGGACACGATCCATCCCCATTAACTTCAGCAGGTGGAGCCTATTTCATCCTCATTGCCTGCAGTGTCTGAGCGCGACAGCCGCTCCATTCATATAATGTGTGGTTCTGGATCTGTTCTGCCCCGCTCGTGAGGTTCAAGTGGTTTAAAAGGACACGGCGGGGCAGATAATGGGAGTTAATTGACTGTGCGATGACTGTAACGACTTGATCCCGGCCAGAGAGTGAAAACCATCACCGGGTCGTCTGCAGGCTGCGATCATGAGAGTCACATTTATCAGTGTTTCTAACAGGAAGTGTGCCGCTCATGCACACCGGGCGTGACATCATACTCAGGAAGTTCATTAGCTGCGTGTAATATCGGTCATCTGAGGATGTGACACTTCAGCAGTGAAGCCTTCACACGCAGGTTATCGACGTCATGACGAGGCTCTTTAAAACCTATTGATTGTTATTGATGATGTCAGGTTTCATGACCTTTATTAACCTCGGATGCGCCACATGTCCAGTCTTAGTGAAGTAAAGACACAACAGAAGGACAGTGTTACACAAATAAAAGACAAATGATAAGGTATATAGATCTGGAGGCACTTTGAGTACAATTTTTTTTTATATAATTTATCTGTGAGTGCTGAAATTTCATGATCTAGTCAGTTTAGACAAAACCAGTTCACAAAATTTAAGTTAAAATACTGGAAATTAGTCATTTTTATATACAACATGCCTGCATATCATGAGGAATAAAACATATCAAATAAAATGTGGGGCACAATCCTAACAACCAAACTCCAGAAGTTATTAGTTACGTTATTCAAATGACTCTTATAGTTTATGAGAGACGACTTTTTACTCAAGTCTATTAATCTGAAGGTTTAAAAAAAGACGTCAGGACAAAAAAAATCACCCAACTTCATTTCACGAGTCGTCTGAATCTTCTGGAACAACCGAGAACACAAATCTGTTGATGTTCAGGAGTTTCTTTATACGTGATGATGGAAACAGTTTTTAATTTTTTTCAGCTCCAAGCATGTTTGTTTCCACCGGAGACCAAAATCTCTCAGAACGGGTCACAAATACTGACTGTAATAAAAGAATAATAAATAAATAAATAAATAAATAAATCATCTCAAAGGTTTCCTAAAACAGCCGGGCGCTGTTTCCAGCCGTGGTGGAGTATTTACGGCAGCAGGATGGGAAGTGTGGGGGTTCAACTACAGTGACAGAATTCATTAATTAGTTGGTTTTCTTTTTGGGTGTTTTTGTGGAATTTGTTGACATTAACAGAATATCACAATATCTGTTAAATAAAACATCAATCAGCCAAATCACTGATGAAATCTCCTCTCAGGATGTTTATTTATAAGTTATTTCTAGGTTTTGTGTTATCTGAGAAACAACATCCTTTTTTCTTTTTAATTCATTTTGTCTTTATTTAGTTCAAATAAAACACACGTTCTCGGAGCTGCAGGAGGAGAATGAAAGGAGCTTTATTTAATTACCTGAGCTGTGTTTTTTTTGTTCTCACGTATCATGTGGTGGAGGGCTGGTGCTGTGAACAAATGTTCGCTCATCCTGCTTGTTTATCTGCACTTCTTTCGTGCTTTTTCATGATATATTGGTAAGTTTGTCGGCTGCTGTAGTCGTGCAGAGGAAGTCTCAGAGGATATGAAACCGTGCTCACCAAAGAATATCTCACAAACTCTGCTGAGAAAACTCAAACGTGAGCCCTGGATCGGTACGTTTGGCTCCTGTTTATCAGGTAATCGGCTGTTTAACCAGATGCAACACAGATTATTTAACTTACAGTGTGTCTGATAATAATACTGTTATAAAGAAAGGTGTTGTGTCACCTTCACTGACTCCCCCCTTTCATAGGAAACGAGATGTTTTCCTTTTTTTTGCAGTCACCACTTGGTGGTGCCAGTAATCACACATCTTTCATTACTCTGGTTTATTCAGCAGCATTTTATTATTAGCTCTGGAGGTGAATTGTCTCATGCGGCTGTTATTAATAAAAGCGCAGTGTGTTGTGATACAGTGGAGATAATAAAGGACGTCTGTTTGCTTTTTGAATGTCTGTAAAATCTACTAGAGTCCACATGCAGACAGAGGAAAAGTGAAAGTAATCTGAGTAATACTTTCTCTGTGTCTTTTTTTATTGCTGTGTCAGCGTGATAAGAAAAACAGAGCTGGTCCCAGGTGATCCAGCGCCGAACAATAAAACGTTTTTTTTTATTTTTTTTTATTGAAAGCGTTTTTATCCACAAAGTGTGTAAATCGTCTTTGAAATGGAGCAGCTGTGAGACTTCTTCACCCATAACTACAGAGACCATCTTTGAAACCGTCTGCTGTGACCAGATGAGGCCTTCCTTCCCCCCTGGGTGACACACACACACACACACACACACACACACACACACACACACACACACAGAGGAAAAGATGACCCGCCTCAAAGACAGAGGGAGAATTTGTCACTTTGAAGCAGGTTTGGTATTTCAGGTCTGGTGCTTCTAAATTGAAGGAGGTCTCAGGGTTTCAGTTATTTTGTTCTCCTGCGGTTTAATTTAACCGCTCAGAGCTGCGACTGACCCGTCTGATTGTGCTGTCAGGTCGCCGGCCACGAGTATTCAAACAGTTGTGAGCGTTTTTACGATGAAAGGAATCTGCGTGGGCATCTTCATGCCGAAGGTCGTGTTTTAACAAATCTTTAAACAAATCAAACATATATTCCTCCTGAATGCAATCTGTGAAATCAGCATTAACTTTTTGTAGTTGCGTAGATAAGGTGGCTAACTGGGGTATAATTAAATACTGGTTATAGATAAAAATATAAATAATAGATATACATTAATTATAACATCATTTATATGTGTCATGTAACGGAAGGATGTAAACACAGGAAACAGCTGAGCTCCCTCCACCAGCAGTGTGCAGCATCGACACCTGACCGCAAACCATCCAGGCTCGTCAGACAAAATACGTAAAATGATGTTCACATTCGGGTCACGTCCGGTTGACACGGTGCTGTCAAGGCCTTTGAGTGAAAATATAGTAAATATAGTGTAGCAGGTGAACTGTAACTGTGGTTATAACCGTGTGACAGGGTGATACAAACAGCTCACATGAGCTCGAGTTGGGTTTGGACTTTCGAGTTCTCTCGGAAACTGTCAGGATTTGGACAGAAACTAGGAACAAGCTGCACACAGACAGCGCACATGCTAAGTTGCTTAAAAAATAGTGTTTCCGTTACACTTGACCGAAAGGCTCGTTTTACAAGACCGAGCCAGGCTTGCTGTTTGTAGTCTTTATGCTAAGCTAAGCTAACGGGCTGCTGGGTCAAAGTAGATACTTTCCTCAGAAACACATGAGTGATGAGTGATTCACCTCCTCATCTAACTCGGGACAGAAAGCAAAAAAAAAGCATATTTCAAAAGATGTTGAAACTTTCCTTGAATGTAAAGTAACAACAGACATTTAAAAAAGTCAAAAGTTTACCAGCTGTCCAGTTTGATTAATGTGTGTCTCAAAGCTATTTCAGTCTCCATACAGTAAAGATACAATCCAACTTCCTCTCACTGGGGATAACTAACGGCTTGAGGCGGCAAACAATAAGATCGATCAGGATGAAGCTTTAAGCCACTTTTTCCCCGAGGAAAATGCTTCAGTCAAGAGAAGAGGAGGAGGAGGAGGAGGAGGAGGAAGAGGAGGAGGAGGGAAACTTTACGGACCGAAACAGAAGCGGAGAGCGAGGAGATGCTAAATGTGCAGCACAGATGCAGAGAAATCTCCGTCACAACTAACAACAGAAGCACAGCTGGATGTTTTGTGTATTTGTGATTGTAAAAAAACAAAAAACAGAAATGAATTTGATGCATCTGTTTTCTTTGATTTGTTTGAAAGTAGCAACTCGTTATGTTAGAGTTCAGAAAACATGAACTTCCTGCATTTCAAATCTCTTGTGGATTAATTCTTCATGAGTTTCCAAACTGCTCCTCTCGGGACTGATGGAGAAGTGCAGCAACAGTGCAGCAATCATAGAAAAAAAAAAAACATTGGCATCGCTACAATGGCTTCATCTTACACATGACAAGCTGGAGAAGTTTTTGAAGCTGACTGCACAGTGAAGTTTTCCTGCAAAAAAAAAAAGGAGCCTGTCCTACATATTCGTAAAAAAGCTCCGAGCAAGACGATGAAATTATTACATCAAACCGAGACATCAGTGCGCTCTGACTCGTATTCCTGCTTGTTTATGAGCCGAGAAACTTAACTTAACTTAACGGAAGAGTTCGACATTCTGGAAGAAGTAGACGGGAAGATCGGGTGTTAGCATTAACGTTAGCATTAGCTACAGTGAAGGGACGTCGCTCTTTGTGTTTTAGTCTGAGCGAGCGATCCGTCTCTTTCCTTTTTATTTTTTGAGCTGAGTTGTAACATAATGTTGAATAATGCAGAAGAATAACTTGCATCAAGTGCATGAAGGCTACGAAGGTTCAGGCTCCAGCTTCAAATCCACCATGAAGCTTTAGCTGCAAAGTAAAATGTAGACGTCATAAAATCCTTAAATTTGAAACACAGTAACTTGTTTAGACTGTGACTGAAGTTTTACAACGATGTCCATAGTTACATGGTAAAAACACTTCTTTTCAAGGTCATCCAAGACGTAGTGTTGACATCTTTAGGATGTGTTCTTGCTCAGTGAAAGCCTCAGTCACGTTCACTGCTCAACAACACGCAGCTGACTGTACTGTACATGCAAATCCAGGTGGAGGAGAAGCCAGGTGTGAAGCCAAACACGTCTGGCTTTCACTCTCACCGCGAGGCCTCACATACTCTCAGGGTCGAAGGTGAAATTTCTCCTCCGAGCTATGCGAGCAAACAGGAATGTGTTGCTGTTTGACAGCAGCTCCGCGGCTGTAATAAACAGCAGAAGGTTGCAGAGCGGCGAGTGTTGGAAACTGTGGAGCGACGCTGCGAGAGAAAGAGAAAAACCACAGGACCGACTGCGCCTCTGCCCTCCTAATCCTTCCACCCTTCTTTTCATCTCTCTTCATCACTGGAACTCCAAATGGGTATGAATGTTTTTTTTTTTTTTTTTCTGCCCGCTTTTCTCTCCAAGCCGCGCATTAACAATTGCGCCGCGCCGCAAATGGCATCTCCGAGGTAGAGGCCGACCTTCATTCCTCTGCAGAGGGCACGCCAGTAAATCCATCTCTCCAGAGATGCGGTTCACTGAATAACAAATCACGGGGGCGAGACGTGGCTCTCTCTCCTGTTTAAGAAGCCTACTGCTGGAAGCTTCCTTCACTGAGCCTGAAACACCGGGGAGCCGGACAGAAACATGCTGCGAACAAACAACTCTCATGAATCTTTTGCTAACATGTTAAATTACACACGTAAACCATGTGAAAATTAAAAAAAGCTAATGAGTCCGTGTGTATATAAATAAATGTGTTGCTCTCGCTTCTCCCCGGCGTTCACACATCCACGACACAATACAGTCGACACCCTCCGCATCATCAGGCGAGTACAGTCCCGCTGATCGCTGATATCTCACATATTCCTGTATCTCATTTGCGATGCCCTCCTCCCTCCAACCACGGAGTATCAGCCACCTGTCAAAATCTGTTAAGGTGGCTCACATTTCATGAAACACCTTATCTCGCTTTCATGACCGATGTAGCGTTATTTACACCCCGCAAACAAAATGGCTCCGGCACTGTCGCCGCCGATAAGGGCCTTTAGTCGTGGAGCAAGGTGACAGCCGGCAGATTACAAGTTGGTGATTTACCTCGTTCGCTCCCGTGACCTAGAAAAAAAGGCGGCTGATTTCAGTGTATATGTTGCCGCTCCGCCGCAGACGGGCCTGGTTTTACTGTCGCCGGTGTTTTATTGAATCTTCCTCACCAAGAGTTGTTCAACTTTCCTGTGATTTGAGGAAAGATTAACTTGCAGATTGAAGGAGATAAGATTCACCGTGCTGAAGAAAAGCAATCTTATGAAACACTGTGGCTCGCCTGTGACCGGAATCGCAAGCTTTGTTGACATCAACAGAAAAAAAAAGCTTTGCTCGGCGTCTATCAGCCTCGGTCTTATCTTATAATTGCGATCATCCTGATCAGGGTCACGCTGCGTCTGCATCTGTGGCAAAACAACTTATATACGTTTTACATAAATCATTCAAACACGCCTCTGTGAGTCTGTTGAAACAGTTGTGGGGTTAGCTGTTGAAGCTAGCTGCACGGCAACATGTTGGCCAATCAGGCGATGTGAATATTTACTGCACACACAGTTTTGTTTACATATGCGAGGCTGCAGGTTACAGTAGAGAGGAAGTTCAATTACAGAAACCAAGACAAACAAACCAACTGCTCATACGCTAATTTGCACTGTACTCTTAATTTTAACACAGCCTGCAATCAGTTTACAATGATAATCGTCATTTTTTTTCCTTCTTTACACTTTCGCGGCTGTGTTTTTGAGAACATCTCAGTCTTCATCGATCCTTTTTGGATTTAACATTTAGCTGCGATACTTAACCCAGGAGGCATTTGTCTGTGTTCATTATCAGATGTAGCTTCACACTGATAAAGAAACAGCACTGCCACAGTTATGAGAATAAAAAATATAGATATGTTCTGCACTGCAGTCTCTACCCAGACTGTGTAAGACTGGAGGCCTCAAAGGTTTTTATCTTCAGATATTGACAGTTGGAAAAAAGTGCGGTTTCTCTCCACTGGTGTCTTTCTGTGTGAAAGCTAAAAAGTTCGGGGAACTTCCGGGGGAAAAAGAAACAGTGCAGGAGTATTGATTCGGAGGCTGAACGAGCACACATGGGACAAAAAGGTGCTAAGAGCCTTCAGAGTGCATGTAGGATCGCTCTCTGCTCGTCTGTCGCACAAAGGCGTAGCGTGCACACAGTCTTGCGGGGATGCCCACAGCTACAACCTGATAAGTGCATCAGACACACACACACAAAGACACGCACACACACAAAGACATGCACACACACACTCCCCATGTAGGGAGGCAGGTTACACATACGCACGGACGGGTGAGAATGGGCCTCGCGTCAGCTTATTAAATAAGTGGAGGTCCTACGTGGTGAAATGGAGCAGTGAGGAGGAGTTATATGCACTGCCTCCTCTGCAGTGTTGGTGGACCGCCAGCATCACCATAAGCAGTCAGTCAGTCAATAGGCTGACTCAACAGTGTGTGAAATTAAGAGGGAAATAGAAGTAGACAGACATTAAGCCTCTCTCCCACTTCCCTTCACCCTCTCAGACGCCAGACAGCGGCTAATGCAGCCCCTAGAGCCCCCACACACTGCTATCACACACCAGCAGCACTTCTTGTCGTCTGCTCGTCAGAAAAAGGGAAAAAATAAATAAATAAATAAAAAAATAAGAAAAAAAGACGCCAGAGAAGCCACGCTGACCTCCTCCGACAGCATGAATGTAAACACGACACTGAGGAGAGTTTTCAGAGCGTCTGTTCGTGAGGATGTTTTCTCTTTATTTATGGAAATGCTGGAGACGAGCGATTTAGAGTCGGTGTCGTGAATATGAAAAAAAAAAAAAAAAGCACCAAAAATATAACAGAAAAACATCTGAACAACGACTGAAATTCACTGGATTCTCCGTCTGAAACACCACTCGAGTGAAACCACGCATCCGTTATCAGACATCTACTGGGAAGAAGAAGTCTAGAACATCTCTCCATCTTTTGTTGTTTTTTTTTTGTTTTTTTTCCGGGCTCCTTGATATGTTAATGCAGGTCTTGTTTTTGAGTTGGAAACAAAATCCTTTCTGCTGAGAGCCTCGTTTTGTCAAAAGCAGGGAGGAGTCACATTTCCATACGAAATGTCCGGGTTAGAATGAAACTACTATTAAGGAAATTCTGAACACTGGCCTAATGATGAAAAAAGGCAGTTGCCAAGGTAACATGCAAAACAGTCTCATTGACTCCCGAGTTGAACTATGAGAACCACCTTCAAAAATGGAGGCTGGAGAGTCGAGGCGGATTGCTGCTGGATGGGAATAAACTCTGCCACGTCTCTTTGCTTCGTTATGTTGAAGATCCAACAACAACAAAAACAAAGTTGTATATGTGTTGATGTTTTGTTCTCAGTTGTCACTATAAATACATTTACTGAACTTAAAGGGGAACGTTGTCCTCGATGCCCAGACTTCTTCCCTTTGAGTGCCGGAAATTAAATTAATTGTTGGGGCCGGATCTGAAATCAAGCACCTTTTGTATCGTGTTGTTAGGATGCAACATTACACCAGAAAGTTCCTTAAACTGACTGAGTTCTTGCACAAAGGCATCCAACAGATTTAAAGAGCATTTTACTTTCTATAAAATGACAAAGTTTTCTTTTTTTTTCACCAGAAACGTCCTGCAGCCAGACAGAAACCCACGCTGGGCCAACTTTTGATTAGATTTAGACGGCTGTACAGCATAAATGACATTATCATTGACACATTCTCACCTTTGAGTCCAAGGACACTCGAGAAACCACCAGAGGGAGCAAACAAGAGACAAATCCAGGTTTTGAGGAAGGTTAAGATTCACAGTATATCATCGTCTGTCTGCAGTTTTATAGCTTCAACAAGGTCAAGAGGCTTTAAAATGTGCTTATTCGTTCTGTAATCAAAATGATCTTGACGGTGCGGAGGAGAGATTTCCGCATTAAAACGGGTTATAAACCAGAAAAGATGCTCCGTCTGCTGCGTTTCCTCCCTTTCTCTAACCTCTCCTGCTGCAATCTGACTCTGCCCTCTCACCGAGAGCTGAAGATGAATACAAGTGTCCGAGGGCGAAAGGAAGACAATGTCTGTAGAGACTCTTCAGATGGATATTGACCAAAGGGGAAAAAGCTGATGGAATTTCATTGACCTAGGGCAAACTGCACCGTGTTGCACGCCCAGATCAATGTCCTCTCTCCCTCTTTTCTGCATTCACCTCCCTCTGGAGGGCTTTTTAAACGCTCGGGCTTGTTCTCGTCAGGGAACGGGGGAAGGCGGGGGAGGGAGCACCTGAAAAACGTTGACAGATGTGTGAGACACCGCGAGGCTCCTCAGGATTGTTGGTAAGTGCGTTTGATCTGCGAGATTGAAGGACGGCGAGTCGAGGTTTCAGCGGCGGCTGTATATTCCTCCTGTGACTTCAGAGGGAATGTAAGAAATAGAGAGATCGTGTGATGTGGAAGATCCTGCGCTGGATGCCGCATATGCTTCCCTCGCAGTGAGAGACGTTTTGTATTCACGATGTTGACGTGCCGCCTTCATGTTCGGTGACCGAGGTCAGCGGTTGAAAACATCTGATTAAATCCCTCTGGTTGATTCTGAATATTACGAGGACAAGCGTGCCGGGTCAAAAATCCCTGACGTACAACCGGCAGAACAAAGACGGTGTCGCCGTTTCATGTCTGCTGCGGAGGGAAATGTGTGAGTCGGGCCTGAAGCAGCAGAAGAGTTTCACGAGTCAGACGTTTCTTTGTTCAGTGAATTCGTATTCAATTTAATTCTGCGCCTTTTCTCCAAATACTGGAGCACAACTATGACATACGCATGTGCAAACAGCTGCCGTTGGACTGCTGCAAAACGATGCAGCATCCAGTTAGCCAGTAGTCCAACCCATCCATGAACTTCACCACCAGTATAACCACATGAGAGGTTGGTTTTATCATCACAGTCCAGCAACGATGTCATGTAATTCCTCTAGCAAGATATCACAAAACTCTGCATGTTATTATATCTCTAACCGCTGCCCTTAACGTTTCCTGATCTAACCCCGATGAGCTCTAACGTCCGGACGGTTCTGGGCCCGGACAGCAAACAGACTTTATCCCACCAGAACCAGAGTGGGTTACTGTCGAGGGCGCTCGCAGCGAGTGAGTGGGCGTCCTGATGACAGTAATGATGCTGCGCGTTGAGCCGCTGCTTTTTTTTTTTACTCCTTTCTCTTTGCCTGCAAATTGCTTTCCACTCTTTTCGGTGTTTTTGCACAAACATCCAGATACATCAACACACAAAAAAGCGGTCCTCATCCTCCTGCACGCTCTACCCAGGCAGAACCCCTCAATCACACCAAAGGGAGTATTTACGTTGGATAACAGCTCGCCTGACATGAAAACTCCCCCGTAGCGTGCTACACGTGTGACGGAGAAACTCTGGACAAACACCAAACAGCCTCAAGTCTCAGGTTTAATCGTCATCTCGACTGCGAACAAAAAAATACAGTTACCTCAGCGACAAAACAAAACACAACGTCAGGAAGAAAACTCAATAGAAAGGAATTCATAAGACAACAGAAAAAACCCCGCTACACTGAATGAGAAGCTGCTGCTTCAATTAGTGAAAAGATTGCGTTATTATTCTACAGGTGAGAAGCAATACATCAGCTGTGCAGGTCATTGGATTTCAGGGCTCATGGGTGAAGGGATTTGGTCAATCATGAAACAGCCGATTGATTTTCCTCTCTTTATTTGAAGAACTTGGCACAAGGCAGATGGAAATTTCCCTCCCTGAGCACGCTGATTGAATGTAATTTTGTATTTACGCAGCGAGCACACTTACCACCTGTTTTCTATTTTCCTCGGGTTGACGCTTGGGAACACGAGATACGTTTGTGAGATGCTCGAGAGAGAGAAAAAAAAAGACCGACTGTATAGAAAACAGTGCGGTTAAAACTTGGAAGAGGGGAGTTTCCCTGTGATAAGTGTTACCAGAGGAGAGTCATGAGGAGAAATACTTCAAACCAAATCAAATCAAATCAGTCTTCATTTGTAAAGCAACTTTTTTTTTTTTAATGCATCCAATTGTGTGTCTGTAATCTCTCTCTGAAGGTCAGGCTCAACATGCAGGTGCAGGTTCAAAAACTTTAGCAAACACAAGTTTAAATACTTTACATGGGGATAAATAGGACATAAATGAAATAGAATAACATAAAATGTAATTCTGAGGCAGACTAGCTTGTAAACAGGAGGTGCTCCGGCGAGAAGTAAGATGTGTTATAATTTACATTTCAGGCTCTGGTTTCATTCAAAGATCATCTGAACATCATCAGGAGCTCAGTGTCATAAACAACTTCTAATGATCTAAGACAACAGACATTGTTTGACATAATTGTGAGACAATGGACCTGTCACACACGCCGTCCCCTCAAAGACACCACGGCAGTCACTCTGCGGTCGCTTCATGTCTCCGTGTTGCTGCTTCGCATCATTTTGTGGTTGTTTTCCTTCTCTTGAGGACCCTTTGTGACATTTCATGGCTGTTTTGCGTCACCGTGTGGATGTTTAGTCGCCCTTTGTAGTCATTTTGCGTTTCTTTTCATTCACGTTCAACTTTATTTGCCTCCGAAGGGCATTTTGGTTTTACAGCATCGCGGAGCATAAAAAAAAGGAAGAAACAAACATGGAATCACAGAGGCCCGTTGTTGTTGTTCTGTGTCTCTCTTCGGTCGTTTCGTCAGCTCAATCAGACTCCAGGGGCGAGCGGTGTAATCCCAGTCACCAGAGTCAACACTGTGCTCATGCTCAGGTTAGGTTTAGGCAAAAAAAAAACAACACTTGGTCTGATTTAGGAAAACGTCATGTTTTGGCTTTAAATATCTGTTCCTGGTCTCCAAAACCAAAGCTGGAGAAACCCTGAGGCCGCATTCCAAATAGCCAGTTTCTCTCGCTGGAAATCCTCCTGATCGTCCAATAAAAACACCCGGATCTGTTGCAGGACTCACAACTGAAGGCGTCCTAACTTCCTGTCAAAAATATCTTTTTTTTGTTGTTGTTGCCACAAACACAGCAGGAGATTTCTCAAGTTCCCGTTAAAAAATACGCTGTTTTTGTCCGATAAACACAGCTGGGAATCATCCTGAGGTCTCATTAACAACATCGATATCCACAATATCCAGTGACATCGAGTTCACAGATGTTGAAACACAGACTTGAACCGCGGTCGCTGGCTTGGCAGCATTGTCGCCTCCAATTCTACCACCGACCCCTCCACCTCCTGATGTGAACGTCCGCTAATACAGATGTAATCTAAACACAATTTGACGCATTTTAGAGACATTTCAATATGTTACGTGGCCAAAGACACTTGGAACACATTCGCGGTTTGCAGAAACATATAAAAGATTTTGCCCTGGCAGCCGAGACGTCCCTGGCTTCCCTCTGACCCCCCGTTCTGTCCACATCCCTTAAGAAGAAGTTTAATTAGAATATCATTAATATGTGTTTTGCTTTCCATTGACCTGGAACGGGAGTGTGTTCAGCAGCACGACGCGTCCGCCGAGGGACGAGTCAACACAACACATGGTTTCAATATGCAGCAGCTCCACTTTTAATCAAGACGACACACACACACACACAATTTCACTCATGTCGTAACGTGACACTTGAGTGATCTCCATGTCATGTCGCTTTGATTTGAACCATATGCAGCAACACAAAGAGAACATTTATTCGTGCGTGTCTTGAGGAACTAACAGTGTTTTGTTATGTTTTTTTCCCCCGTGCTCTGGGACAGATGGAGGATGTATTCTTACAAAAACGACCGATGCTGCAAAACAACTCGTGCATCAGAAGCGTCCAAATACACTCAGCGGTGACGTCAAGGGCGAATGGGACTTTGTTTGGAAGAAAAGGAAAAAATAAAAACTATTCCCAGTAATAGGAGTCATTTAGAGCTATTCTCGGGTTTGGCTCTTCGGGGAGTATCTGGGTCTGGAGCCCAGTGTTTGAAAATCCTGCTCAGTATCAAACTCCATACGGTTCACTGCTCCCTATGCAAGGACGCACACACATAATCCCACACATACATGTGCTGCGTGGACAACGCCAGCACGCAAAGCGAAGACGTTAACCCAGCATGCATTTTGTGCACACAGACTCGCGGCTGCTGGTGGTGGTGGTGGGGGGGGAGTCGGGGCTATCTGCGGGCCCAGTCATGCTTCACCCATGCAGAGGTGTCTGTTAGCAGTGGGAGTTATCATTGGCCATGCAGGCTTATTCCTCTGCCAGAGGAGACCATGCCAGGAAATGACTGATAACACAGCGCAGCAATGACTGGCTCGCACACAGCAGCACATGTAGACCCCGGCTGAGATGAAGGGATGACAGGAACATGTGCACATACATCATGAAGCAGCGCGCCGGCCCTCCCCTTCCCCTTCAGCCTTCTCACTAATGAAATGTATATTTACGTTCCATTAGTTCTGAAAGGGTAAACAGGATTGAAGACGCTAGCTCGCTAAGAGGTGAAACCGCATCTCTGACCTAATATCTTATTTGTTCAGATGTCGAGCTGCAGAAAAAGGAGAAGAAGACGCTTATAGGAATAATAAGCATTAAGGGAAATTGATGATTTGTGTGATAGCTGGAGAGGGAATCAATATCTGCATTTTTTAAAGTGATTTGATTTATTCACCAGAATGTCGTCGTCCGCTGCCGATACCGCTTTGAGTCTGTGCAGAGGAAACGGGTCTGGAAATCCTTCACAGAACAGTTCAAGGATTTTTATTTTTTACTTTTAAGGGTTTAGACTTTTTTCTTTCTTTTCCAACAAAAATGCTCAAGAGCCTCATTAAGATAAAGGTTCCCTTGAATGTTGGAACAAGGACTCACACTGAGGCGCGCGGCCTCGGACTCAACCTCAGATAAACCTTGGATGTTGAAAACTTTACTACAAAACAACAATTCATCATCACACAAGAGTGGTTAGAGTTTGTGGGATCGTGTCTTTTTTTTTTTTGTCCTTCTAACCCAGAAAATAAAATAACAAGTGTCAGGAACAGATTACAGAGGACGCTGTGTGTGGCCAGAAGAACCCGAGTCTGTTGGGGAAAATGCTCAAAGAAACCCTCCGGAGATGTGCCGAGTCCGCCGTCGTTTAACGATCATCAACACCTCCAACTGAAACCTCGTGGAGCCGTAAATTAACTCACAGAGCGGATTCACTCCAGCCGTCAATACGACCAGATTTATTATTTATTTTATTTATTCTTATTCGAGGCTCGACTGTATACATGCCAGCCTGCCTTAAGGTTGCTGCTTTCTAGATTTTAAAATCACTTGAACAAAAATAAAACTTTCACATAAACTATAGCCTTATTGGCAAACTGCAGCCAATGGAAAACAGTCAGCAGCTCCTGCAGAAGTGAGAACCGTACTTATCCACCTCTGGCTGAAATCAAGGACTCGATTATTAAATAAGTGATAATTTTGAGCGGTTAAATCTGCCACCTTTGTAAGCTAAATAAATCATGAATGAGGGAGGGAAGCTTGACAGCCGTGAGGGGGGGAAAGGACCTCGTGTCCTTGTAAGTGCTGCACAGCTCAATAAATAGAGCATTAACACAAACACTATGTGGAGACGATTATCCCAAACACTTTGCTTCTGTCAGATGTTTCGATAAGGAGCAGCCACCGCCTGCATACGTGAGGCCGGCAGTTAATATGTGTCACCCGGGTGACTCGTTCACTCCGGCTTTGTGTTGAGACGGTAATAAACGGACAACTGCTCATTAACTGGCACTCCTTTATCCAGAGTCAGCAGGCTTCAGGCGCTCTCGTGGATATTTACCTCTCAGTGATGAAGGAGCAGCCAGGACCAGAGGTTCAGAGCTCACCACATTCACGTCAAACATTCGGTTGCTTTGCCTTTTTAATGCCGAATGAAACCGACAGAAACCTCGCTGATCGTGCTGTGACTGAAGGACAGATACTTTAACTGTGTGTGTCAAGGCTGCAGAGAAGTTGTTCAATTTTCCTAAGAATCTTTTTTTTTTCATCGCCTGAATGTTCTGGGTGTCGAGGTTACCCGTGTCATGAAGCTGCGGGGATCTCTCGTGTTGGAAGTTCATGTCAGCGCTCAATAAAAGCTCCTTTCAGATGCGGCACAGCGATGTGATGTGGTGTGTTATTGTCAGTGTTTCATCTCTAACAGCTGTGGACGGCACCTGGAGCGGCAGTAAGTGTGCGATAAACAGCGCTGCGATGATGAGCAGAGCGAGACGCTGGCCAGAAAACATGAGAGGACGCGGACGATTCTGTACCACCGTGAAGAGATAATGAAGAAGACTTAAACCAGGATTATTGATTCACCTGGATCAGCCCCCGGTTTCTTAAAAATGATTAACTTTCGATCTCTAGAGAAGTCCAGAAGGTCAAATAACAAAACTCACCGCTGATATGAGAGTGTTTCTCAAATCCTTACAAACTCTTGTTACCAAGAAATAAATAAAAAATCTGTTTGTGTTATAAAAACATATTTGTATATCTGTATTTCTTAAATCATGCCTGTAAAACACAAGCAAAATACAAACACAACACATCCTCACAACTAGACGAATGTCTGTGTCGCCACAAAACAACACGACCGTTAAGATGAAACAGCGACAAACGCACCGGATCTTTGTTCTGCATCCACAGTTTGGTTCAGCTTCAGGAAAAACATCTGTTAAAGTGAAACTCTCACCAAAAAGCAACCTAGGCTTTTTTTTTTTTTTTGTGAATGTATATGAGTCAAACCTTCATGTAAAAGCAAAATTACGACGAAAGAGGCACTTTTAAGATTTTCCGTATGTTCGTTTTGGGGTCAAACTCATTTTCAGTGGGAGTGCTACGGGCACTTTTACAATAACATCAAAATCTCTATTTTTAAAACAGTAAGAAGGCTCGACACAACATGAAACTCACCAGGGTCTCTACACATGAACACCAGCACTGAGTTTAATAAAAAGAAAGAAAGTTCCTCTCGCCACCATCCTGCCAGTCGGTTCCACAGCTAAGGTGGAACATGACTGTCTTCCAGCAACAACTATCCACTCGATATCTCACGTGACACGGTCAATGTTGTTTTTCGCTAATGACAAACAAATTATCCGTGCATTTATATGGAACTAAACTTTAGGAGCGTAACAACCAACATGAAAATGGTCCATAATGACAGAACAGGTTTCACATACCGACCTTTGTCGTACTGTCGCAGCTCTTGTTAAATACTTAGAGGTTTCTGAAATCACGTAATGTTATGTGACGTAATTCACCGTGTCGTCTGGTTTCTCACTCGACATGTCACACATCAGGTTGTTAAAATATCTCCAGCTTTACGTTCACACAGTCTGTTTTTACTGCTTCGTTCTGCGGCTCTGAGCCAAACTAACAACACTGTATGTGTGCATTCTCTCTCTCTCTCTCTTTCTCTCTCTCTCTCTCTTTCTTTTTTTTTTACTTTGCATGGAAAAGAAAGAAGGCGAGTGGGTGCATGTGTTACTTCTGCTGGGCTTCACACATTGAGCGGACAAACAATCTATTCCAATTAAAGCGAGCTGCAGCCCCGGTGGCTGCAGGAGGGGCCGTGCTCCATCGGATCACATCATCCTTTGAAAACCCCCCCAAAGATTGGCCGATTGTGATTTGAAGGGAAACAGGGCCCTTCAGGAACAACTAGTGTGGCCTGGCAGCGGGGAGAGAGCGGTGGGGGCGGCAGTCTGGCTCCAACTTAGTCCAGAAACTTCCACAGAAAATAGTGTTACAGCTGAGGTGGAGGGAGGAGGAGGAGGAGGAGGAGGGGGGGAGGCGCCGGGAGGAGGGCAAGGCTATTAATCCTGGTTTTAGCCCCGGTTTACCGCTCTTACTGCATGTGGGGCGAGGAGGCAAATTAATTATGTGGCTGAGATTAATTAGGTGATGTTAAGGGAAATCTGTGACTGTAAAACTTTAGAGAGCTGCACAGCTGACTAGACTAATGGGGCGTTCATGAACTCTTAATAGATGCTGCTCTGATGCCGGGTGGTGTGTGAGCAGAGACGGAAACACTGAGAGCAGACTGAGGACGTGTCATCGCCGTTATTAATGATCTAAAAAGCTTCACGTGCAGGACGGCCTGCGCCAGCTTGGCCAACAGCTTCCAGTTGCGTCGTTTCTTTCCCCTCTCTTGTTCTTCAACCTGTTATTATTAACATTATATTAACAATGGATGAAATGAGATGTAGTGTGAAAGATTTCCCGACTCTCTCTTTCATCGGTGTCGTTTAAGTCCGCAGCAGGCAGCTAATTAAACTATACAGCTCTTATTTCCGACTGTGCACTACCTGCCCAGCACCAGATGACATTAGTGATTAGCTGGCAGGGTTGAAAAAAGTATTCAGGTCCGATAATGAAGCAAAAAGTAACAGTATGTGAACGTAAAAGCACTCAGTCATC
This sequence comes from Acanthopagrus latus, assembly GCF_904848185.1. Classification (NCBI taxonomy): domain Eukaryota; kingdom Metazoa; phylum Chordata; class Actinopteri; order Spariformes; family Sparidae; genus Acanthopagrus; species Acanthopagrus latus. Next base: position 27,640,249 of record NC_051056.1, read on the forward strand.
AGTAGTCCTGGAAACACAGCAACACATTAAACGAGAATCAATGTGAGCTAAACGATGAGACTCACGTGAGACCGCTTTGACTCTCTAGTGAAGTTGGCACCGACAGAAGTTCTTGTCTCCCACAGAAAACACAGCTCCTCAAACGCCTCGCCAGAACTCCAGCCTTTAATTCTGCGACTTTGTGACATCACACTACGTCAGCATGTCACATATTTGCATAATTTACGTCTGGCGTCTAGTTTGGTGTGCAAGAATTAATTTAGCACAGCTGCTCTGTTGTTGTTGTGAGCCATGCTGGGTCGGGCGCGTGTGAGCTGACCAATCAGAGAAGACTGGGTTTCTCTTAAAGAGACAGGAGCGCTTCAGACGGAGGGGGAACTGCTTGTTCTGTCACCTTTACCTCCTTTAAATATGCTTCACTAGTTTTAGTTCAGGTGTGTATATTCATACGTTGGACTTTTCTCTTTAATCTTTGCATTTGCATTGTGACACGTTGGAAATTTTTTACCTTTTGGCCTCTAAAAGTTGAAACCCTCTGATGCAACAGAAATGTATGCATGTCTTTGTGTGTAAGGTAATGTAGACGTAGAATTATAAACTAAATAAGTATTGTACAAATACCAAGAAGTGATACTTGCACTAATCTGCTTGGTCTCTTTCCATCACCAGCACCAAGCTTTCAGTTATTTCCAAGTATGTTGTGTTTTTTTTGTCTCCGGTTCTCACGTTATTTTGCAGTCGGTGGTGTTGAATGGTTCATCTGGCGATTGCATCAGTCCTTATTTGACCCCGAGTGCGGCAACACCTTCTGCTCTGTTCTTGATTCCAAGTAAAGAAAGCTGCATTCCTGCTGGCTCCTCCAGACGTAACCGCTCTGACGGACCAACTGGACACCCGACACCTTCAGAGCAGCGCTAAAAGCCGAACATACCGGTTCCACGTTATCGCTGCGCACGTCCAAATGACGCAAGCGGCTGTCTGATAATCTCAGATCCCCTCCACGCATTCCCTTTACATCTGCAGCCAAACCTGTTCTGCTGATAGACGCTGATAGTCTTACTCAACAACACCACTCCGAGAAACACATGTACGCTGCAGGGCGGATCAGGGAACAGTACTCCTGCTCTCCGAGGGCGAAAAGATTGGGCGAGATAGAAAAAGAAATGCTGCTTGGGTCTGCGTTTGAGGGGCGCCGAGGTTAACATCCTGTCTGCAGAGTCCCAGTAAGCCCCTGAGTAAATCTAGGCCACATTCAAATATGAAACAGCGACTGTAGGTTCTCACCAGCTTAATGTCTTTGAGTCGGTGCTGCTGATGTTTTCAAAGTAGCAATAAGATTTGAATAAATAATCCCTTTTCCTCTCTAAAAAAACTGGAGTAAGAAGATCACACCCTTGGGCATAAACAACCAGCTCTTTTGATTTCTCATGGTTGGAGTTGTGCTGGAATCTGAGTTTACCTATCTGCCCACTCCCCAAATCTCTCATCCTAGTTTGTGATACTAAAACGTCCTCGCCCACCCTGATTATTAAAGCAGCAGTATTAAAGTATTAACGGCTGGAGGGGGCGAGAGCAAATCAGAAACACAACACGGTCTTATTATTATTATTATTATTTTTACTACTACGCATTGTTACCTACGAGTGCTGACAGAGGTGAAGCAAACAGGAAATTCAAGGCAGGTTAAAACTGCTCCATTGTTTTATGTGCGCGTGACAGAGACGACCTAGTTACAGGTGTTTAAAGCCACCTGTCCATGAAGGTAAAGGTGTTCTGAGAGCAGTGTGATCCACAGACAGACTCTCCGGTGAGTTTCTGTTCTTCTTTCCTGATTCTAGACGTCGCCATCGGTTGCTTTGATTCAGGAGAACCGGAAGTTTCAGTCCGGATCATTTAAAGTCCCGATGTCACACTCACTTTGTCTTGGAATGGATGAAATTACCTGAATTTTTAAACAAAAACGTCAATCAAAATGTTTTCTTTTAATGTGAACTCAGAACCACAGAGTTTTTTATTTTATTTAATTATTTAAAAAGTTGCAGCTATATATTTTAGACTTCGATAGGAATTTTTGTCATCATACGATCTTTCCTAAGCAAGACAAAGCCATTTATTTATTATAATATTATCCAATGTTAGTAAAAAACAAACAAGCCAAAAAAATCAGTCTCCCTTACAGAGCCAAAGAGTAACTGAAATTTAACTTTTGACTTAAAATGTCTTTTTTATCCAGATGTGGGAAGTGATGAAGAACGACTTCTTCTTCATGGTACTTTTGAGGCGTCTGTACTTTCCATATTTATTTTTAGCACAACTTCTCACATTCACTCTCTTTCATTTTAACACAAAAAAATGATGATTTCTGATACTTCATCAAACCACTTTATACTGCGAGTTCATTTCAGAGTCTGTACTTTCTGACTTTCACTCGAATGAGGAAGTTGAATCAGTACTTTTTTAGTCTTTTTAGTATCTGTTCTTCTACTTCAGTAAAGAATGTGTGTAGTTTTTCTCTTTTGACACCATTTAACAAGTTCAATCTTTCGCTATCTTAGAGGGAAAAAAAGTGATTTAAAAAATGGTAGTGTGTACTCTGCCTCGGTCTGCTAATCAATACAATGATTATCTTGTATGAGAGCATGTTAACGTGTTAAACCTCACAAAATATGACTCAACGATTGAGTGTTTCTCACTCGTCTGTGTCGACTTTTGAGACATTTGAACAGTTAAACACAGAAATAATGTCAAAAATAAGGACTACCACACTACCTGTATATCAAATAACACAGACACACAGAGCAGAATCTGCTTTTTTAAGGTCATAGGTCATAACTGGACATGTAGGTGTGATCCCACATATGAGTTACTGACCAATCTCGATCAGAGTAACAAGAAAACATATTAAATCATAACACTGACGACATCGTTGACCCAGAGGAGGAAACTACTCGGGCCTCCTCGACGAATCAATGCTGAATGTCATGGTATAATCACATTCACTACGGAGGCCCTGAATGACCAAAAAACACTTGTGTGACTCCACAGAAAAACACTGACAGACTCCACTTAACATGAGTTTTTAAGGCACGTGGGAGGGATCAGTCAGCGGACGTCTTCAGGTCTGTGAGGGTTAACTAAAGCGGACGTCTCGAGGCCGACTCCTCTCCGCTCGTCAGAGATCTGAAGACAAACTTTTACATAATGGATGGACGAAAATAGAAGAAGAAACATCAGACATGCTAAAAATAAAAATACGTCTTTATTATGGTATTAATTCTTCACTTTTTTTTGGGGAGAAAAAATTATTTACAGTACAACCGTGATGATCGGCGAACGTTTGATGTGCACAGAGGAGCGTTTCTATAACCGACTCTTACATAAAGAAAGTAACACATGTTCAGTTCGGCTCGAGCCTGAAAGTGACTGAGGGAAAAAAAATCATAGCAGCAGGTAAAAAAAAAGGTCCTTCAGACCTCTGAATGCAGTTAGATGTTAATAACATGAAGGTATGACGATATTAAACTTCCTGGTACTTATCTGTGCGTAACACATTAACTGGCACGGTCTAAAGTCTGAATGTCTTTATCAAAGTCGTCTGCTTCGGCAGCGACAGGACAGTAAAACGCAGATGTTGACGATGCAGGAGAACAAAACGAGACATGCACTCGCGGAGCACGTCGTGAACTGTGGTCTGCCCTGATATTTGGCTCCATCATTAACCTGTAACAAACGTACTAGTACAAAAATAGATTTAGTTTTTAGATTTACATTAGCGTCGTCTCTTCGTCTACACTGTTAGGAACTGAGGAACACACGGAGGTCGTCGTCGTCCCCTGAGCGACTCCACGCCGTCCTTCACTTCCAGCTGAACGTTCGACCCACCAGCTCAAAGAACTTCTGGTTGGGTTCGTGAAAGAAGTGGTAGAGTTTCTGCAGGATGGCGGGCGCCACGTGAGGGTGAGCCCTGCCCTTTGAGTCATGTAAACAGCGCTCTCGCCCGTGGTCTCTCAAACAGTAGAATCCCTTCGTTTTGTTGAAGTAAAAGTTCGAAGCGTTTATCTGCGGTTCCAGCTTCAGGAACCTCTCCACCTTTTTCATCTCCGGGAACGGGTCCCTGATCAACTCGTCCCCGTCCACCACGTGGATGCTCTCCAGCGGGAAGTATTTCAGCCAGTTCTGCATGTGAACATAGTACAGGCTGCGGTTGAGCGCCTTGTATCCCAGGTTGATCTCGCCGTCCTTCACCAGAACCGACTCGATGGGCTGGTAGCGCTTGTGCTTCTGGAGGCGGTTGTAAAAGACCTGCGTGTAGTCCGACAGCACCCGCTCAGTGGGGTCTCTGAGGATGAGCAGCAGCTTGATGTCAGGGTTCATCTGATGGATGCGTTTGGGGACCTTGCTGGAGGTGAAGTAGGCCGGCGTCTTCTCCACCGTCAGCTGCTCGGGGAAGGCGTAGGGCATCTGGCTCAGATACCAAGGCAAGCCCTTCTGAAAGTGACTCTCCCAGTCGAAGAAGTGCACCTCGTTCTGAGCCGCCGCCACCGCGCTGTGCAGGCTGAGCATCTCGATCAGCGCCCGCGTCCCCCCCTTCCTCACGCCGATGATTATGATCTGGGGAAGTTGCTGCAGGGTCCCGTTCGGGTGGCTGGTGGTCCCGTTGTCGGTGGGCGACTGGGTCGGAGTCGTAGGTGGTCCCTCGTCCGCCACGGGCCTGGAGGGGATGGGGGGAGACTGCATCGCAAAGAGCAGCAGCCCGAGGAGCACGGCTGCCATGAGGGAGGTCCTGACCCTGGAGGATTTCAGCCTGGCGAAAGCACCAAAACTGTATCCCACATTGAAAGAGCAGCTGCCTGAAGACAATCGTCCAATTGAAAAGCAAAACAGGAGCCTCGTCTGTGGCAGCAGCAGCAGCAGCGACTGCAGGGAAGAAAACAGCTGAGATTAGAGGATACCTGGCAGAGGGATTGAACACCTGCCGTGGCACAGTCTGGACCACATGTGTGCAACATGTCTGAGCATCACAGGGTTAAAGGAGCACTACGCAGTTTTTTGGGAAGAGATTTCCATCACGATTTTAAACAAACTTGAAGAACAAACTCTCGTAGTTTTCATGACTGAATGAATAAACAAACTGACTTCACAGAACAGCACAATTTCATGCTGTTTTATGTTGTTTATATGTGGCGGACCCTGCCACCCTTTACCTTATTTTCCTGCGAGAGCAGCTTGTTTCTTCAGTTATGGAAATAATAAATATTACTGAGCTTTATCAATATTGTAAATATCACATTCCTGAATTTCTGAATGTATTTTCTAAAAACTACATAGTGCACCTTTAAAGCAGGAATATTACTAACATGATTAATATTGTGATTTAAGGAGAGTATCAATCTTAATTCAGAGTCCTTAAAACAAACATGCTTCAATGTAATTTATTAGACTGTATTAACACAAAACATGCAATGCATTTATGACACACCACTTCAAGAAGTATGTTATCCAATATTTAAAAAAAAATAATAAAGGAGCATATAATCGGAGGTCATCTGGTTTGAGTCTCTGCTGCTATAAAACATCCATCCAGGTAAAATAAAGACCTGCTGCAGCAGTGGACACATCTGCCTTCACAGGAGGAGGAGGACATGTCCAGCACTGAAACACGCAGGTGTGGCGGATACTGCGAATTAAAACAGACAAACAAAAAAACAAAACGACCGGACAGGAAGACTAGAAATAAAAAACGATTACGCACGAAACAACCGCACGTTCTGCGGCTGCTGTCACGCACATTTCCACAGTCTCAGTTTATCTTCCAGAGCAGAAGATCTCTTACCTTTTCTTCTTCAAACTATAAGCGTCCACTCGAAACAGGTTTCATGTCGTGCAGCTTGGTCCTCTCTGTACTTCCACAGCAGCGGCGGTGCTGATCCACGCCGCCTCTGTTGGATCTGGTTTCCGTGCGCGCACAACTCGCCACCGACCGGATCACAACTTCACCACCGCCGGAGCGCCTCCTCTGAGCTGTTTGCTCCGGAGCCAGACGGTCCTCCTGCTTTTTGAGTGTCAGCTGTTGTACGGAAGCCTACGCCTACATTACGCCTGCTGGACCACTCCTCCTCCTCCTCCTCCTCCTCCTCCTCCTCCTCTCTCTCTTTCTCTCTCATGTGACTCACGTTGTTGTAATGTTGTAATGCTGTTTGACAGAGATAACAGTGGGATTGGAGCAGGTGAGGCGCACAAGTGGAGGAATTTGAGGGCCAAATAACAAGTGAAGACAGAGAATGAACCACAGCAGATGACTGAAAAAAAAAAAAGCTTCTGATTGTTTACTGAGAAGCCTCCCAAAAACATTCAAATCAGGCAGTCTGAGTTTCTCCTTGTAGACGTTTGTAGCCTGTAGAGAGCCCCGCGCCTTCTCAGGATTTGGATTGAAAAAGGCTATTCAGCAGCGCCTCCAGGAGTCCTCTCTTCACTCGCCGCTTTCAAGGGAAATGAATGAAAGAGACAGACCAGTTATTCATCTCCTGGCATTCTCCTCCTCCTTTGTCCACAGAGCAAGTGCATCTGTGGGTAGTCGTGGGGTCCAAGTTGCACAATCTCGCCACCTGTTGAGCCGCGTTTCTCTTTCTTCCCTTCCCTTATTATTTTTGTTTAATCTGGAGACGTTCAGATCCTTCAGCGACATCCAAAAATATCGTCTCCCATCCAAACAAGCAGATTGTAACCGATGTTGGATCAAAGCTCTTTCACAATTTCCTGTGAGTCACCTCTGAACGGTACAGTCAGTGCGAGAAAGTTAAGAGCGACTTCACAGAGTCGATGAGTAAGTGGCACATCACTAATGTCAAATGAATCACCCGGTTTGTGCCACTTGAGCCCTGCAGGGATGAGACAACAGTCAGGAATCCAGAGCCAAATCGACAGAAGAAGTGTTGGCAGCGCACGTTTCTGCACGACGATGTTTCATTTCACTGATGATGGGCAGAAAACGGAAAAAATGTCTCCAGAGCAATTCAACGAAGATGCAGCCAAAACTAACCCTGTATTAAATCTCTATGGAGAGGAAATGGCGATGATAATTGAAAATGTAAATAACTTCATGGTTGTCGCACGGCCGCAAATCACAAATACTTCAACTGTATCGACGACATGACGAGATGCGACTGCGAGGCAACGGGCCAAACGAAATGCAGCCTGGTTAAAACTGTGAACGTGTTTTTGTTCTGTGAAGTAAATAAAACAGGTCAGACACTCACGCGGGTCCGTGAGTGCGTCTGTCATTGATCTGTAGGAGTTTGAGTGTCCCTGAATTATTCATCTATTTTTCCTCTCCTGAATTTATGAATGCAAACAGAAGCCTGCAGATGATAACTGCCCTCAAACTCAGACCTCAAACTAACCCGAGCTCGAGAGCAGCAGGAGCGTTAAACTCTTGAGAATAACTTAAAGAAAAGCCAACAACACGTGATTAGGTGTCAAAGAAAACAACCTATATGATGAGAAAATTGCATAAAGTTTTGTGAAATTGTCTGTAGAATCAATTTAAATCAAACATATATTGACAGATTTGATTTCTCGCTGGCTACACGATGCGTCAGTCAGCAGGCGGCTGGAGTACGAGTGGATAAGGCTGTTTCCTGTCTATGAAACCCCTCGTTGGCGGTTGCAGGTCGCAGGGCGGGCGTATCAGCTCCTGACTGGTCAAACGCGGTGTCGGTGAATAATTCAGTTCAATAGTTCAACTCTGTGTTGGAGTTTTATGACAGACAGACGTGTGGTGTGGCCACAGACATGTTTCTTTCTTTTTCATATTTATGTTTCCTCGTGTTTGTTGTTTAATTTAATGTTGTGGCAACATCGGTAAGCGGGTGAGGAGGAGGAGGAGGAGGAAGAGGAGGAGGAGGAGGAGGAGGAGGAGGAGGAGGTCACGCTCCAGCTCACTGGATTCTGTTTTCACAAAACACGACTGGAAAGTGTCCCGACGTCTTGTTAGAAAAACCTCGTTCTCAGCTGCAAACTGTTGCAACATCCCAACAGAAAATACTGTTTCGTTGCCGCAGACTCAGCTGGAATATATCTTGATGTGGTTTCCTGCTTACGGATGTTAAAAACAGCGTCTCGAACTGTGTTTGCTCGCTTGGCAGCCAATTAGCCTATATGTCACGCCCTCCTCCTGCTGACATGAAAGTCAGCTCACAAACATGTAATCAGAACGTGATGTGACATAAATTGCAGAAAGGTTGACATCTGATGCGCGGGGAACGTATTTATCCTGGTGTCTGTGACTGGAGACATTATGATAATACGATGGGAGGAAAGTGTGACAAACTCTCCACGATGTGTTCAAGTGAATCCTGTTTTTTTATTTACATTTTGCCGGCTGTAATTAGACCGAGCTATAACTCGATTCCCCTGCTGATATTCCGCCTAGAGCACGGAGGCCTTCAGGGCTTTGAGATTGAATATGTATGCATCTGATTTTACACATGTTTGCGAAAATTTTCTGCTGTGTGGGTTATTTAAGCGAAGGCTATTACGCACATTAAAGTCGAGCTGTACCTGTGCTGGGCGGCTGCACGCTGGAGGTTTGATGCCACAGCGAGAGGTCAGCCCCACTTCTTAAATATATATCCTCCCCTGCAGAGAGAATGCAAACGCATGCGCTTTACTTACACAACGAGCAAACTATAAGTGCTGATACGGCCCAGAGTTCCCTCACGTTGATTTTTATATGCAGTTGAGTAATCCTCAGATTGTGCCGTCGTGTGTGAATTCAGCCGAGTCTTGGCGCCGACTCGTACAATATAATCCCGCTTTGAGGATCATCAGAAGCGTCCGACCACATTAACATGACAATAGGACGTATTCAGAGACCGTAAATACCCTCAGTGCCACCTCAGTGACTTCCCTGCACCCTCAGCTCCAAACAGGATGAAAAATAACTAACAAAACTTCCCCCCGCGCTCTCACTGCATCGCATCTGCTGCACACTTCATCTTCAAAGTGCTCAAAACTCATTCTCATTAACACTCCCGGACAGGTTTTTAAAGAGACGTCGCAGACAAATTAAGCGTTGCCTCTCACACAGACGAGTCACTTTTACCTCTGATGCAAGTCAGACAAATCTTGCAATGTTCCTGCATGATCAGCACGCTAGAAAAAAAAAAAAATGTCTTTGCCGTTCGTGCCAAACCGTGTACGGCATTAAGAAACAGGTTTTATCTGGTGCTTGGCAGGCTCGACAGAAGAGTACACAGATTGTTGTGGGTAAATATATGATATGCCTGCTTATGTGTGTGTCACGGCTCTGATGCCAATCTGTCCTGTGAAAAAACAATAAAATGTTGTACCCGCTCACATAATGAGACATTTAATGCCACCACTCCCTTGTGTTTTCTCAGAGGACGGCTGTGTACGCTCCAACACAGAGCTGCAGACGTGTTTAGGTTCAGTTCATTACTGTATAACACATGCTAACACAGAAACAAGCAAATCTGTATGTTGTATTTCATCAGTAGCTTCGTTTACATGGATCCTAACATTCCAGTGATAATCGGAATAAAAATGCCTCGACCGGAAGAGATTGATCAGATCCGGACTGAGCTGAGTGCATTTTCCATCAAATCAAGAGTGGCGGCGTAAAGTTCTGATAATCCGATCAATAGGAAGATGTTAATCAATACTATTCTGATTTATCTAGTTGGGACGAATACTTTTTTTCTCCTCGTTAGGAGTGACATCACAGGTGACGCTGCTTCCAGGAGGGTTCACAAAAAAACATTTGCTGGAGGTCATAAAGGAGTTAGAGACCGTTGAACCAAAACAACAACAAGTGTTTCAAGCCAAAAACAGCAGAAAGTTGCTCGATCCAGAGCGGCTCATCGATGATCTGATGGGGTTAGGGTGACGATGTGTGAACTTGACTTGCTATATGTGGTTTGGATGTGGGATCCTGCTCCTACTCAAGAGGACGATCCATCCTGACAGGTAACGCTAACGTCTCAACGTCAGATTGAAGAAACACGGTGATGTAAATCTGGTCCGAGGTCGAGGTCTGACTCTCCTGCAGGCTCTGCGACCGGCAGAACATTACACTGTTACTGCTGTTTTTCATCTACGTTCCCACTAAACCATTTTCTTATTAGTAGTTTTTGCTTCACCCTCCAGCTGAAAACAGGCTTTTATTCTCCAAATGAATATTCTGGAGGAAGAAATTAGCTCATTTTTAAAAAAATTTTTTTTTTTACCCTGTAGTTACGTATTAAATATTCTTCTTCTCTGTCCAGACACCTGAGGAGGAGCAACAGGTATTTTTACACTCCGAATCTGTTTCTATCACCTGATCCCACAGTTTAATTACATGCGCTGTGAATCATTACGTGCAGAACACCCCCCCGCGTGGCTCCCCGCAGGTCAGCCAGCTCCTTCTATAGCTGCGGCTACTTAATTAAACACTGTACTCTGTTCAAGTGGGTTCACTGTATGGATCATTACTGCAATTACTAATGGTGATAATACAGGATGGTGACACAGATGACAGAAAATCTGACCGGGAGTGAAGGCCACATACAGGAACAGAAAAAAAAATCTGCAAAATGAATTATTCCTCTTTGTTTGTGGAAGTTTTCTTTCTTTATTCGATGTGATTTCAGTTGTGACAGAAACATAAAAAGAGTGTTTTTCTTTGTCTTACAGCAGAAGTCGGCGCGCTCAGGTGCACCTGGTGCAGCGTCTAGGATTGACTCGCTCAACAAAGACTGCAGACAAAAAGCATGATAGAGGCTGAACACTGTAAACCGTCAGAATAAAGACACAACAACTGAAACGCTGTTCCACCAGGAGATGAAAAGTTGAAATGTATTTTTAGATTTGAGCATCTAGCTGATGCAGATCCTGTGCTAAACAACTATTCCCCAGTCAAAGTGAAACTCTCATGCTTAAAGGTTAATTTTGTGTTTTCAGGTCACGGGAAGTACGACTGCACATATGAAAAAAGCAGCATAAAGGCTTCAGTGGCTCCAGAGGAAGCTGCATGTATAATCTGTTGCATCATGGGTAATGTAGGCGCCAGGGTTTGAAAAGCAGTCCTTGTATTCCATTAAGCATTCCATTAAAACTGTTGGTCTCATTACAGACAGTTTAGAAACATCAATACAACAGAATCAGAGATATCACCTTGTTTTTATCTTACACATTCCTCTTCCTTTTCAAAACATGTGGCCTACATTACCCACAATGCAGCTTTGCCATTAAGTGACATCACTGGAGGCAGTTTAGTCCCAAAAGTGCTTTATTGATAAAATCACATCAAATACCGACAAGAGCTGCAAACCAACAATTATTCTGATGACTGATTTAATCGTCTGATTACTGTCATGATTCATGATAAATAGTTTATTTTATATAACGTAAAAAAAAATGTGAAAACGTGTCGAAAGTGCTTCTTTTGTCCGACCAGCAGACCAAAAGTCAAAGATTCTTCATTTACTGTCATAAAGGACAAAGGAAACCATAAAATCCTCACGTTTAAGTGGCTGAAACCAGGAAATGTTTGACGTATCTGCTTGCAAAATGACTTAAACAATTCATCAATTATGAAAATATCTGCAGCTCTACTGCTGAGCTTTGCACATTAACAGATCAGAGTTGTGGTTAAAAGCTCCTGAAGGAAGATTATATCTGAACCTTGAGAGTTGATCAGTGTTTGCATTAAGTGTCGGCTTAGCAGGAACATAAAAATCAGACATACGACTTCTCTTATTTTTAAACGCGGCAGCTGCTCCGAGCCGTCCTGCTTCATTTTAAACCTTAAACAACATCTCTGGAGTCTGATGACGTCCAGGATTTCTGGAGATCCTGTGAGTCACGCTCATTCATACGTTTGTGTAGCGGCTGATTCACCTCTCGAGAGACTTTTCCCAAGCTTAAATCTGCTCGGGGAGAACAGAGCTTTTTTTTTTTAATGTAGCCTGGGGTTTTGTCAGCAGTTTGTGTCTGTAATATTTGATTCTTCATTTATTGAATGTGGTGGAAAACGACAGCGTGGGGACCCTGCAGCTGCTCGGCTCTGTCTGCTGTTTACAGCTGCAGCTGCAGCGGTGTGAGTTGTCAACTTTTAAATTAATTGCCAACTATTTTAGAAAATTGTTTAAACAACTTGAGTAATTTTTTATTAAGAAGAAAAAGCTGTTTCATTCCTTGGTACTGATGGTTTAAGTCTGTGGGAGCAGCAGAGTATTTTCTAGGAGCAGGGACGATCTGGGTGGAAGGTCCAGTTCAGATTTGTGCTAAAAATACATTAATATGCAGTAATGTAAGGAAAAGTGTTTAGAGATGAGTGGACATGCAACAGTTAATCCAATGACCAACCAATAATAATCAGTTTGTGTAAGTTCTTAGGAAGAAAAGTCGAAATTCTCTTATTCCAGCCTCTTAAATGTGAATATTATCTAGTTTCTTTCCTCTTCTATGATGGTAAACTGAATATCTTTGGGTTGTGGACAGAAAAAGACATTTGACGATGTTATTTCAGGCTTTGGGAAACACTGCTTGACCTTTTTTCTGACATTTAAGATTAAACAACAAATCAAAAAAATCAAGCAGATTATCAAGAATGTTATAATCATTAGCTGCCTGTCACATCGTCGTACCCTCGTGAATCATGACTCTTCATCCATTCTGATATTTGTGTTGCTCTCCATCTTTAGCAGCCTGTCGTCCTCCAGCTCACCACGGTGGAGAAGAAGCAGTCGTCCTCCTTTATCTACGTTCGTCATGTATATATATTATAATCTCAGTGCATTAGATATTACTGTCACTGTAATCTGTGCACTCTGTGATGACTCTCTGTGATGTTGTTTGTTGCTTGGAGAAGCATCACGGAGCTCATTTTTGGGCAATATCAACAAAACTGACTTGATTTGACTAAAAGAATTCAACAAGAAACAACTTTTTTGGATTATCTTCCACATGTTTGGTATGAATATGAAACTTTCCTCCGAAATGCATTGTTGGAAGTTGCACACAGCGATAATCCTTCCAAGAAAAAGCCTGACTAAAGCCAGGAGCGTCTGGCAGGTTGGGAGGAGTTGAAAGGAACAAGAATCACGGCCGGATTAAATCAGTGTGTTCGCAGGATAGTAATTAAAAATCACACGATCTGTTTCCAGAAAGCGAGAGCGCACTTCCTGGTAACATCTGCTGTAACGTCACAACTGAAGCAACAGCAGGAAAAAAGTTCTGTGTGACGTCCAATTGATTCATTTGACGGTCAACTGTGTGTCACTAAAAAACCCTTTCTTTTGTAAGATGAGGCGAAAGTGAGGGGGGGTGGAGCAGGATGTTCCGGCTGGATCGTCATGCCAGGACACGCTCTGTGGAGTTAAGTCATGGGAACGCAGCCGTGGTGCCACATGAGAGACGGGAGTGTTTCGTAATGACTCGTCCTGGCTTCCATACGGACACATGCAGGCGAGAAATGTGCTGTAAACTCCACCAGTTTCCTCTTACACCTTCTCCAACATGCTCGACATAAATCTCATCTATTAAACTAAAGATGTTGTTGATCTCTGAGAAGCACTTCTGAGTGAACGTCATCACCGCCTCTTCCCCGTCACTCCACCCGTCAGCTGTGCTTGTTTTTAAAACAGCTCTTCATGCAAAAGATCCTCTCCGCTCAGGTTTACTTTACTTATTGGATCACAGCGTATCTGCATTGTTATTTCAGCTCCTCAGGCAAATCATCACCAATTAAACAAACCGTGAACTGTGTTGAAACAAATCAGCCTCACTGTTTGTCGACATTCATGCACAAATGCAGGGAGGAATCGGTTGTTCTGTAGCGTTAAAGATCATTATCAGTCGGACGCTGAAGTGACGTAGATGCTGCAGATGTGTATAACGACGGGGGATTACTATCTATAACCCACGGCAAAGGCTAAAGGTGAGAGGAATCTCTCTGTGTCGGTAATTACGGCAGAATGCAGCATCTTTGCCAGGTGCAAATCCTTGGAAATGGCCTTCATTACGGGGGAAGCTTGCAGACTGTGGCTAAGAAGTGAGGATAATGACAGTGTGGGATTAACCCTGCTTTCCAACTCTCTCTTTACTCCTCTTCCTCCCTCCGACAGCCGCCACCAGCCAACCCCACCTCGCTTCTCAAAAAGAGGCCCTTCTCTCAGACAATGCAGAAGCTTGCCGAAGGGGGTTTTGATCATCCTGTGATGCGGCGCTGTGTGACAGGCCTCAGACACAGATATTTAGAAATATTTTTACTACGCTGCAGCCAGCCGTTACCTCTATCTCCACCTCAAAGAGCGAACGGGATGCTCGGATGTGTTTGTGTTTGAACGTGAGTGGTGCTTGTGTGTGTGTGTGTGTGTGTGTGTGTGTGTGTGTGTGTGTGTGCCTTTAAAATGTTTTTCATCTCCTCTCATTTTCCACCGGTACTTATGTCCCCCCACCACCTCCACCACCTTCTCAAAGTCAGGCCAAGGTTTATTACGAGGTCTGAATCAGCCAGCTTTTTCTATTTAAAACGAAGTTTTCAAGCATTTGAAAAGGAGGGATTAGCGCTTATTTGGTGTGGAAAATGTTTTGGAAAATCCACTTGAGTGCTTTCTAAAAAACTCTCCTCGGTAACAAGAAAAGGAAATCTAAATAACAGGTCTCGCATCCGAGCGTTTGGTGATCGGGAAAGCGGTGAAGAGCTTTTATATTTCCTATCCAAGTCTGTTTATTGAGCATGCTCTGTGTTCATTAAAGTAAAATCCTGCATGAATGTGCTGCCATAATTAAAAGGTGAGGGTTTGTATTGTACCCGCAGCAACAAAATAACGTGGATTAAGATGTGTTACTGAAAGGTTTAAATGGCATCCCTTCTGTGACGGTTGCCGTACGGAACAGGTGGTGAGCTGGTGAATTTATAGATCACAAGAATGATTTTGCTTGTAGGATGAGACGGAGAGCCAGAGCGCAGGCTGAGGGCTCGCTGGGTGGTGCAGGTGGAGACTCCAGGTGTGTACAGGAGGATGGCTCAGGCAGCTGAGGGTTGTGAGGAGTGGTGGCACAAGAAGACTTTGTAAATACGTAAACTTGAGAGATCCTGAGAGCACCACAGGAGCAGAGGGAAGATCTGGGTTTAAGAGCAGGTGCTGATTACACTCAACGTGCTGCAGGTGTGTGGACCGGCACCACAGCCAGCCTCACCAAGCACCTCCGAAACAAAAAGCACAAAACACTGACCACAACTCCCAGATCATAACAGCCTGGTTTGTTTTCATCTTTAGAAAAAGATAATAATGAGAATGTTTCGCTACAAATCAAATAATCCACATTCTTGTAAGCAGATGACGGCGTCACAACAACAAAACGTTGGAGGAAACAAATTACAGCCCACTCAAAAGAGGGTCACGGGTCAGTTAAATGTATATAATATCAGGTGCTCTGAAAATGTGTTTACAGGTGTTTCAGTTCAGTGTAAATACCTGAAAACGTGAGCCGACCTGCAGAGCAGATGTTGAACTCTGAAGTCAGATGTTCGACGTCAACGGTGTCGCCTGTAAAACACATTTCTGTGTAAAAAATGTGGAACACCTCACGGATGTGGATATGCTTTTTTTTTTTTTTTTTTTTACTTCTGTCTTCAAAGTGTTATTTGCATATTTTATTCCAAGGGGGGAAAAAGTCGAGAGCAGCCACAAGACAGTAAGTCAGTGAGAACGTCTGCGAGAAAACCCGTCGCAGCAAAGTCTGTTCCTGAGCGTTGATCTGGGCCGTAGAAGAGTTTTCTGAACCATTTCTTCTTCTTCTTGCTCATGAGATCTTCCAGCTGGGGAAAAAAAAACAAAAAACAAACTGGTAGACTTTGGGATGAGGGAACCGGATGTTTCAAAAATGCTAACGGACAGTTTCTCATGCTCACAAAAGTATCTACCGTCAAATAAAATGGGACTATGACAGCTTGCTGTATCTGTAAAGTACTTGCTGTCTCTCTCTATATGCTACCATACAACATTTTCTGAAATAAGGTCACAAGTTCAAGAACGTCATCTGTCTCTTTATCCAGATTCACTATAAATGTTTGTTAGACCTCTTCAGCTGACAGCGTCTGTGCCAAACATGTCATTCTCATAAGAAAGTTTTAATCCACAAAAACTACAAAAACTAATAAACAAAGCAGAGAGACAAAATAAAAAGTGTTTTTTAACACGTTTGAATTGATGTCAGTCAGGACGTTTACATGCACAGACAGCTGCAATTGTCCGAATATACATGCTAGTGAGAAAATCAAATTACAGGCTGGAGCACGTCGTCCGGTACGACAGGTAGAACCACCTCCAGCTGAACTCTTTACGTCACCAGCAACAACAGAACGTAAGCAGAACGTGAAATCCGAATCCGATTAAATCGAACGTTTACATGCAGGAGTAACGCGACTATCAATCTAATAATCTAGGTGTTTTAGTCCGACTATAAGAAATCCGATCCGGTCCGATGTTAGTCAGACTAAGGTGTATACCTGCATCTTAAAGATCCGATCCTAGTCGGACTCACCCAGTAATTCGTTTTTCTTGAGTGTCATGTAAACACACTGACTAATGCACGTTCTATTGCTCATCTTGGCCTCTCCATGTAGTGATCTAGCACTGTATTTTATTTCATGTTCTGGTCTTTGTGCATCTGTGTTGTAATTTGTCTCCATTGCTATTTATCATCTTGTGTGTTGTGTCATTGGTTGTGTGTTTCTTAATACCTGGCTGCAATTTAATTCCCCCACTGTGGGATAATAAATTTGACTTGAGCTTCTTTAAGTCAGACACAGAGATTGTAAAAGTCCAGTCAGTCTCACGACCCGTCAGTTTTTTAACATCTGGTCCTTCTGAAGAAGGAGGACTGGACTTGGCCCGGTTTGTAGGATCTGTTGTGTTTAGCAGAAATCCGTCTTTGTGTCATCCTGCTGACAAATCAACCAAACAAAGAACACATGGACGCTGATGAAAAGGACGGGGGGCGACATGTCAGCATTTTTACACGCCTTCTTTTCTTAATCATATCATGTTGTTTTTAAAATAACTCTGTTGTCCAAATGAATTATTTCAAACACTGTGTGGCCTAATTAAAACCCAGTCCGCTTAATTAAGGTTTTGTTTTTGTACGTTTGTGGCGACTTTTGTCCGCGCAACACTTCATTGCTCTTAACATTAATCTAATTAATTACATTATTATTTATTTAAACTCACCAGTGTGCAGTAAATACAGACACTGAGAGGAATATTCTTCTTCTTATTCTCTGGTCGTGTTGAACTTGTGAACTGCGGCTCACAGAAGGTGCGGCGGGTCGTCACGTTCACATTCAGCCGCATCTTTACATGACAGCTCGCTTTATTATCCTTCATATCATAATTACATCTTCTGTTGTTCGCTGTTTACCGCTGCACCAGCGCGGCAGCTCGTCGGCGTCCTCACAGTATGTCCATGTACGGATGTTCATTTGATGCTTGTCGAGGCCTGGAGGATGATTATCGCGGCCTGTGATCGATGTCAGAGCTAAAAGCTCATCTGCCGCATAGCCGACACGTCTTCGCCTGTCACTGCTGATTTCAGATGAAGCCGTCCGACTCTTTTTTTTCTTCTTTTTGCTGTCATTTAAACAATGGGTTCCTGTCACATGTCCGTTTAATCAGTCCGCCCGTCCTTCCATCCATCCATCTACTCGTCCATTGTTTAATTTCTGAAGACATTTCCTGCTAATGAGGACGTTACAGGTGTCAATCCTCCGCTGTCGCAGTTGACGGACAAACGTGTTGACGATTGTTCTTCCAGTTTTAACACGAGGACGCGTCAGATGTTCGCACAATGAGAGCAGCAGTATTTTTGGACTCGCTTCCCATCCCGCTTTATGGTAATGGTATCAAGCTGTTTCTCATTGCTTGGTACTAATGGCTACAGTCTGTGGTAATTGAAGACTATTTTTGTAGGCGCGGGGACTGTCTGGGTGGGAGGTCCAGTTCAGATTTGTGCTGAAAATACATTAATACGCGGTCATGTGGGGAAAAGATGAGCGGACATGCAAAGAGGACAAGACGACCAAAACTGTTAATCGAATGACCAACTAATGATAATCAGTTTGACGATGTTTTCAGGAGGAAATTCTGTGATCTGTGAATAATTTCAGCGTCTTTGCTTGTGACGTTAAACTGAATATATTTGGACATTTGAGGACGTCGTCTTGAGCTTTGACAATCTCTTCCCACCAAACAACTGATCAATTAATCAAGACAACACTGACCGACAGATTCATCAACAATGAAGATGGTCTTTAGTTGCAGCTCTGAGACAACGCGGTCGTGAAGAGTCACGAGGGAACAGGCTGTCCACTAACTTTGTGCACAACATGAGAGGTAAAGCTCGTGGCTACTGGCCTCAACACTGACAGCATGTGTGATGTGTTTTGACTGAGACTCCGCTTCCTCGGGAGCTCGCTGTCAGTTTCAAAAGATATTGCCTGAATGAAACAAAAAAAAAAGCTGCGCCTGTGCATGAAAACGGCGGCATCGCACACTGTGCGAATATCAGTTAAAGCCTTGGATTGTCAAACATATCAGTCAGAGCGGCGTTTTGATTGAGAACTGAAAAGGATCCTGTGAACAGTTGAAGGTGAAGCCTCTCTGAATAATTTTTAATTTTATTTAATAATTTCTTGGCATGTGTTAGGACGTAGGTGGGAAATCTTGGGGGGGGGGCACGTGAACGTTTTACATTTTTGCATTGCAAATATCTTAAAAATTAATCCGAACCAAGTTCAGTTTTCAGAGAAGCAAACAGAGGAAAAGTCGTGCGGACATTGTGGATTTTTGGACGACCGGTTGTGCTCGCTTTAAATAGTTTTACTGTACACCTGGAGGCGACGGGGCCGGAGCAGCGTGTGAAATTGTCTTTGAGCATATAGTGCGGCCACGGAGGACAGCAGTTAGGAGTCCAGCGAGGCCACTTACAAAGGCCAGCTGTCATACAGAGGTGCGCTGAGACGGGAGAGAAAATCAATGGCCGTAATTGCTCAATAACAGTCCGGCGATGGAGCGGCGGGCAGAGGGGACACGGGTCACGGCGGACACTGTGACATGTATTTGCTCGGTGTATCGGCACAGTTTGCACTCACAGCACAGCCACCGCCTCTTTACTGAGTAATAAACTGTTAGAACGAACATTATCAGCACAATCGCAAGAATAAAACGTCGGCTGTTTAAGCAGATCTGATCTCAGTAGGTACTTCATTCCAGAGCTGTGGGGGCCCCGACTGCAAAGACCTGATCCCATTTAGTCGGGTCGACATGAGGGCCGGCTCGCGTGTACCTTCTTTGAAACAATCGCTATGCACAGAAATCAAGTCAAATCAAAGCGTACGCAAGATACGATATGCACATGAACTGTAGGAGCAGCGTATATAGGCAAGTATATGAACAACTGCATTCACCGGACATGTGGGTCAACAGCAAGTACTCGTTTTGAAATCAGTGTGAAAGGTCGTAAACTAGCAAAAAAAAAGTACATTTCCTGCAGTTGACTCGATGTTAATAAAGGTAAAAGATAAGTTGAGGTTTTAACTCAATGTTCTTAGTAATTTGGCAATATTTTCATGTCATGTTGCCATATTTTGATAATGCAAAGCGTGACAGCTCCAGCGCGGCCGCCTGAGCTGATCCCTGCCGTTGTAGACGCTGCTCGTGTTTTAAGAAGCGTCCCGGAAGCATCTCTCCGCTCCGCTCTGCCGAGATTTCCAACGAACGTGCACAGCAGCTGCACCTGAGCTTCATCGAGCTGATGGAGCCAGGCAGGAAATCAGTCAGTGGAACGGTGCGGAGGAACTGGTCGATTTTCAAAATAAAATACCCTGTGCAGAACTGCAACAGCGCAACAACATCAGAAAAAAGACTGAAGCCATTTAACTGTGTGGCACACTCACCCATGGAAGAAGCCCGGAAATGAGCTGCTCAACAACTCCAGGGATGAATGTGATGGGATGAATCAGGATTATCACAATGTCCATAATCTACAAAGATACATATCACGATTATAATATGATTATAACTTAAGATCACATTAAGGAAGGATCTCTTAATGGCCGGTGTGAACAGAAGGACTGACGATAAGGAGAATGAACTGTTCACATTAGCACCTCGCTGTGTTAAAGCAAACCTGATCTGCCAACGTCTCCTTTAAACTGAAACCGGCTGAAGGAATGTGTTTTGGGTTTTTCTTGTGGTCTTTTGCATAAAGTTAGGAGTTACTTTAACGTTATTACCACAGCTTGTGTTAATTTTTCACAGCCGTCTGCGCCACCAGTCACCCCGATTTACTCCGGAGCCAGAAGAACTGGTATCCTAGCAACAGAAGCAGATATCCCTACTTTGTTTGTTCTGTCACACAATGCGTGTGTGTGTGTGTGTGTGTACTTTTGTACAATGAGCGTGTGCATGTCCGTATACATACAACAGAGCGTTTGCATATGCAGGAGCTCCACTATAGAAACTTGCTGTTAGCATGCAAAGCGACGCCTCGCTCCTGCCTGTAAAGGCTCCGGATTTATCGGCATGTGGGGGGAAAAAAAAGCTGTTTACAAAGTGCCCTCCGCTGTTACCAATGGCCATGATAATGCTGTCAGACAAGGCTTAGCGAGCCCATTCCTCTGTCTCACCTCACTTGATGGTGTTTACGCACCAACTTTAAAACGCGCTCAGCAAGCGCTGTGTGCCAATTCTGATCCGGTCCGACAGCAAACCTGCCCTCCCTGAGGTCGCTGGTGGAAGCATGCCCGCTGACCCCTTATACAGAACATTTCAACATTCCCACTGCGGATGTTTAAATCCACCGAGCAGGAATTTGAAAATCTAATTTACAACAACTGGATCTAATAAAATGTCGAAGAATGGATGGAAGGCATCCAGCAGTCCCTGTGAGGGATGCTGTGTGCTTTTCATTCAGTCTAATTAAATTACTGATGTACCCTGTGGAACCTCTTTAGATGCCTCAGACTTTCCCTCATGATATACATAAACATCCTCAAACATGATTTAGATTTTACGGCATTAATATTCAGCCCCGCACCTGATTCCACACGCCGACTCGGGTATCTTCTTTATACAAGACGGGGAAGCCGATATAAACTTTCACGGGGCAGACCGCTTAAAGACGTAACTCTCACGTCAGGTGAAGTCACACAAGGCTGTAATTGTTACAGTAAAAATGACTCACTGCTTGTTTATCGTGGCCATTTTGTGGTTTAGACAGCGAAACCAGAGACTATATAAAATGGGAGCGATGTGAAATAAAGGTTCAAACTCAAACGAGGGACATTGATTACGGTGTATTGACGGCAGCACCAGGACTGAGAATGATGTTCCGGAGGGCGATGACCTACAAATAACAACATGTCTTGTCATTTATTTATTCGGACCTGTCTGTGGAAATAACTGAATTATTGTTCAGATGGAATACATAGATGTTGCTGTACAGAACAAGGCCGTCTGCAGTGACACCACTGGATATTTTTCAACATTCCAAGTTGAGTTTGTGGCAATCAAAACCAAAACTTTCACCGGATGTTGGATCATCTCCAGCCGAGTTTGTGGTGACGGAACCAGGTGTTTTTAAGGAGACCTCGGGACATTTTCAACTGGTGACCAAAAGTCGTATTTAAGGCCAGATCGTTATGTTTTCCCGAATCTTAACCAATTGGTCTCTGCGCCTAAATCTAACCGGAGCACAAGCACAACTGAGTGACTAGAGAGAAACTGAAACTTGTTGCAAGTTACAAGAGGTTGCTGAACTCATCGGTGGTTTTGCAGAAACATACTTGGCTGGATTCCTTCTGGCGATCGTGTTGGAACCGAAAGGTAATTAAGGTTACGTTAAATTTTCTTTTCAGAGGAGGGTTGACTCTGCACCGATTTAGGGATCAAGTCAGGCTGTTGTTGTAAAGTTTGCCAGTTGTTTTTTAACTCAGGTTGTCAGGGCGTAAAACTAATGACGTGTTGATCTTTGCAAATCCATCGATAGTCTAAAACTAGTATTTAAATCAAATTTGAATGGTGGATTTGGAGCATCGTGACACCCATCTTGGATCTCGGTCTTTATTTGGATCTCATCTACACAACTGTAAAGATTTTTAACTGCATCTTGCACCTGGTGAGTACAAACGCGCTTCTGTGGTAGCTCCCGGTTTGATAAGTGTCTCTAAGAGCACATTTTGCCTCGATGAAACACACATCCACACAGACTCCCGATATGAAACTCACAGCCACGCTGCTGCGGCTGGTAGTAATTACCTCACACATGGTGATCCTGCAAGCATCAGCGGCCAAAACATAGCAGAGAAGAAACAGCTCTTACTATTTACAAACTGCAGAACTGAATCATTGCAAAAAAAAAAAAACAAAAAAAAAAACAACCCTTGACCAGTGTTTGGGCAAATTTGTGTAACCATAGAAACTATTCTATGATGTGAATGTAAATAGCAACCACGGCTAACGCTGCAAAAACTGACACTAAGCAGCTGCGCCTGCCGTAACCGAGTAATAATGACTTCAATGACGAATCAGCACAACGCGAGCAGCACCAACAGCACGTACATGAAAGTCTCCCCCGGCCCTCAAACTGAGCGGCGTCCCTCTTTAAAGATGGCTTCCAGATAAAGATGTTAACGCAGCTGCAAAACAGCCAGCAGGCATCTGTGCTCACATCGGACCAATCGCCCGTCTCTATCTCCGCTGCCACACGACTCCAACTTCCACGTCCTCAGCGCAGAGTTTGTCCTCATAATTGAAACAGTGTGAAGAAATGTGATTTGCGATAAGGTTAATCTTCACAGTGATTAAGCTTCTGTAATCTTACTGATGGACGGGGATCACACGTCTGATGCCTGAGATAACGGGGCCGGGGGCCCACGTGTTGTTGTTTTCTTTTACCCACACTTACAAACACTGAGTCGTCTCACTTAAAATGTAGCGGGGCAGACACGGTAGGATTGCTAACATCTGTTCTTGTTAAATTGCAGAGAAGTTTTATTGATCTGCTTGCTGGGGCCACATTCCTTTGCAATTTACTGCCATGGGAGGAAAAAGCAGAGGGTGTTTGCTTTTAAGGAGGATCACTAGTTCAGGTAGTTAATGCCCATGGTCTCTTTTATTCCCCTTAAATCTACCGGGAGGGGCACGTGAAGGGAATTCAAATGAAAACGGACTCCTCGCTCTGCCTCCTCTAAAGTCCAGTCAGCGAGCTCTGGGAGCTTTTGCGTGATTTAAGGATCATTGTGCAAGGGCCAAATTGGCTACAGATGGGTAGGGGGTCTGCAGCTTCATAACCTCACGGCTTATATGTATGGATTATCTGAGGTAAGAGCGCCATAAATTACGCATGGGAGCTTTCTTATACTTGTGACCCTGCAACCCCGAACCTGCCTGGTGTAATGGGATAGCTTGGGGGGAGCTGGTGGTTTCAATTAAGGAATGCTGGCTCGGTGATATCATTCTTCTTACCACAGGACTCGTACCTGACTCCTAAACAGAACCAATGCGAAGTGAAGCGGCGGCTTCGGTGGAGGAAAGTGTTCGGTTTCTCATTCTTGGATTGATTTTGCGTTTTTCTTGCATCCTTCAGGGGGGAAAAAAGTGCCCGAGGGATCATTTCACCTTTCGTTTTATGCGCATAAAGATTCAAACCAACTAACATCAAAACTTTTAGTGTAGGAGAATATAAACTGCATTCACTGCAGCTGATGCACGTTTTTTTTCCATTAAGGGTTCAGATAAAACCACACTGTTGTGGAGACGCGCTCTAAGCCCTCAGGCGTCGCGGAAATTAATTTTTTGAAAATGTGAACATCTATCAGTCACTGACAGATAAATGTTTGAAATCACCAGCCACTCAATAGTAAATCACTATGTTGTGTCTATAATCGAACCAGCCGCTCGCACATTTTGCCAGCAGTTGGCTGATGGCCCACACGCCCACCACGGCTTTTTGGCCTCTGGCTGGACGTCTTCCTCTGAGCAGCTGACTGACATTTAACAGCCAACGTTGCTGTAAAAAAATACGCTGTCAACGTTTGTGGTGAGCTGCTGACTGAAGCAAATGAGTGTTACAGCACTGGAATGTTCAATGAAATCAATTCGTCCTCTCCGTGTTGTGTTAGCACTGATCTGTAGCATTGCTCGTATCTATGGGCGCGCTCGCTGCATCCTTTGCTTTTCCTCTTTTATTTGCCTTAAATGTGACGTATTTCCAAACAAGCTCTGCTGCTTGTTTGCTTTGTCAGCCAAAACTGGCGGCGGAGGCGCTGCACTTGCCATCTTTAATGAGCTAACACTGTAACAAAATGGAGCGAGTGATAAGAAGACGGCACTTTGATTATGCGGGAGGATGCAGCGCTGTGTGGGCACGACGGTGTGTGTGTGTGTGTGTGTGTGTGTGTGTGTGTGTGTGAAAACTCGCTGTTGGAGAGAAAAAGAGACGGAGAAAGTTCAGCTGATCGGCGCGGCACTCTGCATGTTACCCCCTGTGATTCCAGACACAACATGGCAGTAACACGGGAAGCACTCAAACCACAGATGGGACCAAACAAAAGCTCAAACGTCGTCCAGCTATTTTCACTCGTTTTTTTTAGCGTCTGGCAGAACAGATTTTGCACCACTTACATCAGGACCAGCGTTGCCAGTTGGACCAGGAAAATTCCTGCTCCCCAGATCACACCATGTGGGGGGGGGGGATGCTGTCAGTGCATAAAAATAGATAATTTCTTCATTTTGCCTGAGTTGGTACTCAAGTCAAAATGAAACACTGATCATATTCTTCTTTGCAAAAATGTATTTTAATTTCAGCTTGTCTACAGCGACAGGTAAATCAGTGAGTCTTGTTTCGGTGACGATTGCGGAGCGTTATCGAGGAAGTTTAGGAGGCGAGCCGACAGCCCGTGATCCTGATGTGAACCGGGCGCTGGTAATAAATCACTGGACCCCTCTACCCAGTTTAGGTCCAATCACACCAGGAAACAGTTGTTTCCTTAAATTCTGCTCAGTTTGAAGCAGAGAGGGAGAACAAACTCGTCCTACTGCCAACTGCTACACTCTCAGAACATGGCACCGGGAGTTTATCGCAACGGTTTGTCGGAGGGAAAATATTTGCTGGAAAGTGATGAAAAGGTTACAGTGAGAGGTTGACACGCAGGCGAGAGAAAACCGCAATAAATCTGAAAGCTCAGAGCAAACTTTTCACAGGTTATTGCCGGTTTCATGGTGATGTTTGCTTTATTGGATTTTCTCAAGGTTAATTCCAAACAACATGTTTACTTCTGGAACCATACTTCTGTTCCAAATACTTGAGGTTTAATTGGCACCTTGTGTTGAAGAGCATGTGATGAATTGGTAGAAATACCTTGCATATTCTCTAAATGCCTCTGACAAATTCCTTTCTTACTGTGTCGTTGAGAAACACAGCACAGTATAATCTCCAGTATATGAAATGGACTCTGTGCTCTGGGCGAAAGGCGAGGTACGTAACGTATCGTTGTCCAAAGAATCAAAACAATGTCACGAAACTTGCGATTTACACCCCAAACCCAGTTCTTCAGCTGACACAAACAACAACACAACTGGTGTCGCTGGACTGTGACGTTGAGACGAAACACCCGGAGAAAACCCAAACGGACACGAGGAAAACATACGAACCCCTAAAGATCAAGACGACAGGTCAGAACTGTATCATTCACAGTGAGCGCAACCACAGCCTGGACTTGATAGCTCAGAGCAAACATGTCGGGTTTAACACTCGAGGTCAGAGCGGCGACGTCTTGAACGCAGCAGGATGTCATCACCTCGTCACGCAGCCGAGCGGTGTGTGTCTGCCTCATTACCTACGATGTGCCAGATGTCATGAATGTGCGAAACATTTCAGAACGAAAGGCAGTTTTTTTTAAAAATCTCTCTGTAGAGATGTTTAGCAACACTTAGCATAAGTCTAGAAGTAGAAAGGGAGGAATCGTGAGCTCCATTAGAGCTGCTGTGCTCCAACAACAGAGCTGTTTGCAGTGAATGTGCAGAAATGAAAACAAGAAATGAAAAAAAAAAAGCGCTGCTTGGTTTTTATCTGATTTCTAGAGCATGTTGGGTCATAATACTTTCTCCTTTCTGCTGTATCATCAGTATGGAAGAGGAATTCTGGTATTTTTAAATCGGGGTCCTGTCGTGCACATGATTCAAACTAAACAAACTTTTTGGAATCGATCAGTAAATCACAGCACGTGTTTCGTAATTTCATCCGTCAAAGTTACATCCACTGAAAGACAGAAATGACTCCTATGAAATCTCCCAAGATCTGAGTTATTTCAGGGAAATGTGAGTAAGAGCTGGAGAGAGGAGTTCGTAGTTTACCTAGAAGAACAGCCGGAAAGAATTCATTCAGTCGTGACTTGATTATTTAACTGATTTTGACAACATAGCTGAGGCAACAACTGTAATGTGCCACAGAAGCCAAATCCTGGAGAGCGGAGACGGAGCAGCTGTGTGGACGCAAAAAAAAAAGAAAATTCATTGAAGTGTTGAAGAAGAGCGGCTGGCTGAGTGTGGCTGAGAACACAAAGACACGCTGCAGACAGACGAAAGAAACTTAAATGTGATGGAAAATGGACCAAACTAAAACTAACACTTTTTTATTTTTTTTATTTTTTAACCATAACACGTTGCTTGAAGTGGACGAGCTGCTCTTCAGCCGCCGTTAACTGAACAATTCAAAGATCGATGAAGTGGTTTAAGTGTGTTCCATGCAAACCTCATTACCAATATTATCAATTCCAGGATGAGATTTGGATTCCAGGGTGCATGTAAACATTATTGATGCTCATTTCATTATCGATTCTCCTTATTGAGCCCTGATCAATCTTGGTCGAGCTGGCTGTAGCCCTGGAGCTAACTGTAGCATCGCTCTGCAACACAAAAACAAAAACACTCTGTTTTGTGAACTGGGAGCGTGGCTGCAGTCGGGTCTGTAGTCTGGTGGTGTGGCAACGTGTTTTTCTGTATCTGTTTCCAGGTGGCAGCCGGGCACAGTCTCCTTTAGGCTCTGTGCAGACGTCTGATGTCACAGGATTTGTTTTCACTCAGATTTGTGTAGTCAAAGAACACAGCTGCCCTCAGTAGCAGGCGTGCTGCTCAGTTCATCGCCGGTGAACGATGCTGACAGCCATCAGCTGCTAATCTCTGACCATCGTAACGTCGCGACTCAAACAGCTCCCACCAGAGAGCACAATTAAGTGGAGTGTCCCCTCAGAGCTGCCGTAGGGCAAGACATCGACGTCACGTCTCCATGTCCCGCTTATTATTTTCTTATTAAACCAGCTCAGTTAGGAAAATCAGAGACACTCGGTTAAATTTGTGGCAGCAGTGTTTCTTTTCTTTTCGCTGCTGTTTCTCTCAGTCGTGCAATTTTATTCACAGTTTTCCTGCCTTAGCCTCCTTGGTTAGTCGGCCAACGTTGTTTTATGCACATGAGGCAGAACAAAGCTGAGTTACGGTGCTTTTAAACATGGCACGGGGATGTCTGTCGGTGGTAACGTTTCCTCTGCAGGGTGACACAGTTGGAGACTCGTGTCAGAGCGGCGGTGGGAAACAGTGGTGAGCTAATACGCAACGCTGACTGGACGCGCTGCTCGTAAACAACGATGTCACCGTCCATCATGTTTCCACTCTTTCACCAGATGATCAATTTACTGACATGAGGACAAGAGCTGCTGTCATCGCGCTTTGTGAAATGAAGCCAAACTTTTTTTTCTGCACGTTTCAGTCGTGTAGACTTGACTATGTCATTGTTGTTTTGCAGTGTGCAGCTGCGACATGCTTCGATTGATTAACGGTATTGACAAACTTGTGGGTGTATGATTCCAACTCTCAATCCCCATTTGTGCGCTCTCGTCGTTAAGGGAGAAGTGGTTGAGTCAAACACAATAACTGGTGCTAGTAATCACCAGCAGGATCACTGGGGACGTCTGTCTCTTTCATGGCTGAGACATTATGATGTAATGCCACTTTAATACATGCATGATGTATGTGTGTGCGTCTGTGGGTGCGTCTGTGTGTGTGTGTGTGTGTGTGTGTGTGTGTGTGTGACGCTTGTGTTCAGGGACAAGAGACTGTAACAACATGTGACGTCTAATTAATGGCGAGCAGGGTCGTCATGATGCTGAGAGTTGGATTACATCACATTCCTTTCTCCAGAGATTCAGAGCCGCTCGCTGCAGAGTTTGAGATTACCACACCGCAGAGGAATGTACCGACATGTCCTCAACCTCCCCTCAACTGCAGCCAGAAAATTAAAAGAAAACAAAGCTGCAAGAAGTATTTCACAACACAGACACGCTGCTTTGTACAGAAACTCTTACATCATCACAGCTGACCTCCGTGTCATGTCAGATCCCCCACAGTGCCGTGCTGCGGCGTTAAGGAAGATCAAGATTAAGACGCTGCTCAGGTGTAACCAGATTCAAACAAAGCAGTTGGCAACTAATCGTGTTCATTTTAATAAAAAAAAAAAAAAAAACGAGTCGCCGTGGGCTGTGACGTCGCGTGCCATCCGTCTCTGTTACACTGACGGAGCTTTTCAGGAAAACTAAAGGTCAGTGTGTCTGTCGGGTGATCGTTTAAGTCTATGCAAACCCAAACGCGGTTTACAAAAACAAAATGACGTCCCAGCCAATTGCAATCAATGTTAAGAAAGCAATCAGCGTGTGATTAGATGTAACGCTCCCTGTTATTGATCCCACCCCCCCCGGCTCTCTGCACCAGGAGGCCGCTTCAAGTGCTCTGAATGAGAAGCGCTCGATCACCCGGTGAGGTTAAACACAGACTGTTACCACGGAGGGAATTGCCTCGGACAAACGGCGGAAGGAGGGAGAGAAGGAGGAGGGCGGGTGAGATAACCGCCTGTGATTCCTGGCTGCATCAACGTTTACCCGCCTCTGCCAACGTGTTGCTGATATATCCGTCACAAATGCTGTCAGGTTTTTTTCTTTTCCTCTTTATTCCCTTTTCGGTGTCAAAATTGATTATTTTTTTTCAAGTGCCTGGCAGACAACGCTTTGACACGGAAATCTCACGGCTGCTGCGATTTGACAAGACACTGCAGAAAATAACGTCTGGCCAAAAGAACAAATAAAAGAGAAACCAATATTGCTGTTCTGTTTTGACGCCGGTGGATAGATTGATTTACACAAAGTGATTCGCTGTCGTGGCGGCAGGTGTGAGACACTTTAAGCTCATACATGGCAGCTCCAGGCTGACGGCGTCTCACATGGTGATATTCATCACGTTGTTCATCCCATGGTTCACAAGCTCGTGTCGTTCATATTGCTTATAATTAACAAGTTTCTTATCCCAGCCACGAAATCACACCTTTATTAACAAGTGACAAAATCTATCAGTGAGGGCTGAGATGACTTTTCTTGTCTTAAAGGAAACTCATTATTTTAGGATAACGTTTCCGTCTGAACGAGGTGAAACTGCTCCGGGAGGAAAGGTGACAGAAGAGACCAGTAGACAAATATACCACAACTGATTTAAGTGATTAGTGGTGTAAAATCACTCCATTATTGCTTATTTAATGCAGCAGCCTGACAACATCGCGCATACATCGACTTGACGATGGATCTCTTCTAAATTTGACAGCAGCTGAGACAATTAACAGATAATCAGCAAATAAAACTGTACGCGACGGTAGAGATGGTGGCTAACTCGCTGATTGATTGATTGATTGATTGATTGATTGAGTGGCCCAGACACAGAAGACTGACTGGGAAACTTCTTTTGAAATATTTCCCAGTAGCTCTGTTGGTGTTCAGTCGACGTGTCCGATCTCAATTCCTGGTATCAAACAGATTCCTGTGCACGTCTGTACGATGGTGCTGACCTTCAAGGCCGTCAACAGAACTGCTCCTGTCTACCTCCAAACACTGGTCAAACATCAGCTGGCCGACTGGTTCAACCATCGCTGAGAGCAACAAAACCAGCTCAGCGAAGTCGCGACTCTTCTCTGTTTTGGCACCTCAGTGGTGGAACGAACTCCAACGTCAGGACAGCAGAATCACTCTCCGTCTGCCACGAAAGACTCAAGACTCATTTGTTCAGACTTCACCCCCTCATACCATGACTCCCCACTGATGCACATGCGGCGTTGTCTGGTTCAGGTTTCGTGTTAAATAATACAAATGCTGCAAATATTAAAAATGTATTTGTTTTTGGGAGCATGTTTTGCTGTTTGCCGTCTCTATTTGTTACATGTTAGGATGTGACAACAACCAAAGGCCAAGAATTGTCTGCCAGCGTCTCAAAATAATTGCCAGCGACAGTCTCACTCCCGGAGCAGTGCAGATTGCAGTTTGCTTGCCTTTTTTTTGTGTGTTTGGTTGTTTCATTTCTGCCTCTCACACACGGTTTTGGCTCCAAAAGACTAATCAGATTGAGAGGAAACAATTTGAAAAGTCTAAATCCTTTTGTGTGTTTTCATTGAACTAATGTCCACACCAGCTGACCCAGAGCGGAGCGAACTCGGTCCAGTTCAGTCGGATCTCTCATCGCGCCTTAAAAAGCTGCATCCGTTAAAACAAAATGAGAACGGACGTGTTGCTGCTGACCGTCACCTCCCCCTGTTTGCACATGGCTTCACAGTTGAAGGTTCTTCCTGAGAGTTTACAGTCTTTAAGTGTATTAAAGTGTATGAACACGAGAGATAGCAGGTAAACCTGTGAGTCACTCTGCACTTCTAAGCCGATTCTGTTGAAAACTCCTGATCTTGCAATCCTCAGGACCTTGTTCAGACCTCATCAGCCCCGACACACACACAGAGCGTGACCACCGCCCCTCTTCAAACGGCTCGTATGTGTCCCCCTATAAGGCGAGGCCGCTCACCTCATCTGAGAGATTAGAGCAGGCTGCAGAAGTGGGATTGGTCTGGGGGAAAAAAAGTCACATCTCTCAGTTTGAGGTTGAGTCACTGCAGTTTACGGAGTTAAAAAAACCAAACCCTGTGATGGTGTCTTTGAGGGGTGTCCACTAGCAGATGGCAGCGTGCAGTGGGGTGCCATTTGCTTCGTTCCTATCTTTGCCCCGCACAGGTGGGTGGTGGTGCAGATCTCTCTCCCTCCGCTTTCTCCTCTGGGGAATCTTTAGCTGGCCGAGGTTTGATATGGCACAGCCCCAGCCAAATAATCACAGCTCAGACGGAGGGGGGTGTGCAAGCCTTTACCCCCAGCGTCCAGGGATTTGGGAAAAGTAGTCTCGAGGGAGGGGGGGAGGGCTGGAGGTTGGACGCCTGGCGAGTATCGTTTCATAGACAGATGATGAATGTGGAATGGGATCAAAAGGGAGGATTTTGGGCCGAGCGGTGGTTTTCACAGTGGTGTGCGGCTGAGTGGCTCGGCTTCTCAGCGCGTCTGTGTTTCTGTCATCTTTTTTTATCTCTTCTTCAAAACTCTTAGTCTTTGTGATCTCTTCCTCAATCCGCTCCTTTTCATCCGAGTTATTTTCCCTTTTATCCTCGCCCCAGTTTTTTGTCTGTGAGAGGCGACGGTGTCGGGGCTCAGGGTTTGTCCACGGGCATCAAATCAGCTTTACTCAATTTTAGCTGACGGCTCACTCTCATCTGTCAACAGTTGCTTTTCTCCTCATCCAACAAACACCGTCAGTAATTACCCTCATCATCGCCCTCACTATTATTATCATCAGCGCTATCGCCATCATCTTCAATCATCGGCCCTATTTTGGCCATTCAATCCGTCTTTCCTTCAAAACGCTCTGAAAAATCAGAGCACAGTCATTTTCACAGTATTACGGGCTGAATCTGACTATCACGGCTCTCAGAATAACAGGAAGCAGAAATGTATTTCCAGATCTCTGAGCACCACTCCGGAGCAAAACAGCAACAAAATAGAGGGTTGTGTGCAAATTGCAGCTTTAGCACGTCGAGGCAAACACTTTTAACTACTCAACATGTGCCGCACCTGTGGAATCTTTTCACAGCGTTCAGACCAGCAGCCGAGATGACGAGAGGTGAAATCATTTGGCAGTGCGGATAAAACGGCACGCGGCTTTTTCTGCTTTCGTGCTGCACTTTGTGGGCAGCGGGCGAAAGATAATTAACAAATTATCTCTCTTGTTGTTGCCTCAGGTATTTTCCCGCTCGTTATTGGGGAAACTGCGAAACGTTAGTTGCTAATTTAAGACTGAGCCTCATCCAAAGCTGAAATGGTGCATAATTGCACAGTGGGAGTGTTTCAGCAGAGAGGGAAGCAGCTCTTCTGTCAGAGCTGCCCAGCAGAGATCCATACAGTGACAGTTTCTGCTGTGGTGTCGTTTCATGAGGGATTTATGAAACCCTGAAGTTAATTTATGGTCTCCACATACAGGAATTTGTGCGTTTAAATGTATTAATTCATTATTTAAAGCTGTTGGCTTTTAAAATGAAAAGGCTGCAGATCATTTAACCTTAATTTCCGGTTGTGTTTCAGCAGGTTGAGGACACCAGCGGACGTTAGAGAGACCTAGTGCCTCCATTTTCTATTCACTCCACCGAGAATCCTTTTTTTTTATTGAAAATTGATTTTGAAATAAAATCATTGATTCTCTATTGAATCAAACACCCAAGAATCAGATTCAAATCCAGTCGTGAGATTGTCAGAGATTCACATCCCTACATACCGTTAATGTTACTGTTTTTCGCTTGAATCTTCACTGTTTGGTAATTTCTCCCAATAACCTCCCGACGTCACACTGACAGGAGAGTTACGGAGTTGTTGCTGTTGTCTCTGTGTGGGATGTGTGTTGTAGCACCTGGCAACCCCAAAACCAGAGGTCTTAAACTGAATTCTGAAGTGGTTTTAAAGATGTCTTTAAAAAGTCTGTTTTGGTGGAAAACACCTGATCTACCTGACATTGATACTAAGAACATCATGTCGGCGACTGAGACATTTCATTTCCAGAATCAAACTGATTTTAAGCTCCGTACACCTGAAATAACACAAGTCAACTCTGACAGAAACACAGGGTTGTCCTCAACATGACAAGACTCGAGCTCCACGTCCATCAGCAGATGGAGTCAGCTCAGTTGTCATGGAGATTGATCTGCCATCACATGAACTCAGGAGCTGTTTGGATTTCATCCACGCTGCATGGGACTCCTCATCCACGTTGAGTTGACTGTAAAATCGAACCTTGTGAACCTTGTTTACAACCACTTCCGCGCAGCGTTTTAAAGGTTGAGTCGCCCATTTTGAGAATAGAAGTATTTTTTTTTTTGTCATAGTCAGACTTTTATGAAGTTTCTTCTCACTCAGCGGCTCACGAAATTGAGTGATTTTATAAATGGAGTCCAGGGAATTTCCCTCTGTCTTCATCTCCTCGCTGTTGTTGACTGTGTGGTTGTGGCTGTTTGCAAAGAAAATGCTTTCAGATTGTTGTTAATGACTGTTAACGGCAAATTAATAAAAGAAAGATGAATGCTGAGCAACATTTACTGGGACGTCCTTACATGTAGACCCACCTCAGCAACCTCCACCACCTGCGACTGACTTCTAGCGACCCAGCGGATCAAGACGGGCCAAAAAACTGGATCAGTACATCCCTAAATCCAAGTCAGGGTTCACTTGGATTTATATTTCAGCCACATCCAACAGCCTCTAGAAATAAGCCCAGACCTTTAATAGGTTTACAAGAAAGAGAGATGCATGTGGATCCCAGGAAGAGTGGCCTGAAACACTGAATTCATTTTCCACAAAGAGACACCGACGAGCCACCAGGTAACTGCAGAGCAATTCCGTCGTCCGCAGCGGTGGCCGTTCCCTCACTTACGAGGACGGATCATCTGATGTGGCAGTGCTTCAGAGAGATGTGACGACACAAGCAGGAGGGAGTCATTTTCTTCTCAGCAGGCGGCTCTCAGTGTGCAGAGACCAGCACTGTCCGTGTGAATAATACGTCTTCATTAGCTGATATATATATATATATATCGGTGCCGGACCACCGATCACCTCGTTCACAGTCGTTTTATAAATATGAGTCAGGAGTGATAACGTGTGTTTGTCGCCGTGTCTTTACGAGGACTGCACCGCTCGTCTCTGTGATTAAGGACATTAGGCCATAAACTTTTACGGCACATGGTGAATAATCGTCTGTAGGAAGGTGACATCCCTCCAAAGAGATCTAAAGAGTCAAACATGAATCACGCAGCACACGGCAGCATCTTTACGTTTATGACACGATGTTTGTTTCATAGGATATCAAATACCACTTCTTGAATGTTTTTTTACACAGCGTTTGCTGGTAACTGACATGACTGAGTTGTCCGACATCCTCATCTTTTGACTGTACGGCCCCTGAAAAGATGGTTGTAGACATACGACCCACACGTTCAGGTGTTTGCTGATTTTGGTTCAACCATCTCTTGTCGCTGCACTCGGGGAAATGTTCCTCCAGAGTGATGTCAGACAGCTCAAGAGTTACAGCTCGTCATGATCCCCAAGATGAAAAGAATCTAGTCCTCACAAATTGCTTAATCCCCAAAATCCCCAGAACTTGTTTCATTTGGCGATCATGGCATGTAACCAGATGACGGAGCTTCAGACTTTCTGCTGTGCGATCCTCAGTTTGTGAGCGTGCTCAGTAAAAATCATTTTCCACCAGTGAAAGAGACCAAAACATCAGTCAAATCAAAACAAAACATTTGGCCTTTGAATCTTTTGAATCACAGTTGGCCCCAAATTTCCCCGTTGGCTCCAAAAATATTATGTCTGCAGAGAGAAAAAATAAACTCAGGTTGTGTAATCAGAGAACACAAAACACTTTCATTTCATTTTATGAATGGGAAAAAAAAAAGTCAAACATTTCTTCAGGAGCTTCATTTGTCTTCAGGCTCCGACCACAGACAGGAACTTTGAACTCTTTTGGTGTTTGGTGGGTGAGAAGTTTTACCTGGTGATTAGAGGAAGACGTACGTGTTACAAAAAGAGTCACACAATGCTGACATTTGCGGTGCAACGTGGTTAACAACGAGCTATTGTCTGAGGCCCGACAGTCTTTGCATACAAACAAGTTCTGGCAGAGACTTTCATGATGACAGCGACTAAAAAGCTTCCAATCAAATGTTTGACAACAGCAGTTTTCTGGACAATGAGCTGCTTCATTGTTAGAACTAAAGTCGAGCTTTGAAGTCATTCTTTTGAATTTTGATACTTGAGGGTTTTATTTTTTTTTATTTTGTGAAATGATTATTTTCAGTTCAGGCTGGCTCAAAAAATATGCAATGAATAAAAGCAAGAAGTAGAAATCGACAGGAGAAAAAACTCAGTTGAACAATGAAATAATGTTTTTTGCTTAAGCCGTCCAAAAAGTCTCTTAATTCTCAGCTAACAGGCAGCTGTTTTATTTGGATCTCTGGTTCTACCAATTTTTGTGTCCAATATTGATATTTGGGGAGAAAAAAAAATAGCACAATGATTTTTCTCTTCCTTTTGTCAATAACAGAACAAACTTTGTGATGTTGTAACTGTTTCTGAACGACATCCAACGGATCTTTGGCATCTCTGCAACAGCTGCAAGTCCATTAAATCACCAGAGTTTGATAATCCATTATTTTTTTTCAGTAAGTTTTCAGTGAAGAACGTCAAACATTTGTTAGTTCCTGGTGAGTGAACGAAGGGTCTTTGGGTTCTGGACCAGACGTCTGACAAAAGAAACTATTCTGCAGAGTTTGGTGAGCGCTACTCAGGATTTAAATAAAATGTAATCTGCTACAAAATGCCTGCCTTGGCAATTTACTGGCCTTTTCATTCTTGAGTTTCTCTGATTCTCCTTCATCTCTATGACTACACATCCGCGTCGAGGCTGATGGTTCTTTCTATCGAGTTTATTCTTGGAAACGGCAGCGGCCACACGTAGAAACGATGGAGGCAATATGGTATTTATAAAGCGGATCTGTACTTCACACATCTTTCAGACTTTGTAACATGTTTTCCCAGAGATGACTGCTGGTGAAATGTTTAATCGTTTATGTTCAGGTAGTTTTACTGATTGTGTTACTGCCTTTCAGGCCACACGACGTTCAGTAAATGTCCCTCAGAGATTCGTTTATAACCTTAATGTAAAATTATCTCAAGTGATGACATCTTCCCTGATTATGATCCTTTTCTTATTATCCTGAATTGTGACGCACTAAAGTCTGTGTCATTATACTTTTTATAGATTATTATCACTGATGATCTTTCTGATATTTAATAATCATTACTGATGTCCGGGCCCGGAGCTATAAATAGTGGCAGCCGTGCGTAATGGTCGTGTGTAATGACAGCTGTTCTGCTCCGGCTGAATCGCTGATGACACACAGACGCTCGAGCTGCACTTCGCTCCGTATATTCTGTTCTTCCAGGTGTAATGAGCAGTGAAAAGTACCGACGTACAAACGGACATTAAAGGCCGTTTGTATCCGTCCATTTCTGGATAATTGTGCGCTCGTAAGTGTGAAAAATCAGCTTCATAAATCCGAAGAAAGGAAACCGTATGTGTGCTCCTGTATTGTTGTAAACTAGCGAATCAGTCAACCGTGTTTTGTCAACAGCTGCCTTTTTGCTTTTTCTCACTTACTTTAAGATTGTTTGGATTCAGGCAGAGCACCTGGCAGGAAGAAATGAAAAGGCAGCGTTTTTGAAGAAGACAAATCTTTTGTTTATCATTTGTTCCGAGAAATGTACGTTCCCTTCTCCATTATTTATCTCCTGCAGAGCCCCGACCCCGACCTCTTCCCTCCGTCTCTGCTGTTCTCTCCTTTTACATGCACCCAAATATTTAAAGAAAAGATCGACACCAGCATCTACCTATACAAACACATAACAGTAAGCCTTGATTAAGGCAGGCGTGTTTTTTGCGAACACGAGCCTGAATTCAAAGCGGACGGGAAAAAGCTGTGATTAATGAATCCATTTGAATTCCACCGGTGCAACGTGTTGTACTCAAAAACTTTTAAATGGCCGTGTTGTGTTACAGACTCAACACAATGAGCGTGTCACAGCTCCACATGAAGAATATTGCATGACACGCACTCATTTGTCTCCCTATAGAGACGCCTCTAAACAGGTTGCAGACAAGCTGCGGTTCTTCTGCGGTGCATCGCCTGGGACGCCGCCATCTGCTTGTGCACACGAGCTTGTATCTCTTTGTTGGAAGACAAACTGGTGCCGGAGTTACTTTATGTTGCAGTCGGTGTCTGTGTGTAGCTACACAACTAGGAAAGTCAACAGAAACTGGCATGAGATCCGATGACTGTCGGCCTCACCGCTGCAGGAGTGACTCACCAGGTGTGTTTTCTTAAGATTACATTTCTGCAACACCCAACGTGTTTCCCTGCACGAAAATATGTAATTAATATTGTTTGGTGAAACGACCCAGCTGAGCTCATTTCACACACCTGGGATAACAAGTTTCATTTAACCTCCATTATGTTTAGGCTAATAATAGTGTGGCTCATACTTGAGCTGCAGGACGCTCCTGGATCTGGATTTTTGTTTGGATCCTCATCAAATTGTACCCGATCACAGATACCAGACACCTAAAAATGCCTGATACATAATCAAGATCCACACGTTGTTCCCTGAGAAATTAAAGAAAATGTCGAAAGTCCTCAGTGTTAAAGCAACAAACAACATGTGGATCCGTCCCTTCATCCAGATCCGCACCAAAGTTTAGTCCGGTCCGAGATTCATCCTCCATCCAAGTTTAGTGGAAAATTTACTGAGTAGTTTTTGTTTTTTCCTGCTGACAGATCAAAATCAAATATCAAAAAAACAGCTTTTCATCCGCAGCGATATTCAAATGATCTCACTGCAAATGTTTATTGGGAAACGAGCATCGCCTGTGTATCAGACCTCTGCCCCTGCTACAGACTGTCGTGAGTCTAATATCAATAATGAAATACAGCTGAGAGACAGTCCCAATAATTACCTGCGCCCCGCTTCTCATTCAAGAAGCCAGTTCTATAAAAAGCCTGCTGTCATTTTCATCTGCCGTCATAAAAGTCAGAGAGGAAAACGCTGCTCCAGAATTTAGGCTTCACCTGCTTCTCACATTTAATAAATCTGTGACCTTTAAACATATTAAGCTCCGTCGCATTTCTAAACTCATACACTTCTTTTGGCCTGAGTGCAGACTGTGGTTTGGATTAACCTGTTGTTGAGCCGGATGCCAAATATTTGCTGTTTTGCTCCCTCAAGTACAGAACAATGAATTCTGCACAGTCGACTGGGAGACTTCACGCCGAGCTTTTCTGTATATCAGTCACTGACCCCAGCGAGTGGACGGACGGACAGACGGACGTTTCTATAGCTCCAGTTTGCTGACAGCTCAAAGAGCTTTACAGCACTTGCTGCATTCACCCATTCACACAGTGGCTCAACTGCTCATCGGGAGCAATTTGGGGTTCACACCAGCAACCTTACGATTGCCAGATGACCCCGCTCCACCTCCGCGAGCTGCAGCCGCCCTGCAGCTTCCACCGTTGCCATGGTAACCGGTGTCCAAATCACTTGTGGAAGGAGGCAGGCCCGATGTCGGCTGCACTGGGGGGGAGAAGAGCTAAAAGGCTGATAAAGAGAGCGAGAAATGGTTGCACCTCGGTGCGCACATGCAAAGATAACAAGATAACATCATAATGCAGGACCGATAGATCCATATTCTACTTTAAATGCAAATGCACAAACAAATTTGCAAGAAGACAGAAGAAATAACTGCACGGACACACTTCACCTGGGCGAGCCTCCCCGGGCCTGTAAGCACATTTGGTCGACCCATTTAAGCAAAACGCTCTCTGCCATCAGTACAGGCGACGATCTGTCCGCGCTCACCTCCACCTGTCTTCTGTCCATCACACGTGTTCTGTGGACAGAGACGCTCGCTGGTGTTACATCCCTCCTGTAAACACTCTGACTGTGATGTTAGCGCTCCCACATGCAGTAATGTGGCCCTATTTATGGGCTTGTTTTGCACAAACATGTAAGTCCACCTGGTTCTTGTGATGTCTTTGATCGCCTTCATAATTAACAAGCTTCCTCCACACGTGGCTCACCTGCTGTTATGAACCTTAAACACGTTTATTGTGTTTATTGGTCTCCATTATAAAAACACGCTGCCGGCTAAGAACGCAGATAACGTCGCTGGTGGAGAAACAGAAAGGAGAGACAAGCCAGTGTGCACGCATTGAGCTGGATAATTAAAGCAACACTATGTAGGAGTAATAACAACAAACTCTTCAAGCGATGGAGAAGAAATTTGATTATTTTACTTTAACTCTCGAGTCTGAACCTGAGGCATTGTTGGCAGTTTTTGTTGCACAGAGAAGGAACAAAACACTATTGTCACGGCATGAAGATGGAGAAGATTGAGTCTCAAAGAGAACTGAAAAACATTTCTTTTTAAATGTATTTATCGTGTTGTTCGAGACAGAAGGAAGACGTCTCAGGGCTCATTGTGGAAGCCTTGACATGTTTGTGGTTGTTGGTGTTTTTCTGCTCTTGAGATTTTATGTTCTTCTCATTATGTCAGATACACTCAACTAAAAGCTTCTCTGCGCAGGCTTGCCTTACTGCTCGCGGCTGGAAAAACAAGAGTATGTCCTGTTTTTGTTTTGTTTTTTTCCAGTTTTCGGTGCTTTGTCTTGTGTATTGCAATGCACTAGTTTGAATGTACAGCATGGTTAATGGATTGATCAGCAAACATGTAGTTTGACATCAAGCTCAAACTGTTCGATAAACACATTTGTTATCGAGGTGCATACCAGAAATAATCTGCTTTATTTCCGCAGTATACATTGTTTATCAAATTATACTGGAGAGCAAAGAGCTGCACATCTGCATCAGGCCACAAATAGACTCTCTCACTTGATCAGCCATAATCAGGTCAGAAATATTTTTTTGGGCACATTTACATCTAAAACAGACTTCACAATATCTTCACATCACCTCCCCTGGTCGACCTGTTTACTATAAAAAGATCACAAACAGGCAGAAGTGCTACTTGTCCGCTTCTTCTCCTTAACGAAGGCCGCAGGAGTGAAGCAAGGTGGGGAGGAAAAAAGGGAATAAGTTTTTAAAAAGCAAGAAGAAGAAGAAGCACCTCATCAGCACTGTTCTGCAGCCGGTAATGATTCCATGAAAGATCACACAAACGAGAGCGAGGCCCCTTTTTTTATCAGACGCTTCAAAGATTCCTGAGATTCTTGTGGCTGAAGCAGACGTCTTGGTGATAATTCATCATAATTCAAAGGTCTTCATTTGATCTTTAGGAAAATGCCAGAATGCAACACCTCCTTTCTTAAAAGGCGCCCTCATTTTACAGTCTGTATGCCATTAACTTAACTTAGGGGAGAAAAGCAGAGAGTAATAAAGCTGCTCCAGATAAATTAGGGAGATTTTGGCCCTGTGCGTCGCGCAGTATTGATGAGGTGGAAGTGATGAAGAGGTCCAATCAGCCTTTTGATCATTTACAACTTCCTGTACACGGAGAAGATCAGTTAAATCCTTCCCCGGCTGTCTGATGGTTGGAGCTGATTGCTCAGTGGATGAAGGAGATGACATTTTGTAACGTCACAGTGGAAAAAACACAACAAAGTGTTTTCCAGTTAATGATGTCTGACTAGGACAAACACGTGAAGTTAATAACACTGATCATTTCGTTACAGTGATGGGAAGCCTTTGGTCCTCGGCAATCGTTTGGGATCCGCTCACCACCCACTCAAACGCTGCTAAAGACCGAGAACGCGCCCAATCGAAAATGTTTATTTCTCTGATGGCAGTGGACGCCTCGACACAAAAACTGCTCAGGAATCACCTGAAGAACGTCGACCCAGCTTCCAGATTCTCAGGGTTCCTATCTGAGCGGGTACCTGCAGGATCTGGAGCTGAACACATCTCCAGAACTGCTGCTGATGTTTCCCTGTGACCATATTCAGTCAGTCACGTGCTCCCACAAGTTCCCTGCAAGCTTGAAACATCTTGACTTCTGTGCCAGGTGAACAATTTTTATTGGACCGAATGCCTAAACTCCAAAAACAAACTGTTCATTTGCTTATTTGGACGATGGACGTTTGAAGGGTAGTTGACTGTGCCTGTTGGGAAATATATTTGATTTAATCCCGGTGCTGACAGGGAAACTGATTAGTCACCTCACTGAGAAGTTGGTGGGGTGCAGCTGAAAATGACCGTTGTTTTTCGCTCTGTTGGCACATTTCTGATGATCCGGATTTCGAATAATCTAAGTGAACTCCCATATCCGGGTCACCACTCTGCCCACAGTCCAGAGTGACTTCCACTCCTCTCCTCTAACATTCCTCTTTGTTAGCGTTTGTCCTGTGACTTTGTAAAATGTTTTGTTAATTTGCAAAGCTCTAGACTGGATCTTACATTTATTACGCTGCCATTTCTAGTTTTTCAGTTATGTCTCGTCTAATTAATCTTTTCATGAGCTGCTCTGATGCCTAAAAAAAAAAAACAACAACAACAAAAAAAAAACCCACAAAACAAATTATTAGAATGAATCAGTGACGGACTGGGGAAGCCTGGGCACACAGGAGTAGATACAAACAAATTAAGACAAATCTAAAAAGCTGAGAAATAAACAGTACGAATAAAACAGAAATTACATAACACATTTTCATAATCACAGAGGTAGAAATGCAGAGCCTCCTGTACAACACAGACATCTATCAGCCCGCCTGTATAGGTTTATAAATAGGTAGATTTTTTTTTCAAACACGAAGAAGCAAAAAACAAACAAACAAACAGAATAATCAAATAAAATCAAAACAAAACAACAAACTCTTATTTAATCCTTCCTCTGCTCCACTATAGTTACTTCTGATATAATATTAAATATGTCAGACATATACATTCGTACGTATACCTGCACATGCACACGTATAATACTCTTTCATTTACACGTATTTAACTTACTTGGCTTTATATTACGTTGATGTATATTAACTCTTTGATTATTACTCATTAACTCATAATCTTCAGGTTCAGTAAACGTCTTTTCCTCGTCGTTGCTCTCCGTCTGAGCCTCTCTGTGACTTCACACCAGCAGCTCTCTGTGTTTTTTTCCCCTGCTGGCTGGAATCCACCAGAGGATGTTATAGGAGTGAACACCTATCCTGTGCATAGCTCGGGGCTTCCTCTCATTTACCGCACATGAAACATTTTCAAAAAAAAAAAAAACCAACATCTTTTTCTCCTCACACAAGTCAAACACAAGCCTCGCTCCTCTCAGAGGGTACCATTAGGATGAACTATTCGTGTCGCTACATCCTTGTAACTGCAGTGACTTTGTGTTGTTTACGGCACTCTGCTCGATGCTGTATCTCCTCTGAGCCTCTGTAAATGAAAAGAGAAGGTGAATTATGGCCTTCGCGCTGAGTTTTATAAATCCGCGGACTGCCAGAGTGTGATGCTTTCTCTTTTGTCTTCAGATCCGTTTGAGTGATTACATTATATTTCGCGCGCCGTCCTTTGATGCAGGGTCAAGGAAGAGCCCGTCCTTCCTCTCCAGCTGAAGTGGGCTCAGTGTATCAAGCTTTTCACCGCGGATGCATCTTTACTAATGGAAACACCTCTGACACATTATTGTATCTCATATCACCATGGTGGCAGACTGTAAACCATTAAATAAGAGTCGCAGTGTTATTTATACTCTGAGCACTAAGAACAAAAGCTGAGGGTGGGAGAGAGGCTTTTTCAAGGTGTCCTTAATGGCCCCAACTCGTGTTCAGTCGACGGTAACTTTAGAGCCGGTGGAGGTAAGTTTTGCTGCTGATTGAATTAGTTTTACTCACAACCACGGCTGAAAAAACAAAACAAAACACGTCACAATCTCTATACAGTTAGTGCTGCAGGGGGGAGAAGAGAGAAGAAGAAGAAGAAAGATGTCTCTCTGCAACCCTTTAAAAGCTGATATCTGATGAGTTCATGACAGAGGTCACTCAACACATTTCCTAAGTAAAAATGTGGATCTTGGAATGTCTCTCTGTAACATTCAGTCGTAATTTGTTATTCGTCGGCGGTGAGATAGCGCCGAACGGGCGTCAGACAATGGGAAGTAATTTCTCACAGAGAGAGAGCAGTAATGACCGAGGCTTCGATCGGCAGCCGTGGAGTGTCAATGTTTTCCCTCACTAACGGCTTCCTATAGTGTTGTTTCAGCAGTCCCTGTCTCGTCTTATCTACCTCACAGGCTATTGACCAGACGGGAGGTCAAATAGTATTTTCCAATAACTCTCAGTGTTGGTTTTAGTTTCTCTGGAGTCAGTGATGGCTTCTGTGAGGAAAACTGGAGAGTGCATAATTTCATTTCTCTGATAAATTACAGGATGTAATAACGTCTATAAATCATTGATTTTATTTCCTAATAAAAACACGCCCTGTAATCTTTTGTCGACACAGACTTAAGAAAAGAAGCTTTCCTTCCTGATTCTCTGACGCTTTTTCCTGCCCGACCCACACACAGTATTTGGAGTCAATGCCCGTATGAATATTTGGAAGTAAAAAAATATATTTTATCTGCCAATAAAAACACACATTTTTTGAGATGAGCTCTTAAATGTGATTTTACAACACTTGACAAACATATGTAGCAGAGGCTAAATGTTAAGAATGACCCCAAGTTTCATATTGTGCATCATAATCTCTTCAGAAAAAGGTTTCATATCATCTGTAGTGATACTGATTATCTGTGAAAGGCTCATAATATTGTCCAACAGATCAATTTGTTGGACTCTCCACCGTCTGCTTCTCTACTGCTGCAGTTCTGGTTCATTGCACTTCTGCTCAGGTTGAAATTGGGTCAAAATTATGTCACTAATATTCTTAATCAAATTAGCAAAGGTGTCATTTTCCTCATTTGCTTTCATGTGTGCAGATTAAACAAGAGAATCAGCTGTCAATCAAGTCACAGTCTCAACGTGACCGTGCAGCACTGAGTGAAAACACCTGTGTGGTGCAACAAAGGTGTGTCAAGTGTGTACAAATGTGTATTAAAAACACACTTTTGTTTAATATGGAAACATTGTTTTGGCTTTTCCCTGGTTTGATCTGAAGTGACTGTGATCATCTGATAAGTGGACTGACAGAAAATGAAGTCACTTATTAAAGAAATGATGTCACACCAGGTTGTTCCAGCTATCGTCTCTGTTCACATTAGCGCAGCACAATCGCGCGGAATATAATTGAAATCTCAAAATGGCAAAAGTGTGAAGAAGCTGCCACTGAAATGTGTGACAAACGTCTTTATAATGAAGCGCTGCAGAGACTCTCAGCCGACACAGTTTGTTCTCCACGTGTAAGAACCCAACAAATGTCTCATCGTCAGGATTTAAATAGTTTTTTGTTTTGTTTTTATCCAGGGAGGGAACAACGAAAACTGTGATGCAAAAATCTTCATTCGCAGTGACGGTGAATCATGTTACAATCACATGATCTGTCAGAATAATAGGATTTTTTTCTTGCACACTGGTTGGTATCATTTTTAAAATGAAGGTCCTGATCCTGAACAGTCCCGCCTTTAGCTCCAGGAAGGGGGAGGGGCTCCAGGACCGGGGCGGCAGCAGCTCGGTCCAGAGGGACTCGGCCTGGGAACTGGAGGGTGGCTGGTCTGAGTTCAGTCTCTGAAAGTGTTAACTGGAGAGTTGC
Source organism: Acanthopagrus latus (assembly GCF_904848185.1). Taxonomy (NCBI): domain Eukaryota; kingdom Metazoa; phylum Chordata; class Actinopteri; order Spariformes; family Sparidae; genus Acanthopagrus; species Acanthopagrus latus. Next base: position 27,685,004 of record NC_051056.1, read on the forward strand.
CAGTTCACCTCCGACGGTATGCCACAGCCCTGATGTCTCTAAACAACAGTTGCATAAGTTTCTCGCTGTGTCGCTCAGACTTGTGTCTAATCACACGGAAAACAGAAATTTCCCCCGAGGGAACAAATAAAGCAATTATTCATATTATTATAATTACGATGTTTTACAAGCCAGACTGTGTCTGATCCAGTGTCAGACAGTTAATCTATTATCCATACACAGTGGACGTCTATAGAGCTTTCACTGTGAGGATATGAGTCGATACTGCCTAATGCTCAAAAGTGCCAGCTCATGTTTTAGTTGACTGCTCGTCCTATCAGACAAGAACTTACTCTGAATTCCACCTGAGGCTGAGAAACAGATGTGTTGGCATGTAAATCTATTTAATGACAGATATTTCATTACAAACAACCTCAACCTGTTGTCGCATTAGCTGCTGCAGCGGAGGTGCAACGCAAACAGCGGCGCTTTTCGGAGACGTTTGCTGTGAATGATGATGATTTAACTTGTCTGTGAGGAGGAACTGAAGCTTTAAGAACTGAGATCCTGTTACACACTAATCCAGCCCCCGGGGCAGAGGAAGGAGCCGAGACACCTTTGCCAAAAACTCAGCTCAACCAGATCATCTTAGGAAAGACGGATCGTATTTCTGCTCCCCGCCCCAAGAGGAAGAGTTGTAATACATTTTCATTTTTCAGTATTTAAGATTTTAAAATGCTTTCAACCAATATTGACCTTGGATTAAATGTAACGTGCGTTTGATGTTTTTAATGGTGTGCGTGTGCATGTGACACAGGCCACTTACAAAGTTACTGAACGAGCACGAGTGAAATCTGTTCAAGGACTTCTTCAAGGACTCTGTCTCTTGTAAATGTGCAGTTCAGGGTAAAAATACTTCCTCTTCCTCCCAGAGTGTGCTCCTCTGAACACAAGTGTTGTTCAGGGAGGTTTCTGCTTTATTTTGCTTACAGCATATTTACAAATCTACATGGAATAGCAGTCAATACTGCATGGTCTCTCTTTTTAATGCCTGCTGATTTGACTTCCAGTCGCCAGAATGAATGTTTGAAAATAAATGGTCCAAAAACCACAAAAAAAAATGGCACAAAAACCACTTAAGGTTGAGAATAAATCATGTTTTGGCTTAAAATACATGTTTTGGTCGTCATGATCGTGGTTGCAGATTGATGATGGCTTCCCCAGCCAGTTTTGGTCGCCACAAATCCATCCAGAATCATCTGCAGGTTTTCTGATTAAACACCTGTTTTGTTTTGGTTTTTTTTGTCCCTACAAAAATGTCTGGAAACATCTCCAGGCCCCTTTAAGAAAACAGCTGGAAATGTCTGCAGGTGTCATTAAAGATGTCAAGTCTCATGACTCGAACAGCAGTCGGCCATTTGGCAGGCTTGTTGGCTGGTACGTGTGAAACTACTGGATAATTTGTGTCGGCACAGTAACCGCAGCTTTTCAGTGTTTGTGGCAACAACACAAAACAGATATTTAAGAGGGGAAGTCGGGGCGTCTTCAGGTGTGTCTGTGGTGACCAGAACAGGTATTTTAAGCCAAAACATTTCCTTTTCCGAACTCTGAACAGGTATGTTTTTGTGCCCAATCCTAACAACATTTAACCCTGTTACGTTTCAAACTTTCAGCGGTTTTGCAGAAACGCTCATTCTGCTTTTTGTAATTGTCACCAGGCACTGCAGAGTATCTGTTGGTGATATTATTTACTGTTCCTCATCTGAAGTGTGCAGATGGAGTTTGAACCTCTTCAGCCTTTTCACGTCGTATTAAAAATGATGTTTAACGTGCACAAGGAAATATCAGTCGGAGCAGCTGTGGAATGCACCGGTCTGTTTGTTTAGTAGATGTTGGCGTGTCTGTGTCTGGGCTTGTGTGTTTTGAGTGTGTGTGTGTGTGTGTGTGTGTGTGTGTGTGTGTCTGTCAGAAGTGCTTTTTGAGGCTGGCGGCAGTGAACGGCTGGGATCTTTCAACACAACGCTTATCAGGGACACACACGCTCACAACAGGTCCAAGGAGGCTCTGAAAGCTGTGGGTCCTCCAGCCGCCATCCTTCTGCTCTCGTCACATTCTGTTCCTTGACGCTGCTGCACAGTTTTTTTCAAACAGCCGTAAAGTTTGAGCCACAAACTAAACCAGACGATCAACTTCATAGATTTACGAGGAGAGTCGTCTCAAATCAACCTCTTAATAATCGACTACACAATGATTTATGCGCTGTAGGTTCTTAGACTAACCGGATGGATGAGACTTAAACAACTTCAGGCGCTGAACTCTTGAACTCAGCTGAAATTATTCTCATATCAGCTGGTTTATTATTACCTAGTGCCTCGGTAGGCACGATGTGAGCAACAGCTTCCCTCTCCAAAAATATCTATATTTTTCATCTTCTGCATTTCATTACTTAAGAAGAAATAAGCGCATCCTCTAAAACAGCACTAAAATAAACTCCTTCATCTCGTTTGCCTTCCCCCCCCTTTTTTTTTTTCTTCGTTCCATTTCCGGCGCACAGCGAGCTGCTTCAGAAAAAGTTCACTTGATGGTCAAAATGTACACAATCTGATATCTCAGACTCATGTTCACACAAGTGTGACTGTTCTAGCCTGTAATTGGAACGAGCTATTTTCATGTGATTAACCCAAATCACACCTTGTTTTTAGGAGGAATATATTTACAAGAAACGTGCTCATGTAAATAATAACCTTTGGGGAGAATCTATTGTTGGCACTGTACATGTTGGCAGAGCGTGGACTGGTTAACGCACAGCTGTGGCCAATTAAAAATGTAACAGTGTTTTGCTTCTCTTTATTTTTGCCTGCATGCTCAAGGAAGATGACACGTTCCCTGGGTAGGAAAAGGCGAACAAACACTTGTGCAGCATGCAATTAGATTAGCTGTCTCTGAAAACTCTGCACAGCGACCTCCGAGACTCCCAAGAAAAAGTAATTAAAGTAAATATTGTGTAAAATGTTTAAGTGACAAAGCTTCTGGCAACCTTGGTGAATGTGAATTTTGTCCAATGGGAGCAGAGGAGGAAGTAGTTTGATGTTATAATAGATCTTTAGTAGGTTTCTGGCTCCCCTCCACTTCCTCCTGGCCCGTGTTTGGAGGTCCACACCTGATCCCAGTTGCCACTTAGGCCGGTGATATAAAGTGCTGCTGGTGCCAGCGGGCCGGGCCGGGCCGGGCCGGGCCGGGCCAGGAGCCGCAGTGACTGAGCTGCAGACCTCATGTTCTTTGTTCACTCGTGTGTTTGTTTTTCTATTTTTCAGCTTCAACAACTTCTTCCTGTTTCTTTTCCCTCATTTACACTCGGCTTCATTCACCATGTTTCTCTCCTCGCTGATTTGAAAAAAGGTTGATTGGATTAATTAATTTCTTAACCTTTACCAGGATGATCTGCATAATGACAAAGGTTCTCTGTAAACGGAGTTGTTATCATAATTATGTATCGAACATTAATATGATTTTCTTTTGTCCTCGTGGTGCATGTAGAGAAGATTATAAACCAAGTGTGCGTCTCTCTTCGACTTCTTGCTCAATCGCAGGTTTCAGCTCATCGTTTAGCAGCTGCTTTTCAAGAAAAAACTCACTGTGCACTACCTGCTCGGCACGAAACAGCAGACGGATGAAGTTAGTGACTCGCTGGTGAACAGCTTGGAGCATTTAGCAGCCAGAGACTAAAATATTTCCCTTTGGGAGTTGGTAGAGCTCAGAAGATACATTTGTGGAAATGACAGATGGGTGATAAGGTCCGTCTTTCGGTTTTGAAACCTCCCAGACTGTAATCTAGTCTCTTCCAGCCTTTCTTCGGCGCTCCTGAACACACTCGCTGTTCTGATTAGCTATAGGGAAGCCGAACACTCAGCACGACATGTAGACTGATCCAACCTGCCGACTGCTTTTCACCTGATCTCTATCTGACAGCTTTGATCGGAGCTTCCTGGGATCGTGTAATCCGCTCGTGTCAGGCAAGAAATACTCGCTGTCGTCTCTCGAGTCATTTTCTGTGGAGTATTTTAAAATGTTCTCTTAGATGAACTTACACGCGTCCTCATGAGATGCAGCCTGGAAAACAGTTAACTAAAAAGTCCGGTTCAAACCAGACCAGTCTTGTGACTGCTGGTAAAATATGAGACAGAATTTGTCCTGATGGTTCTGTTTTTCTGCAGGACCAAATGATTGATGAACAGTTCGATCTTCCTACTTCTTCTCACTTAAACCCACCAGAACAGGCTTTTTGCCAGGTAATGGGAATATGTAAACTTTTCATTTGCACCTGGGTCAGTTTACTCTGCAGCAGACTTGGGTTTTTCTCACTTTGGCTCGGCTCTGATTTAAAAGTAAGACCCGGGGTTGAACGGCCTGCCCCGTAGCTTCGGAAATCAAAAAGTGATGCAGAAACACACCTCCATGGGTAGAAATGGATAAAGAAAAGGGTCTTTTGAAGTTCTGCGCATTTACTGTCGATGTGAACCGAGTTACCACCGGAGTACGTCGAGCCTCAAACACCACTTGCTGGCCAAGCACACAGCTCATACAGAAAGCCGTTCTCAGCCTCTTAAAAAGCAGATCAGACTGGATAGTTTGCAACGGAGACGCCTGAACATGAGACAAACTGTCAACAGTGACATTTAGATGGGTGGCTGGAACTTGCAGGCTGATTCACATGGTTTAGTTAACCTTTACAAGTGTAAAGTTTGACACTACATTGTGTCAGTATTACTCAGGACTGTACAGGTCAGTATGCCCGTCTGTTGCTGCTCGTTACACTTTCAAGATTCAAGATTCCAGATTCAAGAGGGTTTACTGTCATTCCAGCCACATACACAATACACAGTGCAGTGAAATCACATTTCCCAGGATGCTTCAGTGCAAACAAACAAAACAACACAGAACAACAGTAACAAGGATACGAAAGGGTTTGCCGTCACATGTCCATAAGACAAAAAAATTAACTTGACAGCATATTCCTTTGAAAATGAATACAATCAATACGACTTGTACTGATTGGCTCCCAGTCTGCTGCTTCACGATCACACGTGTTTGGAGGTGCTGAGTTGTTGCCGGGGAAGGAAAGCAGCTGAGTGGATCTGCTAATGAGACGTGAGGACCAGCAGAAATAACCTGAGCCTCGCGCTCAGCTCAATACAGGTTGTATTCTTTCACTGATACAAGTCACTTGACATCATCCGGCTGATCAATTCTTTCCTGTTCAGCTGAAATGAGACTGTCAAGTTGGCAGCGCAACAAAACGTATGTCATTGATTTACTCAGGACAATTTAGACTGCTAACTGAGAAACCATTGACCAAAAGCCTTCCCAGCAAATTATACCTGTGTAAAACAGATAAATGATACACCGGATCATTTATATCGGAGCCTTTAATGACTTATCAATAACGCCTTGTATTCCATCAATTGACTTGGGCTGAGAAGAAATGATCAGCCTTCAGGAGGATAATCAATACCACATTACATCCATGGCATATTTTTAATGAGCTCTGAAAACTTCTGAATTGTTACTGCAGAACTGTTCTGTTCAATAACCTTCAGCGAAGTCATTCAACGTTTAAAGCTGAACAGAGTTGCTGAACTCCTGAGAGAAATATTCAAAGACTTGTGTTGACTGCTGGTTAAAACGTGGTTAAACCTCGATTCATATCATTTCATAAAACGAGCACGACTCTTCAGAATGCAGATAATGTGTTGGCGAAATTATCACATGCAGGAGACATGACACACACACACACACACTGAAAAAAAAAAACCTACTGGCAGCAGCTTGACATGTTAATTATGAGGTAGGAAATTGCCCTCAGTTCATGCAGGTTCCAGTTCCAACTTGTTCAGATACAATTTATGCGAGAAGTTTTCATGTTCAGCTCTGATTTCTTATGATCAAAACTTATCTGAGACATTTTGCTCTGCTGAGGTTTTTAATAGTTATTTGCTTTTGTCAGATACACGTACTGTTGAGACTCAGTCGCAGAAACCATCATGTCAAAGAAGTAACGCTCCAGTCATGAAAACAATAACATGAATAACGATATCACCGTCTGTGGCACATGCAGTCTTATCCAGATCATATTGTAGTGACACATTAACATTTGCTTGCTTACACAGTTGCCTTTGGGCCTGAATGAATCTGTGGACCCTGCTGGCTGCGAACAGATGTACATGTGGGACGCTGGGACTCTGGGCCTGAGTGCCGTGAACTATATTAACAGTGGCAGTTCTCAGTTAAAATGCAGTTTTGGCTCTTTCTGTTCAGAGCTGTGTTTACGCTGCGTGACCTCAGGCAACAAAATCAGAACAAAACAAAACCTGAAACCCAAAAAAAAATCCCTGCGGCTGTTTACCTGAAAACACAAAGTTATAAAAGATTTAGTGAAAATTAGAAATAAAGACCAAAAGCAGTCCTAATCCACCTGAAGCGCACACAAACTCAGAGGCTGATTTCAAGCTCCGGGTAAATTCCCAGAGAGTGTGATGAGCAAAAACACCATCATGTGGTTGACTGACCTTCTATCGAGCATGTTCTCGTCACTCCATTACTGAAAAAGAGCTATAGACCAACATCCAACTCTCACTCATAATATCCCTGCACAGTGTGCACTAGTCTGGTATCAGAGTGAATCATAAAACGTGCTAAATGTTTCAATCTAAAATTCAGGCTGTATCTTGCAAATAGCCCCTTTAGTAATTCACATAATTTTCCTCACTCTGAGGAGGTGTTAAATATCTCCCACCACACTACAGCCTCTTCAATACATCATGTTTAATCTCTGAAACATGTCACTAATTCTCAGATTTCTCTCGGAGCAGCTGTCAGTCATTTGTCACGACACTTGAAACGTTCTCACTTCATCGTGAGACTTAAAGGAAGACAGTCTGCATGAAACCAAATAAGTTACAGCCCCTGTCGGTCTTCATAACTCACCTCCAAACTTCCCTAAGTCACTCAAATTCCCGTGCATAATCTGAGGAGACGAGTAACCTTCAGTTGCATCGAGCAATCGGCAAAAGATGGAAACTTCCTATCGCAGGCAGTGATGGAGGTCAAAACACGTGTCTGGTTTAAAAACACCAATTACACAGAATCTGTACACAAACGGCTCAGAGGAGAAATTTAAGGCGAGCAGAGTGAAAACTTTCTCCCTCCAGCAGATCCACACAGAAAAACACCCTCTGAGTGCCAAACTCGTTCTGCACAGTGAAGGTCAAACACTGAAATAACAAAAAGCAAAACACATTTTCACATCATTTTTCATTGTTGATGGGGACTTTAAATTTGAAGCTGCTCAAAAGTTGTTGTTCGAGGGAAATATGAGAAAGCTTTTTGGAAGCTTTTGGTTTGGATTTAAACTAGAATGTCACTCAGTAGAGCAAATACCTCCACCAAAGTCCACCTTTAATCTTTAATCTTTAATCCAATGTCAAGCTTGATATCCATGTGTCACTGTGAATTCTGAACTTCCCATCACTGCTTAATCGTAATTTAAGATCGCTAGAACCAGGATCCACACCAAATAGATACCAGCCACCTTAATAAGCTGGATTTCTTTTCTTTTTTCATCCAAACATTATTCCCTGAGATCTTTACGAGGACGCCCTATCTGGCATTGTTAAACAAAGGGAGAAAGAAATCCTATATCCACCCCTGTTTTTCCAGATCTGCACCACAAGTCAATGAGGTCCATTCTGGGCTGAGATCCAACCTCCATCCAAGTTTCATGGAAATCGTTTCTGTAGGGTTTTTTTTTTTGTGTGTGAAATCCTGCTGACAAACCAACCGAGCAAACTAAGAAAACAAACGGACGTGTGATGACAACACAACCCTCTGGGCCGGAGTAGTAATGTGCAGCCCGTGTAGATTATTAATAGACAGAGTGAGATGCCTCCTCCTCTCTGCCTGATGACACTGATGGCCGTACGAGTCTGTCATGAAGCGCGGCCTCTCAACCTCTGAGTCCGTTCGGCAGCAGATGCAGACGCTCAGCTGATGCTGCACACACTCACACCTGGGCTTCACATCGACGCCGCAGCTTTCTGGACGCATCAGGAACAAACAGGAGAACAGATCGTCTGGATTCAGCTCGGCTGAGTCCAGAACAGAGAGCACAAACATGAGGATTGAAAGTTATTATCTGTGAGATTAAGTGAATGCGTCTCTTTGAATTTGTGACCCCAGAACTAAACCACTGTCACAGCTTACAGCCTCACTACAGATGTTAGTTTCAGATATTTTGAATGAACACTGGGTTTAATTTCTAACTCATGCCGAGACATCTGAAACACAGAGTTTAAGCTGTTTCGCTCTGCTTTAATTGACATCACAAAACCAGTTCACAAATTGTGAATGAGCAAACGGAACCTGGACTTACTTCATCATGACTGGACCCAAACCAAGATGCCTACATAAAGTCCCATATTGCTATGATTTACCTGAATGTATGTTGTGGACGCCTTCAAGACTCAATAGACGGTTACGAATCTTCTGGGTCACCACCCCTCAATCTGATCTACAGGCCTGACATGTAAAACAGGTCACTCTTTATCCACCGTCTGTGGCACATGCAGTCTTATTCAGATCATATTGTAGTGACACATTAACATTTGCTTGCTTACACAGTTGCCTTTGGGCCTGAATGAATCTGTGGACCCTGCTGGCTGCGAACAGATGTACATGTGGGACGCTGGGACTCTGGGCCTGAGTGCCGTGAACTATATTAACAGTGGCAGTTCTCAGTTAAAATGCAGTTTTGGCTCTTTCTGTTCAGAGCTGTGTTTACGCTGCGTGACCTCAGGCAACAAAATCAGAACAAAACAAAACCTGAAACCCAAAAAAAATCCCTGCGGCTGTTTACCTGAAAACACAAAGTTATAAAAGATTTAGTGAAAATTAGAAATAAAGACCAAAAGCAGTCCTAATCCACCTGAAGCGCACACAAACTCAGAGGCTGATTTCAAGCTCCGGGTAAATTCCCAGAGAGTGTGATGAGCAACAGTCCGTCAGAAGGTTAAAAGACCTTTTCACTCCTGCCTGACCTGAACAATCCACCCTGAATGTTTTCATGAGAGAAAACTGCTCGTGATTGCTGCAGTGCGTCTTTGTCAGAAGCTCTCCGCAGGCTGAAAAGACCAGAGGACGGATATTTTTTTTCATCTTGTATCGTGGGATTATTGTATATGTAGTGTGACCATTCTGCAGGGATTACAAGCATGGGGGAATTGGTTTTAACTCTGGGAAGAGAATTAGTGACAAATTCAATGTCAAATGTGGATTTGGCAAAGTGAAAGAAGTTTCAAACGATTTGTGAACGCATGCTGCAGTGGAAATGCAGATTCAAATTGTATTTGCATCCGTTAATAACTATAAATATATCTTACCCTGAGGAGGTGTTAAATAGTTTGTGCTACACGTTTCAAAACAAGAACAACTGAAGCTTTAAAGCCACTTTTAATACGTTACGTTTGTTGTTTTGCCCCCAAAACATGTCACTAATTCTCAGACGCCAATTTATCTCACCGCTGCTGTCGGTCATTTGCCAGAACGCATTAACGGTTCAGACTTCTTCACGAGACATCAAGTGAGATCTCCTGCGCGGAACAGACACGGGGTCACGTCGTGTCTCGCTGCAGACAGTGAAGACTTCACTCTGAGTTAGAGTTTCGCTCCTCACGCTCACAGACGTCGTTTATCAGGAGGTTACTGGAATGAAGGTCAAACTGAGATCGAGCAACTTCACAGTAAAAAAAACTGAGCTGGATAACAATATATATATATTTTTTTTTCTTCAGCTTCAAGAAACAAAGCAAGTTAAAGCCCCCGTCAGCGTCTTTATAGTTCACCTTAAATTCAACTGCTAGAAGTCGCACTCAAATGCGGGTCTGCTCTCTGAGGAGATAGGTAATCTTCAGCCCCATCAACCAATCAGCAAAACAGAGAAACCTCTTATCACAAGCAGCGCTGGTGGAGGGTTATAAAATGTGTCTGGTCTGAAGCGCCAATTGCACAGAATCTGTCCGCAAACGGCTTAGCGGATCGATCCAGCGCCAGCATCAGAGCGAGTGGAGTGGCTCTGATTGCCTTTTTGCATTTCTCCACCATATTGCTGTAATCTACTGCATCAGTACTCCACTTAACCCTGGTATGACGAAGCAACGGGGAAAAAACTTCTCTCATAATTACTGTGACACGAGTACAACCTGTTCACCAGATCTGCTGTGGTAATTATCCCTTTCATATCTCCATGTTTGAGGCCGCTGTGGTCGATGAGAAAGAAAAGAAATAATAATAAAAGCAGGGTTAATGGCGGGACTGGCTCAAACGGCTCAGAGCTCCCACCTTTGCCGCTGCAATCAACATTTACATTATTCTTGGAGGAAAGAAGGACAAGATGTGATGGCTGCACTGAAAAGGTGAGGAAATAATGAACAGAGCTTCTCTATTGTGGCAAGAGTGGCAATTGACTGCCACATACATTTGTTTACATAGATAGATAGATAGATAGATAGATAGATAGATAGATAGATAGATAGATAGATAGATAGAGTAGATACCTCCCACACACAAAACCCCTGCGAATTTGCTTTCAGTCAGTATTTATTTCTTTGTTTCTGTAACTCCACTTTCACACCAAATGTGAGATGTCAGAAACATCCATTCCTTCATTCCTCACCGACTCTGACCTCTATTCAGCCTTTACTGCTGACTAATGTCTGAAATACCATCAAAACTATTGATCTGTTCTGGACGGATCTCAAGCGAAAGCGCACTGTACGAAAACAGATTGATGTCTGATCTCCCCACAGCCCTGTATAGTGAAAGCAGAAGGTCATCATAGTGACACTGGAACACTGGATTATTTAATAAATATTTAAGAATACTGTACACAAGTATGAGATTCTCCAGCTTCCCACAACTGTCTTTCCCTTGTTTTTCGTTCTACCTTGTTATCCACGGCTTCGGTGCCAGATGAATGTCAGACGTGTTTGACAGGAAAACCAGAATAGTTGCTGTGTTTGCATCACCAAATAGGAAACGGCAGCACAGGGTCAAAGTGCTGCTGTAGTTAACCAGAAGACGCTGCGTCACCCTACAGACGTGCACACAGGCCTGCTGCTGGGTAAACTCCAACTCTTGGCCTCCCTGTGTAGAAGGATACAAGTAAAACTGATTCTGTCTGTCAGGGATTAGCAGAATATCACAGACAAAAGTTGTGAAAGACTGTTTGGAACTAAACGAGAGCTGAGCGCTGCTGGCGTGAATCCTCGACAGACTCCTTCTGCCAAAACACTTTCCAAAAAATCCAACTTGGCTGTTTTTCCTTCGCAGCCCTGATAGACGTGTCTCACAAAGATTTCTCAGTGATTCCTGGATAGCTCCGCATTGTCTTCCATCAGGCAGGTCAAACGTGTGGACAGACTCCCCGATGACGCAGACACACTAAGTGCTTTTAATTATTTAAGCTAGAGCGAGAGATACGTGGTAACGCCATAGCTTGAACAAGGTGGATCTGAGTCCTTTTGTGGACATGATGCACATAAAAGATGCTCCCCTCCTCATGTTACAGCCTGATGGTCTCACACAAATCCAATCTGACAGGGATCTCCAGGGTTTTGAACGGAGGAGTAGCTGTGGTTTATCGCCTCGGGTTTACCGAGGCCAGCTCGTCTCCGCATCAACGTGCACTCTTTATGTCTGAGACAGTATGTGCTTTCCAGACACTGCGCAGTACAGAAGTACATCTATGAAGGCTATAATAATATCTAGAAAGCAGGTTGAAAACGGCATCACAATGATAAGGATGATACACAATTAATAAATTATTCTCCCGCTTGTATGATTTCAGTTGCAGCCAAGATGCCGTTGTTTCCGAGCTCCATATGTCGTGTTAAATTCCTCTGAGACTCATGTAAAAGTCATGCTCAACACATCTCCAGTGTTACATGTGCTGTGATGATGCGGCCATTAAAGATGTAAAAAGAGAAGGGCCCGCGATTTCACATCTGAGGCTTCAAAAATCTACCAAGTGACATGATTACATGCTGCGATCCTGCAGAGGATCCCTGTCAGGCATGACAGATCAGAATGGCACCTTGTATTAGAATTTATCATTCTTTTTTTTTTTTATGTGATATTTTGCAGCTTTAATAAAGTAATGGAAGAAACACGATGTCAAGCTGTTCTACTGAAAGTTCTCCTCCAGGCATGTTTCAAGGCGTACTAAAATATCTGCTCCATTGAACACGTCGTAAACTGAGATCAGTGGGTGCGACTTGTTTTAAAACGGTGGGGAGACAAAAATGCAGGCAGTGTTTGATGACATCCTCTCATGAGGAAACGCAGAGCACCACCTGAGTTTAGGGTTTTGAGTAGTTATCGCTGTAAGAGCCTGCAGGTGCGGGGAAGGTTCCAGTGTTTCTGCTGATAAAGTTTTGCACCGCAAGCAAAATAAAGTCGCAGAGGAAAAGTGGTTTCCAACACTCCGGACCGGCTCTGCTGTGAGGGATGCAGGAGGATGCTTTGGGAACGCCACATAAACAAGGATCTTTTTTTTTTTCTTTCTCTTCTGTGGCAGCAAACACAACCCAGCATTTCAGGCACTGTTGTGCTAAACACTACTAGGTTAGACACCATCAGCCTGAACATTATTGATCTCATAGGCTACTATAACTGTAATACCTGGCTTAGATGTCACTACACTTGATAAAACGGGGACAAAAAGTCTCATTGTCCCTCCGAGTCCAGCACCAGTGACTGAAACTCAAGGTGAACACAGAGAAACTCTCTGCATTCCCAAGTTTGAATCTGAGACAGCCTCCCGGTGTTTGAAGCTGCTGAGAGGGGTGTTTACGAGTTAATGTGCGAACTTGAGGTTTAGCTGAGGAAGCATTACAGTTTGAAATTTGCAGCAGCACATGTATATAATTTATACAGCCAGATGACACTGATGCAGCATGTTTGTTGGTGTCGGTTGTGGCGCGCAGCCTCTCACCCTCTGAGTCTGAACAGCAGCAACAGATGCAGACGCACAGCTGCGAGCCCGTCACAGCTGGCTTTCATGTCAACACTGCGGCTCTCTGGATGTGGAGGAAGGAAAAAGTATGAAATACTTGACATGAAATGAGCAGAAATAAAAGTTCTTTTTTTCTTTCTAATCCCTTTAAATGATCTTGGAATATATCCCGTCTTGGCAGCTGCTGTCTTTAGTAATACTCTCATGAGAATACGTTTCTTTTTTCATATAATTAAAGTTGAATTCAGCCTATATGCATATCAGAAATGGTTAATGTTTTTTTTTTAATGTTTTTTATGTATGATTTAAATGATTCACTTATAGTCAACTCTTTTTTTCCCTGTGCATTGCCTGGCTTTGTAATGAACAAACTGTGGTATAAAAGTTGTAAAAGCAGACTAAAAATAGAGACACGTGGACGGCCGATGACATGTCTTGCATAATAAAGGTTTTTATATTAATCAGCTGTAAAACAGCATTCTCATCAGCTGCCAGCACACTTGTAGTGACTGTTTTGTTCACAATGATTTGTTGAACTTACTCCGCCTCATAACAATGTTTCTCCGTGATGTTAAACTCAGAGTCAAGATGCTGTTAAAGCAATTCAGGTATGACATGAGAAATGTGTTTTAAAAGGAACAAATCAGCACAATAAAGTGGGGAGAGAGTCAATTAACATGATGAATGGCTAAACACAGATGAGCTTTAAACAAAAGCCTCAACATTAAGTGTGCCATTTCTGTTTCATACATCAAGAAGCGAGTTATAATGAGCATCCAGGTACAAAGCCACCATCTTGAGCCTGCGGTGAACAAACCAGAGTGTGATTAATTGAGTTTGTCACTCCGCCTCGTTCCCCTCGTGCTCCAAAGAGTTGCTCTGAAGTGATGACAGTCTATCCATTAAAACCAGTTTTCTAAATGGCAATAATTTCCTCAAAGAAGCATCTGCTTTGGTGTCGCATAATGGCAGCAATAATGAGATTCTCCTTCATGAGAAACTTCTGTTGCTGGGGAGATGCAGACAGAACAGCTTTTTAATCGTTTAAGCCGAGTGTTAACGCCTGTGATGTGACTCCTACAGCACTTTGTGTCTCGAAGCTTTTAAGATCTTTCATTCCCGATGTGCAGCTTTATTATTAATGTCTCACTTTGGAGTGAAGCTCATTCTGCATGTTCATGTTAAAACCTTGGATTTACACTTTTCTCTCGAGTGATTTGATACTTTCTTCCCGAACACTTCATAAATACAGTGATGCCACAGACTGAGTCTTTAAGTCGCTCATTGAGCTGAATTCCATTTAAGATTTTCATACGGTACTTAAAGCTTGTTCCCTAACTTCTTTGCTGTGCCCAACAGTGATCAAACCAACATTATAAGATCGTTGGTTTAGTGTTGATTCTAGTGATAATCCAAAAGTTTCTAAAAATGTACACTATGTTCACTTATTGGGGGAATACACAGTGCGCCAATCTGCCACAACATTAAAGGACGAACAGATGAAGTGATTAACACTGATGATCTCGTTACAACACATTGTCCTGCAGGGTAACCGCGGGTCCTGGCAGTCATGTGGATGCCATTTGCAGCTCGTCCTCATCAGGAAAACGACCATTTACCCAAACCCATAATGGAGTTTGTTGTTAGGCAGTGACCTCTAGTGGCCAGAGTGATTATTACATCAACAAAAGAGGAAGTGAGGTGAAGCAGCATGAAGTGTGAAAAGATCTGCACAGGGAAGAGGTCCGACTTTTATCCAGGAGACTGCTGTTCATGTCCAGAGTGAAACCACAAGTCAACAGTGAGTCATTTTAATCTACTAATGTAATGTTATGTTGTATCAGTCGGTTGGTACCTGAATTTATCTAAGTAACACAGGTGTTTTAACCCAAACCCACAATGTTTTCCTAAACCTTACCAGGTAGTTTTAGTCTCTAAACCGAACAAGTATTTTTCTTGCACAGACTTAACCAACTGCAACCTCCATGTTGTTTTGGGAATGGGGGGTATATGCCACTGGGCATTCAACCTGTTTACTCGGAGGAGAATCCCAGAGTTTTTTTTGTCCATGTCTTGATGGGTCAGAGCCAAGTCTGATCCTCTTTGAATCCGATTTGTTCCAGAACGTCCAACAGACACTTGTTCAGATTGGAGTCTGGAGAACTTGGAGGCCAAGTTGATGCCTTGAGCTCTCCGTCATGTTCCTCTGGCCATTCCTGAGCAGTTTCTGCAGTGTTTCACAGCATGTTGTCCTTCTTGAGGGGGCCACTGCCACTGGGGAGTGGTTCAACCTCAAATAATCTGATAAAATGAAAGAATTGCTAACAGCATTATTCTTCATTTTATCCAACCCGACAGGCACTAAACACAAGTTCAACTGAGGTTGAGGATATAGTCATTAGTTTTGAGGTTATTCAGTTATTAACATATTTTGACCTGATAACGGTGCAAAGACATGAGGATTCATCCTCTGGCCACCATGCATGTGTGTCAGTGTCATGGCAGTCCATCCACTACAGCCAGTCCTCATCATTCCTCTCTGTCTGAAGCATCATGTCTGGTGGACAGATGGATCCACACAGTTTGATCCAGCCTCTTGAACTGTCCCACACACATGTGGAAGAGTAAACTAGGCAGGATGCAGGATGTCCATTGCCATACTGCAACTCTGAGTGGCACAGGTGCCTTTTCATGGGAGAGAGGCATGTTGGCTGAGGATATTAGCCATCATTTAATCAGCCTGCCGGAGCATCTGCTCTCTGGTTTTTTAAATAGATCATGTAATGAGGTGAAGAGCACTCCTCCCTTCATGCCATCCATTCACAGCAGGCCACAAAACAAGCCAAACTGTATGTATGGATCGCAGGTGTACACAGAATTCAGGTGGGACTCTGGAATGAAGGTCACGATCTGTGCTGTGGCCAAGTCTGGGCACGGAAATGACGATTTACCAGATGGCAGCTTCAAAAAATGAGACACTGAGTGAACTTATGCAAAGACTAGATTGTGGGAAGGAATTCAATCCTGCTTTGGAAACTTTGTCCACAGTGTCGAGGCAGTGAGGGAGTCCTGATGGCACGACTGCGACTTCTTGGCAGAGCATAAACTTTTTCTCCAGACAAATAATGTCCACCGGAGCAGGTGCTGGACGTCAGTCATGATGGAGGTTTGCCTCCAGGGTTTCTCACAGCTGTTGGTACAGACAGTGTTCAGCCTGCAGAAGACAGTAGATTGATAAATACTGTCAAAAATCTCAGGGCACAAGAGGGATCTGTCCTCTTTTGTTTGCCTCCCTCCAAAATAATTTATGTTTTAACTGTAGTTTTTAAAATCAAACGGCTAATATTCTAAATTTTAAGGATACCACTGCACATGTATGCAAGACTTTGTTTCGAGTAAGAGGCTGCTGCTGATTTGTCCAATAATGTTGAAATGAACAGCCGACAGATGTGGTGTATTTTCACATGTTACTTTTGAAACTTGTGTTGAAGTAATGCAACACAAGCCAGCAATACACTTAAAAATGCTTTTCAGATAAATGTTCATACTGTTGGTCATCAGAATCAGCTCCTGTCAGTTCTTTCTTTCTCTTCCTATTCACAGGTTGATTGTTGGTTATATGCCGGTCTTAAAAAATATGGAAACACTTGATTTACAGGTAAAGAAGCAGCCAGGAAGCATGAAAAACAGTGTAAAATCTGCACGGATGCACCTGTGGATGTGGAGGTAACACACAGCCTCAGACTCACAACCAGAACTGTGTCCCTATTTTCCGTAAAGTTTATTTTGTAGATGGTTTTGAGAAGATATGAGCAAAGTCTGTTTTGTTATTGTAACGGCAGTTACGTTCGGCAACTTCTCTAAACTTTTAACTGAGGTGAAGTCACGTAGTCACATCGAGATACTTGGGTAGAAAACCATAAATATGTGTTCATCATTCAAAGTTTTCATACTTTAACCACAACAAACCACAATGCACCCACAGACAATCGAACAAAAGCTGTTTAATACCCGTCCCACACTATCGGCAACACAACCACTCACAGTTTGACAGTTTTGTTGTTGTTGTTGTTAGAATAACTTGAGGGGACTCTGCTGCATCATGAGCAGTTCGTTTGATTTTTCTCTCTGCATCTTTCTTTCTGGGTCATTTACTTCAAAACTATGGCGATCAGCAGAAAGCACAGCAACTTTTGGGTGTCTTGGGACATGAAGTGCAAATGAAAAACAACTTAAACTAATCAGGTTTTATTTGCTGTTGTGAAAATTAAACACTGTAATACACATTCAAATTGATTATCATGTCCTGATACGATTGATTTCATCCTGTCCTGCAACAAAAAATCAATTTACTATAAATTTTATATTTTTTGGGAGGCTGGTTGCAAATGTAAGGGATACCACTGTGTTGGGAAAGTAGATGACATCACCGTCTGTTTCTGTGTGGTGGTCACATCGAACTTCACAGTGAGGAGATGAGGAACAGAGCTCACTTTGGACAGAGATGAAGGGGTGGAACAAATGCTGGGTGTGCACTGAGCTCAAATTTTTCCATCCTTGTGGCGATAATTAACTTTGACTGCAGGAACGAACTGTGCGACAGAGAAACCTCTGACTCTGTGATGGTGAAACGGATGCTCGTGGAGATTTTCATGCCGAAATGCTGTATGTGCATTTTTGTAGAAAAGAACATAAAAATCATCACTCAACCTTTTAGTTTGAGTTATTTATATCCTCTAAAGGTCTTTAGGTACAAGGTTTCCCTTATACCTGTAGTGCTATTTGTCCATCTTGATTTTTCTAGTTTAAGTGTCAAAGTGTTGGAGGTACTAGCTTTAGAGATCACTTCCTTTTCTCGAATATGATTGAAATAGACTGCATTCAGCTGGTGGTGCTCAAAGCGCAAAATAGCCTCAACTCCCACCAATTAATCACCTCAGTTAGAAACTAGTTGCAGCTCAGCCGAGGAAGATGAAATTTATGCTTACATCCCGCAGTGTCTCTATAACAAACCTCTGTGTAGAATGATCCTCATTAGTCTACACCATGAAGCTGAAAACTTTAACTGTATGATCAAGAGGAAAAAACAATATTTTTGATTGGAGGGGGGCTGTGTTACTTTTTCTAAATAATGGGGGCAGCTAAGTTTATAACACAGAGTGCTGGAACAGAAAGGTTCACACTGCAACACGCCTGAGGGAGTTCACGGTGTCAACCTAAGAGGCCTCAAACTTTGTGTTGAGTGTGATTTATTAGGTCCTTCACAAGAGTGTCCCGTCAGAGGATATCCATAGATCAGGCGTCAAGGATAGAGCACATTGTGAGAACAGATATATCTCTAGTGAGACCATTATATCCAATATTTCATCATGAGGGCCTTGGACCTGTGCCTGTACACAAGAACCATGCTCTTATGACCTGAAACTCTCAGGACATTTAGATTATCAACAGCACAAGTCCTCTGAAAAAACAATACAAAAAACGTTGACATATAAAAATGCACATCGTCTAAAGTAATTTATCTTCAGAGTGTGTACTGCCAGTTTTCTTCCTTTTTTTCTGTTTTGTATGTGAAGCCAGAGCCTAAATCATCCGGTTTGATGTAATCATGTGGTTCAGATTCACTTATGCCACATTTGGAATAATAACATAGTGTACCTTCTTGCACGAAGCTGAGACTCCCAGGTGTGCCGGTGCGTTTGTGGTCGGCAGTGCCTGTGCAAGTGCGCTTGTGTTCATGCATGTGTGCTTATGCACCTGCTGAAATCTCTAAAATGAGAGTTGTGGGAGGGAGAGGGAATCTATCAAAACCATTTAACCGCACATAATAGTCTCTGCTGACTGCTGGCTGGATCTCCCATCAAGATCATCTGAACATGGTTGTTACTCTGCCTCATTTGCTTTTTTTGAAGATATTAACACACTGCCTGGAAACATTTTCAGACATACTGTAGATCACATTTGCTTCTGCCTTCTGTCTGAATCACTTAACCTGTACTTCAAAGGTCAGCTCTGAGCTGCAAGCTATATTTCATTTATACATATTACTGTCACTGTTAGAACGCTCTAAAAGTAATGTCTGCTACACATACATTATGCATTCCTCCTAATTTATGATGATTTTTATTGATAAGGTAGCAATTTATCAAGACCATTCTGGCCTTTAAAGAGATGTCTCACATCATTTCACAAAATATTTGAAAAGTTAAAATGTAAATATTACAAATCATACAATGATAAACAATGCTTTCACATTGCATATGAAATATACTGTTTTATATAATAAGACTAATACTGAAATGCAATAATCATGACCATTGTTGTCAAAGAATGAGAAGGTTTATTTATTATAAAGCAGTGTAATACAGTAAATGTCATGAACAGCTCTGTGTGTCCTACAGGCAAAAAAAAAAAAAAAATGCATTCCTGCTACATTTCACCTTTTCTTATATGGTTAACCCAGATCATTTGAAAATAAATGACCTTTTGTGTAGCTGTTTGGATGAATTATACGTAAAATTTTGGAAAAATGCAGCAACTACATGTACATGTATTCACACGCTACCAAGTGATGTAATAACCTTCTCTTTGTTTATGCCTGAGATTCCTGGTGAAACTGCTTTGGGTGATACTGCCTTTGCTTGGTGGTACAAATAATAAATACCATATAAATACTACCTGTAGACAATTGTTTGACAAAGACAAGGGCAGATAAAACATGCCAGTTAAAGTGAAACTCTCGCCAAAATGCAACTTTATATGTGAATGTATATGAATCAAACCTTTGTGTAAAAGCATAATTACGCTAAAAAAAGGGACTTCAAGATTTACCGTAGTTTTGTTTTCGGGCAAGCTCATGTTCAATGGGAGTGCACTCTTACACTAGCATGAAAATCTCTATTTTTAAAACACTAAGAAGGCTCAACACAACATGAAACTTTGCTCGTAGTATCACCAGCATCTCTACACATGAACACCAGAATTGAGAACTTTGTTTGTGTACACAGAGTTTACTAATGTTATGGCTTCCAAACAATTAAATACATTAATCAGTGGCTCAAATTGGAGACCTCATCATAGAAGAAGGACACCAGAAAAATAGGAAGTTTTTGAACAACTCACATTAGCAGCTGTACCTTTGGCGTGCCGCTGTCATGGCAGACAAAAGGTGTTGATCCCCGAGTGCGACCTAACAGGAAGTTTCACTTTAACCTTTGACACAAAATGGCGGCTGTAACAATGTCAGTTGCACTCCAGCTGTTACAGAATTGTACTAGTTACTATAGCAACATTATGCTCAACCACAACCAACTGCCAGTATCTAAAAACACCATCTGGAAGCAAAGGAACAAACAATAGGTAGGTCACTGGTGATCACTTATGGATCATTTCTACATAAAGCACATGTGTATATATATATATATATATATAAAAAAGTGCACAGAGCAAAGGTCCAGTTAATCTTGGTCCCATAAATACCTCTGAGACATGCACAGAAAAATAGATTTATGAAGATAAATGTAAATCTGATTAGTGCCAGAAATTCCATTTAAAGCCAGGAAATAAATAATCTGTAACAAACTGGGATTAGTGGGGCAATAAAATAACAACGTTTGCTCGTTTTTTTTCTTGTTGAAAAGCCTGTTTGAGTGAGATTAAATCTGGACGTCTGTGTTGGACACAGGGGGAACTCAACCGCTCGCATTCTTCCAGTCTATTACTCCTGCAGTTCATGCCTCTGTTAACTTCTCCCCTGACTGATTCAAGCCAACAATCCTATCAACCATCAAATCCCAAATCACAGGTTGGTTTACTTCACTCAAACAACCCCCACTCACAGAGTCCATCTGTCTCGCTCGCTGACATCACAGCGTGTGCGCCGTAGGGGTCAATGCTAAACTGATATTGTGAAGCACAAACAAGAGTTCAGGGTGGAGTTAGAGAGGTTTAAGGTATTATAGTGATTAATGTTAACAAGGGGTTTTCAATTTGGAGGTCACCCTTTCTTCAGTTGCTTCACCCAGGTAGCACACAAGCACTATTTTTTAGATTTGTCCTACCCTTGAACTTTGTGCTGGGGCAGGTAATTCTCTTCAGAAACATGTTTTACTGTATTTGTATACAATCTCTTAACCTGCGGAAGCCAAGAAGGGTCATGGATTATTTTTTTTTATACTTGCGATATTGACTTATCATCTTGTTATCTCCATATAACAAAGATTTTTTTCTTGTGATAACGAATGAATTAATAATATGTTAATAATACATCTTGATTTCAGCCTACAAGAGCTGCCATGAACGGCTCCTGTAGCCAGCTGTAGCTGTAGCCTACCAGTAAGTTACACTTCACATTAGTTTGTTTACTTGACTGGGTTTGTTTAGGGGCTACCTGTTAGCAGATGAGAGGCCGACAAAATCCCATCTATCCGGCTGCTTCAGCTAAGGTAACGTAAATGTAGGCTAATGTTAACTTAGCAGTGTAATGTGAAACATAATTAAACATTTGTTAATTCATTTAATATTACAGAACACATTATTATTTAATTTGTTATCATGAGAATACAATCTTTGTTATATGGAGATAACGAAATAAATTAATTAATTATCATGAGAAAAAAACCTTTGTTATATCAAGATAACCAGATAATAAGTCGTTATCACGAGATAACAGTACATGGAAAAAGGAAAAATCCATGGCTGTTCTCGGCTTCCATACTTAACATCCAGACACCAATCAAAATATAAAATGATTTGGGATAAACGTGGAAATATCTATTCTGTCTGGCAAACAGGGCTGTGAAAACGTCATCCAATCAAATTTGAGCGGTCCGACGATTTTGTATGGTCAGTCTACCTGTCAATCAATCTGACCGTACCCGCCCACCACTCAGTACGCGTGACCGAGTGTACGCACCGAGCTGCTAGAGCTGCTAACAGCCAAGATTAATTACAGACGAAGTACAGCCACAGTTTTAACTACAGCTTGTGCTGCCGAACAGAACAAGAAACGAAAGACTGAACTCCAGAGGGCTGCAAGCAAAAAGACGTTGGTAGCTCAGGAGGTGAAACCAGAGTCGACATTGGAGTAGCTGTTAAACGTTCGTGTCAACTGAAGGAGTCGAACGTCTGAAAACGGACGCCATGTTAACGTTAGCCGTTTCCCCGTTGGAAAGGTAAAGAGCTGGTTTGTTTTGGTTGGGATAATGTATTATTACTCTGCATTATATGTAGTCAACGTAGCTAACGTTAGCTCCTAATGTCGCTGCCCTGTGTTGTAGCCCAACGCTAACATGATAAGCATCGTCAGGTTGTAGCTAACGCTAGCTAGCTAGCTAGCTAGCTAGCTATGATAGATGACTGCCTATGGAACGTATTTACATGCAGCGTCGCCGTCTACACGCAAACCAACGTGTACAAGTACTGTGGATCTGATCCATATGACAGTGGTCACACATGCACTGCTGCCCTGGGCTGTTTGGACATTAGCCAGAGCTGTGTCTGAGAGGCGGACTAACTCTTGTGTGCTACACATGGGAAAGGCCAAGTCCGCCGGGTGCTGTTGAGAGGTCAAGGGGAGATTACATTAATCTGTGAATACAGTTTATATTGCATCTGTAAGCAGATGTTGTTAAGTGATATTTCTGTGACGTTCATTCATATGGACTGTTGACTGGACGTTTTCATGTATCCTCTTCCTGTGTCCCATAGTTATGAGAGGGACGCATGAACTTCCTGTCTTGTAGCACCAGTTCAGGACAAAACCATGTCCTGATGTTTCCACTATTTCTGCAGAGTCTTCTCTCTGACAGGTGAATGTAACTTGATGCTGATGGGAAGGGGACTGTTTTTCCAACTTAGGGTCCCCAGCTTTAACCACCGGCAACATTTTAATTGGTTATATGCAGTCAAGTTGTATTATCAAATACTGTATCTTTGGTTGGAAATGTAGTGTCTGGATTCTGTTTATGAAAATCATTTCTTTATCTGTTGGTGCATGAATTCATAAAAGAAAGGTCAAGCAACCATTAAGTATGTTGAAGCTTTAATAGCACAAAGAAAAGATTGTGCATTTTAAATTGTATTTTTAGTGTCATAATTTTGGATGTTCTTAATTGTGGCCATCACCAAACTGAAAGCCTATTTCAAGAAATAACTGACGAGCTTGTGACAGTGGCCAGTCCTTGAGACAGGACATGTGCCACCTTCGGCCTCCGGGAAGACACTTCTCATTAACTCGCCTCAGCATTTTCACAAGACAAAGGCCACAGGACTCCTCATATCTACAGACACAATGCAGAGGTGGCAGTTTGCCTTGCCTCTTTTCTCCTTCAAAGTAGATTACATGAAAGAAAAATCACCCGGCGGACAAAGCTCATCTGCAGGTTATGGGGGAAATGTTGAGCTGTGCAGAAAGTGTTTCCTTAGCAGACAAAGCTTCTGGAAAGCACTTCTGTTGTTCTCTTTTACAGATGTCATTAAGACCACGTTAAAAGACTGAAGCAAACAAAGGGTCATTGATTGATTTGTAGTAAACAGTTAGCTCATTTAACTGCTGAAAGCCGAGGCTCTGCTGCCTCATCAGCTGTAATCATTAGTATTTAAACTAATATTATGGTAACTTAAAAGACTGACTATTTTATGTATTTACATGAGGGAACATTGGGTTGTGACCAAAATATTGAGTATTTC
The DNA here is from genome assembly GCF_904848185.1 of Acanthopagrus latus. NCBI lineage: Eukaryota > Metazoa > Chordata > Actinopteri > Spariformes > Sparidae > Acanthopagrus > Acanthopagrus latus. The sequence goes on from NC_051056.1 coordinate 27,708,738, forward strand.
TCAAAGGTTGCAGTTCATTGCCACACAGGAGTGCATATTATTACCAGCATTTTACCATTAATGTTGCATCATGACTTGTTTTGTTGTACATAATGCTTCAGGCTTTCTGGTTTACCGTTGTTCCGCCTCCTGCTGCGAGCTTCTCAATTATTGGCATGGACATTACTAAACAAACCAAACTCAAGTCACAGTGAGTATACTTTCATATGCTTGCAGTGCAGCTATTTGACAGCAGTTTGACAGCCTTTAAGTGGGTGCCAAATTCAATTATGTTTGGAGCTGCCTCAAGCAACAAAATCCTCAACTGATCACAAATCAAATCTAATTTCTCTTCCAGAAGGCAGTGACCCAAGTTGGAAGTCTGACTGCAAGCTGAAAGATAAACCCATGTCTTACTTTATTTGCTCCAATAAACATTCAGGATAGACTGTTTAAATCCCTTATCAAAGCAGGCAGGTCTACCACTGTGGCTCTCTGCGCTATCAAAGTTGTCAAGTGTCCTGCTGGTGTTCATTTAGGCCACAATGTGACCATTTCTCTCCTGGTTTCTGTCTGTCCCTGCAGGCTTTGGAGCCCATCATGCAATTACCCACCTCAGTCCTGCAGTGGTCCCGGAACAATCAATAACTACAGTTCAGTGGCTGGAGCGTCCAGCAGTTTTACAGTTCTGGCGGTAAGTACTTCAGCAGGTTGCTGAGGTGGGTTTGAATCAGGTGGAGGCAAATTCTGTGTCAGCCAGGATATGACAGTTTGAGATGGAGAAAGAAACATTTGTTTGAGATTAGTTTCAGTGTTGTGAATTTTAGAGTTTCTCATTGTCAGCAGCTCCTTCTTCAGAGGCGTTCCAATTTTTACCTTAGAGCATGTGGTTGGTTTATGTGCAAAGTCACGGATGCACCAAAGACAGCCCAGCAAAGAAAATATCAACTCCAGCTGGAGTTTTGCTCACTACTGTTTCTTTTGTACATCAGTTTGCAGCAACATGAAGTTTGCTGTGTGTCATGCAGTGTCTGTCAACAAGAGGATTTTAAATTGATACAAGTAATGCATGCGTGTGCAAAGGTAGCATCTGTTCTGTGTCTCATCGGTCAACAGAGAATTTAGTTCATGGACCACGTAAAACTTTGCAAAAGACAAATGTCCTTATGTCCAGGCACATACATAACACTAGTCTTAAGTTAGAAATTTAAAATATTGTCAAAAATGAGGCTAGCTTTTTAGTATTGCAGCACGTTTTTGATCCAAAACTGGATTAACATCAACAAAAAATGATCCCGGGTCAACATGGCCGTGATGGTCCCGATGATGGTGAGAATTTGTGTGTCAGATAAAGACAAAGTTGAACTTGACAGACGTGACAAAAGTGTGAGGTGGTACAACCAACAGATTGTAGCATCTTCATAGAAATGAGCAGATTCAGCTGAAACACATAGCTGTTTTAAATGCTCGTGTGAGCAGGCCTTAGAATTGAACCACCAACAGTATTTTGTCTTGGTGGTCTATCGTAGTAGTCCGATTTCAACCTGTACACATGAATTGGTTCTACTTCCAAAACACTAAAACCCTAAAAACCCACTTTTGGAGAGTTATACTGTTGTGTGGCAGGCAATCATTCTATTCAGTGGTGAGAAATTAAAGTGCACGGCCAAAATACATCAAATAAAGATACAGGAATACAGAAACTATGACACAACACAGAAATATAAATGCGCTTTGACCATTATTGTGTATTAAAACAAGATCCACAGGCAGTGTTTCAACCCTGAGTTTAGAGCTGGGTGGCAACCACTGCAAATCAAACACAAGGCTGTGGTCATTATTTCCATGGGGTCACTCACAGGCGTGCCCTCTACTGGACAAACACACCCTGAATGTGAACACGCAGTCTGGGATACAGATGAGACACACTGAACTGTTCCGGTCATGTGAAACAAATCACATTCCCTGTGTGGGTTTTCAGAAGTCACCGAACAGATGGGCCTCGTGATTATTGTCCAGTTCATAACACTATTATTCATCACTGGAATGCTTACAGATGAACAGAGCTTAATTCAAAGTGATGTGAAGAATTAAATGGTAAGATGATCATAATAGATTTACACTGTCTAGTGTGTGTAATGAGCAATTTACTGTGCCACTGCTGTGGAAAACTTCTCAGGGATAAATTATCTCAGCCATATTTTCAGGAAGCTGTGAATATTTTTAAATAATGAAAATGATATAAATGATTTGAGAGGTTTTTTGGGCCTTTCAGGATAGTCCAGATTTTCTGCTGGGTAAAAAGCAGTTTTTCACAGCACCACCTTTTGAATCTTAAACAATTTCAGTGCAACCATATCATTTACAATGCTGCACAGCATGTTAATACATTCAGGTTTGATTTTCACTATCGCATTAAATCAACCAAATGCAAAGAGTCCAAACAGCAAAACACATCACGTTATCATATGAGTGCTTACTGATTTGACTCTCCTCAGCAGGAGGAGGGTTGTTTTTTAGGGTTGGTTGATAAAAAAAAAAACAGTTTAATTGTACAGTGATAAAGTCATCTTGAGACAAGATAAGTGGTACTCGAATGTGAAATTATTAAACTTGAAAACAGCTCCCCCCTTACTGAAGTTACGTCGTGCAGAAACAAGTGATAGAGGCAGAGTTCACCCCATCTAAATGATTTTTAAGCTTTTATTTTAAGGTAAAAGTTACTTAATGTTATTAACTTTAACATTGATATATAGCTGATTAAATGGAAGAATGTAATGACATATGGCAAGTGGCTGTAGAATAATTTGATTTCCACAGTGCTAAATATGCTGCACCTGCAAATGAGACAGCTGTCCTCTCAGCTCCAGATGCAGTTTTCTGATGATATTGAATTCTGCCAAATTAAACTTCATCAGCAACATTAACACAGCAATTTGTTTTCTCACACACCTTCGCCTTCGTCTCATATCATCTTCCTCCTACACTGCACCATCTATTCTTATCTCCTCCAGCAGATGTGCGTTTTTCAGGCAGACATTTCCAGTCATTAATATTTTTCTCAAGATCTCCTCTAGACCCAAGGGAGAGATAAAGCAGATTTATCCCGTAAATGCCGCTCACACATAATAATCATGAGAATTACATGCAATTTAATTAGCATGAAAGCTAGCAGAGCTCACAGCAGCAGCACCACAGGCAGAACATGACAAACCACATCTCTTTATCCTCCAGGTTTGAAACTCTTTCATATCCTTCTCCAAACACCCGTCCCAAATCCAAATAACCAGGTTCATGCTACACGTTTTCATTTTTTTAATGTTGTGCAGCCGTGTGTGGTGAGGCTCCCCTGATAATCCAGGTGAGGCAAGATTTAAAAGGCCTCCCGCTGTGCCCTACTTAGAGCGCCGCTCATGTAAAAACAGAAGATACCTCTTCCTTAAAAAGGTACATGCAATTCTGAAGGGGATGAGGTGCTCTGCAATTGGAGAGACATATTTCAAGCTGTGATAATTTAGAGTAGAAAGCCTATGCATTGAGATTCCAGGGGAGCTCAAAGTGGATAAAAGACATGAGGCTGAAGTATGTGTATGATGTAATCATGTGTATGATGAAATGTGTGTTACATAACTGATTTTTTGGCCACCTGGGGGCAGTAGAAACAAGACAACGTTGACGAAGTTTAATTAACACATCCAGTAGTCATGGAGCCACACTGGACCTGTGTTTCTAGCAAATTGATAAATATTCACTCAGCTCAGTTTTTGGTCCCCACCAGCTCCTAGGGGGAATTTTTAGCTTGGTGGTCAACTATGTCCAACAGCTAAGTGCTTTTCTGTGCACACAACATACACCTTACAAGATGAATTAGTTTCCTTTTAATATATAGTTTGCTGTCGCCACCCGCCAGTAGGACAGTATTGCTGGCGCTGCTTCAGAACCTTATGAAATGTAATGAAGCAGTAACACAACTCAGCTATCTGCGCCCATGAACTAAAAGAAAAGATTATCTGCATTCTTTCCTCTTTGAACATGAATAGAATGTCAATCACTCACCAAAGTCATGTAAACAATAGCGCACGAGTAAAGCATTTTCTCCACAGGCAGTGACAAACGGATGAGGATAGGGTTACATTACTGGAGCAAGAAGAGGTATGATAACTAGCCAATATCCATTTGGTTGTTATCCACCACACTGATAGGTGTGTTTGTACCAAAAAACGCCACGTCAGTCTCTTCCTTGTTTTGGGGTCATTTACGACCATGCTGTTTTTCTCCTCTTTGTTGTCTGTGTCGGAGTTTTACAAAGATGCACAATCATAGCTAATCAAATCAGAAATGTATTCTCGAAAGGCTGCAAAGTTTTTTCATTTTTTAAAGAAATGAAACACTGTAGTAACATCCAACATGCGTTTTGGCCAATAGAAACTATGCTCTGTCTGCTCAGCCAAAAAGTTACATTCAGACTGTGCTATGACATGTGCACCATCCAGGCCAGGTACAATAAAACCCTTTGCCCAACTGCTGAAAAAAATCCTGGAGGGAAAGCTGGTTGAAATACATTTGCAGCTTGTTTTAACAGTTCAACTTTGGTAAAGTCTGAAACACAAATTGGCAGCAGTGTCCAATTCTAGACCATTTTGACACTGCCAGGGTCCAGAATGGAAACTGTTATATTAGTTGTGTTCTGCCATCCAATTTGAGTATATAACACTGCTTAAATATGAACCGCTCCAAAGGAGCGATGAGGCATCATCTGCAGTCAGTCGTGAGACAGGAGGCAAACATACAAAATCCTTCCCTAAAACTGACTTTGTTTAACTTTTACTTCCTGGCAAGTTTACATAGCGATGAGGGAGTCAGTATATCACCAAGCTTCAAGCACCACTGATTCCACCAATTAATTTTGCTGTGCAACACTCTGGTATAACCAAGGCACATCGATGCACAAATATATAAACTGCAGACAATTGGAGAAGCAGAAGTGGCTGTTTTTAGGTCAGTTTTTGTTACGATTCCCCGCAGAGACAACTGCAGCAATTTAGCAGCCACCTGTGCAACGCTTGAGTATTACCTTTTTATCCTGAATTTATCATCCTCAAGCCACTTTCTTCCACAACATGATTGTGCTTTCACACACACACGTGCACACACGCGCACACACACACACACAGAACAACAAAGCCGACATTGAGTTCAGGAAGCAATTGTCTTTCAGCCTGTGAAAATGAATGAACTAATTCGGTGGTGGAAACTTTCACAGTCTGAAGAGAAAAGCACTTTAGTGATGGAGCGTGTGCATCCTTTTTCCATCAACTCGCTGCCATTTTTACACTGAGCTGCATCTTGTTCACTAAGGTTTGATACTCGACTCAAGTGCACTGCACCGCATTAACAAGTCATCTCTCCTGAAAGGTCAGCCAGGGAGAATCATAGCTAATGTTTGCTGTTCACGGCTGATTAAACAGCTTATGAATCGCATTTGTTTTTCTCACCTTGTTCTTTTTGTGTGTGTATGTATGCATAAGCAACACACTAGGCAAAAAACAAAAACCTCACCTAGATTGAAGTTGCACAGTTGATACAGTTGATTAAGCTGCTAGTATAGTGTACTCCATCAGAACAGCCGCGGGGGGACTGTGACAATAAGACATTCACAGCCACTTCACGCCCTGATTGGCCAGAGAAGGTGAGAACGTAATGTTGGAACTTTTCTCTCTTTTTTTCATTCTTTCCACACCTATTCTGTCACTGTTGGTGTGTACAACTGAGTGCAACTCTGCGATTCTCCTCAAAGAAAGACTGTCTGAAATTGTGAGTTGTAATCACTCATGTTGGGTCTGATCCAATAATCGGTATCAGGTTCTGATTGTGATGCATGAGAACTTCTTGTTGAGCATACCTTGTCCCTAATATCGACCCACTTTGACTTATATTACTTTGTTAGACATTTTATTAAAATAATCTTCAGTCATAGTCAATTTAGTAGCTTTTCTGGAGCTGTCTGTTGTCAACAAATAGTTTTGCCTGTAGCCATCTTGTGCACTAAGTATGGAGCCTGGATGAGGAAAGATTTGGCATCGACACTTAAGAATTTTTAAAGTCTGGATGCAGAGAGGTTTCTTTATACTTTGCTCAAGTGAAGTGGTGAATGCATTGTAATTCTGTGATGACCTCTATGGAGAATTCCTACATCATAACAGTGAGGTAAAAACAACAACTTTGAGAAATTGACACTGTTTGGGGAAATAGAATACGGTTTTGTATTTTTATGTCCATTTCTGTGCTGTTTGGATCCACAGATTTGACGCTTTTCCAGACTGCAACACAATTAAACTGTGCTTGCATCAGCGTCTGTACAGACTACATTTTAACTCAGCCATTGAGTTTATTTCTATCTACAGCCAGTCAAAACATGCAAAAGATGAAATGTTTGCAGAGGTTTAAATTGGTTCAACTGAAAAATCAGAAAATAGCTTGGTTTAGGATCTGCAAGTGTGGAATAAGTTCCATCCTGTTTACTTTTTCTCCAATTAATTCCTCTTCTCTCTGTGCGTATTTGTACCTCCGCCAGTTTGACAGCTGCTGCATCTCCATCCAGTTTATTATTTATTTGTTTCACCATTAGCTGCTGCCCAGGTAACAGCTGTTCTGTCTGAAGCCCACAAAGCATTAACATTACTGCAATTTGCAGATACACAGAATTTGAATAAGACTCAAACACAACACATGGCACTAATGACAACTCAGAAGGGAAATTCGGCTTTAAGATAACCTTCAAAGTAATGGTATGTTTTCCTCTTTTAAACGCTTTCCTTATGTTTATTACATTCACACATGGAAGGCAGTATGCTTATTACTATGATTATTGTTTTTAACTAAATGCTAATTTTCCACACAGTCACCCAACAATGATTAAAACATAGAACAATGACATAAACTGGGAGGTGAGAAATGCAGATTAAATGTATATTAATTTGTGTGAATCGTAATAAGACAGCACTTTAAACCTGCATGTTACTGTTGCTTATTTTCTCATCCTCCATCCTCTGACTGACAAGCTGTTCTGTCTCCCCCGAGGAGACCTGTTATGGTCCGTGTCACCATCAGGGCAGATGAATTATTTGTCTCCTCCTTCCATTAGCGGGGTGGGGATAATGAGACATGGCAACCGAGAGTTCAACACGGTGGCATAGACATCGCCTTGAATCAGGAGGACTGTTAATCATCACAGAGCACATTTCCAACGCTGCTGTCATTCCTCCGACTCCCCTGATTTGTATGGAGGGAAAGGCTATAAATGACTTAAATGCCTCTTAAGGCCCATTATCAGTAACTGGAGCAAACAATGTTAAAGGTGGATTTTTTTTTTTGCTTTTTCTCAGATTCATACCAGTGCATGTCTGACTATAAAGAAAAGCGTCTTTGTCTGTCTGTCTGTCACAGATCTTGAAAAGTTGGCAGGTTTGTTGCTGAGGAGTAGGGATCCACATTTTAAATTTGATACGCTTTCTCATACCGGTGTCAGTATTTCATTGTTTTTTGTTTTCTTTTTATTTGATAATCAAGTAACTGTAACTTATAACATTACTTTTTGTTGTTTTTGATCCCCTTCTCTGATTAAATCGAGTGTTTTTTTTATTGTTTTACATTTTGAATAGGTTAAATTCTCCATTAATCCTTAATCGTTGTAGTCCCTTCTGCTGTGAAAGAAGGAAGTGCAGTGTTGAATGTGGTGCAATGTGGACACTTGGCACATCACATATTAATACATTTTGAATGAACAGGGAACATCAGTCTGGGTAGCAGCAGGGCTGGGCTTTGGTGTTCTGGCTTCATGGCTCTGCAGACTGAAGCTGGGCTCACATGTGATCCTACTTATAAAATCACATGGGGAAGCAGACATAAACATTATGGAGTTTTGCATGGTGCAATAACTAGCTGTAGTAATGTCTGGCAGTGAGAAAATATAAAAAGCCGAAGATTAGAAGAGTCGTGGCGAATGAGAGGATGCGGTCACCACAGTTTTTTAATTCTTCAACAAGATCTTGAAGTGAGATTTTAAGTTTGTCTTGATCATAGTATGGTAGCTAACGGTAGCCATCAAGGGCTAGAATTTACAGTACATGAAATTAGTGTGGTTAAATGTCTGGGTGAGGGGGAGATTTGGTCAACACAGGTTTTCCATTCTTCAGCGAGACCTGCAGGTGAGATTTTAAGTTTCCAACAATAGCGGTATGCTAGCTAATGTAAGCCTCGAATGGCTAGAATGTTACTGTTGCTTGGCGGTCTCGTCAGCTGCTTCAGGAAGTCTCTCACCAGTTGTTATTGTCCAGTTTGCAAAGCACTGATGTAATTACCCAGATTTTACATCGTAAATGTCAAAAATGTTTGATGGTACCAGGGTGGCCCAGATGAGTCTGTGGGCAGTCCAGAAGGCTTAAGACTAGATCTGTAAAACTGATAAAACACGTTACCAGATAATCTGCTGAACAGCATGTTTTGAATGGGCACTGCAGATGTAATTTTTAGTCGATTACTTGCAGAGACAACCAATGAGCATTGTTCATTAAACAGGCTGATGAATTACATATTATCGCAAATGTAACTAGATCTGAACTCCTGGCAGAAACATATGACATGCAGTTTACTTATTTTTGTTGGCTGTGAATGAAGTCATAAGTATTTAGTTCTCACACCAGCTGTCAGAGAATTATTCTGTCATATGTTGATTTATTTATTGACATGACCTGAGGCGTGGTCACGTCACTTTTCTGTGTTCTGCAACATTTTCAGCTCTGGCTTAACTAACAATACTGTGGCTCAATTTGCTTCTTTCACCTTGTATATACTTTCTGCCAGTTTGACTTAAATGTTTTACATCAAGCCACCGGCAAACTTTCACATACACGCTCTTGTCCAATAAATCTTTTAGCACTGTCCTTCTGTGGTGTACTCAGCTAGGTGTGGGCACTGGGAATTGAATCAGCTTACTTCACATGCCATTAAGTGGAGAAGGTGAGAAACAAATCCACCTGCCTAGTTGTTGCTAACACAATATGCACTCCATCAAACAGGTCCAGTCGGGGCACAATTTAGAAGGTAGAGGACACATCTTGTGCAAATCAAGATTGATATTGCAGGGGTGTTTCCACTGTTAGCCGTTGATTGCCAATGTATCTTGTGAGAATCGAATGTAGTGGCTGCAAAGTGTTCAATTTCATGCACTAAACCTGCTTTGCATAAAGTCTGTATCCCGTTTTCTCTCATACAGCTATTGTCCCCCAACAAAATTAAGGATTCTAGACATCTGCACTATGTGAGATTGTGTTTTTGTTTCCTCTTCTTACCCTCCTGGCAATTACTTATTTACGTCCAGAGAATTTCAGGTTGCCACACTATAAATCTCTGACGCCTTTACTCCTTATGTTGAGGAAATCATATTGTGTTGCCTTTCTCTGGTTATTAATTACTATTGAGGGCTGCAACTAAAAATCATCCTTGGTGATCCATCTGTTGATTATTTTCTTGATTAATCAGTTAGTCCGAGGTGAGATGAGATGATTTCCTTAAATGTCATGTTTTGTCCAAAACCCAAAGATATTCAGTTTACTGTCATAGAAGGGTCCTGAAATCAGAAAATATTCACATTTAAAATAATGTAATCAGGATGTATTTACTCTTTTTGTCTCAGCGATTCATTTGACAACTCATTGATGAATTGTTGCAGGTCTGAGGATATTTATAAAAGGATTCTCGACAATAATACAGCCATTTACTGGATACACTACTCAAAATTAGTTATGAGTATGAATGTGCATATATGTTTATACAAATTAAAATCAAATGAAATGTGTCACATTATTTTTTGGGACCAGCAATATGAACTAAACACAAAATATGAACTTGCATGTCACAGAATAAAAATCAAGTTAAATAGATAAATATAGTATTTCCTAACCAATTCTGATGAGTTTATATTATTGTGCTGACACACTCCACCATCATTTCCATCTTCTTTAACTAAGAAAGCAGTCCTATGCATTGTGAGTCAGCCAGGCTAGTTAATTTGCACTGCAATCATCGTTTAGGATTCTGGACAAGGTTCCCAAAGTCAGAATCGGTCATGCAGTCGGTCTCATATTATGCATTCAACAGTGGGTCCTCATCAGTCTGGTTCTGACACTAGATGACAGCTACTTGTTAATCTACGTCACGTATTCAGTGTTTTTATTCATTCAGGATTCTACTCAGAGCAGAGATCACAATCGAGTTCGATGCTCCTGAATTATTTGCCTAAAGTGAATTTATGGCCCTGAAAAGTTTTTTGGGACAACTTTTACTAGTGTCACTCTACAAGTCCAACAATATGACAGTGTACTGCCTTCCTCTTGCTTTTATTAGACTGAAACATATTTTAGTCAGAGTAAAGTGATTCCCCTGCTTCCAATTTTTGTGCTCAGCTATGTTAGTTGCTGGCTGTAGGTCCCAAATTAACATGCAGACACAATAATGGTAGCCTATCAACCCACCGTTATGCAAGAAAGTGAATACGTGCATTTAAAAAAAGCAAAACTTTCCTTGAAAGAAAACTTGGTCTCCACGCTCAGAAGTTAAAGACAGCCAAAACTTTAAAAACACTGGCTTTAGAGCTCCAGTCCTCCCATCCGTCATTGCTGTACTTCTCACATAAAGGGCACTTCGCTTACTTTCATGCACTGAAAGTTGCCACTTGATGTAAATTGTGAAATGTGGAACTTTCCAACATGAAGACATTTCCTAGGAGTGGTGGGCTACTATATCAATTAAAAAAAGACACCAAGTGGTGTCTGTAATTACCAGAGTTTCAAAGTTTACTTTTTCCAAATCCATTATGCTGACAGTGTCTCTTTCTGGGCCTGAATGCTCTGTATCAGTTAAATGGACCACATGAAGCTGCGCATTGACAACTCTGCTGTCTCGCTTAGTTTCAGTACAATGTGCCCCATTAATATTCTGTAAACGGTGTCCCTGCCTCATAAATAACCTCGATGTGAGCGGTACACTTAAACTTAAATTCCGGTTAATGTTTATTCTGAGCAACTACCAGCCCCATTCCATCTAATCCACTCCTTCCAGACTTACTGACTCAGCTTCACACTGTGGTTGAGGAGGACTGTCTTGTCTGTCAAGAACATGTCCTTGACAATTATTTTATTCCTCGCCGGCATATGGTATGAAGACACAATGAGAGTAAGATGTCTAAAAATAAGCAATTTCCAACAATCAGTTCCTTTCTGTTTCTTGCAAATGAGCAATTGAATTGAAAACATTTCCCCTCCTTCTCATTTTCTCCAATTAGTCGGATAAGAGGATGAGTGTTTCACTGAGAGGAGAGGAATTGAGTTCTTCAACACAGTCTACAGTTGAGACAATATATTCATCTTTGCACAGTATTTAAATTCAGCATGTATTTCTCCAATTTCACAGAGTGCAAAGCCATCTTTCTGAGCAACATACATTATCAGATTTGATATTGCTCCAGCATTTGACCAAACAGTACGGGCTTCTTACTCCTCACAGACTTCAGGGTTAAGTGTGTGACACCTTGTCACTATTTACAAAATACAGAAAATGACCATGTCTTGTTTTGCAGATGCATCTTCGATGAAAGATTGTTGTCAGTGCCTCTGAAAAATAAATTATTTTTTCCTGCAACTGCATCACAATAAGACCTACTTCGCTTTTAGGAGGAGCAGCAAGAAAAATATGTTTGCAATAGTAGTAACTTAACACAGCTCTGATATGACTGCTGGGGACTGAACTGTGATTAGATAAAAAACAATTAGTTAAGGTCATATTAGGTATATATAAAGTTGCAAAGGTGCGAGGTTTTCCCAATGTGATAACCTAACAACCTCGAAAAATGTCAAAGTGAATCTTTCACACATCGAGGCTACAAAGCCAATTAAAAAAACGTGAGTAGACAAGCCAGGTGACACAAATGACAGCGCGAATATTAAAATACTCAAGTATAGATTTGTCATCACTCCCATCTATCAACCTGACTGCAGCAGCGATGACCTCCACTGTCAGGTGTTTATGTTCTGGAGTGTTGACTGCTAACTGGAGCTGGAGATGAATTGTCCCGGCTCAATTAATTTAACATTCAGACACACACCACTTCAGTTTGTGCCATGTCTCGCTTCATTGTGGTCACTGCACATGAAGGTAATCTGGCTGTTTTTAGACAAATAAAGACCAAAAAAATCACGTGAGGTTGAAGAACTCAATTATTATAATTTCACAAAATATTATGATCTGTTTTTTTATAAAACTGATATTGTAGAATTCAGTACTGTATATAATCTTATCTACGCTGTGTGATAATCATTACATTTCATACTACGGTACCTGAAACAGGATTTAAACACATTAGTTGGCAATTGCTGAGAAAATGGCAAATATTGATAACTTCAAGCACATTTTAAAAGATTTGTTTCTTGATAATTTCAGTTTCAGTCACATGGAAAACCAATTTTTCAGCTCCAAACAAAATTGAGATGAGAATCAGAAACTTTTACCAGGCACCAAGTTCAATCCTTAGAGACACGACAACAAATCCTTCCTGACTTACTGTAGCACAATCATAACCAATTCACCCATCTCATCTTATCTCTAGAGTCTAACCTTTAAAGAAAGCAGTCAGAGGATGAATGACACTCGACGTGAGCTCCTCTTTTCACCTGTTCACTGTGTGACGAAGGTGAACTTTTGTGTCACGCTCATAAATACCTGCAGCAGCCTAATAGCGATGCATCTATTCAACCCCCCAAAATGGATGAATCTGCCCCTTTGGGAAGACATTCAATAGCCGCAATAGCACAATGAATGGCTAAAATAAAGAGGAAGCAATTTCACAGACACCTACTGGAAAATGGCATTTGGGTCTTTGGCAAATGACATTTACAAAAAGAAGTCAGCAGCACAATTACAAAGCACATTTTAGATACTCTGATCATTCAGCTTGAGATAATTAAATACCTCGCTTTGTTATTATAGCAAAAAGTAGACAATGAAAGACTGACAGTTGGAGAGTCTGAGAGATGGAATGGAGAAGAAAAGGGTGGTGATGTGAATTTTGGTTGTATTGTTACTTTCCAGGTCGTTGTTAGCAGCGGATGTAATAATAGCAGCACTCCAGGCTACAGAAATCAAAAGGAAAAAATGTTCTTTAGTGCCGAGGACTATTATCTTAAAAAATAAAGAGCCTCTAGGTTTTTAAAATTAGCATTCCTTTCTTAGACACCTGAGGATGCTTTGAGTAATATAATAATAATTACTTTGAAAGCAGAGCTATTTAAACTCTTTTAGTATTTTGGAAAACAAATCCTTTGATGAATTTCCTGCAAGTGACTTTCTCACAATTTACTTCTTTGGATGTTTTAGGGGCACGTCTGCATTCATTTGACAATTCAAAGAGACAAATGAGGCTGGAGGACAGCAGAGGTGATTCTTGATGAGGATTCAAACCCAAAACAAGTCGTCACACATAGACTTTTACAACTGAAATAGGGTTAGCCCAGTTGTAATGTAATAATATTAGGGCTTGAAGTTCTGCATAAGGGCGTGAGCACCTTGAGTGATGCCAGCTGTTAGCTGTCTATTCATCTGACCTGACTGAGCTCCAGAACGCTTCACAATGGTCACAATCGTTTATGGAAGATAGCCATTTTATAATAACGTGTGTTCTTATTCCCAGTCTTTTGATGTTTGTGCCTCTAGAAATGACAAACATTTTGTCTTGTTAAATGTGAGAGTGTACCAGACTAAAAACACTGTCATGTTTGGAACTAACTCCAGACATTAGCAAAACCAGTAAACAGAGTTTCCTGCCAAGTATGACTAATTTGAAATTGCACCATATTTTCCTTTTCACTCCTCATTCACAAACACCATTCTGGAGTTTTGGTCTTTTAAATCTAAAATGGGTTCCTCTTACATAAGCAAGGGGAGGCACAGAGACCACATTTAACCACATTTATCACCATGGTGAGAAATGGGAAGCTGGAGAATATTTGGGGTCCGCAGTGGCCGGTACAATGTGTCTTTTCTTGGATGAGGAAGAAAGAAATGTGATCTTTCACTGCTGCATGCGCACCAAAGACGCCCACCATATGGTTGCAACCTGTGAACCTCAGCCTCTGTTGAATGAACTACTGATTTAGATAGAAGATAGTGCAGGAAGGATGTGCACTACATAACCGATACAAAAATACCTCAATTAAACTGGATTCGACTGTGCTGGTTTGCTTTCCAGTTTCTGGAGATTGAATAGAATAGACAGTCGCCATAAATCAGGAAAGATTTGACCAGTTTATTAGATTAGGAAAAGCTTTATTCAGAAACCAGAACATCAGAAAGACATAATCTCAGACTGAAGAGAAATCAGCTGTCAAATGCAAACTGGTATGACCGAGGGGAGTCTTTGCTAGGAGTGAAATCCATTAACAGGTCCTACATCATCGCTGTTTCATGGAGCCAGTAACCTTGAGCTGCAAAAGAAAATATATATGTATTCAAAATTAAATATGGATTTTTCAATAGGCAATGTTTGTAGATAGGAGTCTCGTCTATTCAGAGCTGTCAAAAGCAGCTTAACAAAGGGAATGTCAGGAGTGCATGAAACATTAAAAGACTTTTCTTGTGACCTTCCCATTTTGTTTTGTTGCCACTGAGCCGCTGAGATTTATGCCTTTATCTAAAACAACTCGACATGAATGATAAGCTAAACTGAGGCAAACACAACCTCTGCACCACGGAGAGAAAATGCCCGTCCAAATGCTTTAGCTGTAAAAGCTGCACTCTTGCTCTGCCCTCTATCACAGCAAGGTTTGTGCTCTCTCATCATCGCTGAGAGAAAACAGACACTGAAACACATCCACAGGGACAAAAAATAAAAATCCCCTTTTGACCTTTTGGAAACGGCATCTGAGAGTTAATACTTGAATAAATGCTTGCACAAGTGCTTTTTGTTGAATGCCACAATCTGAGATGTTGGGTAATTTTATTTTCTCAGATCTCAAGGGAGCTGGGAGCCAAATGGAGGTGTGCATAATGCACTTTGTCGCCCTTTCAAACCGCTGACCTTGATGGCGGTAATATAACCTCACACATCCCTTTTAAAATCCGGTGAATGCGCGCTGCAGTCGTGGCTTTTGTGCTCTTTAACCATTTAATCATAGGCACCCTGACAAGAGTGACCCTGTGAGGATGAGTGTGCGTCTATAGAAAATAAGATGAGGGCAAATCATTTCAAGAGGGTGTTATTTACGCTCACGTGACACAGACTGTAACCACAGCGCAGGAATATCATCTATCAGCATGTTGGGCTCTTTTATCACTGAGCTCTAACAAACCAGAGTACCACAATTGTTCCAGTACAAGAAGACAAAGCCTGTACACCGAAATGCGTCTCTTAACCTCAGATGTAGAGATGAGGGAAAAAACACAGCAGATATCTACTTTATTAAATGTCACAGGATATAAACTCGTACTGGTGAATTAGTGGAACATGTCACAGACTAATTGTGTAAAAAGTGTTCTGATCCTTTACTCAACTACAAGTCCTGCATCCAGAACCTTACTTAATCTTTTATGCTTTGATTGCTATAGAGCAGTGTTTTTTAGGCTTTGTCAGAGCAAGCACCACTCAACAAAAATAATCTGACAGACCACCTTGCATTAACTTCTCAACATCCCCTGTGTGTTGCCTTTAGATAAAAGTGTGGAAGTACAATCAGCAAAATTCGCTCAAAGTAAAAGTACTTATTGTGCAATAAAATGGTCCTGGTCAGTCTTTTACAATTATGTCTCTGGATCAATATTACTGCATCGTGTTGAATTTGACCATAGATGTTTAAGCTAATTTGAACAACTCTATGTACTGCTGGGTAGTTTATTCTGCAGCAATACATCATAGTCTATAAGATCACCATGTATTTGTAGCAACAGTCTTGTGAGAACCAGGTATCTTTAAAAACAGTGATGAGCTCAGAAAACCAGTAAAGAAAAGCTGTCAGAAATGTAGTGGAGTAGAAGAACAATTATGTTTCTCTGAGATGGGGTGGAGCAGAAATATAACGCTGCTTAAAATGGAAATACCCAAGTAAGAAACAAATAACTTGTACTAGTACTTGTACTTGATTACATTCCAACACTGTCTTTTTTTGCTTTAATCAGCAATGTTTCCTGACACACGACACGCTAGTTATTTGTCTTTAGTGTAATGCTCCTATAAAGTACAGGACCCTTAATTAGGCTGTAACTACATGTTTAATTTTGTTTAAATTTGTGTGTGAAATTAACAAATCGTGCAGCTGACAAACTGGCATTTGTTCTCTACACTTTATTTGTGCAGCTTTTTTGCATCAGTCTCAAAGTGTTGTCAGCTGTCGGTGTCTGGGTGAACCATGACAGTGTTTAGAATAAATGAATATTATTATATTGTAAACATGACTGTCAACCTTGCAGAATTAATAACAGTCCCATCAACCTCAGATGTATGTTGTGTTTAGTGTTAATTAGCAAGTGTTAGCATGCTGCTAAACCTGTCAGTCATATTGATTAGCCTGTTAACATCATCATTGTGAGCTGTATCAACATCAGGGTCAAATTTACTTAGAGTTTAGCCTCATACAGTAGATTCGTGCTAAATTCCCAACCACAGCAAAAATAGCTTTATCTCAATGAAAAAAAAGTAAAAATAAAAATAGTGCCATCATAGTTTTGAATATTTGATCTGTGACTGCTATTTGCCATTTTTTATCCTGTATTTAAAGGTGACAGTTTTCAGCCAAAAAGGTTGAAAGGGAGAACATGAACTTTAAAGTTCTTGCTGAAATGCACATCAGCTGTATCCCTGGACTCCACAGCTGAGACGGAGCCAAACTAATTTGATTATGGATTTTTCGGCTGACCATAATTTATATTATTTGATTTTACAGGAATGTAATTGACAACGGAGTCATAGCCGGTTTCCTTGTTGTGTTTTTAGTGGTGAGGTGGCTGTTTATGTTTGTGGTTTGGATCACACATTGTGCCTTTTGAAATAAGACCGCTTTGTTTTGAATTTTTGGCAACATCTTCATTTGCTGCTTTGGTGTCTTTGAGGTCAGTTTACTCAGGTTGTTTTTCCCTCATGTGTCCTGCCAAAGACGCATCACGCCCACGTTTCCTGTTTGTCAAAGGATTTTCCCTAGAAAAGCCAAGCGGCCACTGGGCGTCTCCATGGAACTGTACTGTAACAGCTTCCATAAACATTGCCGCGGGTCGAATCATCTTGTGTTTTTTGAAGTGGGCAAATGTTTCAGATAAGAAGTTTTCTTCAAACTGTAAAAAAAGATTTCAAATCCAACCTTTCCTCATTGAAAACTTTTTGAGAACCATGTCATGACATTTTCCACTAACAGCCCAGAAGAAGAAGAAACCTTCCTCTGCCTCCCACTGCGATGAGGCCCATTTTCTTCTATGTCTTTTATCTTTTGTCGTAGCTGCGCGTCACTCTTCTCCTTTTGTACAGGAGATGAAACACAGCTGTAATCAGGTGATTTCTGTTTTATTAATAATAAACCAGCAGGCTTTCCTTGTATCTTCAGAAGTACGATGTGCAGCAGAACATCTGAACTGAAATCTATACTCGCAGACAAGTCTGGGAGGCTTTGTTTCTATACTGTGCTCACTATACCAGGATGCTGTCGTAATGCTGTAATACTTTCAGTGGTGAAACAGCTGCTGCACATTAATCCAAGATAATGGAGTCATTCTTTTGTATGTACACTTCACTCCAGTGAAAGACCATTGCGTGTGCTCCCTGCTTTTGTTTTGAAACAGAGGAAATGAATAGTTGTGGGTGTTTA
This sequence comes from Acanthopagrus latus, assembly GCF_904848185.1. Classification (NCBI taxonomy): domain Eukaryota; kingdom Metazoa; phylum Chordata; class Actinopteri; order Spariformes; family Sparidae; genus Acanthopagrus; species Acanthopagrus latus. Next base: position 27,726,614 of record NC_051056.1, read on the forward strand.
ATGCATTCATGTTCCCTGTAAATTGACTTTTAATATATAAAAGATTAAAATCCAGAGGAGCCATCAATAAGTGAAAGAGGCATTAGGCAAACAACACGCACAAACAGTGAGATCAAGAGAGAGACGACACAAGAGACACAATTAATGATAGGAGGAAGCAGCTGCTTTGAAGGAGAGAGGGAAAACCAAAAGGCGACAAACTGCAGAAATGTTTGAGAGAGAAAGAAAAATAATGGGGTGTATCCCCCTCTTACTGCTGCTGTTATTTTAACTGAATTCTGCTTTGTTAATTTATAACATGCCATATTTATACAGAGCATCTTTCATGTACTGTAGATGTGAAGGAATTGTTTCCTGGCCTTTAATAAGACCTTGTAGCTCCGTTTTAACAGGTTGTCTTAAATCATTAATTTCACACCAGTGTCTCGCACATGTTCATCTGTTAGGTGGGCACATTTATTTTTTTGTTCTGTTTTTTGTCATTACTGCTCGTTTAGTGATGGTAAAACAGGTGAGAATTGTTGCGCCTGGTAATTTGAGAAAAATTGAGTATTTCAAAACACAAAGCTTTTATGATTTAATGTTTTTCTTACACCCAAAAAACAAGTTTTTTTGAAAACTTCCTCCAGGATGAAGATTATCAGAAACGTTTTTTTTAAATGTTGTATGTCTGGACAGGCAGAAACTGGAGGATTCTGCGAGAAGCAGTCACAGGTCCCTGCCTCCAAAATTGTGGTGTTACCGGCCCTGGTTCATATCACTCAAAGAAACCGGGGTGGTTTAGGTGGTTTTTGCCATTCTTGAAAACAGTTAATATACTTGATGAGAGATAGATGAACATTTCTGAGGAGTTCTGCCACAGAAGAACAAGCTCTATCTGCATTTCCCAACATTCCCTCTGATTACCATTCCCAGGTTAAATATCATATTCCCTCGACAATGTCCAAGGCGACTGGTTTTGTTTCTACTTCCTTCTTGTGACTCTTTCTTCTTCTGCTTTATAGGTAAGTTATGTAAATATGTTTGTAATGCTTTAAAAGCAATTATTTTATAAAATTATTCCTGAGCAGTTAATAAATCTGTCAATTAACTGTTCTTATAAATGTTTAAGCTTCCAATAAACACTTACTTAGTCTTACTAATGTTAATAACCATCAAAAAAGGACATCCAAGGGCTTTTGTTTGTTTGTTTTTTACCTATTAGCTAAGCAAATAAGCATTTTTGTTTGTTTTTTCAAAAATGTTGAACTTTGACTTCATAGTAAATATAACCTTTGTTAACAAGGTTTTACCAGGCTGCACCTTCAGTGTTGATGCTGCTTCTACAGCATATTTACTCAACAATAGCCATTTCCCTTCTTCCCACTTTCTGAAGTGGATTGACTGGAGCTGACAGCCAGTAAAAATATATTGATGTGCAGAGCCGTTGTCAGTCTTTGTCAGCTGCGTCAGAACACTGAAGTCAGTGATGGACCGTTGATGGGCTTGTTGATGTGTTAATGCGACTGGCCTCTGGGATGACGTGCTCATGTTTTTGTTTTATTTTCTGCACGCGCTTCTTAACTAATTTAAAAAGACAGATGGCTATGTTTATTAAGTAGCATCTAGAGAGACAATTAGAGAGAGAAGTGATGCTACATGCAGGGGCCACTGTAGTGAGTCCTGCACCTATCGGGAATCAATGACCCCCACACAATGATTTCAACTTGAAACAAACTGTATCGATTCTTGACATCCAGCAGGCTTCATTGTTTTGTTATCTTGAAAATATTTTCTCTTTCAGACTCATTGAGATGCTTACAGAGAACCATAAATCTGAGCTTGACACTTGTTGTCGAGGTGGCCGTGAAACATCTGTCAAAAGGGAACGCTGGACTTTTTTCATTGCAGCTGGATTTTTTTCGATGGGGATCAAGTAAACACAATGAAAGCTGGGAAAAGTAACTCAGCACTTTCTGTCACCTCAAGGCCGCCACGCCTCGTACTGCCTGAGCAGCTTCAGCAGAAAGAACTGCTGCGACAATGAGTGATATGTTGAAATACAATACATCAGCTCAAAGGAGGCTTTTTATGCTGCGGTGCCATTCAGTTACAATTACCGCTGCATGCTCCAGCTTTGATTTAGTACATCCGGAAAAAGCAGCAGAGCAGCAACACTGCCACTTATGTCAAACAAAGCTTTTTGAAATATTTTTGTTTACTCTGACAGAATGATTATGAGAATTTCTGAATATTCTGACCCCAGCCTCGTCTCTTCATCGCTGCTTCCATCACAGCACATTGATCGTAACCATCAGACAGGCATGAAGACAGCAGCATTAATCCATGCTGAAGTCTAACAGGCAGGGTGCAAAATTGACTTTGTCACTAACCAGCCAAATTGCAAATGAATCTTCAACTTTCATCGGCTACTTAATAGATAACCATTGTTTCTCTGGCTGGTAAGTGGAGCAAATCTGCCAGCCACTTGCATATTTTACCAGCATTTGGCTGGTGGCAGGTGCTAATTTTGTGCCTTACACTCAGACCTAGTTAGAGCATCTCACTTTGTGTCCTGCATTCAGTCTCAAGAAAAGAAATAATAGCCAACAGTGGTACACAGCAGGTAGGCCTGACCTACTTCCACAAGACAATAGATGATGCAGGGTAGAAAACTCAACAGCTACAACGTCATGATGACTTATAAATGGACATTTTCAGTATTTAAAGATAAGGCAACTTGCTGGAAACTAGAGCCCGACCGATAATGGTTTTAAGGCCAATACCAATATTCCGATATATCGGCTAATTTTCTCATAAGCTTACATACATTCCGACTTCTTTTTAAAACCAGAGGAGTTGCCCCCTACTGGCCATTAGAAAAATGCTGGTTTAAGGCACTTATGATTGGCATCACGTTTCAGGCCCAGAGGTTATGTCCATATCTTATACAGACAATTATAATAACTCAAATTAGAACCTTTTTTACAGGCACTCATAAGAAACTGTCAGCACAGGATTTAGATGTTATTTATCAGCTGAAGGGGATCATGAAAAAGGACGTGCATGATTTAATTCGTAAGCATAAATGTCATGCATTCTCCATCCCAAGTCATCAATCATCCGTCTGCATATAAACTCTAAACATACGTGAAACAGTGCCTTGCCTTAAATCTGTGTTTCTCCCACCCTGTGCAGTACTATCAAACACCTTATTGAAATTCAGGACTCTGGACAGATTGTTAGGTGTTAAGAACTAATTAAGAGCTAACAAGGAAGGTCCTTCCTGGGGTACATCTGCAATTTATGCATTTTTGGGGGGGCACACAAACAAATTTGCATGTTTGATTTTGACTCTCTCTAATTCTGATTTGTGTCCTTCCCTATGATGACATTGTCTTGAATCTGTAGATATTTCCAGTTTTTAGGAGACATCAACTCTCGCACAGATGTCCATTTGCACATGAAGTGCTCTCATTAAGCACCAGATGGATTTTGTCTCACAGGAGAGGAATAATTAAGTTGAAATCAATATGAGAATTACAGAGGTGAAACTAGAAGCTACAGTACATTAGCTGTAAAGTATTCCCGCTGCAAAAATCCTTATCTCCACTGTGTGACGACCCTGTAGGGAAATTGACTTCATCCTCTGAGAGGCATAATCTCAAATATAACTCTGCACCTTAAACGTGGCAATTACAGCCATTTACAGGCGAGCGCTGAAGTCTTCAATAAGAGCTGTGAAAATAATTGACTCGAGTGTCTGATATTCTACAGCTTCAGAGATATACTGACACTGCAGAACTAACTGCGAGATGTTAAAAATTGAAGTAATGGCATATACATGTACACTGGGGATGATTTCGAGAGTTAAGCTCCAATTTAGAGCAGCTACATCATTTATTCAAGATACCATTTTGAGGTTTCTTTTTAGACTTTGCAAATTGATAAAAGAAAAGTACCAGTTTCAGATAAATGATACATCTACAGTAGTGAAACAAAGAAGTCTGTTTATGGCGTTTGCACGTCGCTTGACAGATTCGGAACAAAGAGACTGAAGGGGCTGAAAGAAAAAGACAAAAGTCTGAGACTCTCAGATTTGATCCCTGGAGATTGAAGGATGAGCCCTCAGCCTTCAGCCCTTTCACAGCTCATTCTGAGAGAAATATTATTGTAAGAGCCGCAGCCACCGTCATGTGATTCATGGAGTATATGAGTCATAGTTCTGACCACGGCCTTTCAACATCATCTGGCTCTCATGTGTTTCAGATGCATCAGATATGAAATAATCTGTTTTCACGCGTCAGTCCGTCTCAGAACGTCACATCTCAGGAACACCTGGGGGGAATTTCTTCAAACATCCACTTGAACTCAAGGATGAACTGATTAGATATTGGTGGTCAAAGTCAGTGTGACCGCACAGCTTTTTGGACACGACTCAAGAATTCATACGAATGTTGATTGTGAGAAATGTTCACACAAATGTCTAAAATGATAAAATGTTGAAGTCATCAAAAAAGGTTGTAACTCAGCTCCTGTATGACATCATGACACTTTGCAAAAACGCTTTTCGGGCCATTATTCAACTCATATCCACAATCTAAAGAGTGAACTAAAGTCCTACATAGTCCCGTAACCAGATAACATACAGCAGCAGTCCGGTCAGTGTAAACAGCAACTTGACCAGTGCGAACAGCCGCAACAACATGTTCTTACTACTGACTTGTCAAATGCTGCATTTGGTCAGTGGTAACGAGCTTCAAACTGTGACGCTCTCCCTGACAGTGGTCAAGTTAACGATAACAGGGGCGCTCTGATACTCTCTTCGATTTACTTGACAATTAGCTGGAAATGCTGCTTCTGTGCCTTTAAAGTCAGATGGCAGAGGATCCAAACTCCTTAACTCATTCTGTCTCCATGCCTGCTTAGACGATCACTGCACTCCTGACATAATGAAGTTTCAGTCAAACATATTGGGGCTCTCATAACCGATGGACCATACAGGAGAGCAGATTTAGTTCCTCCTGCTAAAATATCAAAGCAGATGCGTCCTGTCATCAAACTGAATATAATAACAACACAAACTGAATTAAAGCTGGCAAATTTAGGAGCAGGTTGATAGAGCTGACATTTTAAAAGTGTTAATCAGCAGTTCTCACACTTCAGTAAAGTCGTACTGGTTTGCCAAGTAGCACGTGAAAAGAAATAAGATGACACTGTAGCAGGAACTTGGGCTGACAGTACTCTTCACAGCTGCAGGCTGTGACATCTGCGCTGCTGTTCAGGAGATAAATCTGAGGGCGTCGTCCTTGGAAAGTGAAGGCGATACTGATTCTGATTCAGCAGTCACAAACACCCAAATCCCTTCAGAGCCCCGGCAAGTGGATTCACTGTCAAGGTCCGGTGGTGACAACAAGACTAATTACTCCATAATGGGAATCATCCCTCTCTTTCAAGCTAAGACAGGAGTCCTGGATCGCTGAGAACTGGCTGGCTGATTACAATGTGGCCTCATAAGGATTGGCCATACATACAGATTAACCGTGGTCCAATCAATCAGCGCAGAGTGCTGGTTGCTTCCACGGCGAGTTAGTGGGCAGTTCCATCAAAATGCCCCCTTGGACGATTTTGTCTGGTCTTGACTTTGTTTTCTTGAGGGTCTGTGAACGGGCGCTTATGTATGGTGATACATATTCAACAGCCTCCAAGTCGTCTCCAGCTTAAAATGAGATGAAAAAAAGTTTGAGGGAACTTTCCTTCTTTGATGTGTTCACATACATCTACAGTAGCTTCGCCTGCATCTCTTGTCTCATCCAAAAGAAACTTGCCTTTTGGTTCAGCCACATTAAAATGTTGATCAGCACACAAAAGCAGAAGTTAAATCAGGTTTGTTGTTCATTGTTCTGTGTAATTTATCTTGGCTGGTATTCAAAATATATTTAAAAAAAAAAGTCATTGTGTTGTACACAGCCACTTTAATTGTTTTTTAGAGCTAAATTAACAAAATCTAAATCCTCAGGGTATAATCAAATTTGTTAGATTGGAGCATTTATCTGCAGGATAACATACAGGTGTTCCAACCAAAATAAGACCCACAGATTAGTCAAAAACAAGTGTGTTTTTGTGGATATTGTATTTTCATGCTGTATAATCAATGAATATCAGCCTGCATTTCCCAAGACAACAAAAACAATACCATGTCTGAATTATTTTACCTTTTCAGTCTCAGCAGAAAGAGCTGTTAGTTGTCAGAATATTATTAACTTACTTCACATTTATTCAACTGAGAGTTTTGGCTTCTCATTTTTCCTGCTCTGGCCTCCCAGCCTCCCAGCAAACACTTAAATCTTCCTCCAAAATCAATTTCTTCCTTCAATAGATTTCTCCTCGAGAGTTGTTTTTTGGTCACATTTTAAAGCTGTTTGTGTATTACTCAGTGTCAGCTGACAGCTGGCATGAAGTGTCGACTGACATTTTGAGAGTAGATAGACAGCCTCCGTCCACGGTCGCGAGCACGGGAGACAAATGTGACGAGCAGTGAGGCAGAGAACGAAGCCGGCCCGTGATTGATACAGGTGCCACTGCGAGAGGTCAGAGCCATGCCTCAAAAAACGGGGCCATCGATTCTCCTGCCCTTTAAACAAACAAAGGGACATCTCTGCACCGAGCCCTCTCTGCTGTTATAGGCTCCGACTTCTGCCAGCCCCTCTGAAATAACTGCTCACATCAACATGCAGCTTAATGTTCAGCTGTGATCAAACGCAGTTGAATAACAGCTCCGTCATTTCGGGTATTTGTCAGTATTTTTGCATTGTCACCGTGCTCCATGCGGGGATGAAACCCAGTTTTTCCTCACTTAGTAGGAGGAAAAACGCTTCACTATTTTTAGCTTTAATGCCTTCCTCTGTCTCCATTTGCCTTGTGTCTTTTTGTTGATGGAGTGCTGTTAGGAGTTGCTGGGGCATTGCCGAACTCTATTCCCCTCCTGCTAAGGGAGAAGTTTAGAGGCTCTCATTAATAAGAGGGGACTGTAAGGAAACCAGCATGAAGAGGAGGGCAGCCTCCCTCCCCCTCGCTCCCACAATAACCCCCATCTCTCAAACTGAGGCGAGAGAAACCACAGTAAACACAAGAATAAGGGGGGAAAAAAAAGGCCCCACGTCCTCCCAGCCTCTTGGTGGGCTAATAAAGTGAAATGAGGCCTATCATTTATCACGTGTGTGCGCCACTGGTGAGATCCAAAAGAACCTGTGTGTGGAGGGCCAGACACACATTTGTGAGGTGATTATCTCTATGAACGCAGAATGTGTGGAGCAGTTGGTGGGCTGCAGTAAAGGTCAGGCTTCAAGAGTGAGTGCGAGAGGTTTTTGCCACTTCAAACATCCGGCTTCACAATATGCACATGGCTCTGTTTTACGTCCACGTCTCCCTGCAGTTCAGCTGGCATATGTTAGTGCCAGATAGCCTCAAACACAAAGACTGCAATCATCGGTTTTCCTCTTTTATGCTTACCACTCAAACAATCTCATATCGGAAATATGCCTTTGTTGTATCCATGTTGGTGCCATATGAAAGTATTTATTTATTTCAACGCGAAAGCCATGTTCTAGTAGGAAAATCCAATTGAAAAAATATTACTTTAATTATTGCCTCTTTTCATGTTTAATCTGGGAATATATGAGGTGCTACAGCCTTCTCTCCTGCTCAGCTGTGTCTTTGAATTTCATGCCTTGCTTCCTGTTTATAATTAATACCTAACAGGATTGACTTGACATGGTGAGATTTGCAGTTAAAATGTCAGACACAACATGATGGTTTTGTTTTTATTTGCTTACCCAAAAGAATCTACCACTTCACATTCTAAATGACATCAACAAGTCGCTATTGTTGGCTAGTATACGCTTATCACAGTATCAGCTTGTAGTGTGCGTTTTCATATCTGCAAATCAAAACTGAAATAAATTAGTTCTGCAAATAAAATATATTTTCATGATGGATTATCTGTTACTTTTTGTCTATTAATCTATAACATGTTGAAATAAAATAAAAAATCAATAGTAGAGCTTCTCAGAGGCCAAGATAGCATCCTCAAGTTGCCTAGTTTGTCCAATGAAGAGTACAAACCTCCAGGTGCTTTAAAGCTGCTACGAGAAACTTACTATTTTTTGATTCTGGCGACCCTTGTGGACAAAAGGGTGACGAAACAAAGTTTGTTTTAGTGCCGTACTGACATTTGTTTGTCATCAACAGCGCTCCTCTGTAAAAAAAAAAAAAGTTTTAACTGACTTATTCAACCTGAAAGATGTTTCTTAACAACACTAAACTGAACTGAACAGTGTCTGTTTGAGGGTGTGATCACCACAAGAGATCAAAGTTTAAACGCGGGATCATTTATGTTTATTTATCATTCTAAGTGTTTACTCGCTCCCAACAGCCAGATTAGTTACTTTACTTGAGCCTTTTTGAATTCAGGTCTGTTCTGACTAACCTCAGCACTCACAAGATACTCCAGTCGTTTCTTTTCCCCTCTACTCTCTGTAAAGTCACATTCATCAAATGAACTAGAGACAAAATTACAGTATGTAAACACCTTGACAAAGGAATTCACCGCTGCGCATCTCTGCTGCAGCCAGGTTAATAAATAGGAGTAAAAATTGTAAAAGTAATCTGTGAACTCTCCTCGACTCTGGGTGTTTATTCTTCCAAACGGTCTGGCTCTGCACCCACTGCTCCACCTCGCCCTCCCCAAGCAACTGAATAGTAATTCAATCAATAAGCATTCACTCTATATGAAAAATAAATGTACACTAATGGTTTGAACAGAGAGCGTTTGATGGCATTTAACGAAACAGATTGTAGCATTTCATTCTTATTATCCAGCTGGCTGTGGTATTTCCACTCTGGGCAGCAAACATTAATTCCCTGTGATTAATTCTGCTGGACTGGATCGTTGCAATTTGCTAAAAAAGAAATCTAATAAGACCTTTGAGGAGATGAATGTGCGTTATTTACCTTGATTGAAATAATTGTGCACTCATTTTCAGTATGTTGCTTGTGCAAGGAAGACATTTAACAGGGTGTGACTGCAGAAGTTCTTTTAAGGAGTTTAGCAGCTCCTTGAGGAAGGGTTATTGACATTTTAAACATTAGATTTACAGAACAAAAAGATCAGTTTAACCCCAATTAGCATTATGTCTAATGAATTCTTAAATTTACACACACACACACACACACTCCACCCCATAACAAATGAACAAGCGTGCCCTGCAGGAAGTAACTGAGCTGTGCCTCTTAGTGTTTTGTAGAAAATAGAGGCGAACTCTCAGCGGGGCGTCCGCCGGTGTGATGTAAGGCACGAGTGTATACAGTGAGAGGAAAGGTCATCAACGAGAGGCCCATAAATCGTTCTGACACTCAAACACTCGGGCACATGTTTCTAATCAGCTCAGGTTCAAATAATATTATGGTTGAGGAATTCACCACGGCAGTCATTAGCCGTCATCAAAGACTAGCTTTAGAGTGGCGAGACTCGGCGGGGCTTATGGTTTTAAGACAACTGGAAACTCCAGGCATGAAGAATAATAAGGTACATTCTCGGTGAGCGATTCAGGCAGGTGGAATTCTTTCCGCTCCTCTGCTCAAACGTGTGTTTTCTTCAAGCTGATCAAATATTTTAGTTTAAACGTCAGCCCACAAAGGGAAAACATTTTGGAGCTTGTTCTCACCCTCCCCTCTCACACATTCGCTCTCGAGCTCCTCCAGCTGGATCAAAACTCTCACACACACTTAAGCCAACCACAACTGCGAGTCCAAAACCCTGAAAAGTTAGTTATTTGTATCCCTTCCTGCCCACCGCGCGACAAGCAATTATTCCACTCCATATATCTCACTGAAGACTGTTTGGATACTCATTCTGCACCGGGGGATGAGCTTGGCAGCAGTGTGTTGACAGTCATTTCCACAATGGACTCCCTCTTTTCAAATAAGTCCAGCCAGTAATTTGCTCATACATCTTTGGGAACAGCTCAACCAACCATAAAAAAAAAAAAAGCCTTAAAACCGGGAGCTAAAACAAGGATTCAGCGCTAAAAGGAGATTTTCCTTTTGTTGTTTTGTGGATGGAGTTATTGTGAGATGGAGGAAGTGAGGCTGTTACGACGGCAACGTGCACTTCCTGTGTGTGCTGGTCGCTAAGGTTAATTATTACAGTACAGACAGTAATTTGCTCTTTGTATTGGTACTTATCTCCCCTCACAGCTGGTGTGTTTTGCCGAGTGGACAGCCATTAATCAAACCTTTCTCCTGCAGGAAGTTGGACTATCCATCACCTCTCTCTCTCTCTTTCTCTCTCCCCCCCTCTGCTACCTCTCCTGTCCCACCACGCAGCAAACCTTCTCATTGAACATGCTGCAGCCTTGAATATAATTTCAGCATTTTCCCGTAGTGATAGGTTGAGTGAATAATGTCTGCAAATGGACGCGCTTTGCAGGAAGTGGGTGTGATTGGTTGAAGTGGGCTCTTTGTCAGGCAATCATTTTACATCCACGCGACTGACACTGAAACACCTCCTCGCGGTCTAAACTATTAATCATTGAGCTCTTTAAATTTACTTCATTCTGCTTGTCAGACCGCTCACAGGCCTTGAATTAAAACAGGACAGAAACACAGTTGATGTGATGTAAGGCTTGTTTTTATTGATCACCAGTCCAGCCTGTATCATTTTGTTTTGGCAAAGCGGAGGAAGACTTCCTCTGCTGTATTTTCAGAGGCCAAAGGTTTACAGCTGAGACTTGACAAGCCTAATGAAGATGAATGTTTGTTTGCATGTGTCATACACGTTTCTGTTTGTACAAAGCACAAAAGTACATTGTCTCTTTGAGTGCTGACTGCAAAAACAGTTGACATCAATAAAAGAATATCTGCAGATGTTTCAAATTAAAGGACAACCAAGAACAGAAGAGTTGTGCTCATAGAGCGACTGGGAGGGGATGATGAAAATAATTTTCTGTATGAGAAGAGAAACTCAGGGCAGAAAAGTGAAGAATGTCACGTGCATGAAAGTATTTAAGACCCAGATATGATGCTGCTTCCAGTTTTGCCCAGTGGCCACTCACGGCACTGCAGCGAAAAATTCTTATGCTTGATGTCATTTGGAGCCGGAGTCTATATAGTCGTGATCAGGTGTTGCAGTATTGAGTTCACACCTGTACAGTCTGTCAACCATGATCTCTCACCAGTTTTTATGGTATTAAATAACTAATTTAGCCAAGCTTATCAGTAAAATGAACACTGTGTGATAAGAATAACGTAAAATGACTGAGAAAATCTTTGGAAAAAAATGTGTTCGATCTGATCGTTTAGTTTTTAATGTAAGTGTCAATAGTCAATGTGCAGCATCCGTTTACATTATCAACACAAAGGCACAAAACTACCTGGTTAGGTTTAGGAAAAATTCATGGTTTGGCTAAAAATAACTATTGACTCTTAGTACGGGACTTGAACTTCAAGATGGTCACCTGGGTAAAAATCCTCTGAATTCACCTGCTGACCGACCCGACACCCTGGGATTAGGACTGTTTGACTCTTTCTGCTCCATTGTTATTGCCTCGTGCTGGTAAGGCACGTGTCCTTTTAACACCTGGGCAAAGAAAACCGTCACACTCATGCTGGGATGATCACCGACATAAACACACACTTAAGAAAAAAATGCATGGAAGGAATAAAAACCATACGTTATCTTTGGACTAGCCACACACAAAGCCCTGTTTCCATCTACTTTACACATAACGTCACTGGCCTGTCCTCAGCACCCGCTCTGCTTTGTTCCTCTCTGCTCTGCCACTCTGAAGCAGATCTGTAAAACAGTGGGTGATCTGCCAGCTTGTACCTCTAAAGACCCTTCCAAGTCTTTTGTCTGGGATGCTGCTCACAGGCAGAATCTCTTACACACACACACACACACACACACACACACACACATACACACCAAGAATCCTCATTAGGTTTATGAGCTGTAACCCTGCTGCATCATAAATAATCCAATCTCCTCAAAACAATGCAAAAAGGAGCCTCCTAGGTGTGATGGCTCCATGTTTCAGGGTGCAACCAGAAAAAGAAAATCCTCGTTAAAAAAAAAAAACAGATGCAAGAGAGAAAAATCGAAGCACATTTTGTGGATGTGGTACAGAGAGGATTTCAGTAACAGAGGTGGAAAACTGAGGCAGAACAACAGCCTTTCTGCAGCTCTGCTGCCTGACTCTGCTCTTGCCTCAAACCAAAATGCACTTATTCTATTTTTTGCGTGAGCAGAAGCATAAGGGCTCAAGCTGAGTAAAACAATGATTCAAGGTTGCGGGTGATAAATGAGCGTGTCTGCTCTGATAGCAGAAGGTCATGTGCATCGGCCCCCAGTGTGCATCTGCCATCTAGCACGCAGCAAGGGTGCACTGTTGGCATGCCACGACACGACGGCGCTTTTTTCCCAGCTCCAGCCATCGCCACGGGCCAATTTCATTGTTTTGTGCATTGCGCTTGAGGCTCGCTTAGGATGGGCTCAGGACACAGGCAATTTAGCTTAACTTGTCCAGCAGATGTTGGATTATTATATTTTTTTGCAGGCTTATAGAATGAAAGCAGGACTCAGTGTGTTGTGCTTAAGGAGGAAGCTTTCACAGCACCAGCTGCACGGATCAAACCCAAGACGTTTTAGTGAGAAACAGGCTGATCAGAAACTGTTATGTATAATTTAGTATTTAAGGGCACTGAAGAAGCAAAAGTAAGCAAATTAACATATTAAGAGATTTCAGGGTGTTAGTTGCACCAAATTAATAAGAGAATGATGGACGTGTAATAAATAAACTTTACTCTCTGGATTATATTGTTTGCCAGAGAGAAGCTGCAGTAATTAGACAGTTAGTCGGAGGACAGAAAATCAGTCGGCAACAATTTGGATTATCAGTTAATCGGTTTAGTAATTTTTAAAGCAAAAGTGCCAAATATCTTGTTGTTTAGGTGGAGCTGCAACAAACAACAAACCATTCATTATTGATTTTTCTGTCAACCATTTTCTTAATTAAGATTAGTTGTCCAAAAATGGTGAAAAATGTCAATCATTGTTTCCCAAAAACTGAAAGGATCATCCACAATGTCTTGTTTTGTCCTCAAGCCAAAGATATTCAGTTTAGTGTCCTGAAGGAGTGAAGACAACAGAAAGTTTTCACATTTGAGAAGCTGAAATCCGAGATTTGGGGTATTTTAAAAAGACTCTAAACGATTAATCATAAAGCTGAACATGTATTGATTCAGCCCCAACTTCTCATGTGAAGATTTGATGCTTTTCTTTGTCATATATGATGGTTAAGTAAATATATTTGGGTGTAGCACTGGCTACAGCACAAAACAAGTGATTTGAACTTCTACTTTTCATTTTCAAAACCTTTAATTTATTGATGAGGAAATAATCTGCAGATTTAACAATGAAGAAAATAATTTAATTGTTAGTTGTAACCTCGCACCAGTGAGTGTTTTACTAATGTAAAGCAGCTGCCTTCATGTTCATTTGTAATCAAATGAAGCTAATTATTTTATAAAATTATTATCTCCGTCTCTTGCTTTTTAACCTCCTTTTTCTTCCACTTTGCCTTCTTCATTTTTATATACACTTGAGCTCCATCGCCGCCTCTTCTCTCTCGGGTACAGCTCCGTTTGACAAGTGCTTTACCCCTTCCTGCTTTTCCTCCACAAACAGGTCAGAGGAAGATCAATAATGTGTGTGGATAGGCTCTTATCTCTGTCCAAAGGAGGCCTTATCAGAGGCGCTTAAATGGTGTTTCATGGAAAATTCCTTGAAACGTAATCCTCCTGGAGATGGGAGACAAAAGCAGAATAGCCCTCGATCAAAATATCAAGAGTGTTGATGCTAATAACTTTCACTTATCTCTCTGCTGCATATCACAACAATAGAAGCTCGGAAGGGGAAATCACTCAGGTGCAGAACTGAATAGCTTGTTGTGTTGACGAATAGCCTGGAAGTGTGATACACAGGAGTGTGTCTTGAAGAGTGCACTTGACTGGAAGGCAGCTGGAGGAATGTGCTGATAAGCTCGATGTATTTTCTATTAGGGTCCACTGCAGGTAGTACAGCAGCCTGGTTACCACGATATGATTTTAGCAGTTAGTGTTTCTGATATGTCTGAGGTTGACATTTGTGACTTTGCGTATCCTGTTCACATTATCACGTTATTACAAGCCATAAGGCAGCCAAACGTGCGAGCACAGTCTGAATCTGAGGGAACATTTCAGCCCATCCCCAGGTGTGCGTGTGTGATGAAACCAGGTGTTTTTCACAGTGAGGGGGTCATATCCTGCCTAGCTATTGCCAACCAAAAGTGTCTTTTTGTGGCGATCAACACAGGGCAGCTTTCATGGGAAGGCGAACCATCACCAGGTCTTTTTAAGGCAACCAAAATCAGCTATTTTTTACAGAAAGTCTGACCATCTTCAGGCGTTTTTGAGGTGACAAAAACCAGCCAACATTAATTTTGGCAATTGGGTTGAGTACAGAGCGGAGTATCAGAACGGCAGGCTAATGTTGGTACAACAGAGAAATGCTTGTTTTATTGATGAAATTGGCAACAAACCACCAAAATAATGAACAAGCGTCCAAGTTTCTTCCAAAGATCAAAACCTGTTCTGAGCGTTTAGCAGCAATAACATTGGTGTCATTAACGCTGTAGCTGTGTTGCATGTTTGAACAAACGTCTGTAGTACAGAAGAGGAGGCTGTAAAGTTGATGTCATTAACTTGGCTAAAATGGGGCTTTTACACACAGGTTACAAGCTTTTTTGGCATGTTCTCCAGTACTGAGGTAAGAAAATCACTTTGCTCCTCCAATTTAAACTGAATGGAGACAGTGTGCTCAGGTTGTTTTTATATCAGTAGTTCTACACGGAAAATATCTTCTTTTCGTCTCAAAGTACACACGTATAGCAACTATATGTCAATAGTGAATGATTTCTCTTACAGCTGCCTCTCAAAGGCAGCTTTTTTTAATTTCAGAATCATTTTGTAGAGTTCACAGGGTTTTCGAGGTTTTCAAAGAGCCTCATTTTAATATCAATGACACTCTGGGCCAATGTGCCTCTCCATGTCTGACATCTTTTCACACTTTAATACAGTGAGGTGAGTCATTCCTCAGCCATTGAGACCACAGCGGCTCGGAGAAGTCATGTGCTATTAGACACCAGAGTAACGCTTCATTTTAAGCCTCTCTGTTCCGTAACTACAAGCTTTATATTAACGATTAATAAAAGATTTATAACACACTGAGGTTCAGTTGTGAGCCAAGCAGACATTACTGCATCTGATGATACATTATTTATCAAAGAGGCAAATATGTAATTTAATCATTTAATTTTGAGTTGAGCAAATTTAGTTTACAAAACTAAGAAGAACAGCAGCAGATGCTTACAGTTAAGAAGCTAAGAATCATCAAAACAAGATATTTTATTCTAGTCAAACTATTTCCAATGTCAAGAATGAACCTTCAAGCTCAACTTGTCTGATTTTTCATCCCGTTCATTAATGATTTTAAACCCACCTGAACATGTGCAAATGTTTACAAAGACTTAATAAACAGTTTATCAAACACTAACATGATGATTGTTCGCGTTTAATCACATCAATATATGATATGGTATGATATGATATGATATGATATGATATGGTAAGCTTTGATATAATTGTTGTCACGTGCATTGAGAAATAGCTAAAGAGTTAGAAGAGATGTTTACAGAAGGACATCGATTCTTGTTTCTGTACACAAAGCAAAGCTACAACAGGCGCCACTTAGCTTAGCTTAGCATAAAGACTGTGAACAGGGGGTAACTGCTAGCCTAGCTCTGTACAAAACAGATAAAGTGTTGCTGCAGGGGTTCTTCAGCTTACTGATTATCACGTTATTGCTTGTTTGAACTGTACTGTGTGAAAATGACAATTTGCCACTCAGCAGGGGGTTATAGTCTGTCTTGTGTACCCACTGGTTGCTTAGCAACTGATACTGCCCAAGAAATAATTGGACCATAACCCCCTTCCGGGGCTGCGAATTACTGTTTTACACTTTTTTGCACATTTGAACAAGTAAGATGAAATGTTGTTCATTAGTGAGCTTGAGGGGTTCTGGAAGGCAGATTTTGTCACATTATCTTAGCTTAGCATAAAGAAGGAAGTCACTGCTCCCAGCCAAAACATAGTTCCGCCCAGATTTTGTTGCATTATCTTAGTTTTGCATAAAAAAGGACATCATTACTCCAAGACAAGAAATAATCCCACATATTACCCCTCTGTAATAACAGCTTTACTTTTTTGAATCATGGTTTTGGTGAAAATAAACAAGATATAACCAGGCGCGCTTTAAACAATTTCCCCCCTGGGGATTGATAAAGTATTCTGTATATGTGTTTCAAGTCGTTGCGCTGAACTAAGCTAATCGCCTCCTGCCTGTAGCTTCATATTTACTTTTACAGATATAAGAGTGCTTATTTGTATATCACTATTTATTCACCCCAAGTATTTATTCACTGCTTATAGATGCTGACTTGGAAATGTGTTAATTATCGTGGTTAGTAGTGAAAATGTGTGTGGAAAGATGATCAGATAATATGGTTGAATCCAAAAAAGTTCCATATCGGATTGCACACCGTGTGAATTATATTTCAGTTGCACCTCCCTCTGCGTCTTTCTGCACTCCAGGCAACTATTCGCCCGAGGCGTCCTGCGCTCAGGAGCCTTTGAAACGGTCTCATTCGGGGTCAGCTCTTCAACTCTTTGTCTTAATCTGCAGAACACAGATTTATTTGATCACTCGCGTCTATTTGTATGCAAAATAGGGACTTCTGTCTGTGCTTACAAGGCAAGAGTGTCTGTGCACTTTGATATCACTCCTCACAGCAAATGTAGGCCTTTAGATGATTGTTCTGGTGCTTCTGCATGATTAGACGGTGTAATAATACAGTGCAGAGTGACAGGAAGACAGTGTGGATGACGCACAGCACATTTTAGAGTCAAATTTAATCATCTATTAAAAACCTCTGCCCCTTTTATCTGTTTATTTTCTGATTATTTTAAACAGCCACTGATCTAAAAAAAAAAGATTTTAGAGCATTTAAATTACTTTTACGTTTAATAGATGAAGGTTTAAAACTAAGTAACTCTTGTGTTGATGGAATATAGCTTTGAGAGTTTTGCAGTTTACTTGACTTATGGATGAATAAATGAAAACCTTAAATTACTTGTAACATAGAAGTAGTTCAATCAATAACTGTAGTATTTACATTATAGTGCTGTTGGTAGTACTGTCCTCATCAATGATAGTGTAGCTGTAGTCCAAGTACCAGCAGTGATATTTTTATTGATTTGGTAGACAGATTATCGAGGCCGATATTCAGCATGTTGTGATTATTGGTATCAGTGATTTTTTTTTTTTTATGTGAAAGTTCTTCAGTTAACATTTATTTAAATAAAGTGCACACTAATATACATAATCCAGTATAATAGACCATCATACATTCACAATATACAAACAACACAGACATTAAGTTCACATTAAAGAGAACAGTTACAGGTGGTTTGCAGAATGCTTCAGTTTGAAATTAAAATACAACAATACAAGATGTTCCACTGACAGCAGAGTCGTTATCCTTCAGCTCTAATGTTCACTGGATCTTCTGCTGTCAGCTGATGTCTCCCTCTACTGTCCACTTCAGCCTGACACTGACATCATTACATCTGTGTCTTTGTTCTGTGGCGTTTTAAGTAAATCTTTACATATCTCTTATATTTAGTGTCATATTATTTATTACAATTTGTGATATATTACTATCCTCACAGTCTACCTGCTTATACTAATATTCCACCACATACTGTATTATACTGCCTGTCATTACTTGATTATATGTAATTGTGTATTCTGTAGAAGTAGAAGGCATCTCATCTGAATGTGTTCGCGGTCCACCTCTGTTCTTGACTTAATTGGCTAAAACAAAGTGCTCCTCTAATGATTGTTTTACTAGTTTTTACATTTTTCTTACAGATTTTATCTCGCGCTCTGCTTCGGAGTATGCTTTGATTTTTTTAAATGTCTGGTTCTGTTGACCTTGTTTTGTTTTGCCTTTGTGTTCGTAAAGCAACTCATGACGTTTTAAGTGACAACATGTCGTTTTTGGAGAAGAAATTCAAACTCAGAAAAATAATGTTTGTTTCCATAACTGAATAAACAAGCTGCTGTCAGAGGAAAATAGAGTCCCAGAACATTGTTTGAGGCTAGAAAGGTGGCAGGGTCCGCCACATATAAACAAAGTACAATAGTATGAAATATGTGTGTTGTCCTTTAAGGTCAGATTTGTTTATTTAGTCTCTGACGATCTTTGTCTTCTGATTAAAATTTCTTGCCCAGAACTACATAGTGCACCTTTAAATGCTCCATAGAGTTAAAACTGATCAGACTTAAATCACATTTCTGTGTCAGTTGAGTCAGTAGTGCACTTTTACAGTAGGTTAAGTTCAACACTGTTCATTCCTTTACTGTTTGTGAGTTTACTTGCTCTTGTATAGGTTCTGTTTTTTATTTCATATACTGGGTAATTATTTATGATTTACTTCTCTCTATTGATTCTGTCCTTGAGAGGCTGCAACACCTGAATTTATCCTCTGGGGATCAATAAAGGCTTATCTCATCTAATCTTTTTCTATGAAGGTTAAATAGACGATTACACATCTGGCCACCAGTGTGAGCATGAAGCACACTGACACATCAGTTAATCCTCCAACAGTGGAGCAGCTTTACTGAACATTTCCACACACAGTACTCCGTTATCTGAATAAATTATAACTATTGTTGAGATGAAGGTTATTTCTGTGTCTCATATGAGAGCAGCAGCTACTCTGAGTACTTTGGCCCCCTCTTGTGGCTACATTACATATTGTGAGTACACTGTTTGCAACATCACAGCACAATCTCCTGCGGGTCTATATGTTACAACCCCTATGTGCTTCGACCCTAACAGAGCCTTGTATTACAACACATCCTCTTCTAAAGCTAATATAACTCTACAGTCTCTACAGAGAGCTGAATTACAAGGCAATCTGAAGTTAGAACAACCAACGATGGGATTTATTTGAACAGCAGGGAGGCCACAGTGTTGTTCTCTATGCAATTATAAAAACACCATTAAGCCATTAAGGAAGAAACAACTTGCACATTTTCTTGATTTACCTATTAAAGTAATAAAAGCTACCAGCCAGTTAACGCTACTGTTATTATGTCGTTTTCTAAAATTGCACGCTGAACGGGGAAGTAAGGCTCTCAAAGAGTCCCGGACGTGGAAAAAACATAAAGAAACTGGAGAGCAGTCGGACCATAAAAATCACTTAATGACTTAGTCTAGCTATATTTAGGAAAGTGATGTCTGTAATGCTGTTCACAACAATCCTCACTGATTGCGTACGGAGCGAACAGATCATAAAAACACTGCTGCATTACAGTGATTATAGCAGAGAAAAGACAGTTTCAGGTTTTATGCACCTTGTGTTTTTAAGCAGCTCTGAATAAAGTACTTTAAAATGGCCAAGTTAATTTCGTCAAGCTTTTAAATTAATAAAAGCATTGAAACCGTTAGTACGCGGTCTCTCTGAATCTATGTAAATGTTTTTTGTCGGCACACTGAGTTTTGTCAACATAAAGTCATTCAGCGTTCATCTCAGCCCACCCTGCTAATAAAGACTTTTGTAAAGAAAATGGTGTTTCTGTCTGCGCTGTAACCATTCCACTTTGAAAAGATAATATTTGTCCCTCAAAAAAAAAAAAAAGAAAAAAAGTGAGGTCATTTATAACAGCGGAGTCGATCTGCAACCGATCACAGCAGCGTTTTAACAGCGTTCATCACATTATTCATTTATCATGGCGCTCGCCAAACTGATCCATCAACACACAGATCTGTTTGGCCCTCTGCTGTTATTTCAGTTGATTACTGAATCAAGACCTCCTTCACTTGGCAGGACTCTTCTTCTGTGGTGCCGATGACTGATTCGTTGACAACTCTCAGAAAATGAAATCAGAGCGGGAGAGCAGGTTCATTTCCACAGCGTGTGACTGCCAAGAATTACAGAAATGCTTTACTTAAATAGAAGCAGATATATATTCTGTCATGTGATATCGCTCTGGAGAAGGTTTTGGTACTTTATCCAGAACTTAAGTATAAGCATAGAAGTAGCCTTTAGTTTTCATTGGAATAGTTTGACATTTTGACAGTTAGATGAGAAGATTGATACCACTCCTGCATTTGCAGGATAAATATGAAGCTACCACCTGCAGCCAGTTAGCTTAGCTTAGCTTAGCACGAAGTCTGGAAACAGGGGGACGCAGCGAGCCTTCCTCTGTCTGAGGGGAACAATACGTCTATAGCTCACAGATGAACACATTTTGTTATACTTCTTGCTGTTTGGCGCAGGGGAACCGACTGTGCTGTTGCTGTATGTGATGAGAAACCATCTGAGGTTGTGATATAGTATTTAACACATAACGAGGGGATGAGACCGCTTCACATCGCCCCTCTTCTTCTTCATGAAGTGTTACACAACTCATAACACTTCTGGATTAGGAGCTCCGACTCCCCGTATCTCCATCTGTTATCACTTTGCTGGTGGAGGCATGTTGGTGCGTCAGCCTTCCCCAGCAGCAGCAGCAGCAGCAGCACAGCTGTGTGTGGTATTCAGTGGGTGGTATTTCACTGTTGAGCCCTTAAATTCATGGATCAAGTGCGCTGACTCCCGTCCACTGCGGTATGTTACAATATAGTCACCCCTTTAATATCTCGGCAGTTTTCAGCGTCCAGCTGTGGAGGCTGTGAGCATCTGCTCTCACCGTTTCAGGGTTACTTAAAATGAGACCTGCTCTTAATGCTAAATTAACTTGTCTGTTCTGTTCACCTCCTCCCTCTCAAGGAATCCACGGAGGAATCTGAAACACTCACATGTTTCTGTTTGTGTCGGATCATCAGCGAGCTGTTTTTACACAGTGTAGAGGAATTCAGGCGGTCTGAAGCTGCGTTGCAGCTGTTGTTTTGCTCCTGTTAGCAGGGTTGATGAATGTTACAAGCATAATATTTTCCCACATTAACTTCAGTGCATTCATGCTTGTCGTTCTTCATTAATTTTGAAGGTCAAATATTAAATTTTCACCTCATTGCTTTTGTTCATTCGATCCCCATTACCTGTTTTAATTACAACATCTACTTTTCTTGGGCTCAACGTGATCTAACGCATCGTTCAACGAACATCATCACAGTGAGGCAGGGCCAGTGTATTTGTACAGCACCTTTCAACAATCCACGTGTTTTACATAAGACTTAAAGAGGCAGTCAGACAAATACATAAAAGAACCACAAGGTGATATAAAAAGACTAATGTAGGATTTAAGAAGAGTACAGGGGAGCAAGAAAAGAGATGAAGCTGAATGAAAAGAAGTAAACAAAGAAGAACTTGGTTTAATTTAATAAGAAAATCAAACAGAAGTTTCAAAGGTGCAATAATCAAGAATTAACTACCTCGCAAATTCATAAAAAAAGAAGGGTGGGAGTTAGATGGTTAGCATTTAGTGAAATGCTTTTTTCTTATTAAAGGAGCAATTTGACTTTCTCTTCTTTTCTTTGCTTTCACTAGAGCAGCTGAGTTTGTCTTCGTCTTGCTGTTGTTCTTGTTCATAGTTCCAGGTGTTACAGTCCATCCAGCCGCCCCAGCTGTTCCTCCTCCTCTACTGGCTGATCAGTATAATGTTTGATTTACAAAATCATTTAAGTCCAGTCTCTCATTTTCAAAGACCTTTTTATCCCTCCTTCTACATGTCCACTGTTTTCCGTCAAACAAAGGTAATACATTAATGATAATGTTATTTCATGGTTTCTACTGATTGGTGATGTAGATCATGAGCTGATGTTTCAGGGGAGGGGATATACTGTATGTTGTATGAGGGAGAGCTGTGAGCTGCCAGCTGGAGAGCTTGTTTTTAAGTTACAGCTGGCTTAAGTTGCACAGCTGCACTGAAATTGAAAGTAAAAATGCGGGTTGAGATCGGGTTACATCTGAGGCCAAGCTCTGACCCAGACAGTCTACATCATCCCACCAACAAAGCAGCCACTTTACAAGGTTTATGACCTTATTTCTTTTCCTGAGCTTCACAAAACAAAAAGGGAAAAACGCTGTTCGGGCAAGCATCAGAACTTCTCCAAGTACTCGAGTAACTCTGAGGTGAAACTTTTCCATTGACACCGCTCGGTGGTTTATGTAACTCTGGAAGATCACATGCAGTCACGGACCACATTCTTCACATCTCCCTTTTATCTGTACGAGCGGTAATGTAGGTCCAGTAAATCACAGCTCGCTCTTTGTCTGTGTGTAGACAGAGCCGTCCACTGAGCCCACAGCCGCCTTAGTCGCCTACTTAAAGACCTTATTTATGCTCTATGCCTCGCTGCACACTTTTCCCAACACGGCCCATTAATCTGAAGAAGAACTGGAAGGAGCTGGCTCATAGGGGTGCATTATAACTCCCCGACCCTTTATCATCGTTGGAATATGTAAAGGAAAGTTCATCCTTTAAGCACGGTCCTTTATTTCTTCCTTATTTTGACCTTCCTATGCACAGATTTCAGCCATTAGCAAATACTGTGGCTGAGTAATTAGATCATTCAACGACTTTACTTAAATGAGTCATACTCAGTTCCAGTTAACAAAGGATGACGAACAAGCTTAGACATTTGAACAAATAAGCGTACAAAGAAAAATACAGACAGTGGCCAGTTCTTGCATTTTATTGGTGAGAAACAAAGTGTTCGCCCCGCTTTTCCCTCTCGGCTTTATTTATTTCCAGCCGATTGTCTTTCCGCACCGTCTTTTACGGCTCTCCCAGCTTGTGTCTTTATGGAGCCATAGGAAAATACACTATGTCTCGCTTAATCATCAGTCAGCCGGTGGAGAGGAGCCATTTCTCCTGTGTGGTCCTCGCTCCAGCGGCCGCGTCTAAAAAACTCCACCAACGCCGCTGGAAAACAGTCATCTCTCTGGCCGTCACACTCGAGTGACGCTCTCCTCGTCACAGCGCCGCGGCACATCACGTGTCTGGCTTTAGTGTTGGAAGTGCCGGACTCGAGCTGCCGAGCCGTCCTGGGGGTTTTGGGTGTGGGGTCAGCTGCTGGGTCGCTGACATCTTCATCATGTAGCTGCTATCAGGACACCTTTCTACTGACAGACTCTCTGAAGAGACGTCTCTTTGTGTCTGTTGGATTTTGAGATTTATTGGCTAAAACATGCAGGTGTGGAGGAGCCCCTGTTCACCTACCTGACAGTCTAGGAACCCATTTATAACATTTACATATGTTCAGGTACCAGAAGGTCAACATTTATCAGACCAGCTAAAATATGAGAAAAGGTCTGAGTGAGTCATTGTTTGACTGCAACTGCCTTCATCTGCACGTACACAGACAATTTTTTTGGGTGTTAATACGGGTCCCGTATCCAGAACGCCTCCATCCAGTGATAGATCTGTGTTTCTGAGAAGATGTGACATGTGTAAAGATTGAGTAGGTGCCAGTTCCTAATGGAAAGCCCTAAAATATGATACCCAGTGTGATGAAAGAACCACTTGGTCTGTTTATGATTTTAAACAACTGACCATTGTCACCTTGTTCATTTAAGAGCTCCTGCACGGCTTTGTGGGAAAAAAGAAATGGTACCTTGATAAATTATGGTCATATGAAAAAAGACTGAGGATAAATAGTGCTTTGTGCCAAGTAGAATTCATGACCATGTTCTAGTCTTTAGTTCAGCTGTGAGGATTTAGGCTGCGGGTTCTTTCACAAACTCTTTGGTACCTTTAGCCTCATCAGCTCGAGTCACTTGATAAATCTAAAGATGATCGTGCCTGAGTCTGCCATGTATTTTCACCTTTTTATTTTATTTCTGCATCTTTTTCTACAAGGTATCAGAGGTCACTCCTGTATCTCAGACCTCTGTCATCATTTCTGCTTATTTCTGACTCCGTTTCTTTGATTATTTCATCTGTTTTCTCAACCCCGTCCTTTACTGGAGATGTGGATATTTCAGATTGGTTCACCGATGACTGGATGCCATTATATCCCTCTTCAGTCTTATTATCTCTTCAAGAATTATGGACTCTAAACTAACAGCTTGCCTGTTGTAGATGGTGGAGCTTGCATGATCAGTAAGAGTCCTCTAGTGTGGATTTCTGTCTTTAATCTCCCAGAATGGGAGTGAACCTCACGGTGGCACCATAGGAAAAGTCAGACAATCATTAAAGTAATTAGAATATACTGACTGGGGGCCAAACGTGTTTTAATTGAATTCTGTTAAGTTCAAATAATTCAAAAAAAGTGGTGGACTGACCGACCGACTGACATTGGCATCCTCGGAGCCATGAATACTAGTAGGGTTAAAAATTCTAAGTTGATTTGAAACTGAAACTGAAAAATAAATAAACAACAGTTCTGTAAATATTTCACTTAACATGAGACAGGAATGCACCGAGATTAATAACAAAGTAAAAGATAAGAGTCTGTGCAGTGGAGTGAGACTGACTGATGTCTGTTGAGCCCTGTAAAAAGTAAAATCTCGTCTCAGTTTCGGCGTGTGTGGCGGAGACCCGATCGTGCAGAAAAGCAGTAAACGACGTGGAACTGGGATCGAGCGCTGATGCTCCGCGGGAGCCAGAGAGCAGCTGAGTACATAAAAACCTTCCTGAAGATCTCCAAAACAATGACATTCCCCTCGGAGAGTGTTTAGTCTCTCCTGCTCCGGCCCAAACTTATCTGTTCCCCCACATCACTTAACCCAGAAGCAGGGGAGCTCATCAGGGTGGAGGGTGGTCGGCTGATCTGTAACGTCGCTCCAACCAGGCCGAGAATTAATTTATCTGATCATGAAATATTATACTTACAGTAAAAAGGCTCATCTGGGTTTTTGCATGTTTTAGCTCATTTACTAGAAATCCTATAAACTTTATGTTTTTGCTGAAGCTTTTCCAAAGAATTCCGATCTTTTCAACGTTTGGCTTATTTCTGTATCAACATGCAAAGAGTTTAGAATCAGTTAGTGGTTCCAAACCTCTTTTTGCTTGACAATGAAGCAAAGCAGTGGCCAACTGAGGAAAAAGGTGCAGTATTGTGTCATAGTAAGTTTCATACATTTGTTTTTAAAAGTCTTTAGGTTGTTGTCGTGGAATTACAGTGTCCTCTTCATCATCTAACTCTTGCTTTTATATCACAAAGTGATGTGATGTCAAGACAAGAAAAGTCCGGTCAGACTTGAGAGAACTTTTCTAATTATTTGAAACAACACACTGTACGTGTGAGAGAAATGTTCAGAAATGCTTGATTACATGCCTTATATTTTCTATACATGAAATGAACCTCAAAAACATAAATATGCCGTTTTTAATCAAAACAACTCAACACCAGTTTGATTAAAAAACACACAAACATATGAATGCACTGACGCTGCGCACCGACCTTCTGGAAAAACAATCAAAACCATTAAATCTGCACAGTGTCACAGAGCGTTTACTGAAATGACAAAGAAACCCCTTTCAGCAATTCAGTGTTTAGCTTTTCTTGAAGTGAGACTTGGATGTAATATTAAAAACCTGAAATGTGTTGCTAGGCTGCACTTCAGCTTCAGACGTGACATAATTTTTTTTGAAAGTTCACAGCTCCGACAACCCAAAAGCGACTCCCCGCCTGCAGAGAGCAGCTTCAGCTTGTGCAACACGACGCTTGTTTACATCAACTCACATCGTTTATATGAGCTGCCACTTTGACAGGAGCCCTATGTTGGAACACGTGTGTGTGTGTGTGTATGTGTGTGTGTGTGTGTGTGTGTGTGTGTGCAGGAGGCATGTTTGTGAGCGTGCATTAATGAACAGTTTGCATGTTTATACAGCAACCACGCTGTAGTGTATATACAGTTCATCCAGGGTAAGTGTGTGCTTCTTTGAGTTCTCTTGCATGAAGTGTCTCTGCATGTATTCATTAGGCTGAGGTGATAAAGATGCGATAATGTAAAAGGGGTCATTTGTAGAGGTTTCGAGAGAATGATTATCTGAATCTGCATCACAGCATCATTTTTGGCCCTAAAACCTTTGAAAACTCAGTCGACCTGCTCAACACCAGGAACACAGTTAGTAACTAGTTGATGAACATGAGCAGCTAAAGGCTCCTGCTAAACACACTTTAGAGCAGCTAGCAGCAGTTAGCAACCCAAAATTACCATAAACTGGGTGACAGCGAGGTCTGGGAGCTCCACTCACTTTGAAGAGAGAGGAAGCGGTCGACTGATGTGGCTTTTTCAGGGCCGATACCGGTTATTAGCAATCAAAGAGACTGAAAAACGATATTTGGGACTGAATCTTTGTGTACAAAGGACAACAATGATGAAATAAACCAGTTTATTCAAGTATTGTACTCATGTACATTTTTCAGGTTCTTGAATATTTCCATTTCTTTTTTCCTTGACACCTTCTGACCTTTGACATTTCTTTATCTGTAACAACGTTTACCTTCCAGCAACGTGAAAAGGAAAACATGAAACATAGTGAAGTCTTTGTTTCAGGAGACTTTTTAATTACATCTTCCTTTGATATTTTTATCTGGTCTCAGTCTCGGGCTCGGTTCACGCTGTAGGTGTGAACTCTCAGCATCAGAAACTCTGGACAGATGCAGCGTCTGGTCTCCTGCCAGGCTTCTCTGTCTCCGTCTCTTGTCTCCACAGCCTCTCCCTGTGATTTGAAGGCATTGTGCTGATGTGAAAAGGCAGTTGTTGTTTCTTGCCGTCCAGCCTGGCGTCCCCCTGCCTCTCCCATACATCCCCGAGCTTTTCCAGGAGGCTGTTTATGTGTTGAGTGCAGCACTCCGTGGAGCTTAGAGCCTAATGGAGTGTGAGAGAGGGGCCTGGGCTTCTTCAGCTTGTGTTCAGCTGTACAAACATGCTGCCACACGGCCGAGCGAGACGACTCGCCTGAATCACCACTTCACCTTTATTTCTGTCTGTCTGCCTGTTACACGTCTGTCTGTCTGCTCTATTTACTGTCTGTTACGTTCACTATCTGTCACATCACTGTCTTTCGTTCTTCCCTTCCTTTTCCTTTCCTCCCTCCTTTCTTCTTCCCTTCCCTTCCTCCTTCCCCGCCTCCTTTCCTTCTCTTCATATCTGGTTCTTTCATCCCTTATCTCCCCCACTTTTTTCTTTCTTCCCTCTTGCTTTCCTTTCCTGCCTCCTCTTCCTTATGTATTTCTGTCTTTCTTTCTTCCTTCCCCTTCCCTTCTCTTCTTAGCAGTCTTCCTTCTCTCCTTTCCTGTCCTGCTCTTTCGCTTCCCTCCCCCTTCCTTCGTTCTTTCCTCCCTCCTTTTTGTTCATTTCCATCCAGCCAAAAATCGAGCTCTGGCTTTCCTCTCGCTGTGTTCCTTTAATGAGGGTTAAGATGTCGAGTCAAGGGGCACCGCTGTTTGTTCAGAGCGTTGTGTTGTTGTTTATTTAATACGTAAAAAAATAGTTCTATGTATTGATTTTGTTCATTCTTAACTGTAAAATCTTCTGAGCGTGAATGCAGTTATTTCTCCTCAACACTAACACAGATTTCCTAAACTTACTAAATACTTACTTATACCTCATTCTTTCATTTACAAAAAAAAATCTACAAAATCATCAGAAAGAAACATTCATACCTTTCTTTTACTTGTAATGAATGAAATAAAATATTTAATACAGTGGAGGCAAAAAAGTGTGAAGTAGTACATCAGTATTAATGAATCAGAGTACGAGCGAATGACAGGCTGCCTGCATGAACAGGAAATAGATCCACAGCGTGATTCACACCTCACTCGATGACCTCACAGGTGTTAACGGGCCACTGTAAATTAGGAGTCCGCATGTGTCCATGTTTATATGAACACTGCCATCTTCCACGTCCTGCGCTCTCTCCTGCCCTGCAGCGTTAACGGACCATGTCATGATTAATTGTCGCATCATTATCCACCATCCATCGCCAAAACCCTGCCGACACACACCGCCTTCCCAGAAGTCTGTGCTCTGGAGAGAGCGCGGCTCTGCGGAGTGGAAATCTCCAAGGTTGCGGCTCACCGTCCTCCAAAGTACAAGCACCTGAAAAAATAAGCTAGCCTCCGCCGGCCTGTCCAAGCGGAGTTAAATATAGATGTAATATCCCTCCCTTTCAGCTGAATCCAAACAAATTAAAGATGTCTTTCTTACAGGATGGTTACCACAGAGAGTGATCGTAAAATAAAAAAAAGGGGGAAGGGGGTTCTGCAGAATGTGGCATGGCAGCGACATTTGAAACAAAGCCCTTAATGGTGCATTTATGAGAGATTAATCCTGCTATTAATTAGTTTGGGCACGTTGAGAGCTGCTGCTGTGATTGGCAGTCTGAAAGCTGCTGGACAAGCAGAGCAGGTTTCTTTAAAGCACTTAGTGGGTAACGGAGGGAGCTGCGCTCAGATGTGGCCAGAATGGGCAGATGTGGAGTGCTGGTGAGTTCAGGAAAATCCCACAGTGGCTCAATGACAAACAAAAAACAGAAGCTCAGGGCCGGATTTCTGAATAATCTGACCTCTAAATACAGACATCTTAGCGTGCGCTGTGGCCGAGCAAAAACCTGGATCTGTGATTTCCTGTCAGGCAGAAATCACAAGAAGCTGCTTCATCCGCAACATGCAGACTACTGCAGTTACAGCTGAAAAGTCAATCTCTTACTGGCTATCTTGCCAAGATTTAGATGATGAAGTCAATACTACTGATGTCTATACGCTAAATATGAGGTTACCATCATGTCCTCATCGTAAAAATGGCCATGTAGGTCCACTGAGTCCTCTAGTGGCCACAGTGATTATTATTAAAGTAAAGGAGGAAGTCAGGTGTGGTAGATGAGCAGCAAAGTCCGCTTAGGGAGCGGGTCGGACTGGATAGGAGTGTTAAACAAGAATAAGTTAAACTCGTAACATACATGTGTCTGTAACAGAATTTACATTCACAAGTAACAGGTATGTTAATCCATAACACCATGTTTTTCTAAACCTAACAATACACCTGTCGCTGTTTTGGGAGCGGTGGTGAATGTAATTTTGGGGAATCACTGGCAAGCGACCTGTTGACTCATGCAGAGGATGTGTTGGAAGCTACAGCCAGCGACCAGCTTAGCTTAGCATTTTAGCTGGGAGCAGCTTTGAAAACACACTTCAACCACACTTGTTTCACTGAGTCATGTTTCACTGTGGCTAACTAAAAAACTAAAATGTGTTGCTTCACTTTTAAAGTTTATCCATGTTTAAACTTTCAAACTGTCTAAACAAAAGTTCTTAGTTGACAGGACTAGTTATTTGAAGTCGGTGCTAACTTGTCAGACTTATTATTCATTTTGATGTTTCCAGGTTTGTATGTTCCAGTCTGAAGGGTTATAAAAAACACCTGGAGGGTTTATTTTGAACCCAGATCTGCTTTTAGTCGACACAACTAGTTCCCCCCAAAATGTATTTAACTTCTTTTTTCATAGCTTCTTAATTTTTCCGGTGATGTGGAAACAGTTAGCCTACCAACAACTATGAAATAAACTAAATGTGTTTTGTTTGTTAGTAAAAACCTCTAGAAAGTTACTCGTCCCAGGCAAGAAATAGTCCAAAATATAACATCTATAAAATCCCAAATATTTGTTTTATACTATGGTTTTTATACAGATTAATAAGTGGGCTTAACAGGTTCTGGTGGGTGGATTTTGTCACCCTTGGTCAGAACCACAGCCAGCTGTTCCCCTCTGTTTCCAGCTTTTATACTAAGCTATCTGGCTGCTAGCTGTGTCTTCATCCAGACATGAGAGTTGAATTCTCTGCAGTAAAGGTGAATAAGCATTTTTCCTCAGATTTTGAATTGTTCCTTGTAAGTCCTGGGTATTTTAGAATTTACTGGTCACATATTTTTTTTTTAAATCTCAGGGCTTTAAACACCAGGCTAAAACAAATATATGAACTTATTTCAACACAGTGACCAAGATTTTCATCAAAATTAACCAGAAATATGTAAAAAAGCCAAAGGTTCATGTAAATGTGGTCAAAAGCACCAGTGAAACACCTGTTGCTTGAATTTTATTTGGTCAATCTTTTCTCCACATGTCCCTCCACCCAGTGAAAAAGACTTGCAGAGCTTCTGTAATTACTGCAGGAGCAGCTCGGTGACCAGAGCGCACAGATTCCCCTCGCTGACAGATTCACTGCTTCATAATGATGCATTACAAAGAAAAACACGTTTGAAGTTCCATTAATCCTGCGTGTGTGCGTGCGTCATTTAGAGAAACCCCCATCCAGAAATGTATTTCACTCCCAATATAGCTCACAACGGAGCAGTTTCATGCTACTTGCTACATATTTTCCATTTTACATGTCCCGTCCGTTTCTCAAACTTCATTACATCTTCATCGACGTGTTTTGCTCCGGCTGCAAATGAAACGACGGGAGCTGAAAGTAATGATTTGTGAAATGAAATCTGATTCAGCGCATCGTGCTTTAACAGTTTTATGAACTCATAGAAACAGTGTGTTCCCAAAACAAGGTGATGCAGCAGTCGTAAAAAAAAACCAAAGCATATCTTATTCTCAAGGAATAGAAGAGAGAAAACAGGAGGAACAATCACTGAGACTGATAGTGTTTTCTATTTTTCACTGTCCAGAAAAAAAACAAAGAGTGAAATGTGAAACTGTCCTGTTAGTTGCAATAAAATTAAAACACATCGGCACAGAGCTTGTTTTCTAAGCTCCTGAAACGTCTGTATTTTGAAGATAAAAGGTTTTGTACAGCTCAGTGACGATAATGTAAAATTGACTTTAAATTGATAAATTGTATTTTTGCCTTCATCAAATTGTGCACAAAAAATATGTAAGAATTTGTTCTGACTTTTAGTGTCTGGGCTGCCTGAAAAGTTTAAGTTCACTGAATTTTAGAAGGCAATTTGATACTTTTGTAGTGATTCAAACCAAGTAAAATACTTACTTAAATCTTTTAGTTTACATAACTTACTTACAACTAATCCTCTAATTGAGTCAACACAATCCTTCAGTTTCTTTCAAATTGAATTCAGAAGCTGAAATAATCGACTTGTCAGATGAAAAAACTCTTTATCAGTTCTCAAGTGGTCGGGAATAAATAAAAACTTGAAATTATCAGAAACATGTAAAACTTCTAAATTTACACAAACTTATTGAGGAAATATTAGTTGATTCCACAGAAATATAAGATTGATATGTTGTTAAAGTGTAAAGATATCAAGTATTATGTAATTGTAAAATGTTTTTTTTTTTTTTTTTAAAGCTAGTAGGAAACCAAAGAGCTGAAAATAAAATAAAGTGATGCTCGTTTGTAACTTCCACTTGAAAACCTTCCCATCTGTGCATCTTCACCATCGTCCCTCTGTTCTGCTACATGTGTGAGACAGAAACCAAATGGGTGAAACGAGAGCCTGCAAGTTAAAGAATGTGTAAAACGCTTAATGTGTAAAACGCTTAACACATCCTGTGCAGGATGTCAGGGGTCATCAGTATTTCCAAGACAACAGGACCTCTGCCATACCAGGCACAGCATTGTTTAAAACTAGTCTTCAGATGTGGGAACTGACTCTCAGAGGAGTCTTTGTCTTCACTGTTTGATAAAAAATTAAGTTATATATGGTTTTGAAACTGTTATGAATAATAAATAAATATGAAGGCAGACAAAAATTGGTTAAATGTCAAGAGCCAACGTTCCAGTCCATCCGAGATACAATCACACAGTTAAACGGGAGGTTTCTGTGGTCAGTTAATCAACAATTTCCACCGTCAACAAGTCATTTTTATGGACAAATGCCAAAAAAATCAATCTTAAGCTTGTCAAATGTAATTATTTTCTTTTTATGATAGTTGACTAAATGTTTGGGGGGTTTTGAGCTGTTTTTCTGATAGTTCATATTTCTATTTATGTATTCAAATGATTGAGAATTCATAGGCCTTTTTAATCAATAAAGGTAAAAAAAAAAAATCATTAGTTACAATCTTGAATAAATAGTGAGTTATCTAAAATTTCCAGGACACTCATATTAAGAAATTTACCCATAAACATGAGTTCCTGCTTATAAATTCAACTTTTCTAGCTGAGTCAATTTTTATTGACTTCCGTTTTCGTGGTGGTAATTCAAAAACACTCTGCATGAAACTAGAAAATAAAATGACCTGCTTGGCTGGATTCCATCAGAAGAAAGTCAGAACTTGTCAGACTGTCAGTTTTGCAGGACTCGAGCCCTGAAGAAGAAATGTTTGTCACCGTTGTGCTTCTGCTTTATTCACTCCTCAGGAATCCAACATTTCAAAATGTCACAGTCATTATAATCCCTCCAGGACACGATGATCAGCCACAGTGTAGCGCGTAGAAGCCTCCAGAAGAGGGCACTCCGTCTCTTTTTAAACTCCTGCATGTTTAACAGAGCGCTCCTTCTCTCCCTCGCCGGCCGACAAGAGCCCCTCAGTGTGACAAGTTTACATAGACCATCTGCAGACCTCCCTACCGCCATAAAAACACTAATCACAAGGTCATAAAATGTGACTCCATAACGACACCCAGAATGCAGCGAGTCTTAAAATGTTGGACCCAGCGCAGTACGCCAGCGAGTGACTGGAGCTCTACATGAATGTGGTTATTGATTTAGGTATTATTATCAGTTTTAAAGCTGCCTGTTGCACCGTGGTGAGATGCAGCTTCTAAAAAAAACTTGATTTGGATCTCACCGGCTGTCCTGTCATTAATTTAGTGTGATTCAATCTCAAGTTTTTAGTTACCAGGAGGTAGTTTCAAACAAGTGATTTATTTACTCTGATTTTTTTTAAACCTTAAGGAATGTGTGAAGCATTAGTTATGCAGCCTGTATATGGGTGTCAGTTCAATGTAAACATGTTTAGTGTAAACAGTTTTAAAGGTCCAAACAATATATTGAACTTCATTCAACTCTTTGTAAATGTAGGTGTGATTTCATTTTATTTATATTAGTACACACAAAGAAATATGTCTGTCAAGATAGAGAGTAGTAGGATATTTATTCAGCAATGTACCAGGAAGTACCCACTTATACTAACATGATGTTATAATAACATGTTTTAAATTAAAGTTTTTAGGGAAAGGCTTTCAATTTCCATCATTATAAAACATTTATGATAATAAAGTCAGATGTGTCGGCTGTATTCCATTAACATGACCTTTTTTTAACTAAATGGCTAATATATTAGCCTGCTAATGTTAGCATTTTCAGTTCTGTTAGCTATCAAAGCTTGATGATATATATTTGAAGACAACTTGTCCCCACATAGGATCTAGTCTGTGTTAGAGTCCTATGTCCTAAGCTAACTGATGTTAGCATAGTTTTTTTCAGTGTTTGGTAATCTAAGGAAGCGTTCCATCATTGAAAACTTTTGATCAGATACATTGCATCACCTCTGTAACTCCTATAAACAACTAATACATTAGCAAGCTAATTAGTGCATTTACTTACATGATGGTGACACCTGGTAAAAGGTGTTTAAAAATACGAATAATAAGAAGTAATCTATGAGGTGTTGTCCTTTTTTAATGTAGAGATAAAGATTTAATTTAGAACCAAGCATCTGGTGCAATTTGTATGCTAGTTGCTGCAGAAAAAAGAGAAATCTAGGCTTCATGGTTTCCTTTAGGAGAAAAGTGGTGGCTTTGATAAGACAGACGCCTTTTTACGCGTGCATCTTCCTGCTTGTTGCTAGTTCAGCTTTAACTGTGTCAGGCTAATAAGTGAGACAGAGTAACAGTAGCAGAAGGACAAAATGAGTCATAAAGACAGAAAAATGACTCAGTTAAACATCAACATCTGTCTAAAGTCTTCTTACATGAGCCATTTGATGTAGATTTACAGTAGCATAAATAAAGAAGACCTTACTACAGCCATATGTAGCCTACCTGACGTTTGATAGCATTAGCTAGTGCAAGCTAATGGTCGTACCATAACCAAGTGAGGCTGAGCGGGGCGCTCTGTAGTCCAAATAAATGTGACTTTTAATTTGTAAGAAGAAGAGGATTTTATTATTGGTAACATAGACTCTTTTTAACTTTATGTTGAATTTGTGAAACAAGCACAACTCGAGTTAGAAGAAGTATTTCTCGGAAATAAAAGCGTGACCTCAACATCTGCCTGCACGGCCGACCTCTTCCTCCCTTTTTCTCCATCTTTCAAAGGAGGAACGCCACGGGAGAGCGGTTGACGGACATCCACCGCGGAGCCAAAATTTATTTCAACAACAAGCTGACACATTATGGGAAATCAAACACGGTGGGATACTATCACGGTGAAATCACTGTATACCACCCACTTTGTTCCCATGCACAGCGGGAGAAAGTGGGAGAACAGGAGGAGGAGAGGCTCTCTGATGGATTGTTTGGAAGGCGAAGGCGCTTGGCTCATCGGCAGGACCCCGAGCTCAGCGGGCCGGTGAACGGGCACTTGTCATCTGGAGTGTGAGGCAGCTGGGGTTATCCTCAGAGACACAGTGAGGTGAAGTGGGTGACCATGTTTGAGGTCCGCCCAGCTGTTATTGCCCCTAATATTCAACAGATGTCTGGCCCGCTAAGTCCTCGCACATGCCGGAGCGGGGAAATCAAAGCAAAGACCCAGCAGCCGGCTGAGCACCATGACACACACACACACACACACACACACACACACACACACTGTTAGAGGGTGCACACACTCAAACAGCGCTGTGTGTATTAAATCACTGTCATTAACCATTTAGTGAAATGATCGAGGCAATTAACATCAGGGTTGATTTTTGCAGGGAGGATCGGTAAGCAGGGTGACTTTAACCAAACACAAGTGTTCACTTCGTCGACGCATCTTCTGGTGGAAGATTAATCTGCTTCTAAAGTGCAGCTGCGTGTGTTTAATAGCAAGTTTATCCATGTAAACTAATTCTGCTTCAGTTCAAGCAATATTTATTGAGATCTAGCTTACACTGAAAGTGCAGCTCCACAAAATTGAAAAACTTTGGAGCCAAAACTCTTATCAAATCATCTCCAGAACATTCACTTTAAATATGTTTGTGATGGCAGTGTCTCCTGCGAAAATATTTGTCACACTTTGCCTGTTTGTCGTCCTAAAAATATTCTAATCATGTCAAGCCCTCCTTCTGCAGGGAGCGAAACCCTACGCTTTCAAACATGCGAGCGAAAATCGAGTTAAATAAAAAGCACCACTGTGTTCAAACACATAATCCATGCAGAGGCTCTCGTTTGAGGGCGAAAATAAGAAAGTGGAGAGTTGCTTTGCTCCAAGTGGTCACAAGGGGGTTGAGCGTTTCGAGGCCCGGCTCACGCGGCTCGCTTACTTTGGAGAGCGCTTCAGGGAAGGCAACATTAGATATAATGAAACATTCACTGACCGGCCCTCTTTCCAGCCTCCTCTCTCGTTCGCTTCCATAGAGCATGTTCTGACTGCAACCTTTCTACACAGTCCAGCTCAGACCACGCCAGAGCAGCACGGCAAGATACGAGAAGGAAAACACTTGACTCCATCGTTGGTTTTCTTTGTTTTTGTAGTGCATGTCAAGGGGTGTTTGTCCAAGTGCTTTTTAAAATCATTTGTGAATAAGAGAAAGCCTGTTTTTAAAAAAAAAAAAAAAAAAAAATGTGGTTCTAGCTTTCTTGAAAGATGGTGACATTAACCACGTATGCTGCAGGATTGAGAAAACAGCCTCACTGCAATGGTAGTTTTCAGGTGTTGAGACTTTAAGTGCCTTTTAAAAGAAAAAAAAAAAACAGAGCGCCATAGAAACCAAAATAAAATCACACATGTTAAATGTAGATTGTAACCATTTTTGACAACACAGGCTGGGACAGCGTGACGTAGAGTTGATCAAAAACCGAGCAGAATGAGTATTTCATTTTCTGTTTCGTGGCCTCCAGTTGGTTAGCACTTGCCTCGACATATTTCTACATGGAAAGGGGAAGTATAGAATTTCATGATGCTGAATTACTGCTGGAGAAGAAGTTCACATGTGATGTTTTTCCTTTTTTTTTCTCTTTTTTTTTTCTCCCCTCCCTCCTCCTCAATTAATGCCGTTTCCCTGGTTTCCGTTGTGGTGCTGCGTGTGTCCCACTCTTGGCCACAGCGCCGGCCGTGGAGACACTCCCAAGTATATAAATTCACTAACTCGCTCTGAGACACATTGATTCGTACCCAAATATCCAGTCAACTGTGAAAAAGATAGACTCCACAAATCAAGCCCCGGCTCATAACGAGCATTTCTTGCCATCTAAAGAATATATTCATGATTTGGGGACCTTTTATGAGGAAGGTGATGGCAGATTGACACCAGATGTGTCATAAATTATCAGCAGAGAGATGCCAAGCTAAACAGTCCAGGATAAATATACAGTGACTCCAAATATACTGGTCGCTTCAAATTCAAATACTGCTCGTCTGTGAGAGTCTATTTCGAACTACTGTGACGTGTTTGAATATTCTGACTATGACACATACCTACACATTCGGACACACTCGGAACATTTATCTGTCGCTTAATATCACAAATCAGATTGAAAAGTTACAGCTGCTTCATTTCAGCATTGTTGCCACACTTGACATAACAGAACTGTTTGTCATATTAAAAAGTTGACATCGTTGTTTTTATAAGCTCAGTAGTCTCAGTTTATCTTATAATAGCTTCTACACATTCAGAGTGTTATTGTGTCTACTTTATTAATCATTAACTAAGCTAATAGAAATACAATTAACTGCTATGTTATTTGAAAGCATAAACTGATAATCTTTGGGTTTAACAGGCAGTCTGAAGATGTCACTTTGGGATTTAGTCTGACATTTTCTGAAGACAGTTGATAACTTAGTCAAGAAAGTGATAAAAAAAAAATAGGGGCATTTTTAGGGCTGCAACTGGTGATAACTCTCACTAAGAAAAAAATATATACATCTAGAAGTGTCCCTAAGACATATAGTATAACTGTGTATGAGCAAAATCAAACTGTAAATGATTTGCGGTCACACGTCTTTACAAAAGTGTTTGATAAGTAGCAGAATACGTTTTCAAGCCTCCTCAAAGCTCGACTGAAACTATAAAATTCAGACTGACGTTTCATTTCGTTCTGTGTCTGTGATGTGTGGCTGCTTTGATCCTGAAGTTTTAATATAATCTGATGCATAGAGACGCTAATAAACTAGCGTTAAATGTAAAGTGACACACTCTGCTCAAAGTGTTTCTGACTGACTGCATACAAACCAGGGCCACTTGCTCCGACACATAAAGTAAGTAAACAGCTTCGCAGCGAGGTTGTTAATTTTGCGACAGCCGTATCTGAACTGTTGCACTGCAGTCGCACAAGAAGACCCGGTCATTCGATTTGAATAATCCCTCTGACTGACCCCACGGCTC
The DNA here is from genome assembly GCF_904848185.1 of Acanthopagrus latus. Taxonomy (NCBI): domain Eukaryota; kingdom Metazoa; phylum Chordata; class Actinopteri; order Spariformes; family Sparidae; genus Acanthopagrus; species Acanthopagrus latus. The sequence continues at coordinate 27,764,148 of NC_051056.1, forward strand.
GTGAACACAGTTTCTATGTGCAGCGGCACCAGTGACGTCTCTCGGCAGGAATGTGTCCCCCTGGTTAGAGTGCCAGACACTGGGCAGTGTAAGTGAGTGTGAACGTAAATAAACCCCATTATACCAGCCATCTTCTCGGCTCCTGTCACACACATGAGGTAAACACAGAGCTTCCTGCAAAATACTTCTGGTGCTCTTGCAATTAGATCAGCCACGACAGCACTAAATCTTACCGGCTCCGTCGCAAATAGTGAGGAAAACAAAGATGTTTGTTCGCACCGCGTTGAGTAATCTACAGCGAAACAGTCGCTTCAGAAAGTGCGCCTGTAATATTTGTGCAAACACCAACAAGAGCCGCTCTGAGAGCAGATGTAGCCTGGGTAAGCACTTTGCGAAGTGGTCGCTGTGAACTAATGAAATGTGACAAACTGTTTCCACACAAACACAGAGGTGTTCCCACCGGCACACACGCATGTTGTTGACGTGACTATTTCGTCATCCGGCACACCAGTGTGGAGCTGAGTGGACGTCTGTGGAGAGGGAAAAACAATCTTCAAACACAGAATGCCAAAAATAACAGTATTAGATTTTCATGGCACGATAGCCGTCTCGAAAATATATCATGGTAGCAGGAAAGTGTTAAAGGAATAACAGAAGGTTATAAACGCTTTGTTGTAGTTCACAAAATATTAAGTCCTGCCAGACAAGAAACATGAATATTAACTCATAATGTTTTAATGACACTAATAGGGTAGTAGGGTATTAAAGGCCCTCTCTAAAGTCAGCGTTTGGTTTTTTGTCCCTTCAGGGCTACTGTAGAAACATGGTGGTTCAACATGGCGGACACAGTGGAAGACGACCCGCTCCCTCCGAAGATATAAAGCTTCATTCTAAGGTAACAAAAAACACAATGCTTCTTAGTTTCAGGTGATTATACACTAATGAAAACTTTTATAAATTGGGGACGAACTCGGCAGGGGCCCAAATCTCACTTTGTGCCATCTAGCAGGTTAAATACAGCCCTGTTATTAACACAAGTGGGGAAGCAAATTAGGAGTATTTGTAGGACAGAGGACCAACCTCTGATAATTAATACAGGGTAACATTTTGTCAGCGCAGACTAAATCTGATTAGCACTCATTTGCGTCGTGACATTTGTGGCCAAACAGTCTAAGGAGGTTTTGACAATCGAGCGCTCGGCGTGAGTGCATGTACGAGTGTGCAGACCGTCCACAGAGAGCACAGGAGGAGATTCTTGTGGTAGCTGGTTATTCTACGAAGACGGCGGCTCTGACAGGACCACCTAGGCCCTCTGTTTATTGTTTGAGAAAGTGTTTTGGTGAACAGAAGCCGGTCACTGCTCTTAAAGATGTCGTAAGTAACCGATTGAGGCAGATCTGGATTGAGGGAGGCCGAGGACAGTGAAAACGAGAGGCCGAGGTGTAAGAGTGTATGTGTGTGTGTGAGGCGAGGAGGATGAGTTTTTAGGGGTTTTCAGGGGTTTTGGTCGGGGGCGGGGGTTGGTTTCTGGCCAAGAGGGCACATGGGAGCCGTGGCCTGAGGATGGATCCCAGCCGACCCCCTCCTAGGTGTCAATGTTATGACATGTGTACCGCTCCACTGTTTTCTCTCACAACAAGAGCACTTCATCTTCCAGGGTGGCCGGGCCTCATAAAAAAAAGCTTGATTTACATGCTGGGGATCAGACCGTCCACCTTCTCCTCTTCCTGTTGCACTTACGCTTCACTTCCTGTGGGCCAGGGCCCGACCGTCAGGGGTGATAAATAACCACAGAATGGAGTGGGGAAAAGTTGAATTCCCACTCCAATGTGAACCCAAATGAGAGGAATGCCTTTTCTTTCACAGAGGGTTAATGTAGGAGATAATCGTCCCTTTCAGAGAACAATTGGAATGTTTTGTCAGTTCTGCTTTGTTATATCTACCATGACTGTTCCTCAGATGTAAATCAAGATGACTGCATTGTTATAATGACGGCTCGCGCTAAAAAACAGGCTCGCTTGATGTGGAATCAGAGTTGAACGCTGCATATGGAAAACATGATGTCGGTTAATAAATATCATGCGCCGTCTTCAGACTGAAGACGACTGCGGTTGTCGGCAGGGCTTTACGACATGATATTTATTGTCATGCGTAATGAGTCATCAGATTTACACAACTCTGCACAATGTCTGAACGTTTTAAAATATTCAGAAGGCGGCCTACATTTGTCTTGATTAAAGGAAGAGGCACGGAGGCATGGATGTGACGCACTTTTGAAGATTTTCTCTCAAATACTTCAAAGAAAAGCCTCGTATCTAAACAGCAAAACAGTCAGTCAGTCCCTTGCAGAATGACTCACGCGAGAGTTCCTCTGATGTGCCACTCCTATGGTTAACGTTTGGTTAGGTCTAGGCAATTAAACATACTTGGTTATGGTCGGGAAGAAGATCACCCTCATGGTTAAAAGAAACCAATGTTGACTGTTGGTCTCCAGCGTCACACACTTTGTACGTCCTGGTCACCCACGCCGACCTCTTTGCGACTTTTTGTGGCAGCATATTAACGTCACACTCCTTCCATGTTGCTACTGAGAGAGGACAGTCACTACTTACTCAATTACAAGTAGAAAAGAACACTAAATTGCTCCTAAATGGTGACATTTTGTTTCCGAAGGCAACAAAAAGTCCACAGGCATAACTCTGTTAATGAAGACCATGTGAGCTCCCGATCAGCTACTAAATGGACTTTGTGGTGAGATTCTTTTGTCGACCATGTGATTTAAAGCCTTTGAACAAACAGCCTTCAGGGAAAGAATCATTTCACTTAGAGTTTGTCACTGTGCCGTATTTAAATGAAAGTATAGACAACAAGGAAAAGATTCACATCAGATAAAAGGTCTCCGTTTGTATTTTATTCTTTCACATCACCATTGTGCTGTAACTGCACATGAAGAGTCAGTTCACAGACTGAACAGTTTATATTGGCTCTATCTTTGTGCCAGCGAAAGTGGGGATGCACCAGTTTGATCCACCAGATGAGCATCATGGACGATCCTGATCCACATTAGAAACAGATTCTTCATCAGTGTCATTATGAAGTTCAGTGTTGCCACCATCAGTTACCTTCATTAAGTCAACTGACGCCGGTGGCAGCTGTCATTAAAAGAAAGATTTTAAAATGTACTGGGATCTGTGTCAGGAGAGGAAAATGTAGATTGTTTTGAGTCAGTTTACTAAACTGTGGAACATGATCATCTGTTCTTTGAACCATCCAAAGGACAGTTTCTGGAGGGAGATGTCTTTTTAATTGCTCTGAGCACCTCCACTGTATTTACGTAGAGATGGACGTTTCATAGCCGTTTCACAGTGAACAAGAAAACCCACCAACACCCAGTAACATCTGGCTTCTGTCTTCAGTGGGAAGGGGTATAGTCAGCGTTCATTACCAGGTGTACTGACTCTGCAGTAGTCATGTGGCTGTGGCTCAGGAGGGTAGAGCAGTTGTCCACCAATCACAGGGTCAGTGGTTTGATTCCCAATCCCTGCAGTTTACATGTGTCCTTGGGCAAGATACTGATACCGATCTGTGTCAGTGCGGATGAGTGGTTTTGGCTCCAGATGAGGAGGTGACACCTTATGTGGAAGCCTCAGCCACCAGTGTGTGAATGTTTGTGTGAGTGCTGACTTGTGTTTACCATTTCCATTTATTTATTTTCTGGCTCCTATCAGCTCTAATGGAGATGTGGCACCCAAAGTTCTGGACATTTGATGTGTAAATAGTTTTGCATCCGTCTCTTTTCAAGCAATGCTAGAACATCGTTCAGCAAGGACAGACAAAGACAAAGTAACCACTGTAGCGTCCACATCATTTCTCAGTTGGTAAATCCTTGATTCCTTTCCTCACCTCCTCTCCTCCTGTCTGCCTGTCCTCACTGCAGTAGGTGTGAGTGGAGGAAGTGAAGAAGAGTCACGAGGAGAGAGAGATGTTGAGGCATTCACCAAAATGAGACGGCCGAGCTTTGGCACCCTCAGTTAAATCTGAGGTTTGGCACAGTTGCATCATCATCACCATGGTTGATACATTCCAGTTATGTCTCATACTTTTTTATTTTCACGGGTGCTGAAAAGACTTTCACAAAGGACACATGTATTTAAGGAATAGAGGCGAAGTTGAAGACTGCACACAAGATCGATTTCTGGTTTACAAGCGGGACGACGGAGGAGACAAGAAGTCCCAAATCTTGTTCACTTGCATGAAAAAAAAGGGTGAGGGTTTAAGGAAATGTGCATGTACGTGCTAATTTTGGTGTAAAAATAGTTTCAAACCTGGGCAAACCAAAAAAAAAAAATGAAGTTAAGTGAGAAAACATGTTTCTTGTAATTTGATTGAACTGCCCATGACGTGTCCGGAGCTTTTTTAAAAACATTTCCATTCGACCAGTGACGAGATATTTGACATTCGAACACTGACAAACGATCACTCCCACGTCCTTCACAGCGACGCCTCATCCTTTCCTCTCACTGAATCCAGGCACCTCTCATTGTCTCTAACACTGAGAGCATTATTCAGACGTGGCCACTGTCAGCACGAACAGGAGGTCACTCATGTAATCGGCTCACGGTTCACATGGCCTCTGGCGCCAGCGAAAGAAACACCCTCTCATCTTGTGGCACAAATAGGGAAACCCTTATGCCCCGATGCCACTGCCAATATATTCAAACCATGATGATGTTCCCACACAAATATCTCGCAGCATCCAAGACTCACAGTGTGTGAATGGAAGAGGAAACCTGCGTTGTATCACTCTTAAAGGCAGCCGGCTTAAAGTAAACGAGGAAAAGTCTCTTGACGCACCCGACCAAGAAGGGCAACGCTCCTAACACTCTTTCATGTTGGTGGAGTTTTTCTCCACCAGGCTCTCCGCCTCCTTTTTTTTTTTTTTTTTTTTTTTCTGCACAGCCGCTGAACTTCTCACACATGAGGCGGGCTCTGTTTCCAAAGATAATTGAAGTGTTAATTTTAATAGCCAGTTCCATTTCATTAATTAAAGCAAACATTGCCTCAAGTGCCTCTTGAAACAGTCCCACAACATCCACGAGTGTTTCTTAAATATGTGCACTATACGCACTGAGGCGTGTTATAAATGAGGTTTTCTTTGCTAAGTGTCCCGGTCTATTTTTGCATGTCACAGCACATGATTGACTGCGCAGAAAAAGAAAACACCTTAATGCGTGTGATGGTCAAGAGTTAAGGTATTTATTCCAATTTTCCAATAAAAAAGGGCCTTTGAATGTGACTTTTATCTTGCCCACTGAATATGTAAATGCGTAAGTGCATAATTAGAGTGTAAGAGAAATATAAACAAGTTGAATCATTTAAATGATCTCAGCTGCTGCAGCGACATTAATCAAAAGTATTCTGTATTACCACAGAAGAAGAAAACTTTTCTCTCCAGCCTAAAAATCAAGATGCTCTTTCGGTCTCAATTTAAAATACTGTTTCCTAAACGTATATATAATTTGACATATAATGAAATTAAATATTTATTATGGCCGGTTGACTCCCTCTCAGCAGGTGCAGGTCACTTAATAAAGAAGCACCCTGTTCATAGCAAATCAATTCAACACCTACATCAAATAAATCCTACAATATTTTAAGACCCATCACTTCTTATTATCATGAAGTCTGATATCTCAAGATCTACGAGGAAATTCTAATTTGAAATAAAATCCACCATTTAGCTGCTGGTTTGTTGAAAAGCTGGCGTGAGATACGAGTTTATTTATACATCACATGAGTCGGGTCCAGCTCACAGCTGGGTGCATTTCTTTCTATCAAAAGCTCCCTTTTTTACTCTTTTCCCCTCTTTTTCAAGTTCATTTTCACGTCTACAGTGTGTCCACTCAGCAATGCACACTGGGAGAAAACGTTACTGTAAATGACCATCGGCTCGTGTTTTTACTCGAGCCAAAAACAGAAACACTCACTGAGGCTCACGTTTGTCCTGTCAAAACATATGACCGGCCGACATTTCAAAACATCAACTCCACATGTCAATATGTACTGTAACACAAACCGTGAAGTGACTACATGTAGCTGCTGGACAACAGCCCACTTTGAGAAAGTGGTCAAGCGGGCGAGGAACATTTCCAAGTTTTTCATTTTTAAGTTCAACATCAAATTCTTGCAAAACCTGCGGTGATAATGAGATAACTTTCTCGTCAGGATGTAGCACCTACAGCTCATGTAAGCTGTAAACTGAACATGCACACAGACGTAAAGCTAATCTCATGTTTGAGACGACACAGTCTTAAAGGAGCGGTTCACCAAAAAAGTTATAATCCACTCACTCCCACGCTGATGGAAAGTTTCATCGTCCACAGAACATTTCCTGAGCTTAACAGCAAAACACTGTAGAATTCTCCTAAACTGAAGGAGATGAGGAGCTGTTTTAAAACGGAAAGAAAACCTTTAAATGTCTCCTCACAGCTTGTGGATTCCATAGAGTTGAAATATGCCGGACGAGCTTTATGGAGCCACATTATGTTTTTTTTTTTTTCTTTTGTTTTGTTTCACATTTTTAAAACAAGTCTCCTTCTACTTCAGCGGTTCAAAAGAAAGCCTCAGCGCTGTTTTGCTGTGAAGCTCCAGAAATGTGTTGTGGACTACAAAACTTCATCCGACTTTCCATTGGCGTGGCATCGAGTAGATAATGACTGAAGTTTCATTTTTAGGTGAACTGCTCCTAATAACTTACATGAAGTTATTCAAAGCAACAATGCAGCCCAGTTCAATAAACGCCAACAAGCGAGCACTAAAAAATGACCTCATGTCTGTTGGCTTATTAGAGGCGAGCAGCGTGGGACTCCATGGCGGAGAATCATGGTTTCCCTCTCTGTTTTGACAGGGAGAGTTATGCCTCACAGGCACCAGATTCACCACCAAGCCTCATAAGCTTGTGGAGAGCATTTAGGGCGCCACAGGGGCCTCTTGACCTAAGAGGAAGTCGGGAGTATAAAAGGTGACAAATTGGTTTGTAACCAAACAAAGACATATGCAGACACCCTCATGCTGGAACATAACTGATTACACAAACACCGCTTGGCAGAGGAGAGAGACTGTCAGGAAATAATTCATTTTTGCTACTTTCTTTTAATATTAATGCCAACCTTTGGACCTCTGCCACTCCAATTACAGGAAATGTAAGAGCAGTAGGTCTCCCTACCCCAGCCTATGATGAATGGAGCACTATGTGGGGGGAAAACCAGCGTGCTCGTTTTAGAGATGCAAAAACTGACCAAAGTCTTTTTATAAGGCAATAAATGAGAGGGGGGGTTGTATTCAGATTTGCGTCTCTCTCAGTGTGAGGCGGCGAGAAGGGCTTGATTATGTGATGGTTCGCGGCACGTGGAGGCAGCAATTGCACGCGGTAAAAGGAGTCGAGGTGGCTTGTGGTTGGCAAAAGGTGCCACTTCTGGTCCATCCCTTAACTCCTCACCACACTATTCAATTCATGAGGCCGAGACTCTGAGAGCCCCCCTCGGGATGAAGGAGCGCGTGCTCTCTTCTCGTAATTAGAAGTTTCCCGCCCGGCCCAGATACTTATTTCTCTATCATCCATCACGGAGGTTGTTTCCCTGCGTCTTTGGCCTTGTGACTCCGCTGCACTTTTCCTCGTGTCATACTCAACAAGTATGCCTTTATAGAATATATAACCCTCCAACGCCAGCCTCTCTACCGCTCAGTTCAGCACAGTGGACGTATTGAATGTAAATAGCGGTGTGTATGAAGATGTCTCCGCACACCTTCACGCAGACCAACAGAGCAAACTCCAAAATGAAGTGAAACCCGCCACCTACATCCTCCTTCACCCAGCACCCGCTCTGTTGCCTCGCCCTCGGGGAGCGAGGATAAGAATGCGGCCTGTCATTTCATCTACCGATCACCTTGGTGGTCTTCTGGCAGGGCGGCTGTCGGGGAGTCCCCGGTGTGCGGCTGACCTCTTCCCTCCAAACCTCTCCACTCATCTGCTGGAAGTGAACCAGGCCGAGCTGCCTCTGCTGGTCCTCCTGGCTGGTGAAACCTGAGCAGGTTGCTCACTTTGATCCGAGTTCAGGCAGGAAGACGTGCCTGGTGGTAAATTCATTAGTGTGGAGAAGCAGCTTTGTCACGCTGCTGCTGGTGGAGAATGTGCCGATTCAGATGTTGTTAAACCAAACAAGTTCATCTGTGAATGAAGATTTTATTGGGTTTATTTCCACCTCGGTCTTATTTTCATAGTTTTTACTGTTTCTAGATGAGTCTGGGTTTTTTTTGGTCTATATAATATGCATGTTACAACTTTATCAGAAGCCAAGATCGTGTCTTCAAATTATTTATTTTGTCTGATCATCCAAATCCCAAAGGTATTACATCTACAACAAGAGGAGTCTAAAAGAATAAATATTCACATTTTGAAAAGCTGAAACTAAATAATTTTTTACTTTTCTGCTTAAAAAAATGACTTCAGCACTCAGCTTTTACCAACATTGTTGCAGATTAAATGTTAAGTTATGTTGTAAACAAACTAAAACACAGTGCATGCAGAGGATCCTTGACATCCAACAAACCAGACAATTTTAAACCAGTATTTTAAAAAGAGTAGCTGAAATTTTGGACTTGACACATATTTCTTATTTCTTAACCTCATGTTTGGCAGATGTTACGTTGCATAAAATTGTTGAACGAAGAAGATACAAGGGCAAAATAATGTTGTTTTATAAAGTATATAACAGTAATATGGCGTTTTATAATGAGAGGATAGTGTAAAGGTGACGCTTTCCTGCAGTCAGATAGTAAGAAGGGGTTTCTCTCATTAGTGATCAATGGAATAGTGATAAATTTGTTGGTTTTTTTTAACATTTTGGTAACAATCTCTGGACACACAACAACCTGAGACATAAGAAAATCCCAGGAGAGACTGACTTGTGTCTCATGTATATGGTTCAGTGACATGACGCCTATATGCACATATATTTGTTACCCTGATGCAACTCCTGATGATCCTCCGTGAACCTTGTGAAAGAAGGCGATATCAGAAAGTTTGCCTGCAGCAGGTCGGCTGGCTGTTCATTCAGAGCTGCTACTGTAACTGTTTCTGTAACAGCACGTCGCCCAGCGTGATGTTTTTGTAACTGAAGTGTCAAAGCACAAACTCCTGAATGCACTGTCATCAGCACCAACTGTTTGCTACCAAAACTTTGTACACGTCACATTTTAAATTAATGTGGATTTGTTAATTAATGTCTCCGAACACAGTTGCTCCTTCTGCTTCTGTCCCTGTGGTGTGAGTCAGAGCCTTGTTACATGTTTTTTTATGGCATGTTTTGAATGAAGGTTGTCATCAGCAGCAGCAAAAGTCCATCAGCATTTTCGAATATTAGGATTTTTTAATAGAGCTCCAGAAATAATACTAATGACATGACCTCAGTGTTCTCAGTGGTGGCTACAGGCCTCGTGGCCTGAGGGAGTGAAGGGCAAGGTGTGTTCAGTTGGATGTAGTCTACCTTCACACCACCAGATGTCACTAAATCATACAAACGTAACTTTAAATTAATGTTTATCAGTTAAGCTAGCTGTTTGTCAACAACACCACTGATGAGTTTTAAGACTAGCTTCCCATTTCAGATCTTAGATCCCAAGACGACCACACGGCTAACTAGTTTACGACCTGCATGAGGTCATTGAGTAGTTGTACCTCTTGCCTTGTTTAATGTCCTTGTAGAAAGAAAACAACTTTGGTCAGTATGATATTAACATAAACCACAGAAATAACAGACGAAAGTACAAAAATGAGGCCCGAGTTGCAACAAACCAAAACTATTCGTAAATGAGCGCCTGATTCTTCGCCGCACAGGACCTGATGTCACCAGCTTGGAGTGTTGAAGCCTGGCTCGGACATCTGAGGAAGCACAGAGGCATTTCATATTACGAACGTTACACTGACTTTAATATAATGTATTTTACTTTGACCACATTTTAAGTCACTGGAGCACCTCTGGGTGCTAATTGTTCTTTTTCATTTTATGACTCGATCTTGAATTTATCCAGGACGGGGTTTTATTTTCTTTGTCGTCCACTGCAAAGCGAAATCTTGCTCTGAGGGTTCAATTTGTATTAGATTAGTTTAATATGTCATTTATGGGGAAATAAAAACTAACATGTTCAGTTGATTCATGGGACACGGCTATCTCTGAGGGCTGAGGTGTGAATCCAAGTCTTTGCTATTTGCCATTCGACTTTCTCCAAAGAAACCAATTTAGAAGAGAAATAAAAAGTTCTACGTGGAAGTCTTTTCAGGCGGCTATGTGGTGGGTTTGGGCATTCGTAGGTCAAACATTCGTTGGTGTATTTGCTGCAAAAGTAGTTTATTTCTTTACTTAAAAGGCTGCACGGAGTCTTTCATATTCCTACCTGAAAAAATATCCAGGTAGCTGCGACACTTTAAACTTTAATCCCATTTAGTGTTTATGTACTTTCTCATTCGGCTAGAAACTGTCCATGTGTGCACAAAGGTGTGTGTGTGTGTGTGTGTGTGTGTGTGTGTGTGTGTGTGTGTGTGTGTGTGTGTGTGTGTGTGTGTTAGAGAGAGTAGGGGAGAGTAGCCAAGGGTCTGGCAGGTCACAAAGGCGGCTTTGTAAAGGAAGTTAATGAGTGTTTTGTGAATGTCTCCCGATGCTCTGCAACACCTCCGCAGCGCATCAGCTTTAAGTGTGTGTGTGTGTGTGTGTGTGTGTGTGTGTGTGTGTGTGTGTGCGACTGCACGTGTGTGTGTGTGTGTGTGTGTGTGTGCACAGTATGTGTGAGTATTTATAACTATTTATATCTTCTTTTAAGCAGTGATTTATAATGTTTGTTCGCTGTTTAAGTTTTTGTGGTTTAGGGGGTTGGTGGGTGGTTGGTTTTCAAGTTTCTTTTTTTTTCAATATATATGCTGAGAGTAAAATACTATGGAAAGTTTAACAACGCAGATTCAACCAAAGTGCACACAGTTCCTTTCATGCTGCACATCTCCTCGACTCCTGTGGTCAAGTACCTTGTAGTTATTAGAGCTTATTTGTTCAAGTGGTGAGGAAATATTAAATATCACAAGTTCTCTGCTGAGACTGGGCAATGATTATCAACAGATGTCTGCCAGTTGGGCAAAGTGTGCGTGCGTGTGTGCGTGTGTGTGTGTGTGTGTGCGTGCGTGCGTGTGTGCGTGTGTGTGTGTTTGGTGGCACTTTGGACAGCGAATCATGTGCATGAAAGTGGAGAGGTTGTGTCATCATGAAGCTGATTGAAGGTTCCCACTACATCTGAGAGAAGAGGGAAAGAGGAGAAATAAATGAGATGGAAAGTTTGGAGCGAAGAGGTTCTGAGCGGCCGCCATCGGACGCCCCCAGCTGACCAACAGCTCGCCGTCTGGTTTAGGATCAGCCTGAAGTTAAACAGCTGCATTTTTTTCCCACTTTGGACATTATCTTAACCTTCCTCAGATGACTAATGCGAACCGTCTGTCAGGGTGACGTTGATTCTTCACCTCCAGAAGAGACAGAGAAACATTTCTGGACACATGAAGATCAAATTATGTAGAAACAGTTCGTCTTGTGTCTCGTCTTTAAATCATGTTGTTTTTAATTAAGTAAGAAAATCTGCAAATGAGATGTGATTACTTTTCTTTTTTCAAACCATAGATTTGTTTACTACATTTCTTTATGTTGTAACTCTATTTTTCTTTATGTTACATTTTCAGTTTTATGTTGCGACAACACCAGTGAAGGAGTGTAACTGAGCACATTTACTCAAGTAATCTACTTTAGTACAGTTTTGAGGTAATTATTCTTTACTTGAGTATTTCCAGAATCTGCTACTTTACACTTCCACGCCGCACTCCACTACATTTATTTGATATCTGTAGTTAATCTGTAGATAACATGATGATTAAGATGATTTAGTTAATTAAAAGATCAAACTGATCCTAATAATCAGACAAATGCTTAATATCAGATTTGACGATAGATGTATGGTAGTTAGTTGACCCATGACATACAGTATGTAAATATATGTATAATTTAATTTTACAGTTTATATCAGATACTTTAAGGGCTTTTACTCAAGTTCCACGCTGAAAAAGATTTTGCTTTGGTTCAGTTGAGGCACAAAAACCACTTCATCATATTTCATATTTTGGCTCGCCTGGTTCTGTCGCCTGAAACGTCTCAAAGGCAACATGTTGTAAAATGCTGTCTCACACTATAATATTGTAACACTGGTTACTCTGACAATAGTAACTGTATTACTATGTCCAAGTCTTGGGTAAGGGGACAGTTTCTTCAGGACTACTTAGTGTTAGTGTGCACAGCATCATCTTGTTCCCCATCTACATGAATGTAAGGACATATTAAACTAAAAAACATGCGATTTACATAATTAAATTACATAAATAATCCAAAGAAGCATCATTGAAATAATAATAATTATGGTGAGTGGTTTCACTCCACCGACTGCTTTAAAGATGAGCATTGTCTCACTCAGCCTGCCGCTCTGCTCAGTCGATGGGGTTGTCGGCTCGTCTGCGTGGGGGGTCAAAGGTCACCGGGGCTCAGAGGAATGAGCGGTGAATGACAGGAAGATCCCCCACACCTTCTCCACACGTTCCACCCAAAACACTGACCTCTCTTGTCCCCCGTGGGTGCTCACCCACCGCAGGCATTAGCCACTTAAAAGAAACTCGACACCAGAAGAAGCACACAGCGCCATGTGCCAAATTACATTAAGAGGTGACACCGGCCCAAACATGTGTCGATCCGCTGCCCTACGTCTCTCTCACTCTTGGCCTCCTCTTTTTATCTCATCCAGGCTCGTAGAAGGGTTATTATGCATGCTAATCCTGGCTAACTCAATTACAGCTTCAAAGATGGACAAATTGGCAGCAGACACTCTTCAGACACTCTTTGTGCTCCGTAGTGAAGCAGATTTGACGTCACCGGTGCAAGTGCAGAGAAGACAACCTGCCGGAAATGATCCAGAGAAATCAAATGGTAGAGCCGTTTTATAAAGAGACGACTCATGTGCAGCTTAAAATGTTTGTAAGACAATACTTAAAGCTGCTCTAATTAATAATTTTGTATTGATAATCGATTAACGATTAGTTTGTGTAACCTCAAATGTTTTACTTGTAAGAGCTTGCAAAGAATTATCACCCAGCTCTCAGTTCCTCTCAGGCTTATGGGACTTTTTAGTATCTTCAGCTCGCTGTTTTGGTTTTATAGTTCTGAATTTTACTGTTTTTGTCCCTGTTACAGCTCTCATGAATGTCTGGTACAATTCAGAGCTATAAATGCCCGTTGTTACCTACCTGTCCAGCACACAGCAGATGGACAATGTAGGAGACTAGCTGGTGAACAAAATCGAGCATTTAGCTGCTAAAAACACACATATTTTCCCTTAGAGGCTGGTGGAGACCAAAACAGAGCTCAAAGGAGGGTGAACATTAGACGAACGTTCATCAGGTGGACAGAAACACAAATCCAAATACCTGATAATGTTGCTACAAGCCCTCTGGATGTACACATCATGGAGAACTAGTTACAGTGTATACAGCTGATGCAAGCCCTTTTTCAGTGGCGCATAAAGTAAAAAAAAACCCTCTCCGTATAAAATTACCTGAATGTTCCACAATTTTTCCACATTGTTGGGCCCACAGAGAATCTCCACTAGAGACCTCTGCCGGCCGAGCCAGCTAATTTTTCCGTTTTAATCCTCCGTTAACTTGAATGGATGAGTTGATTTAATCATCTCGATCAGACTCTCCAAATGTTATCGACAGAAGTCTGTTTAGGCCATTGTGCATCACATGACGATGCAGTTTGGCCGATGTGTCTCTTCACTTGGCTTTAAAACCTGTTTCCTATCATATTAGCCATGTCGTGTTTACGGCTTGGTGCGCTGCCCCCAAGTGGCCATAAAAATCAGTGAATGCATTTTTGGTTATTTTACAACTGTGATTCATCAAGTTTGGGGTCGTGAAAGTTAATGAGTTGTTGTAAATGTGATCTTCTCAGGAAGGTAGGTGGTCAAACTGTCTGCCTCGGGAATATCAAGTCACATTGTTGAGCAGACACAGCAGCCAAATTAACTTTTCACAGCCACACAGATGTATAAAAGTGCTTATTTCTGATGTTATTAACCATTAATACAATTAATAATAATTACAGCTTTAAAACCTTTTGTTATGTATTAGCAGAAAATAGTGACTGACGACTTCAGGTACTCTCAGCAGTTTAATTACTTTTGTACAAAAAAAGCCAACTCTACTTCGTCAGCCTTCACTCTGGTTCTCTTTCTAAGCTGCCGACTCCATTTCGCTCTCTTCACTGTCAGGGTTCCCATCCCCTCTGCTCATCTCTGAGCTCCTCCACTCTCGCCTGTAAAGATGCAGCACAAAGCATGCTGTGTTGAGCTGCTGCCTGTCCTCTGAGAGCCAGCCTTGCTTTCTTAGCTGGAGAACATAAGTGTTGACCCCAAGACAGAACCCTTTCTCCCCTACTGTGAGTGACAGCCCTGCTTGAAATGTGGACACAGGACCTTGTTGCCCCCAGTGGGAGTTAAGGGGCACGCTCCCTCACAACACTGCAGTCTGGGTGGGCTCAATCACGGAGGACATCTTCCGCTGGTGGTACAGTACAGGCAAACATCTCAAATGTGAATCAGCATATTATGTTACGGTGGAGGCGCCCAACATCCAGCCTGCAGGTTTTGTTTGTGTAAAAAAAATCTAACCCACGGTGAGTTTCTCAAATTAGCCATGCCAATTGAATTTCTTGTTTCTTTGCTCTGCAGATTAAGCCCGGTTTGTAAAACAAGAACATTAAATAATCAAGGGTCGATTTTGGCCCGTTGAAGAAGAGCTCTACACACCGCTCCACCAATCCATAACATCGTATGAAACTCAAACTGACTCGCCGAATGTCTGCCTTTTAAAACAAGCTCGCTCTCAGGCCAAAATCATTAGTAAAGTAATCCATCAGCCTAACCCTGACTCACTGACCCAAACCACAATGTCAGCCAACACAGACGGAGCTATTCACCGTTCAGAAGGTAACACAGACCTTATCTGTCAGCATCAGAGGAGGATGAACTTGCAGATAGCAGAAAATGACTGACAACAGACGGACTGTCAAGCAAACAAAGTCTACTACCTCCGTGTTTTCTCAGACAAAGAGATGTGGCACATATGGATAAAGCTCCATGCTGGAATGACAACATCCTGCAAACCTCTCGAACCCTTTCTCCTGCTTCTACTCTCGACTTCGGGGCTGCTCGAGGAAACGGCGGTTACACTAAACCGGGTTTTCTTTGGCCGGAACAGAAGAGGCTCGCTACAAACCGACCACTTATTGCACCAGATGCCAGTCACGGCCCGCTGATGTTTTTGTAGAGAAGTTTGGTGAAATGTCAGTCTTCTTCGTTCCCCCCTCAGCGTATAAATATGCTCAAAAATTAGCCACTTGGTTAGCACTTGAACCTCACACGCCTACTGAATGTATGTGATTCATTGGAGGGTAAGTCGGCCAGAGAGCTGCATTCACATTCCAGGTCGGGTTCGCCAAAGTATGGCATGGAAAAACCTCCATAAATTGAGTTAAACCGAGTCTTTGATGGAGCTATTGTTGGCTAAAATAGTAGAAAAACATAATATATAAGATTTAATGATGGAAATAAGTTGTCTCAGCATCAACAAGTTGCATACTGTCGGTATTTAAAGTGGGAGGAAAAACTGTGCCCTGAATCTCGCCAAGTACGAAGCTGTGTGGTGTACAAACAAATAAGCCCAAACAAGTCCAAATAAAGCAAAGTACTTTGGCTCCATTTATATAACTGGGCCTCTTACAGTTGGACTGGCCTCCTCTCTTTGACTCCCTTTGATGCGTCCAACCCTGTGGTGCAGTCGGATCCCATCAGACACGCAGACATAACGGAGATACAGTGCACCTGAGCTACTGAAGCCACCACAGAGAGCAAGTGGGGAGATGTACTGGTATGCAGGAAAAACCAGCTCTATTTCAAGCTCTTCGAAATCGCAGAGAGGGTTTCCTTGTAATCCCACCCGTCATATTTACTCCTCCACGAGGGCCCGAGCCCACCCCCTCTTCAAACAAGCCCTCTGGATCCGAATCAAACATCTCAATAAGAGGAGGGGGGAGAAAAAAAAGGCTTCAACGTGCTGATCAGCACTCAGAGATCAGCAGAGGGCAAGTACTCGCTCGGTAACCACGTGATGTTGCTCTTCAGATTTGGTGAATCACTTTGTTCAGAGCAGGAGGCCTGCCTCTGCGTCCTCTGGGTCCAGCCAGCTCGGCAGCCTGTCAGCCAGTCAGACTCTTAGAGAGGTATTTAAATGTGCGCCTGCAGCAATGCGCTCACTCAATGACCTCTTTATTTGTTAAAATAGATTATTTTAAATAAATTACAGAGCACTTTCACTGAATAAACAGAGACTTTGGGGCTGCGGCCGGCGTTACATACTTACCACAGCCACAGAGATCCTAAATGACTGGTGAGCTGTGTAATCGCCTTTGATTTCACTGATAGGACTCTGATTCTTTGGGTAAAAGAGATGGAGCCATTGAGGAATCTGAAAGGCAACACCGCTAAATGGGGGGAAAGGCGAAAAAAAAAAAAAAAGTCTCATGTGGGGAATATGAACTTATGATGTTTCTAACCCCGCCATGTCGACGGAGGAGTCCATTAGAAGAACAGAGGGGAGCTTGAGGGAGTCCTGTCATTTCTTCTCTGAGAGGTTTAACACTCCTTCAGCCTGGGCCGGTGCCATGCCAGAGACGCCACCCCGAGTGAGGGGAGGGGGGGAGAAAAAACTGAGAGGAAAAGGCTCAGACCTCACTTTTTCTCCCTCTCTTAACCTTTCATGTCTTTTGTTCTGACCAGCCAGTTAATCACATCCGAGGTTAGAGTCACTCCGGATGAGGGAGGCTTCTCCGTCACCACACCGACCGCAGCAAACAGCACAAGGAGAAAAGTATTTTGTGTAATTCAAAGCCAGCTCGTCCACTTTGTAATTAGTTAATTTGCCCACGCTTTGCTGGTATGCAGCATTTGAAAAAAAAAAAAAAAGTGTTATGCAAAAGGTGGGAAATGCACACCCTCACTCTGTTCTACGTCCGTTTGCAGCTAATTTATTGTGGCAGGGCCCAGTTATGCCTGGATTACTGCTGCCCAGAAAGAGATCTAGAAATAATAAAATGACAGGGAAAACGCTGGCGGACCAAAGCAGAGAAACGATGAAGAAATTAGGTTTGATTAACCTTATGAGTGCTTGTTTCAATTCTCACAGGTCTATTTATTTTTCGAACATGTGGTCGACATTCCGACAGCGGCACATTTCCCGGCATGTCTATTACATCTAATCTGTAAGTGGTTCCAAAAAAATAAAAAAAGGGAGCTGCATGTATGTGCGCACACGTCATACAGGCAATTTTGAAAATGGACATATGAAATGGTAATATGGCCCTGACTGTTATTCCTCAGCGGTGCACAGAGTGTAAATAGTACAAACTCAGCACAGAAATGATCCGACACACTCGCACTATGTGCAATTTATCATTGTGTTGCAGTGTTTTAGCTGCAACTGATGACATGTTTGTCACTAATAATCAGCTTGTCTATCGAGTGTGAGGAAAATATGAAAACTTACTTTCCAAGGGCTCTGAAAGGGATCAGAAAGCTTGTTTTATACGACCATGCATCAGTCCAACGATGATTAGTTTCGCTTCATGTTTGACAAAGAAAAGCATAAAATCCAAAGACTTGAGAAGCTGACTGAGCAAAACAAACGAAATGTGGGAAAAGGGAAAATGTGTATTTATGGGCAAGTAAAAAGCAGAAGTAGAACAATTCTGACACAGAGTAATTTTGCAGTTTTAGGTTTGAAGCCATAGACAGTATGAACACTGGATGAAGCTTCTGGGTCTGAAAAGTGAAGCCAATTCTGAAGCGTCTCAAACCTGCATTCTTTCCAATGGCCAGGAGGGGGCGACTCCACTGGTTTCACAAAGAAGTCCTTTTCTATGTAAGCTTATGAGACAATATCCCCACTTTTCACTTGATTTGTTGCCTCAGTAAAAAGTTTTCTCCTGAGTTTAAAGTCTCAATCACTAGTTGCAAGTCTCCTTCTTTAAAGCACAATGAAAAGATAGGCGGAGAGAACTAGCATCACGTGGTGAGTTAGCAGGGGCCCCAGGATAGACGACTGGGACGTCCCCACAATTGGTGCAGTGCTTACATCTCAACAAGTCACAGTTGTCCTGATGGACTGTAGGGCTGTTGTTGTTCATGGGCTGTCAGTGTGTTCCTGTTGGGAGCAGCTGAGTCATGTGTGACAATTGGAGGTGAGATTCAGTATCAGTGGTCTGATCAGGTTTTAACTCAGAGCAGGATTTTCATTTTGTGATTTATGGTCCCCAGTGTAATGGACCATGTGGCTACCTGTAGCCTTCCACAGCAGGTCCTCAGGTTCTCACTGCTCACAATAGCCTCCACAACTTCACCCTCTCATCCAAATGCGACCACTTCTGGCTCCAAAAATCCAAGATGGCGTCAGCAGAAGTTCCAAACCGGACAATATTTTAAATCTGGACACAGTTTTGGAGGTGGAGCCCAATTAATTCCTACAAAAGCTGCTCAGTGGTAAACTGATCATCCGTGTTGTGGGTCCTACAGAACATGTGCACCAGAGACTTCTGCCGACTAACTTCCACTTTAGCGCCCAGCTAAATTGAAAGGAGATGAAATAATTTAATTGTGTGGCTCTTCTAGACTTTACAAATCGTATCAGACCAAATGGCTCCTGGGGGTCTTGTGCCAAACTGGAGGCTTCAAAATGGCAGTCGGCAAACCAGTGGGAGATGTCATGGTTGATTTACACATGGTGTAGACTTTTTACAGAGGCTATTGTGAGAAAATATCAGTTAGTGAAATTAACTCATGCGTCCCCAGCCCTGCTTGTTAATCATCTCCAAACCCCTCAGATTCATCATGTGAGCCCTTCGAGGGGTCCCGACCCTTATATTGGGAGCCGTTGATGTAATCTCAACTCGTCTTAAACCATGTTTG
This sequence comes from Acanthopagrus latus, assembly GCF_904848185.1. Classification (NCBI taxonomy): domain Eukaryota; kingdom Metazoa; phylum Chordata; class Actinopteri; order Spariformes; family Sparidae; genus Acanthopagrus; species Acanthopagrus latus. The sequence continues at coordinate 27,783,300 of NC_051056.1, forward strand.
TGATTATAACTTATAGATGGTTCCATTTTTATTTATTTATTAGAATTGACCGACAAGTCTGCTGAAGCAAAATACGCAATTACCTTTTTTTTTTGTTGCATCCGCGTGTATGATTATGAATAATTAGAGGGAAAACTTAATTCATAAGTCATTAAGTGTTATGAATAGCAATTTCTGTGACTCTCTCAGTGGCTCTTTAAGGCCACTCTGAATGCGGTGCACAGAGCCAGCTCAGTTCTCCCTCTTTCTGGCAGCTATAATTGAGCCTAATAGCCGCAGCACAGACATAGGGAACCTCTTTGACACCTAGACCAAATTTTCTAATGAAACGATCAAATAAGCATCATCCAGCCCCGGCATATCAAAGCAGCCGGCAGCTGGCAGCATGTCATAGTCTGACATTTGGGCTTTTTAAGCGCTGCCAGGCCTGTTTCCCCTCCATGTCCTCTGGCCTTGTATTAACACTAATAATAGGGAAAGGTCTACAAGTAGAAGAGATGTAGTGATGAATGGAGGAGACTTTTGCCAGCTGCTGAGGAGGAGACGCTGGCTGATTGCATCTGTAATGGGGTATGACAAGTTGGTGTGTGTGTGTGTGTGTGTGTGTGTGTGTGCGCGTGTGTGTGTCACAGAGAGAGACAAAGGGAGAGAGTGGAAAATTGAAGGCCGTCTGAATTCCTGCAAATTCTCTTTTGAAACATCTTTTATTGAAGGCGTATTTAGAGTTCGAGCATCGAGTCGATCTTCAGAAAATTAATCGGCAGCTGTTTTATTTTCAGTTGGTCTTATTTGTCTTTGTCGAGCAAAAATGCCGCTGAAGTTTCTAGAAGCAGTTTCTCAGCTTTCTGTGACATGATGCTAATTTTAGAACAGCCAACCAATATAAAGACGTCATCAATTAAAAACAATAAATCGCTTTATCAAGAAAATTAAATGAATTGATATTATTACATTACAGGTGTGTTTTGGTTCTTCTCTGTTTCCGTACACAGATTGCAACTTGAAGTTTCTCTTTCTTTCCTTTTTTCACACAAAAGAGATTCTGAACATATAACGGTCACAGCTTCACTTTGTTTCTTTATCTTATTTTTTATCAACAACAAATCTTTGGAAAAAAAAATAAAGCCAGCAACACATTTGCATGTCTCAATCCTTCCTGACTCACCTGTCCTGTCCAGCTGCTCCTGCTGAGGATGTAAATCTCACAGATACTGATTATAGTTTCTTAAAGGCTAAATAAGTTCCTAAAACCATGGGGGAATGCAGTTTTTTGCAAAGGTTGCTTTAACAGGAGTAAATGCTGCATTTATTAGGGACTATTTTCATCTGAGGATTAAAGGAGCAGTGTAAAGTTTTGGGGAATACATTTTGAAAATTATCTTTTTTAGTTTTTGTTTTTGTCTGAACAAACTAAATAAACAAATTCTTTTTGTTTTCATGACTTAATAAACTGAATGAACAAACTGACCTTAAAGGACAACACAGCCACACACTGTTTTCCTTTGTTTACATGTGGCGGACCCTGCCACATGTAATTTCCTCTTAGAGCAGCTCTTCTGCAAAACTACATATTGGCCCTTTAACACACATCTGATGCTCTATAGAGTGTTTTTACGGCAACAGGATGGTGAAATGTTGGATCAACTTATGTCTGTGTTTTTAACAGCCCTGTCTCCTGTTTGTATATTACATTATACTGCGTTATTTTCAGAATGACCTCGAGCTTAAACAATAGTCTCGCCTCCTGAAATAAGTTCAGAGACACTGAGCGAATAAAAAGTCAGAAGAAATCCTGAGAGTCATGAGGAGTCGGTCGGGGTTGATGGTGGGCGAACAAACAGTGCAGAACTGTCACACCAGAGTCCAGAGCTCACATCCAGACCAGGCTGTGGTTACTTTTAGGCAACACAAGTATTTTGGTTCAGGTTCAGGAAGGATTGTGATTTCAGTTAAAACAGATCTTTCCGTAACTTAAAGCAATTCTGCCAGCGCCTCAGTATAACCATAAAACAGCTGAATAAAGCTGTCATCCCTGTGTTTGGATAGTTTATAGGATGATTGTCTGTTTGGATGGAAAACAAATTAATTTACTTGTCACAGTCGTACATTCGGTATCAAGATCTTTGCGACTTCCAGGCTAATTTAATTAACAGCATTTCTTCTTTGTGTTAATAGAAACTGAATGATGTTTCCCTAAAACCATCTTTGTTGTTCCAAATGAGTTGTTGATGAATATAATCTCTAGGAGTCGTGCCCAACTCACTTTCTTTACTTTTTGTTTTATAAACCAAACCAGTAATCAAGTGAGAAAATAATCGATAAAGCGATAATGAAGACAAATCATTAGTTGCAGCTCTTCTTTACTTTCTGTTTAGGAGAGCTAAAACCTCCAGGTCACAACAAAAAGTGATTAAATTACTATATTAGTTACAAACAGCATGTTAACTTAAAATGGGACCATGGGAAATGGGCTGCATATCTAAATAGCACAACTGCTCCACTAAAGGAAAATAACAGTAAAAGGAAAATGTTCCTCCTTGGTTTCTTTTCTAGGTTGATCTGGTTGAATTCAGACCAAGTCAAATCTCAGAGCTCCTCTTCTGAAGTCTGACATCGAAGCCCCAGCAGGAACAGTCAGACATTTTCAGGAATCCCCAGTGGAGTTCAGGATGTCGTCAGTCGGCCGCCTGCTTATTTTTCAAGCTTCTATTGGGACCGAACACGTGCAGGCCGGTGCCCACTTCTTTCCCCCCTCTGCACTTGTTTGGTTACATTTGACTCTTTGCGAGATAAGAACCAGATCGAACTCTCGTAGCGCCGAGCGAGCGGCTGGCTGAGAGGACGCTGACAGAGAGAGTGGCTGAAAAAAAACCAAAAAAAAAAAACGTCTTGCTGTGTAGTCTGCTCTATCTCTGCTCGCTCGCCTTGTAATGTGACCCTTCAAGTGCTTTGTCACTGGAGAGAGGGCGAGCTATTCTGGTTCTCCTCTCCTGTGGGCCGACTCACACAGCCTCGGTGTTGTTTTAAGGGCCTTATTTTAACGAGTGTGAGTGTGTGTGGGAGAATGTTTCCAGTTCGCCACACGCTGTTTATTTATGGAATATTTTCTGACACCTACTTACACCATTATCATCCCTTTTCTTGTAAAGACACCAAGCGCTGCCTCAGAAGGTGTCTGCTGCACCGAGGCCACGCCACGTTTATCCAGCGCAGAGGAGCTGATGACGAATATGGAGAATGAGCCTCTTAAAACTCAAAGACATTCGACAATAACTGCCTTTAAATCAGAGATTAAACAGCATTGCATAATTAATTATAAACAAAAGAGTCATGCTTGAGTCAGGGTATGTATTCGAATATTATTATGATATTGTGTTAATATGTTACTTTGGTAGAAGTAAAATCACCCATACGAATTGTAAATGTATCAGAGTATCTAATGTTAAATGTATTTATGTAATAAGTGCATGCATGTACTCTAAATGTCTGTACGGCAGCTTAGAATCACTTTTTTCACTGATTGATGATAAAATAAATTAATTTAAAAAATGCATTACTGTGGCTGGTAAGTAACTAAAGCGATGAAATAAATGGAATGAAGTCAAAAGTACAAGTGAAGTGAAGTTATAAAGGAGCAGAAGAAGAAGTACAAGTACCTCAAGATCTTAAGTAAATACAGTACTTCTTGAGTAAATGTTACATTCCATCAGTAATTCATTCTCAAGTGATAGAATAGTGTCTAATAGTATTATGAGGCTCCTGGATTTTACAATTTATATTAATTCACCATAAACAGAATTATTATCACACATTTAGTTTTCTTGAAAAAAGTCCCCAGACAGATTTCTCCTCATCTTTTGACCGTCAATGAATGCAAAACATATTTCAAATATATTTAATTATTTCAACACTGAGCTTGAATTCACAACAGAGTTGGATTTTGTTATGTGCCTGCAGCAGCGTCACACAGCAGGTCTGACGTCTGGCTCGTCTCTCGTCTTCACATCGAGCTGCCTGAAAGGTTTTATTTTTAAAACGAATCAGACGGATTATTAACAGCTGATAAATGAAAACTGATAAATGAGTCTCGTGTGCAGCTGGTAACTGTGTGCTGATTTTGCTTGTTTGTTCTGTCTTCACTGATACTTCAGGGTAACGATGCATATTTACTTCTGAGGCACACTGGTTCTCTTATTTACAAACTGCACAAGGTCAATTTATGATATTTTTTTAAAGAAGGGTCCTGCTACATCTATTTTAGACAGTGGTGTCGTGATGATGAAGTGATGAGTATCACTGGGGAAAGAAGTGAAAATCTTTTCAGCAGCAGGATGAACAGATTTTATACAGATTCTGTCTTATAATAATGATGTAATCTTATATAAATAATATACAGATTGAACTCGAAAAATAATCAAGAAATGATCCACACAAAGTCCACAATATATTTTTTGTATTTTTATTTTTTAACACTGTAAACACAACTTTGACATAGAATAATCAGAATCAAGTTAATTATCATTATTCGACCTTGACTGTACAACAGAGTGGTAGCTGCAGTCGTTGTTTTGCTGCTCATTTTAAATGCAACATGACTAAAAATGAAAAAAACTACCAGTGTGAAAATTCTCCATTGCAGTCAGAGGTGCATTCAGAATGAAAAGCACAGAACTGTCATATGAAGAATAAACACTTTCAGATTATAATTCATTGATCTGTTCAGCTGTACTGACCTGCAGTATAATCAGATGGTTGAAGTGCTGCTGGATCTAATTACTGTTTAATGTGTAGCACCACAATCTGCATCCTGCATAATGATTATAAAGGTGATCAACACACTGCTAAACTGTGTTTGCATGTAAAAACATAATATATATATAACCAGTAACTTCAGCTGTAATTAGTGATACTTTTATATGTTTCTGTGTGTATAAACATGATTAGGACTTTAGCTCCACTCCACCGCTGATCATTACAGACAACTTATAGAAATGTCTGGTTTAGAGTTAACTGGTGCTGTTAAAGACTCCTGTCACTTTGTTTCAGTTTATTTTACCACTCAGTATCTTTTCTGTTTCCATGTTGAACCAGTAACAGTGTGAATGTCTGTTGATTAGTTTGTCCTCTGAAATCACACGGACCCCAAAATTGCTGTTTCGCTCCGTGCAGCTGTTCACACCGAGTTGTTCTCTGTTTATATTCTGTTCGACCAAAATCTGGTATTGTTAGCTGTGTCTAAAGGCAACAGACGTCTCCCCGTGTTCGTCCCTCATCAGTCTCTTTATCTCTGTTATTTGTCTTGACACGTGTTCTTGCAAAGCCGGCGAGGATAGTTGTCTTATTCTTCTCTGTTTGAACAAGGCCTCCTCCCTAACACCCCCTGATTTGCCGACGGCTCTGCACAATTAGGAGTTCAAATAGTTTTTGAACAGGTAGGGATTTTTTCCAGCCCTTCAGCCGCTGCTGACTTTTATTGCCTGAAGGAAATCGGTTTGTCATACAGGGGACAGCAGACAGGTAAAGGCAGGGGAATAACTCCAATTCCCTGTTTGACATTGACAGAAGTCCTCTTCTTTCTTTCCTTTTTTTCTTTCTTTCTCTCTCTCCACTTTATTTTCCCTCCTCACCATCTGGCGCAGCTGCCAGGAGAGGACTCGGGCTGTGACCCCGTTGTCAAGGACACAGATGGGAATTAGGAAAAGTGGACTTGTTTCAAACAATTATAGAAATTACTTTAATATCTTAAAACAAAAAGACGGAGAAATATATTTATTTGAGATGTTGACTGTCAGATTGAATTTCCACTCCAGTGTGTGTGTGTGTGTGTGTGTGTGTGTGTTTTTGTGTGACAGATAAACTCCAGTAGAGGATGGTGTGTCGATCGTGTCGGCCCAGGTGTGTTTTAATCTTTCTGTTTGGTCGTACTTTTTGAAAACTGAGTCGAACGTAAGCACCTGCACCGCGACTCGCTGAGGAGCAGGTCGTGACCTCGTGCCTCCAACCCTGAAATGGACACCGGCTAATAGAGAGCCGTCTGTTAAATTGTAATTGAATGTTACATGGCACTCTGAACTCAGAATGGTCTTTATTTTTCCCGTAAGCGTGCAGGATTTAGGCAGACGCTCCAATGACAACTTAATTTCGTCACTGAGGAGCAGCGCCGAGTGTTTTTGTTCGAGCCTCTCCCTGAAAATACGGCCCTTATTAATGATAATTGGTGAGGAGGTGACACATGTCTGACTCTTGTTTATCTTACATTTTAGATCATTTGAGGCGCACAAGGACAAATTAAAATTGGAACAACTCCCAGCACAATGTCTTTTTTCATGCAATGATAACTTTGTCGTGTTTGCACCACAGCGGCTGGTCTCAGTTTTAACTTTAAATCTAATTTAAATCTGGCAAAAACATTAAATAGATGCTCTATATATATGTATTTTATGGCTTTGTTAGCGAGTCGGACATAAAGACATGACAGGAATTATGGAGACGGGAAGAAGAGGAGTAACACTGCAGATACAATGTCGAGCTCATTGACTGTTCAGGTCCTATTTTATGATTTAAAGCTTTAAAACTTTAAATAAGGTGCTCAGGCTGAATGCAGCTTTGAACAATAGTAGATATCATTGAAAAGAAAACATCTGATATTGTTCACAAAACTTATATTGTTTAAATCTTTAACCAGAAGCAAGTAACACAACCAATACCACACTATGAAAGAGCTCTATTAAAAGTAAAAGTACTAACTAATTATCATCAAGATAGTCTTTAAAAGCTCGTTATGAGGAACGTGGCCTCATTCATTACTGATGCATTCACATGTAAGCAGTGTTTTAATGCTGGAGCTCATCCAGGAGCTCCAGCTGCTGCTGCTGCTACACTAATAAATAGTTTTTAAAGAGGGACCAGTCACATTGTCATAGGTTTGTTTTATAGTTTGTGTTCTGAACTGTTTATATGTGCACTGTGTTATTGTTGGGTTTTGTGTATTTTGAAGGCCAGCGTAGGCAGATACCGTCTGTGGCATCGGCTCGTGCTTCAGTAGAGACACAGTGAATAAACTTTACACAGGCTAAACTAGAACCGCACTCAGTGGATTATTTAGATCAGAGAGATCCCGTTTTTTTTTTAAAATTTGGATCTGCATCAGTTTTTACTCACTCATCGATACCAACCACTTGAATACGCCTGTTTTTGTATGAGGATTCATGCATTGTTCCCTGAGAAAGTAATGAAAATGTTGGAAGGAAAGTGGAATTCTTGGATCCATCCCTTCTCTCTGGATCTGCACAGAAAGTTAATGGGATCTATCCTGAGCTGAGACTCGTCCTTTTGGTGGAAATTGGTCCAGAAGTTTCTGTGTAATCCTGCTGACAAACCAGCCGACAAACAATCAAATAAATGGACACGGACAAAAACAAAACATTGTTGAGGGAGATAATAAAGTAGCACTAGTTGTCACTAGCAGTCCAAAAAGAGTGAAAAAGAAAACTGTACATATCTGACCACTGAAATGATTTGATGGTCTGTACAGAGGACTTAACTGCACAGATTCATTTTTGTTTCAGTGTTCTGATATCTCCAATTCATATAAATCATTTATTTGATTTAGGACTGCGGTTCCCAGTTGCTGAAAGATACATTTTTGTACTTGTATTCTGAAAAAATGGGGATGTGTTTTGATAATTAGTCGCCTTAATATCCCCGACAACATCAGTCCTAGTTTAACTGATCAGACAGATTTATTCAAGAAAGCGTGTGAGTGTACCTGCCGTGAAAATGATAACAGAACTAAATGTCTGACAGTGAATTGATGTAGAAGCCGATGCAGACTCGTGTTTGTACAAGGAGGTGAAACTCAAGCAGGGGAAGCTGTGTTTACAGAGGAGCGGCAGCAGAGGGAGTATAGCACTGTCTGCAGGGAATTGTGTGTGTGTGTGTGTGTGTGTGTGTGTGTGTGTGTGTGTGTGTGTGTGTGTGTGTAGTCATGTTTGGCATTAAACAGTCTTGGTAGCCGGTACCATCACTGAGCTGTTACAGTCTCTGTACAGACATGCAGTTTTTCCTCACCAGACTCAGTGAGTGCGTCATTTCCCATCATCCTCTCTGTTCTCATGAAGTCTAATTTTTGCCGTTGTCAACTTTGACAGGGAGGGGGAAAAAAAAAATTCTGATTTCAAAGCTGAGTCGTGCACAAGTGCATTTAGGGCCAAACCTGGGATTGAGCTTGTCTAATGTGTCCAAAACGTTGAACTGTGAAAGGCCCCATAATTGATCGGCTGGACCCCAGAGGGCACGACTCCTGTCAGATCAGCCACAGACAAGAACTGCCAGAGCCACGCACTGCAGGGAATAACGGCTAATTAGCCCCGTTTAAACATTTCCTGGTTTGAAGAACTTAAAGAGCGGGGGCCACAATCACACAAACAATAGCTGCTCACTTAGTTAAAAAAAAAAAAGAAAAAAGCCCTCCTGAGTCTGGATCAGACGGGAAACAGATCGAAAACTGAACCAGATGACCTGCAGATCGCCTGTGGATCAGCTGAATGTTTGCTGTTGGCATCCTGATTATTTTATAACATGAAAATCGTGTGACGAGTGGAGACATATTGAAAAATACCTGCACAGAATGAAACAAATCAGTCGTCTAGCAGTGTTTTGATCAGGGCAGCGAACAGTCGGTCCCATGATGATTTAAGATGAGATAAAACTGAGTTGATCCCACACAGAGGACATTAAATTCTTATAGTGTCAATAATCTGAAACACAACGAGCAACCAAACAAAAAAATGAGATAAAACAGACACAAGTGAAAAAGTAAGTTATAAATCTGGAGCACACAACCATCAGTGACAACATATGATAATATAAAGAGTTCAACAAACACAAAGTACAATTAGTGATCACAACGATACAACGCAATTGCTTAACGTAAATCTGGAAAAAAGAATAAACATCAGCCAAATGTTCTGATTCAGAGACCTGTAGGATTATCTACAGGTGTGTGCACACACACACGCACACACACACACGCACACACACACATGCAAGCTCTGTATTGTTAAAAACCTGCTCGTCTGGTCACACACACTAATGATTAATACAACACAGAGTGTTTGCACATGTTATTTGACGGAGGTGTAGTCATCAGACAAACTGCTTCACTGAGTCGATTCTCTGCGTCATCAATCATATTTATCGATCGACTTCATTCAGAACGATTCTGTCGCTCTTCTCTTTAAAGTTTTGAAGCCGGGTTGGAATTATTTCTTTGCAGTTAATCTGCTTGTTGATCGGTACAAAGCTTCACGCAGCCTCGCAGCTCTGGGGTTGGACCCGAGTGTTACCTTCTCACTCCGACAGTGTGTGTTTCCATGCTGTGCCCGCGGGACAATAGACATCATGAATAGACATAAATAAATAATACACAGCTGAATGCCAACTGCACACAATGCTCACCTCACTGCAGAGGAGCCCCTCCTCACCCTCCTCACCCTCCTCGCCCCTCAGCCGTCTGTCACAGAGCATCATTAACGTTGTCTCGCCTTGTCCCGCGGCTTACAGAGACATGCTGCACTAAAGCAAATAAGCCTTTTCATCACTGCAGCCTGATTCTGTGTGATCAACATCCCAGTACAGGATGTTGTGTGACCAGTATCACGCTGTGGTAATCTGCATTCTAATTAAATAGAAACCAGACTGTTTGTTCAGACGATCGCATGTCACGGACGCTGAGGATTAGTGCGCCGACGCCACGTTTAACCTTTAAAATGTAATTCATTTGTGATTTGAGGCGCTCGGAGCCGATCGCGGGCAGAGAAACCAGAGAGCGAACCGTCCCGTGTGACCTACAAACTTCACTGAGCACGTTTTACACATGTTATTATCAAGGGCAGTTTTATTTTATTTATTCTGGCACGTTTTGTCAGGTCAGACACAGGAGATGAGGACAAATGAGAGGTCAGACTCAAACTGCAGATAGAGTTTGTGTTCTAACAAATTTTTGATTGATTTTAAGTGAGAAGAGGTGAGAGAGACGCGTGGCAGCAGTTATTGTTCTTATTTCTTACTTTTTTGTGCTGCAGATCCCCGAGCCTGCTGAAGTTTTATTATGATGCTCTGTGCCGTTACGTAGACAGACTTCCTTTTGACGCGGCTGCTGTCAGAAATGGACCCTGCACATGTTCCCTGTGGACCGGAGCCACTTCTGGAGCCACGAGTGCTGTCCAGAGCGGCTGCAGTCAGCTCCGGAGGCCTCGTCACAGCGGGAACACAACACAGACGCGTCCGGAGGAATCTGAGCGGTTAGCTGGCATTTTTTTTATGAGGGTTCAAAAGCCAAAAAGGTTGAGAATCACTGATGTAATCTTTGACGATGCATTGTTATATGTTACGAATGTTGAGCGTTAATCTGAAGAGTAGAAAAAGTAGCTGTCGGAAAAATGAGGCAAAGTAAAAAGCATTGTCCCTGTGAAAGAGAAGAAGAAAGTAGCAGAACAAAGACGATACTTGAGTAACATGATTTTCTTTAAACTACTTACTTGAGTAAATGTACTTCGTTACATCCCATCCTTACCAAAACATTTAGTTTCCAGTCGACAAGACAAGAGTAAGAGGACTGTCGTCACATCTGAGAAGCTGGAGCCTTGAACTGCAGGTTTTTGGCTCTTATGCTTGAAAAATGATTTTTAAAATCATATCAGTTATCAGAATTGTTCTATGGATTCTATAAACTCAAGTTTTCAGCTGTTTTTTTTTTTAGCTCTCAGGTTATTATTTCCATCAGGCTTGTCTCCTCTGATCTCCATCCTGTTTGGCTAATCTAGTACCAAAGCCCGGTGCTTTGTGCTCCCACCTGGCCGCAGGTTAGCAGGTCGCCAGGTAAGCAATCTAACAAGCCCTACATTTGCTTGTCTGCTCCACTTAACACCTGACATACCCCCTCCGTGCCGACCTCTGACCCCTGACCCCGCACTGACAACCCGGGAGACGTCTCTCGGATACTTTCCTTTCTCCGCTGCGCAGCTCTTTTCTTCTCGGCCTCTCGCTGAGTGCCGCACACTGAGACAAGGTGAAAGGTATCTGGGGGGGGCCACGCAGGTGTTCATGCCTCCACACCTCTCAAGTTCAAAAGCCACGGAGCCCTTAGCAACCAGGTAACAGTCAAACAATGTGTCACCCACCCCCCACCCTGAGGCGACAGCGTCTTCTGTTTTACTGTCAGAGCGCCGGGCTTTAAAGAGTCTGATCCAAACGCCTCGTATTCACGTCACCCTCAGCCGCCGACAATGAAAATATACATATTAACCCAACTGCCAACATGTATGTATGTATGTATGTATGACATCATGTGATGTTACTCAGTCCCAGCAAAGTGACAAAAACACAGCCGGACACGAACGTTTGTGCAGTTAGAGAATAAAAATACAGCACGGTGATATCTAACAAAACCCTCCCTGTATCATGTCTGAGTCCGTCACCTTTTTTCTCACCAACATGTCCAATATTTCCCGACTCCTGCAGCTTTATGGGTTCAAAAATGGGAGCTGGTCCAAGCATTACTAGTAACATTAGTGTCAGTAATTTAATGCGCAGGTGTGAATGGATTCTCAAACAAGCCGGGGAGGCCCCCGGCGTGGCCTGCGCAGGGCCGCCAGGGCCAGCGGCAGGTTTAAATAAATACGCTGCTGAGCAGACGTGTCGGCAGCTGGGGCCCGATATGGCCGCCGCTGTTTGTGTTGTGGCTTTGAGAAGGACGCTGAGGAGAAAGCAGAGGGACTCCAGTGTGTTTCCTGGGAGAAGAGGAGGAGAAAAACCCTCATGAGGAGCCTGAAGCTGTGCTGTGAGCTGCTGTGTGTGTGGGCAGCTCATGTACTGATGGTTCATGTGTGTAGCTGCCGTAAACTCACCTTTCACCCCCAAGTTATATGGTGTTCTTATTGATCGGTGCATGCAGGGGACAGTTTTAGCACCAGCCTGGTAGATTTGCTTCACCAGCGAAAAACTAGAGGTAATCTATCGAGAGGCTGGAAGCATCTGAACGTTCACGCGTCACTTAGCAGGTGGACAGTCGCGTTAGTTTGCAGTTTGAGGGGATAAAATCAACAGGAAGTTCACGATCGCTGATGATCAATGGTTTCTACTTTTTATGCGTTTCTGCTTTCAGTACTTTGTTACTGTAGTTCTCATAAACTCCTCTTCAGTTTGTTTCATTTTCATTTTATTTCCAGATTTCTGATCAATTAACCTTCAACGCTTATTTCAAAACACTGAGGATTTAATAAGCAGATGTTGATGAGGCGTCTTTACACAACTTAAAGATGTTTTTAATCATATTTGTTTTAAAATCCAACTGATGCTGGAGTTTTGAGCTGATGCTGATATTCAAATACAACATAAAAAAATAACTTATCTGAAAGAATGATAACAACAATAAAGAAACACTTTAGATGAGTATACATTCATTTTGGTCATTAAAGAATTGTGACCAAGATATTGCAGGTATTGAATTATAGAGACGCCAAACTACATTAAACATGTCTTTTGTATTCATTAATGGCACTTTCTTGTTACTGATGCAAGAAGCCCAGTCACATAATAATCCATCCACCATCAGTTCACTGTCAGAGATGACAAAGAACATGATCGATTCCTCACATTTGAGAAGCTGGACGCAGCAAACGTTTCACATTGTTGCCTGAAAATAAACCACGTAATTATTTAGCCACCGTGTCAACGAAACAGGGATGAGGTCACATAGAGAAAGAGACTAAAATACTGACTGGTGGAGTGAAATCACAGCCACAGAGAAAAGAAAAAGCCCCGAGTGTGTCCGCTGCCCGTCCTGCGAGCTGAGGGTGGAGGGAGTCGATGACCAGCTGCCAGACGGGCCTGTTCAGGGATGGTTTATGGATTAAGAGCTGAGCAGAAAAAGCCAAAAAGAGGAGGATCAGTTTCAATGTTAGTTTCCAACCTGCCAACATTCCCTCATGGACGTCCTGACAGTGATTTTTTTTTTTTTTTTTTTAAAGCCGGAGCTGTTGATTCCTTCAGGCGCGCTGCCAGAGGTGGTATGAAGAGAGAGCAGATCTAAATCCGGCTGTAAATCCCCGGGATTGACGCTGAGCCACAGACAGACACCTGTGGGACACATGATACTGTATATTTCAGCTCGGCCTTTGAGCTCAGGTACATCACCATCACTACGCATTAGCTCAGCTTTAACTCACAGGAAGACTTCATCATCACTGTCTCCTGTAGAGTCACTCTGTCAGAACATTCAGAATACCAAGTTCTACTTCTCACATCCAGCTCTAATAAATTATTTAATTTATTGAATGATTTCTGATGCTGCTGTTCGTTTGCCGCGCTGAATCACATCTAATAAACTGTGTTTGCAGTTCAATAAAATAACAATTTTGAAGGAGCCCCTTGGACTTTTCTCACCACTAGTTGTGCTGTGGAGCATTTTGTTTTTAATAAATGTTTCCCTGTTGCGTTTGCACACAGGACACACTGCTCACATCTGACTCATGCTTCTTCTGCTGACCGACAGTTGGACGAAAAATAAGAAAAAGGAAACTAGAAACTAGTAATCATGGATGTAAGAAAAAAAATGCAGGATTTACCAAAAAAAAAAAAATGTAATTCTACTTTCTCAAACTTCATGTTCTGATGCTCAAATCACTGCTGGACTTACTTCATGCCAGGAATCTCTGCATGTTTTCAGTCGGCAGTTTCTTTCTTCTTCCACTCGTCCTTTCAGCAGCCTTTAAAACAGGCATGTGAACTTGTGTATTGAGCTGTGAGTTATACCTGCAGAGAGCGACGGTGATATTGTTAGCACCGTGTCAGAGGTCAGGGGTCCCCGAGGTGGGTGGTGGTGAAGGAGGGGGGTTGAGATAACAACATAAAGTTTGGTGGAACAAATCTGGAATTGACTGGAGTTCTAGTTAAAGACAAAAACAAATATATCAATATTCAATCTGTGTAATCTGGCAGGAGGTCACATTAACATACACAACCTGTACAAAACATGATACAAACATCAGACAAAAATCACAGAAAATATTTACTTATGAAAAACGGCATATCTGGTTCTTTGTTCCATGTAGCCTAGTTGGCCACAGTCGAGTACACGTAGGTTTGATCACTCAAAACCTTTTAAACTCGACTTTAGACACATGAAAATTAAAACAAGACGATAAAATCACCTTAATTCACACAATTAATTTGGGGGAAACAAACAAACAAAAACAGTTGTGGCACATTATGAGACATTATGTCCGTCCACTTATCTGCAGAAATTAGTATATTATGTTTTACTGTGGTAAAAATAATAAAATGATTAAAAAAAAAAAAAAAGCTTCTAGACATTTTAATTAGATTTTGGATTTTTGTTGAAAACAATCTCGGAGGCAAACACAAGTTTGTGATGTTTTGTTCAGCGAGATAATCTTCACGGATGAACACAAAACGTTCGGCTGCAGTCACATGACGTAAACATCATCACCACGAGACATTTAACTGAAGATTAACTAAAAAAAACTTGAAGACTTTGAGAAAAAGATGTTCAAACATGCAAACTGATCTCCAGGTTCAGGATCACAAACTTCACTTCAAGGATTGTTTGTCAAGCAAAACCTGCACAGCCACTGTTCTGTCTTCTGTTGCCTGCTGACCAGTAATGTAAAGTATTAAGTGTTGAAGATAATTACCTGGCAATAATCGCTCTTCAGTGCCAAATGAACAAGCAAAAGTAAATGTTACATATATATACACGTGTGTATATACGCAAAGACAACCTGAAGTTACCTCCAGTACAAGTACTGCATAATTATACAGTGTATTTAGTTAAACTGCTAAGATGTGTTGTGAAAGTTTAAGGAGTGTGTGGACTTTGTTAAATAAACTGCGGCTGTATCTGCAGAGAACGTAGCCGAGGCCTCTCCTCCGTTCGAGCTGTCCGTCACTCTGCAGTCCCGTTATAGAGGCGCTCACATGATAGTGATGAGAAGGCCACAGCCACCTTTGTTATTCTGACTTCATTGTGTTCCTCTCTGCGGTGAAACTCTCAGAGTGGGAGTGCAGAACCCTATCCTCCGCTCTATGAATAGCAGGGCAGGACTTGGACGGGTAACAATAGCGGAGGTTTGGGTGTTCCCTGCATCACACACTGTGAGAGAGCAGCCTTTGGTTCATCCCCAGTCTCTCATCAAATATTAAACCTGCTGTCAGTCAGTCAGCAGCAGCAGCAGCGGCAGCACAGCTCGGCCTGGACGGGTAACACTTTTCACAGCTGGCGGATCGACTGACGGTTGAGGCCGTCGGCTCGGCGGTGTTTGGTGGTGTCACAAGACGCTGCTGCAACTGTAAATACACCGTGTGAGGAGACGTTGTGTGCATGTTTGTCACAAGGAGTGAAGTTAACAAGATGTTTACTTGCTGCAAATCCAACCTGCTGGTTGATGTGCTGCTGCAGAACAGAACAATAATTCTTGTTTCTGTTCCAGAAGAGTGTTTTTTTTTCATCTTTATCTGTTTTATCTTGAGGTTAATTCCTCAGACCAATTTTAACTGCTGTAACATAATGATTGATGGTGATTGATGATTGAATTGTACGTTTTTGTTTTCTGTGATTATTGCCTTATTTTTTCGCTCACAATATTTTAAAACTGAAAATGAAACACTTGGAGGTTGTATAAATTAAAGATCCAGTATGTAGGAATTAGTTTCGCGTGGTTGCAGGTTGCAACCAACTGAACACCCCTCACCTCACCTTCTCCTACAGCTCTGTTGGCACGATCGCAGTCAGCTTGTGTCTCACTAGTTAAATGCTTTTAATGTGAAGTTGCAGATATTATCAGTAAATTAATACAGTGCTCTACTGATGGTGACTGTCTTTCTGTACCAGGTATCCCAAAATTATGATTATCTGTTTTGCCAGTATTACTGTTTATTCAGTGTTGGCCCTTAAATACCTCTAAATCCTGCACACAGGACCTCTAAGACTTTTATCATCACTTGCAGTTGTGGCACTAGATGTCCAGGAGCTGCAGCAGAGACGCTTCACATCGCCGTGGCAGTTTTGGGAAACCGTTTTACCGGCATGTTGGAAATTTATTAATGACAGCAACCGACACAGAGTTTACAGTGTCGGTAAATCAGTGCTCATCCGCCAGAGCAAACAAAAGCTCCAACAAAAGGAGAGGGTTTTTGTTTTTTTTTACATGTCTGAAGCTATGAAAAATGAAATTTGTTCCACTGTGAACTCGTTTTACTGGATTTCGTTCACTTTCCTCCCGGTGGGGATTTCATCTCTTTCAGACGACTCTCCTGTGAATTTGTTCTGGTGAAGGAAGGCAGACGATGAGATGGACACATAAAACTCCACCCCGCTTCTTTGTGCCAGTGTTGGGATTAGTCACAGGATACCACAGATATTAATGACTCCTGTTAAAATGAATATTACGTGTCATCAAATCCCCTGTTGCATGATTTAATTTCCACACCCCCCCGAACATAATGGTGGAAAATATAACTCCTGGACCTGTCAGAAAGCCTGTTGGTGGTTTTAAGTCCCGTCAAACGAACAAAAAGGAAGAAAATATATTTCACAGGGTCCATCACGGCGATAGTGTTTCAGCTGACATTCTCCCTCCATACACCTGAGACAGGTGACTTTTGCGGCAAGAGGATAATCCGTTATGGAGTTTGAAGAGGTTCCTATTGTCCGCGGCCAGCAATATGAATAACCAAAGAGCTGGCGTCGCTGAAGGGGGAAGACGTTGGCAGCGAGCTGTCGTGAGGACAAGATTAGCTCATCAAAATATATGAATTAGTAACACAGAGAAGACACTCTGGACGATGCACTGCGGCGTCTCTGTCAGGACAACCTTTGACAATGAAACGCAGCTATTGGTCCGTTTATGAATAAGTGATTGGGTTTCTAAATTTGACTCAATAATTCAGAAGATAATTGGCCCAGCTTAATTGGCGGTGGAGCATAAAAGATTCAAGGTGCCTCTTAAGTGCAGCACATCAGGCGCCACTTATAATGATGACAGATGGCTGTTTGTTGGGTTGGGTGTCAGATGGGAAGGCTTTGTCATATTCTCACTTCCCCCTTGTTAGGAGACAGATCAGGTTTTTCCTCCCAGAGCGCGACACAGTTTCTCTTTTTCATAGGCCAACTGTGACGGTGGTGAATTATTGAGACTCAGCAAGCTGATGAAGTGCCAACCAGCGGCCCGCTGTCAGCGTGCACGTCAGATGTTTTGTTTGTGTTTTCTTTGAACTAAATCGGCTTAATGAAGTACTTCACGGAAAATGTCTCGCGTTACAGGCTGAGCTAAGTGGGAGATTTTTCTGCTGCAGACATTTTTAGGTTGCACGAGGTTTTCATCAGCTCGAGCTTCAGGTGTGGAGAAGAGTCTGAATGTTGAACGCAGATTCAGACGACGTGATGTGGAATTTCATGATTTCCTTCACAGCACCTGATGAACTAACTGAGCTGAACATACAAAGTTACAGTGAAAATGTTGTTTACATCATTTGTTTAACCTAGAAACTTGAATTTTATGTTTTCTTGAAGATTTGAGTAAAACTGTGACTGATGACTGAACATAGTTCTCTACAACCGCTGGACCTCAAAGAGGTCAGATCAACGCTCATAACATCGGATTCAGAACAACTTCAATTTCAAGAATATCCAGTCATCTGTAAATATATTTAGCAAATCATACTAATGTTAGACTTGTCGAACCAATTAAGACACGATAAAAGTCTGAAATCAGAACTTTTGTCATGTGTAGCCACGTCTTTACAGTTTCTACAGCAAATCCTGTGTTTCCACCTCTGACAGAACTAACTATCGATAACTTACTACTAAATATAGTCATTAGCAATTAAAGGGTTTTTAATTAAAAACACCCATTTTATCAAGTGTACTTTATTTTACTTGTGTAAATGAACAGTGCAGGGTTAGTGAGAGGGATTGTGAAATACAAGCAGAACTCCATAACTAATATGAACTAATATAATAATTATATATAAGTTGCATTTGACACAGCAGCCAGTCTGTGACAAGTTTTAAATCATTGCAACAATAATCCTCTGTGGCTCCAAACTCCATTAACAAATGAGCATATTTTACCTAAAGACCAAACTGAAATTAAGTTGCTCACAAATGTATTTACTTTTCCTCAATGTTTACCCCTCAAATTACCGAACCCCTCACCGAGCGCAGCCAGCAGCTTATTTTTATTCATTAGCTCTGCATTGATAAAGAGGCTCATTAACATGAACGAGGCTGCGGTCGACTCCGAGCAGAACAAACATCGTTTTCACATTTGCCATTATTCATAAGTGTATAATCACTAATGATACATTTAGTGTGTAAAAGACACAGAAACAAGCCGGCTTGATTTTCTCCTGAATCTCACATGAAAACTCCACATTGTGCGAGTTAGCCGTGCGTGTACACACATCTAATGTCTTCCTGTGCTCAGCGTTTTCTACATTTCCCGTCCCTAATTGCCTAATAATTTAAACACACTTAAGTTGGCTCATTAGCTGAAGACTTCAGGGGGGAAACACCTGTTCATTTACTTAATGAACTCCAAAAAAACACTGCAGTGTGTTCAGGGGGCAAGAAAATAAACCGAGACATAACATAGTGGTCTCAAGACATACAAACCTTTAATGGAACTCCAATAGTAAAAAAAAGTAAATATCAGCATTTATGCTTTTGTTAATCTACCTGCAGAGACGGACTGGAGCTGCTTTCTGCGGCTGTAAATCAAGTGTTTCCTCCCTTCGGCCGTCCGCTGGAAAAATAATGAAGGGCTTCATGAGGCCCGGGGCAAAAATAAGGATTAAAGTAAATATCCAAAAAGAAAACCATTTGGATTGTATTAATGATATTTCCATGTGTGCACACAAGTGAGGGAGACACAGAGCTGGTGAGGAAAATGACAATTTGTGCGAGTGGAGCAAAAATTGGAGGAGAAAGACGGCTGCCACGAGTTGTTAGTGCAGAATAGGCAGGTGCTCCGTACTTACAGTGGACGAGAGCATGTGGAGTCTAATTTTTTTTTTTTTTATAACTACGCTTTCCTGAAGACAACCAGCTGTGTCGTGGACGTAGTTGTTCACATACTTGCCAGTGAACTACATGTGGATTTCACTAGCGGGCCAGATGTAAACGACTTGCCGTGTCTCTCGTGGTCTCGGTGAACCGCTGACTGACGAAAACTTCTTAGCCAGCTCGAGCGTCTGATGAGTCACGGACAAAACTCGCCATCAGCACCGTTTCTGCTGTGCAAGAACACAACGGTCTCAAACTGGTCCTGATCTTTTGCATCTTTTTCAAAACATATTCGTCACCTTGCAGCAGCAGTGATGCATCGCACAGATTATCAACAGGCTTCGTCTGTTACTTCATCTTCCAAACCTTCCAACGGTTTTCGTCACTGCTTTCACAAAATATTACAGCTGCAACAATCGGTTCAGTAATCGATTAGAAGATGGAGAGACAGAAATGTTGATGACCAATCGTTCCAGTCATTTTTCACGTTTCAGCTTCTTGAATGTGAGGATTTGCTCCTTATTTAGTTGCAGTTAGGCAAAGAGGGCTGCCAAGACAATGACTGCAGTTCAAGTGTCACATCACAGAATATTTTTAAGGCAACCTCCAGACAATTCCAGCCGTGTTTGTGCTGATAAAACTAGGTATCGTAAATGTTTTCCCAACCCTAACCAAGTGTTTTTTGCACCTAACCAGAGCATAAATACAGAGTTGTCCCATTGCTGAAAGTTGAAACATAAAGAAATGTAAAGTTTCGACATATCCTACATTTATTCTGCAGACTGGGTTGCCTATTCTGAGTGTCTACAGTAGGTCTGCACGAACGTGGCGCAGCAGTTTGACGGAGAATGTTTTCACACGGGACTCGCAGCTCCTGTCGGCGGTGATCGATGTGGCGTCTTTAGGATAACTTGGCCCGTGTGCCATCTTCACCAGCACCCTTTGCTCAAACCTCTCCGTGCTTGAAACCCAAGAGCGGAGGCCACAAAGGGCTATGTAAAGCACCTCACCCTTCCCTCTCAGTATAGTAATTAACCTGCCTCTCACCTCCCTGTCCAGCAGCGTCCTCAGAACAGCCTGGCAATCACCAGACACTTCACACAACAGCCTGCACGCGGGAACATGACCCTCGCCGGTCCCTTTCTTCTTTTGTGACACTTTTCTCTGCGGTACTTCTCTTTCCAAATTATGGCGGCCTGCCATACCTCGCACACACGTAATGTCATCACATTCTGTAATGACTCCATGTCTCGATTAAAACGCTTTGACAGACCGCTGTGAATTAGTAGCTACTTGTAAGTGATTTCATATGTTATAATATGGGACAGAAAAAAAATAAAAAATAACGTCCTTGATGTGCAGCTCGAGCGGTTGGAGTCAGTAAATCACAGGCTCCACTCTGTCCATAGGCAATTTTCAAAGTAAGAAAACATTAAAGGCTTATTAACTTTTAGTGGACTTTCAATGCAGGTCAAGAAATGGAAACAGGCTAAACAGCCAATAAAAGCATGAGCCCATCTTTGGCGCAACTCATGACAAAAGCAGCCCTTAAATCAGATGTGAACAACTCTGCCTTGTTCATAGAAACTCCACATCTAGCATGTTTGTCAGGCTGAACCTCTGAGGCAGTCCAGCACCTTTATTTCCATCAATAATTTCCTCTCCTTGGCTGATGACCTTCGAGCCCCCAGAGCGGGCTGGTTTTGATTTAACAGTGCTGTGTACTATAAGTGAGACCTGCAGGGTTTGTGACGCCGTGATGGATACTCTGAAAAAAGTCACACCATCCAGGTTTTCCACACTGCCCACATTGTGTTGGACAGAGAAAGGGATTCTAACGTCACCTCGCATTATATCAATGCTCTCGTGCTTCTCAATATGAGGCAGCTACATTTTCCAGCGTACAATTTTTGTTGCTGGCAATCCAGCGAGAGAACACTGTCTGTTACCACCGAGGAATGACCCAAGCACTGTCTCAGCACATTTCTTTCAAACATTTCAAGAAATATCCCGTGATTTGAACATTTCGGTGCAGCTCTGTATCGTGCCAGTCCCTCATTTGACCATATATTGTTGTTGGCTGGACCAGCAGGGAGGTGTTGTGATTGGTGTCACGGTCCTTCAGCCGGAGCCGACGGGGCTCGATTCCCTTTGACAGCCAAAATCCACCCTGCTGAGGTGCCCTTCAGCAAGAGTTCCTAGCAGCTACAGGGATGCAGCTCTGAAGAGGTGCGGTTCAGAAAGACATTAATCCTGACAAGACTCCGGTGAAAAAAAATAAAATAAAAATGCACCGTCGTCGAGCAAAGAGAAGTGAATCTGGCCCAACTACTGAGGTGCTACATCAGCCAATCAAATACGTGCAACACACAGCCTTGGTGGTTGACTGTGTAACGTAAACAGCATGTTTCTACTGTTTACCTCAGGAAAAATGTGATGAAAGATGAAATGATTGCTGCCGTGATAACTTTTCGCAGTTGTTATAAACCTCTGTGCAGTGGTTTTGGCGTCTTAAGTGTCCTCAAGTCACAGATCTAACACTCAAACTGGACCTCCTGGGTCGTAATTCATTGTTTTAACTCATTACATGAAGCAGCAAACCACCGAAAAAAAACTTGTTTTCCAATGCAGGGCAGTGTTCAGTCTGGATGCCCTCCAACGTCGATGTCAGACTACAAGATATCGACACAATATTGTCCGTGCCCAACAGACGTGTGGTATTTAGGGCTAATGAGTGATGGAAACCACAGTGGTGGAAAACCGATGCAGAACGCTTCACAACGCCCCAATAAAAATGAAGAACTTAAAAGTTTTAGACCCAAGTTTGAAGGAATTTTTCCTCTTTGGGCTAAAGGTAAAATGTCACAGTCTGTTCTGGAGCTAGTTGACCTCAGTGTCTCCTGAGGATGACCCGTTAGCGCAGCTGTGATAACGTTGCCTTTGTCTCCGGAGCAGCCGAGGCCAACAGACGGGATGATCTGAGCCTCGGACTCTTACACACAGTCTCCTAGTAGATTGTGTTTCATGTGACCTGACGCAACATGACTGGACGTGAGGCTTAAATACTCCGTGTTCAGGAAGTGGTCTGGTGCTACACAGTGTTCTCACTTCTAATGCTCATGTCTATTCTCCTCAGTCAAGGTTAGATAAAGACATCCACGTCTCCTGAGCAACGAGAACCACGTTTTACTGAACAAAAAGCCTCCAACAGCCAGAAGCTGCCTGCGTTTCCTCCTTAGTCTGAAGTCCAGCAAAGATTACTCAAATTATTTGCTGTGTGTACATGAGTGTGGACTGGACTTGGTCGTCGTACCATCAAAGTAAAATGAAAAAGAAAACACCGGTGCAAGTACTCAACACCCCCAAATAAACTAATGTCCCTGGACACTCAGATCCAGAGGAGCACATACAGATCTGCCATATGCAACTGTAAACACGGTAAAACCAAACAGGACTGATGTTTCATTTGGTAGAACTGAACTTGTACCCGTTTAACTATCAACACTGGGTCAGGAGTGTTATACCAAATGAATCACAGCTGTCACCTCCCTCACACTCCCTCAGTGTGCAGGACGCTGCTGGTGCTGCCGAGTGGAACAGCGAAGTTAATCACTGGCACTTTGTCGATCACCGATATTCAGTGGAAGTTGGTTAGACGACAGGTTGTGTGCAGCTTCGCCAAATTATTCTCCCAAAAGTAACTGTCCGAAAAGTTTTTGTTTTTTCTAAAAATTGTTTCATCCCCTCCATTCTTGACCTCAGACAAATGTAGCGTTTCATTTATTGTTCTTTTTCGGACCGAGAACACTTATTCAATTTCTCGGTCCGTTTAAAAATAAAAATCCCTTTTCTAATCCCTTCGGACAACATGAGAAATGAATCGCCGTCAAGCTCAGAATAAAACTCGTTTTTCTTGATTCCTGAGAAGTCGACATCGCGGAGGTTCACTGATGATGTGTAGACTTCACAGCGCACGTCGTTTCCAAAGACACCTGGTGGAACAATTCATACTCCTGTGCTCCTTTTGTTCTTTGTAAAGAGACGGGACGACATATTTTCAACACATTTCAACAGAATTTTTCTTTCGCAGCGGTCGTCCCTGGACAGAAATGAACACCTGAAGCTGTCACTCATGGATGTCAGTAAACACGGATTTGTGCTGTGGAACAAGCCATCTTCACTCACTATTGTTCCTCCAGAGGCCCGACTCATTTTTGAGGCTCCGCACTGAATGAATTTTCCAGCCGAACACGGAGTGAAAGTTCCACTCTGTCGCATGTTAAATGGGACATAATTTGAGGGAAATTTCAACGTGGAATTAGCATACTTGCACGAATCCAGAAGGGATATGCCTCTCTGTAATTAGCAATAATGCTCAATTCATTTTGGCCCTGAACGGCTCTTCTCCACAGGGGCACTTATTTAATCCCCGAGCCATACTTTCCCACCTCAAGAAATGCCACAGTGGAACGTCTACATCTACATTCACACTCCTCAGTGTCTCAAAGCGCCGCAGCATCTCATAAGTAGTCCTTTGAAAAGCCTCAAAGTGTCATCTCTGGATAAACGCTATTTTCAGTGGGCTGTAATGAATAGCACTTAAAACACTGAATAGCTCTCGTATCAGGTTTTGTATCCAAAGTATTTTGGGGAACAATGAGGGAGGAATCACAAAGCGGAGGAGACAGAGGGAAGCAGAGTTGAGTAATGACCTTGTAATCTGCCTCCCAGACTATTTTTTCACTCTGCTTATAAACTCTTTTATGTATATTTATCTTCCGACAGATGCGGTAAGTAGTGACACCCAACTCTGGTCCCACCCAGCTAAACCGTCTCTTTGTTGGAGGGTGGCACAGGCTGAATTCAGGTGCTGAGATGAGGGTAAGTGCTGGATCCTTCTTGTCGTTTTAATGAGATGATATCATTGTGTCAGATCCTTTATCAAACACATGAGCTGTACAGGCCTGCGAGTCAGAGGAGGGCTCAGTTATCATCTCTGAAAAGACCACGTTCATTTATCACCTGCTCGCCCCTGAGTACACGTTGGGATGTGAACACAATGTGGTGTGTCTGCCGGCGTCAGCGTATCTCAGTCAGACTGAGCTCAGATAGAGGAAGTTTTAAAATTGGGTCATATTTCTCAGTTTCACAGAATCTCAAACAAACAAGACAAAACACTGGAAAATAAAAGTTACATTACGGATCACAAAGCATCAAAAACGAAATGCAAGCATTTTCATAAGTTCATCAGCGATTGCGTGACTTTTGTAGGTAAAGTAGGTGAATGTAGATGAAACACTGCAGGCAAAGAGGAACGGGTCAGAACCACTGTGACACAGAGAACAACCCGCCAGAAATCTGTCATCGAGTATCAAATTCTCAGCACCTGTAGGCTCGAAAAGCTCTGAAGAGTCTGCAGCTTGTTTCTCTACGGAGGACGGCAGATAAAGAAACCCCGTCAGTTACAAGTCCATAGAAACGTATCAAATCACTCCTGAGCAACTATTGATCAGTGTGTTCCAGGCTCCAGCTGCTCATGATTATTTACAGAGAATTAGTCATTGTTTTGTCAGTAAAATTTTCAAGACAATAGATCTAATTTTAGAGTTGACATGTTTAAATACATGAAGTTATTAGATAGTCAACAGAATATCTTGTTGCGTTTTAAACATAGCAGATAAAACAAAGAAAAGCAGAAAATCTTCCTAAGAGGAAACACCAGAATGTTTCTCATTTCTGCTCCAAAACTTACAATTTATCAATAATCAAATAAATGCACAAGTGAAGCTCTTTTTTTCAGTTCTGATTATCCTCACTGTAGCTCTGAAGCTCTGCAGGGAGAAGTTTCAACGTTCAGTATTTTCATATATTTTATTCTTGTGTGCCAAATAGTTTGAAGCCTCCAAACTTCATGCATACACACACACACACACACACACACACACACACACACACAGGTTGGCATCAATTATTATTCGAATGCTCGAGCAGTGTTTAGCAGCGAACTAACAGCACCGTAGATTATATTTATATTAAAAGACTAAAAGTCATTTAATCTAATGAATTACTTATTCAAATTGTGGAGTTTGAGGATTTTTTTTTTAAGGTGGTGACATCATCAATGATGACAGACACTTAAAGCTGAATTTGAAAAACCTCATTAGAAGCTTTTAATGAAAGTTTAAAAAAAAGTGTTAAAGGAGGAAACATTAGCTGGATCCGTCCTTCTAACAGCGCCTGTTCTTGGCCGACTCTAACCGAGTTGCACTGAAATCTGTTCAGTAGTTTTTCTGTCTACCAGCCAACGTCGGACCAACAGGTGAAAACAAAACCTCCTCCTAGATTTTCAGTGGATTATTCCTTTACCTGAGGTTTAAGGGTAATCAGTCTGGTCATTTCTTATCTCAACACCACCTGATTTTTTTGTGTTTTGCTGATTTTCCTATAAAGAGTCTTTGTTCCTGCTTCCTCTGTGTCCAAAATACGATACAAGAGCTATTCAGTTTTAAGTGCTATTCATTACAGCCCACTGGAAATAGCATTCATCCGTGGCCTCAAAAGAGAGAAAGACTTTTCAGTTTTCTGTCCCCGTGCCTCTTTTTCTGAATCTTTGCTTTTGCTGGCAGGTCTTCTCACCAGACCAGCGGACTATAAATATGACCCCTCTGAATGCCCACATCCTTGCCCCTAAAATAAATCATGAGCCTTTCAGCAGGAGCAGACAGACGGCACCTCGCAGGACGCTCGACGCAAGCTGCAAACGAGACGACTTCTCAGATCGCAATCTAAAAACACACACACACACTTAGGGACACCCAGAGACAACAGAAAAGAGAGATCTTCTGAGGTACCCTGGGAACTGAGCGCTGCTGGCTCCGGTCCTGGCCCAGCGTAGGCCCGGCCTCGCCTCGCCTTCCCTCGCCTGTCACTCCTCTAGCTGCCGGCTGGCCCAGTGTGCTGTAACAGAGAATAGGAGCCAGTGTGGGGACCAGGGGGGGACTGGAGCTCATCAGAGGGGTTGACTCAGTCCTGCCTTCTGCCTCAACGCTGTGGGTCTGGCACTCTGCACAGGTGGAAAACGGAAGAGGGTGAGTGGGTAATCACGAGGGTGTTGGCCCCCGTTCTGCCCACACACACAAAAAAAAAAAAAAAAAGCACAACCCACAACTATGGCCCTCTTACCAGCTTGTCGTGTGTGGGTTTCTCAGACTGTCATCACAGCGTTTCAGCAATGAGAAACACAGACGAGGGAGGAAGACCAGAAAGAAATACCCGAAAAGCTGAACTACCAACTGACTTCAAGTAAAACGCAGGCTGAAAGCTTCAGAGGGAAGAAGTGTTTTGGTTTCATCACCGACCAGAACATATTCTGAGTCGACAACGTAGAGACTCAAATTTAATGTCACAGCGGTTTTACTAGAATATGAACAAATACGTCAGTTTTCCTGTTTACTTCTGAATCTTGTACCCGAAGTGGAGAGCGAGCAAACACCACAACCGACGAACACACACAAAATGATTCACGCTGAGGAAACAAGTAGACAAATTCATTTTGACGCAAATCACCCTTGACTTTTGCCAATCTGTCAGAAGCCTCGCCCCTCTCAGGCTTTATCCACGCAAGTGATATTCTTTCCCTCCTGTCTGCAGTGTTGTTGAGCGTCTGAGCTGCAAACGGGGGCTGCCGTTGTTTTCTTTGCAAAAACACCTGTCTAAACAGCAGCAAAGCCAAGGGCAAGTCTCGCCTGTCAGCGTCGGTGACAGCTCCTGACAAAAATTCAGCAGAGACAATTCCTAAGACGTCCAGTCAAGCGAAACAATGCACGTGTGCAGGACTGACCCCAGCTGCCGCCTCGCTCTCCATTAAGTTTCGGTGTTGTTTGTCGTGGCTCTGCAGCAGAGAGACAACAACACCTGAGAGAAGATAAAATCCAAGACATTCCCGTAAAGATACAGCCTTTGTTCTGTTTGTCTCTGTGGTTTCAAATGCACTTAATCCTCCTAAACACACCAGCGGTTTCAGTGACATTGACTCAGCAGAAAAAAAAAAAGAGGCTAAACCCAAACCGCTCTCAAAGTTGTGTGACAGCAACAAAGGGCTGGACGATTTAAGTGATTAATTAATACAGCTTACAACCATTTATAAAGCCGTTTGTATCATCTGTCCGGAGTGGATTTAGAGGCTGTTTCAGAGAAGATTTACTGAACAAAGACCAGGTGGCTCATTAGCTACCAGAGTCTTAGGTTGGTCTGTATAGAGGGGGATCTCTGGGGTGGTCAAGTTTCAGTCCTTACGCTTAAATTTCAACACGTGGATCCTTAATCTGTAATGCCCTCATCAACTACAGCCCAGTTCCCATCATCTGCCGCTCATACGAGCACCTCCGGGCCGGTGCTGATGGGTTTGTGTTCGACACACGGAGTGAAAAATTACAATGAAACAAAACGGCTGAAAAATGAGACGACCTGAACACTTTCATCTGCTGTCCCGCTCAAACCGACATCATTTACTAATTCAGGGTTTGTCTGATGGAAAACCTGAGTGGATGGTGATTTTCTAGTACATGTATGAATGGATCAACCAGTGAAAATGCTGTATTTATTTAGGTTTATATAAAGATGTATTATTCAAGAATTTTGCACTACAGTCTCTTAAAATGAGATCATTGTTATAAATACATATACACAGTATACAACACAGTCCAAACCCAAAGAAATCCACAAGTTTTGTCGAGTCCACGGTGCGTTTCAGCTGGTAGATACTTGCGGGACAGAGTGAGGAAGGAAAACTAAACGTAATGTTACTAAACATTACAGCCTGAGTCGCGTCAGAGATTTTCATCAGCAGTGGTGGTTGTTAACTGGTTAGCTGGTCACCAGCGAGGCACAGAATGAGGGCTGTATTTTATCATTTGTTTGTTGGATTCAGGTCAAACCCTCACTGCACTCAGGACTCACCAGAGACTCCAGCTGTCTCTCTTTGTTCCTCTCTGTTCTCTGCAACATTACGTAGCGAAGGTGAGAGGAAGATCACTGTGGCTCGTTCCCTGTCGATCGGAGGCTTTTAGGTCTGTGATCTCTGAAATCATCTGCGAGAGCAAGATCAGGGCTAAAATCCTGGAATCAGAGTTTGCTATGAAAAAAAAAAACGATTAAGCATAACCCTGCGACAAAATCCATCGTAGCAAGAATCCTGATTTTTTTGTTGGCGGACACATAATGCGTTGGCTAATTTCATTGCACTTTTAATATTTTTAAAAACCCACAGAAGAAATTAATGAGTATAAAACAGTTTGTATTATGAGTATGTATTCACAGATGAATGACACAAATCGTGTGTTTTTACATGTAACATTTTTAATTATAAACACAAAACTGTCGCTGTAGAACATCAACTAAACATTCACTTTAAACTGTACATTCTTGATTTTTTTTTTTTTTTTTTTTAAGCATACATTTTGTTTACATGATCTGAATTTACATGAAAGGAGCTTTGAAATGGAGCAGGTGTCGCCTTTATTGTACAAACACATATTTTACACATATGGCAGATATGTTCATTCGGAGGACGCCACATTAAAACCCATCATGCCGACATGTAGAAACCACTTTGACAAACATACAACATCTCAGCTGATTCTAACGACACACGTACTGTCAGACAGGCTATTAAAATGTGGTCAACATGAAGATCCTATGAAGCATTTCATGCCTCACAGCCTTTCTTCGAAGCAAACTTCTGTTCTATAACGGACAGTCGAATAAGGCTATGTAGAAATGTCTCTACTGAAATGTGGTACATCATTCAGCTCAGCTCGTGCTCAGCTCGACAGTCGGGTACTTCCTTTCCTGAGTCAGATTCATCTATCAACACTTCATCAACACAGCATCTGAACTGTCCCCTAACAGGACAAACCTGGGAATGTCACGTAGTGTGAAAATATAAAGCTAAATGCAAATTTAGACTCTAAAAGTAACATCTGGAGAACGGATATACTATGTGAGAGATGTAAATTATTCAAATATAATCTGAAGAATAAGGAATATAAAATATAAATGTCGATTTATGAATGTAGAGTTGAAATATTTCTATGTAACATAACACAGTTCACATCACAGCACTGCTACTGCAAGCCCCTAATTGGCAAATTGAAAACAGATTCATTTCAGTCCACTAGAGCATGTTAACGCCTATTTCCCTTCATCTGAGCAGCACCACAGACATAACAGAATATCAAAAAGAAATGTACGAGGGAGCATTTGGTTTCACCTCCCTGTTTATGTCCTTACACTGGATCATTTCATGGTCATAAGGAAACAGATATCACAGATGTTGATATTGTTTTCTTTAGAAATATACTGCAGCATGTCTAATAATTAAAACAGATGGCAGAGGAAAATATACTCGTATATAAAAATATTGTACCTGATCACAGAAGTAATCAGTGACTACAGTCTTTCTCCTTTAAACGACCAGCTTCATACTAACACATAAATTTAATCGCTTAAATTCTTTTATAAGATGAGTCATAGAAATAAAATGATAGCTGCATGTAAACTTGAACAAACGGAGGACCCGTTTCCTTTTTGGAGAAACACCCAAGAAATCGTTCCTGCTCAGTATCCAAACTACAGGCCAAGGCTTCAAAAACCACACAGTCTGTTCTTCATCTCACCCCAACGACTGACACACAGGAACACAGAGAACACACACTCCCAACACATTTCACCCAGTCACCCCGAAAACCCTGAAAGAGGAATACTGACTGAAGATGGTTTTACATCTGTAAGTGTGTGTGTGTGTGTGTGTGTGTGTGTGTGTGTGTGTGTGTGCTGCAGGTGGTCACTGCACCACACACATGGAGCTGCGAGGGGGGTTGACTGTCCGGGCCACGGTGTCCTGACTGTAGTTCACAATGTCTGCCTTCACCACACGCTGAGAAGATGGAGAGACAAAGAAACACACAGATGATTAAAGAGCCGCCGCAACAAAACCAACAGTGATGAAACTTAAATAAATACATTAGTTGGTCACTACTATCTACTGTTAAATAATAGTTCATTCATATCTTAGTTTTCTTGCAGTTAGATGAGACGCTCTGCAGCGCTCTCATGTCTGAAGGTAAATTTGAAGCTACTGTCAGCAGCAGGTTAGCTTAGCTGAGCATAAAGACTGGAAACAGAGGGAAACAGCTAGCATGGATCCATCAATCTGTATCAAAATCTGCCTACAGCACCTGAAACACCTGAAGTTTTGGTTTAAAACTGCAGTTATTGATGACAAACCCACGTCCTGTCATCGTCACCCACCTGAGCTGTGTCTCCCTAAACTGTCTATGGATTGATATGTTTCCAAAAAATAGCTCTCTGTTGCAGTTTGAATGATAGAGAAAAAGGAGGAAGAATTTAATATACCTGCCACTGTTGTGATATTGTTATTAAAAGTCTTTATAAATGTGTTGGACCAAATGTCAATTAAATATTTGGTCTCAAGAAAGTGGCTCAAAATGGCTGACTTTGCGTTGTTTTTCCTATTCCGGTTTCTGGCGATAACCTGCCAGAATTTCCTGTAATTGGTTGAAAAGTCTGAACCGTCCAAAAAAAATGTTTTTACACTAAACATGTACGGACCCGTGGTTCAATTTGATCTGGACCAAGACAACCTGTTTTCATTGGACTGAGGTTCCGCTGTTTCTTCCGAAATGTGGTCCAGGAGTGATTTATGTTCGGATCAAACTGAAAAAGTCTAAAAGTCCAGACCAAACAATTTAGGTGTGAAAGGGCCCAAAAGCTGACAGAACAACATTTTACATCTTGTTTGTTTATAAAAATGTAACATAAAAAGTTGCTGCATGTTTGATAGGGAGTCATGTTCCAGACTATTTTATGACCAGGCACAATGACTTCCATCAAGAGACAAACAGGAAGTTTTCATGTTAAGATAAACTAAGCTCCACAGACATGAGAGTCATCTAAAACTCAGACAATGCTGAACTATTCCTTTAACATTTCTTTGTACACGGCTCAAAATCCAAGCAATGATTTAAGACGCTGCTCAGAACATTTGTGCAGCTCGGCCCCGAGCAAGTCAGGGGGTCAAACTGGAGTCATCTTTGTTGCCATCATTAAGGGTTTTCTCACTACATCACTCTCGACCAACTCAGCGAAACACACATAGTTTAGATTCCTGAGACACTTCAGCAAAATACTGTCAGCTCTATGATAACGCAACATCGCGTCAGAGGAGGTGTGATTCAGTTCTGGCACTAAATAAATCCACCTTGACTAAGACTACAACTACAAAGCAACTGTTTTTACTTTCTAGGATCTATCAGATATATCTACTACGATCTACATCTGCTGAAATATATCTGTGTGACTGGAGACGTACTTCCAGCTATTGAACAGAACATATTTTGCTTTGCTGAGAGTTTTCTTGTCTAATAGGTCCTTCATCCTGTGGGTAGTCCACCAGCTCAGCCTTCACAATCCTCTGAGCCGGTTCAACACGTCAGAGCAGTGCAGAGATGGAGCCGGAAGCAAAAGGACAAAAACAAAAAGTCAAAAGGACAATGAGAGATGATGAAGAGGGAGAAAAAAATGAGTTCAAAGTCATTTAGGGTGAGAACAATGAACAGAGAAGCACTGAGAGAGATGAAGAAGAAATGTAAGACAGAAAGGAAAGCATGACGTCATGAACAGAGAGCAAGCAGGAAAAAATCATCCATCCTGAAGCCAGAATTACTTTTTCTAATTCGTAATCTAACTATGACCCAAAAATCTAAAAATTTATCAACTTTAACCAACCTGCTGATTTCTTTCTTTGGAGTAATTGTTTTGTCAATATAACCAGAAAAATTGTCCAAAACCCAAAAATAATCAGCTTCATCTGCAAAACTCTCTGCTGACGAGCAGAATCCAGAGAAGGTTTTACAGATTGTCTCTTGACATACATCTGTGCCTAATCTATTAATTGTCTACTTGCTTTGACACAACAGTTAATTGTTTGTAGCTGCCCACACTTTTATATAAACCTAGCTTTATTTCTTTTAGCCATTCTTCCAACCAACATGTGATGTCTGTAGCCATTTTATTGAAGTCGTAGAGCATTTTGGCTAAATCTCTATTGGAATCTTCCCTTGGGGCAGCAGGTAAATTTGCTTGGGACAATTACAAATTAGCCTAAACTTGATCTGAATGGTGCAACAGGCTGCGGGGCTCTTCACCGTATAACCGCTGCAGAACAGACCACATGGTTGAGGAGCAGAATCTGGTTGGCTGTCTGATTAACGAGCTGCCGAAGCCTGTTGTCGGAGTCAGTGAGTGATCCGAGGCCTCGCTATCTGATCCAGCAGACAGAGGACCATGACGGAAAGGGCTGGCAGGCAGATATAATACTGTCAGGGGTTGTGACCCCCATGTTTGACTCTCTAAAGCTGACAGCTGATAATGAGGCTTCGCTGGCCTCACGGCTAGACCCAGAGCCATGACCTGCTCAAAGCCTCATCTCTGTACCCACGAGACAAACTCTGAGAGTCCTGCTTCACATCCCAAACGTCAGAAAAAAGACTATGTTATAATTAGTTTGAATACATAAAATTCATTTCTGTAGACGAAACTGCAACAGTCTGCAACTACTTTAATAATGTCAAACATTCCTGAGGTCTGATTTCCTACATCTGAGGATTTTGCTGCTTTTCTCTGGAGCATATAATTTTTCTTCTATGTTACTTTGGGCTCTGTGATTAGCATCTTCTTACCTTTTATAGGCAGAACAATTGGCAGCAGACCAGAAAACATTCAGTATGTATTGAATGTGTTTAAAACATAGTGGTGATAAAACAGTTCTTACAATCGTTCTATCTTGTATGATCTTTTTCCTCCTTCATGACGTCATTACCTGTTACAATTGTATTTTCCATCAGAAGATTAAAAAAAGCACTTAACATGGTTAAATTTCAGATGCTTCTGTCAACTTGTCTGTTTCCATGAGGTGTGAATGGAATCCGGCCACTCAGCCTGCTTGATTAGCCTGGATTAAACCACTTTGCTTTATTGACAGTGCTATCAAGGGAGGGCAGGAAGCAGAAAGTAGACGGACAGCTCCATTAGTCGACGGTCATTTTCAGCTAGTCAGCAGTAGTGTTGGTGATGAGAGAGAGGCTTGAGAATTTGGCCAGTCCTTCTCTTACATGCTCTCCCTTCTCTGAGGGTCCTGACCTCTCTGTAGCCCCCTGGCTCATCAACCACCACCCAGCCAGTGTGGCTCCAAGCGGTCATATCAGCCCCAGGATTAATGCCTCTGGGGGAGGCGACCTTGTAAATCCCACAGCTGCCACCACTGGGCACCTTGGTCTGGCTGGCAAGCTAAAGCCCAGTTTCGCCCCAAAACGGTGGGAGATAAACCAAATAAATCAGGCAGCTGATCCTAACCTCCTCACCCCCACAACTGCCTACCTTTAACCTCCGACTTCACGCGCTAATGTGGTCAATGTGGGTCTATTTACAGACCGGCAGCGTCAGTGGCAGGTAGACCATCACAGGAGGCAGACGTAACAAACTCGTGTTTACACAACAAGAGGTCCTTTACAGTGTGTGTCGACCTCCGCTGACCTAACACACTCACTGTGACCTCCCTCGAGTTCAGGCACAACAGTACACGTAGCGCTGGGAGAGAGGAACCCGGGAAAACCACACGATACTTTCACTCTTTTACCGTTCAATAGAGTCCTGCAGGGATGATGCATTTTTGTAGGCAGAACTGAAAGTTAACATCAGCAGGTTCCCTCAACTAAAAGCCTTTGGGATTTTTGATCAGCAAGATAATCTTTATGAATGAAAGCGATTTTTCCAATTTTTTGGGCATAAATTAAATTGTCAGAAGTATAAAGCTAATGTTAGCCATTAAACATCTCATATATAATACACGCTTTACCATAAACTAATCTGCAGGTTGTAAAATTAGAGTTAGAATAGTTTGCAACTCAAGTTGGCCTGTAAAGACGAACGAGTGAGCAGATGAGTTTTCATGTTCAGTGTGATGATGTTTAATGTCCCCGACAACCTCTGTAGGCTCTATTAACCACTTGTTAGCAGCCGCCTTTTTGAAGACAAAAAAATGTTTTTTTTATTCAAACATGGGGTGTTCACTGACGTAGTGTTCCAACGGTACAGCAAGTGCAAAAATGCTAACTGCTTTCTGGGTTTTAGGAATCATTCCTGCAGACCTCTGTTATAAATGTGAGGACAGAGCAATCTCTCTAAGTGAACATTTTCAAAATAAGCCTTTTAAAAATGGAGCTTGCACAGAAACTTTTGCATAGAAATTTGAGAGACCTTGATGTCATTATGGCTCACCTGGGACTGCTCTATTTCTGCTTTGTTTAGCTTTACACCAAGAATCTCAGCAGCCACTTTCTGGAAACAAAGGAACACCTGGAGAGATGACAAGAAAAATAGGACAAGGTAAGACGCCAAGCCATTCCACATTTTACTATTTTATTGTGAATCGGCTGGTACTTACCGAGTCTCCTGTCTTGGCCGATACAAACTGACTGATGAGGCCGTTCTCTTGGCAGAAACGCTGGTGTTTGTCAGCCTTCACCGTCCTCATGTGCTCCAGGTCGACTGTGGATGAAACACAGCATGACACCTGAGAAAACTTACAAGAGATAGATACACAGATGTATACGGTGGTTATGCAGCTCTCTCGCAGGGTTAACTGTCACGTATCTGAACATAAACAGAAAAGATAACTGTTTACACTTGAGTTAAGATGGAAGGGGATCTGCCTAGTGTTCACATAAATGAACGTGAAAACAAAACATGATTCAATTGTTATGTTGCTTTCAAACCAGCTGTGGAGGCTCCTGACTGTTGAATTTTTAAATTTACGGACTGAGGGAGGCCTTTCAGGTGGTTTTAGAGTGGAAATGATCAATTCAGTAGCCCCGAGCTTCAAATCCCAGCTGGTATTAAGGCTTGATGTGACACATTCTTCTGTGTAAGTCTAGTACAGTTGAACCCTGAAGCCATGAACCTCTGTTTGACCCGAAACAGACAAACCCGCCCAGCTGTGGAGAAATGCTTAAGAGACAATGTGTGGATGACCGAAGTCTTGAGGCGACACTCACAGTGAGAGTGTGGATGGAGAAAACAGTTTGACTTATGAGCGTGCCGGCCTTCAAGGTGGGCACGCAGGCCCAAGAACTGGGACTGTCACCTTCACGCTGATTTACTGTGAGCACACAATGACAGCCTTCCTTTATAGCTATTGTGATGTGCATTCGACTCCTGTGCAGTGATACCGGGCGCTTTGCCTCTCTCCTTCCTCACTATGGGGTCATGCTGGGGTCGGTGAGGAAGGTCACCCGGGGGTCTTGCTGCTGAAAGCAATAGCTTCGCTCTTTATTTCTGGCTTTGTGCAGAAAGGCGGCCACGCCCGGTATCTGGTGCATACATGTCTATGGTAGCTGGAGGAGGTCAGGCTACTGTACGGTGTTGCATTTCTCTCGTCCCCCCGAGTTTTACTCTTTGTGTAAGGTTTCATTGAAGTTGTCAAGGATTTACCCTGTTCTCATGCCCCTTAGAGTGTGTGTGCATGTGTGTGTGTGTGTGTGCGTGTGTGTGTGTGTGTGTGTGAGGGAGGCTGGGGGATAGAGCCAGCGGCAGAGAAAGAGAGAGAGACAGATACATAGCACGGAAGAAATGTAAACACTGCCCTAATCCTGTATTATTAATATCTCAGTAAGTCATATGACCCAAAAATGTTAAAGGCCAACAAAATACATTTGGAAAGAATCATTTTAGGCTAAAATGAAAATTACCATCATCATAAGTGACATATAAACACAAACCTTTCTGGGCAAGGGCAGACACTTTTACAACTACTCAATGTCCAGGGCAGACTGTCATGTCTGTGCCGGTGCATAAACATAGCTGTCTCATAGGCGTCAGCACGTTATTAATTCCAGTCATTAACAGCGGAGGTACCCAGCATGCTACTAGAAGTAAACACCGCTAATCCTTTGGATCCTGCACACTTGGGAAAGGTTATCAATCATGTGTCACAGTCAGATTAGCCAACGTTAACATAGTCGCTCAGGGGCTGTTGAAGGCACGTTACTGTAAGTACAAAAGACGGACAAGTGAGTGACGTTTCTGGATTCTGGTGGTGGTCACTGTTTGTGTGGCAACGAGAGGGGAAATACAATAAAACAACAGGAAGTTTCTAATGAGTTGCTCCTGGAATGAGACAATATGTATTTAATATGCTTAAAACTCTTGGTATTTTATTAAAACATTAAAACAACAACTGACTGTTTTTATCTCAGTGAGCAATAAAATGTTATAATATCTTCCCGTCCCTGGTTTGTTCGCTTACGCTGAATGTTACAGGTCCAAACCATGTCAACAAGTTGCACCTGTTTGCATGTGAGATGTTGTCAGTTGCACTGCATGCTGAAACATGTAAAGCAGTTGAAGTTTCAGTTCAAGCTGAAGCGTTGAAAGAGTATCAGTTGTCTGTTAAAGTGCACTTGCTTAAGGCTTTTACTTTCATGTTTAGGCATTGTAGTAAGTTGAACTTCAAGTACTGAAAGTAGATGAACTAATAGCCAAAAAATAACACTGAAAGTAGCTGAAACGGAGAAAGTAATCAAAGTGTCAGCTGATGTGTAGCTTTCCATCTGAAGTTGCTCAGCAGGAAGGCAAACGTATTTTATGTTTTTAGTAAACATTTCAATTTCCACTTTTTTATGAACAATTTACGGTTTCAGAAAAAAGGATCTACAATGATCACAGGGCAACTTAGTGATCATACTATCTGACAGAAAGAACATCTTCTAAATAGACCTTATGATGAGATTATTTTGTCAACATAAATTACGCTGGATAAATACATTAATATGCATGAAAAGACAATCCTCTAAAACTGTGCATGTTCATGGTAGAGTTCATGGTTTTAGAACAAGCTCCTGTAGTCACGTAATCATACTGTAGGTGGGCCCACATTCTCACACAAAAGAATTTCGCAGCATGTGACATCTGTCTGTAAACTGAATACAACACTAATCCCACAGTTTTAGTGTTTTGCTCCATTTCTCTCCCTAATGTACCCATTTCTACTTATCAGGTCAAAACAATCTTCCTCCGATGATCTGGTTTCCCTCCGTTTCTGTCAAACTGTACATCAGCTTAACAACCCCTAGGAAGTGACTGCAAACACGAAATAAACTGTTTAGGCCTCCAAGCACATAGAGATAGTGGAGGGGATCATCACTCGTCGAGAGCGATGGCCCTCCCTCGCTCTGGTCACCATCAGTGTTTATTTAAAAGGTCTGCCTGTCACTGCGGTGAATTACAAGACAACAGTTACAGATTAATATCTGGCGGATAAATTAGGCTTTTACCGTAAATAACCGGTTTGTTATTGCGGTGACCTATTATATAAATGGGAACGCAACCAAATGAGAAGAAAATATGGTTGTTCTTCTCCACAAGTTAGTGTCTGTGGGGATGTCAGCTTAGCTCCTTCATGGAAAGAATCCTCTCACTGGCAGACCTGATTATCCTGAAACCAGACAGACTTGGAAAAGGTCACTGAAAAACTTTAAATTAGAAAGGAGGATGGATTTTGGTTGGATGGATCTGCCCAGAGCAAGCTTTTAAACCAATACCACTGCTTTATCACCTTCCCCTGAAAAGAGGATGTGCACCAACTAAAGACTGAAAAGAAATAGCTGAAAAGCCATTAAAGATGAGTAGATGTTTACATCTTGTCCTGGTTTTGAGAAATCTGGATATGATAGCTGGATTACTCCAATAGAAACCAGGATACAGTGGCATGTAAAAACTTAATCCAGGTTTCTTAACGTTCTCTGCTGTTGGACAAATGAAGGACTGAGATGTTGAGGAATTAAGACACACCTGCACACAGGATCAGAAACCTGGATACTGTTAAACAAGGTTTCTCACGGTCGTATCCCAAATAAGATTAAAACCAGGATAACACTCAAAACAGGGTTACTGCCAAGTATGTAGACATGCTCAACATTAGATACGTATGTAGAGTAACCTATCCAAACTGAATATTCATTTTGGGTATAGTCACCTGAAGTTTCTGAACGCTTGACAAAGGGGACCACATAGAGCAGTACCACTGGAAGTCTTGAGTAGGCAATTCAAGCAATATCACCATAGGACTCAGTGAAAAAAGTTCTAACAGTGCTGGTAATCCAAAGGTACTGGAAATGGTGCTGTTCATCACTTTCTTACATACATCTTACATTCTCCGACCACATGTTGCAATGTATTTAAAGGCCTCTCAGACCACTGTAGACTGCCTCTACTTATGCCACTTTCTTAACAGGTACATCACAACCTTCTTCATTGTGGCCATGTTTGTAGTCTTGACTCTGCGCTGCCCTCGAGTGGATG
Source organism: Acanthopagrus latus (assembly GCF_904848185.1). Classification (NCBI taxonomy): domain Eukaryota; kingdom Metazoa; phylum Chordata; class Actinopteri; order Spariformes; family Sparidae; genus Acanthopagrus; species Acanthopagrus latus. Next base: position 27,821,824 of record NC_051056.1, read on the forward strand.
GAATGCTGAACATTGTGCCAACATAAAGGACACACAGGGGAATAACTGAGCCTTGATGCTCAAGCTTAAATTCAGCGTAACTGGAGAGGAAAGTAATAACAAAGTGTCTGTTACAGGACTTAATCTATCTGGTTTTATGCATGAATACAAGCTTGGACTTGGATATGATTTGTGTTACTTATTCTTTAAAAAGTTACACTCTCGCTTGCTGGCACTGAACTCCCAGACACATTCTATTGTTATTCTCACTGACACAGTAAGAGGCCAAACGTGGACAATGTGAGAATTGAAGGATGGATTTTTCCTCTTGAGTTCACCAACACACGTTGCCAAAGCAAAACAATAAGCTAACAGCTCTGTGTTGGCTAACCAGCCTGAAATCCTACACTGCGCTGTGTGATCCTCAGTGGGCTTTTTAAAACCATGCTGTGATAACAGAGACACCTACTTACTGTTCTACTGAGTCGGCTGCTGGAGACCAATTGGAACAGTTTACCCAGCGAGCAACGGCCAGAGAATAAGCTTGACATAACACAGTTAATTGCCGGCAGCCTCGTTTTAAACTAAACAGCAGTTGGTGCAGTGGGGAGAGCGAGGGCGGGGGGTGGAATGTGCGAGCTTGTGTGTGTCTATGTGCCTGTGTGTGGTAGTAATGGTGGGGTGTGTGTGTGTTGTCAGAGACTCGGGGCTCCGAGGGGTCATATCACATTAAGTGAAAGTTACAGGGTTGAGCCTAATCAACCCCAGGGGAGAACCTATCACTTCCAACATTACCTCACACTCTGCCTTTAAGACCCTTTTAAGAGGGTTTGCCTCAGTTTCCCCTCAATGAGCGACCACGAGCCAATTCAGACCGTACAGTGAGGGTACGGATTATCCAACCAAGTCCAACTCCTAATGAAATGACTTACAACTGTCTGAGCAAAATGTTCACTAGGCTCCACTAAGTTTGAAAACACCCCAGAACTTTTCTGCAGCTCTGACATTCAGAGGGGTTTTGTGAGTCTCTACTGCTTCAGTCAGTTTTGAACCAGACTCACAGCGGCCTTTTACATGAATGTCCTCACATGCTGGAGTCTAACAGGCACATGTGTCAAACTCATTTCATGTGTTAATTTGCACAATGAAATTCTATGCTGTATTACGGAAGTACTGTGTCCAAAAACTACATGTCCCATGCACTGAAGGCGCCTGGCTGCTAGATGTAGATGTATGCTAAATACCATCTCAATATCATACAGCCATTTCCAACAGTAGCACTCTAATATTAGCTGCTGAGTGAAATGTCAAAAACATGAGAAGTTGACGCAAAGGGAAGGCAACTTAATGAGAGATTTGTGTTGAATGAAAACAAGCTGGGATGTCTTCTTTGTGACGAGGCAGTGGCAGTGTCAGAGGAATACAGTTTACAGCAGCACTTTGACACCAAACACAGAGTCAAGTATGTTAATCTAAGCCACCAAGAAAAACAACTGAGGGTCCAAGAATTAAAAAGCAGCCTGCATTCGCAACAGAATATGTGTGCAAATGTTGCAGCAAAAAAAAAATATATATATATATGCCGCAGATCGCAAAATGTTTTCCCAAAGAAACCTCCCTAATTATGTAATATGATAACAAGTAGATTTATACAGTCTTACATTTACAGCCGCCCAGTTTGAGGGCAGCCGTACCGCTGATGTGGCTCAGGATGAAAATGAGTTTGACACCTCTGTGCTTCACTCCATTTATTACTGTGTTTTGACGTTTGTTACCTAATTAAATCCACTCACTTATAATTGTGCTTTTTATCACAAAGTTTGCTGGTTGTCTTGGTCATTGGTATATTGCTTTATCTAAAACCATCCTGAGGAAACATCTGCACATCTAAAAACATGCTTGGGTAGATCTTGAATTCATTATCTGAGATCACAAGATGGCCCCTTTTAGTCTGTAAAGGAATTTAAACTGAGGAATTTGATCTCTCTGGCTGGTTTACAGACTATTGTCAATTCTATACCTCAGTAAATTACTCCATTTATTAATTGCCTCTTTTCTTAACTCATGTTAGATTTTTTATTATGTATTTCCAAGTAATGTTTGGCTTGCAGCTGTTTCGGTTTTGGTCAGGTCTCCCATGTACAAGAACCTTAAATATGAGTTATTCAATTTAATAAAGGTTAAAGTAAAATCAAAGTATATTATTTATGGATTTGTACTCTGACTTGATTTCTTACTAAGATAACGCTGCGCTGACAGTGTACTTTAAATCAAAATATAATTTAATTCTGCTTTAATATCTCCCAAAATATAAGATTTCCAATAAATGGTCATGGTTTTGTTTACATTCAGAGTTTAATTTAAACATGATGGATACCTTTCCTTCTTTAAGAACCTTTATGAATATTTGGAGCCTTTGACATCAGTTTGCAGAGCTCTTCTTTTGCTGTTGCACTGCTTTTAAGATCACATTACTGCTCCACATCACAGGACTCAAGTAAAGGTGAATAAACTCAAACACGTTCTGCCGCCAATTTTAAGTCTAGACACAAAAGAAAAACTGACACGGTTTTCATTTTTCTTAATCTATAAGAGAAGTCTGTCCGATAAAACATGAATTATTCAGATTTAAGACTTAATTTAATGAACATCTAGAAAACTGAATTGACTTGTTATATATTTGTTTTGCAGTGTTTATTTTCTTGACATATATTTTAGTCTTTCTTGGTATTTGCTTTACTGTATTGTATGTTTTGACTGAACTATAGTTATTATTCATCAGACGTGACTACGATTGGCAATCCTCTTTATTTTGAAGCCTTAAACGTTTGAATTTTATTATTATTTTTTTCCCATATGGCAATATATATGTTGCAGAAAATATTGCAATGTCACAAAAAACATGTTACAAAAACTAATACTGAATCAATCGAATATGAATCCGCAGGAGTCAGACAAAGCAGCAGAGTCATGAACAGGTGAGATTAATTGCGTGTGACATTTTATTTACTCTTAAATTTTCTGGTACAACTTACAGGGAAACGTTTACCAGCTTAAAAAGTCAAGTAAAAGTATAATGAATCATTCCATGTGATGTCTGATTGAATTAGACATTGATTTAACTTTCACAGCACAAGTGCCTAGTAAAATGAAAATGACTAGTGGAATTTATGTAGAGCATTTAAATGATTGGGTCCAACTGGTTTACACGACTTGGAGAGAGCTCATAAAATCTGAAATATGAAGTACGTGATTAGCCTCTATTAAAATACTCTGTATTGAAATATGGACTACATAATATGAATGCAAACAATAACTATTTTTGCCCGTCAAATAAGAGCTGGTTGTATCCCCGCTTCATTTCTGTTTTCTGATGTACAGTAACATACAGAAGTGTGACAGAAAACTTTGTGTTTTCTTTACTCTTAAGACACTATGCAGTCATTCAGAAGTCAACTATGCGAACGGCACTCTTGCACATTTCATTAGACCTTAACAGTGCAGGTATTGTTTACAGGAGGCAATGTTTATTTTCTAAGAGCTGGACATCTAAATTTAATGCAAAAGTACCTGAAACTAGAACATGATTTTAATATTAAATTTGGCTTTAATATATCTGTGCAACTGAGGAAATCATAATTCCTGCATCATTACTGCTGCAGACTATTTCTGCTCACGGTAGCCAATTATATACGGCTATTGATGACATTGGACAATGTATAACTGGATGTTTGCAAATAGAAACTAATCTGGAATAATTATAGATAATTATCAGTATATTAAAGCTTGAAGGTAAGTTAATAATATTATCTTGAGTTTTCTGAGTGAGTACAGACAGATGAAGTGCTGTTAGTAGCCTGGTGTTGTCGAGGTGAGCGGGGCCCGTGCAGGAGTCCTCTGGGGGATCCTGACAGAGACAGAGCAGTCTTTGTGCTGCGGCGCCCCTGCCCCGGTGGCCTGAAGCGGGCCGGGACCGTCAGGGGACTCGCTTTCCACTAGGTCAGAAGTGTTCTGTCGACAGCTCATTGATCACAGCTCATCTTGTCATTTGATCGTTCTTCATGAAGCGACGTGTGGACACGCACACGTGCAAACACACACATGCATTCACACTTTAAAACATAATCAGATACTCTGCTGCGGCTAGTAAAACAATGTGGTCTTCCTCCCCGGTCAGGGAATGTAAAACAAGAGTGTCCAGCAGTAGCTGTGCAGGCAGGGAGAGAGCTGGAGTGCTGGGCTGTCACTGCTACAGTAAAACATGGGGCCGAGGGCCTTGCAGCCCGGGTTAACGGACTCCCAGGACTCGTGAAAAGTGAACAAAAGGCCCAGTTCTGAGCCGACCGCACAAGACGCTGCCCGGGGTTTCACTGGCCATGTCCTCCAAGCTCTCCTGTCGCTGTTAAACTAAGTGGTCTTTTATGGGCGAGCTGTAATACATGCCTCTGTGAGCCGGCAGCGTTACTACGCGCTATAATAATTATACAGAGCACAGGGGAGCATTCGTAATCGTACGCATCGCATCCCTACAAGTCTATTCATAATTATAAAGTCTTTCTATGGCCAGTGATGCGTTGGACTGGGCTGCATATTCAACTTAAAGCCACAGCAGTGAACTGCTGCATGGAAGTGTTTCTGGCCTGAGCAAACATCCACAGAGTTAAAAAGCTGAAGCAGAAGCCGGGTTCAAAGACAGTGATGTAATATTTAACACCACGAATAAGCAGATTTAGCAGAAAAGGAAGTACATTTTTGTTGATATTTCACATATATTTATAATATATGCCTGTGGATCCAGATCAATCGCTTATTTACCCAACCCTGTGTCAGCAAGGCCCCTTTCCAGGAATTCCTCCATATCAATGTTGTGGAGCAGCGGAGAAATAAAGTACAGCCTGAGCGTGATGAGGGTTCCAGGCTGCACTCAGGTCAGGTGGCTAAGCTGTGCTGTACAACTCAAATGGCCCATGACTTACCACACAAGAAGGTATGCGAAGACTGATCATCTACTGCATGTGCAACAATATTTGCTTTATGGATGGCTAAAATGAATGAGGACTTTCCATGTTTCGACAGGCATGAGAGTCAAGAGAGATGAGAGCAGGGACCATTGCTGGGTCAGACAGTTGTTACAATTAAATGTTAGTATTTAGTTCATTTAGCAGGGAGTTCTGGACTGGCAGTGGTCGCGGTGCCCTGTGCAGGAAAGACCACCTATCAGCCACCTGAGTAGGCTTAAACAAACCCTTCAAAATACTTCTTAATCAAACATCTCAGCAACTGCAGCTGTGATTTTACACTGATTTATCAGCCACAGTGTAACACAGCTGTAATTCTTCATCCCTATTTTTCCTTGCTGTAACCTTAATCTCCATTTCACATCTTTTCCAGAAATAGAGAAAGACAGCAGGCTACAGTCGGTGCGGCTACTGAGACAATCTGATCCACACGTCTGTTCTGACCCTTTACCTTCAATAAAATGTGAAGAGAGACAGGAAACACTGGATTTGCTGTAAACTGTAAACATTCCAGATCTTCACCCAGCCATACACCATGCCTTACTATGTCTATATACTGTATATATAATGTTTTACAGTGTCGAACCTGTGGTCGCTTTACCACAGTGCAAAACAGACACTGCTGACGTGTTCATCCCTCCTATCTGGGGAGGGGTGTGGGTGCCAGGGTAAGAGTACTGGGCTTTTGTCCCACCACATGTCTATTGTGGCTAAACCTTTCCCTTGGGGGCAATTAGGACCTTTTAGTTTGTTGTAAGAGGACCTAAGTACGAGTGGGTTGAGCCAGGAAAAACATTTTTGAGCTAAACCAAAAACAGAAGCGCATTGAGCTCCTCTGCGCTCCTGGACTTCTGAGCATCTCTCTATTAAGAAATGTGCAGGCCTGCACTGAACAGACAGGAACTGTGGCAGCTTTACAGGGGCAGGGAGGTGACGGGGGTGAGAGGGGGTGGGGGGGGATTCAGCTCCACCTGAGGCCTTGCCAAGAGGCCAAACAACTCAAGACCAACAATGTTGGTGGCAAGGACATGCTTCATGAGAATCGAGAGTTAGGGGAGATCCGTGTTTCGCTTTAACTTTCACATGGCTGGATGGAAAACTGGGGAGAGAGAAGTGCGACGGGTAACGGTATGCGGTGAGATCTGCCGTAGCATGCAGAAAGCAAACACACGCATGTTGTTTAACACAACAGAGACACGGAGCCAATGAAAAGACATTACTGTAAGTAAAAGCAGCTACAGCAGAAGTGTTAGTCTACACATGTGAGAGATAAGCGTTAAGAGTCGGTCTAAGTGTGTGATTGAAAGAGTTAATGTTTGCACACGGATGAAAATGAATGCGCAAGTGTGTTTGAGAGATGGAGCAAGATAGGGACGTAGAGAAGAAAGAAAGTGGAAAAAGAAACAGAGCAGAAGAGAAAGACAGGTAAGACGTAATTGAGTGTACAGATTGTCTACATGCGGGGACTTTATCTCCCTAAAGAAGGGAACGTTTCCCATGGCAGGCCTGAGTGGATCGGCAGTGAACAGTGTTAGAACCTCAGAGCAGAAAGCCATGAGTGATGAGGAGGGGTTAAGAGAACTGAACCCATTTAAGTCACCCAAATAAGGGCTGTACAAGCCCATGATGGATGCTCCGGAGTTCCTGAGGGAGAGAGCGCTTGCACTGAGGAAGGGTGATGGGTGGGGAGCGAGCAGGGGTCCTGCGATCCCCACTTAATAAAAACAAATTGGTTTGATAAACGACACAAGCTTAATGTCTACAAAGAAATATGTGTTCTAATTTCATACAGTAACATAAGCCGATTTAAAATGGTGACGGTCCAATTCAATGATGATATGTGTATGTTTCAACTAGACATGGGAAGATATAGAAATTTCATGTCACGATTAACCTACATAGTCATAATGTCCCGATAAAAATATAAACTAAAAAAAATAAACTAAAAAACAAAAACTTGTAGTAGTTGCGCTTAAACATACTAGAATCACTTTGACCTTATCTTTTGATAGAAAACAAATATTTTTATTGCCTCACAGAATCTTAAAGAAGTAATCATAAATCATAAGGATGTCCTGTGGTAACCTCATCTCCCTTTAATTTACTTGTTTGTAACTTGTTTGTGTGGCAGATACACTGTACAAGCTGAGCCCAGTGAGTTAGACAGCTTTTTAAGTGATTCATGTGAGGATATTCATGATTATCCTAATAATTAAACAAAATAAAACTGTTTGTATCGCTATCTGCAGTAACATCTGTTATCGTCCCATTCCTTGTTACAATACACAAACGTACGAGACATAGATTAGGACTGTTGACAGCGTGCTGTAGTTTTTAGATCCGTGACAATCTCTGATCTAAAAGACAAACAGTCACAAACAGGCCAAACGCAGCTGCTGTTAAGCAGAGAGCAGCAGAATTTATCGTTTGGAGCCATTTCAAAACACACAGCACTTATTAGTCTACTAAAAATGAAACACTTGAGTGGTGAAGGAGATGACTGCGCAACAAGCCAACATTTCTCTTGAGAGGTTCCTGTGTACCATACGGTGTTACACTGGGCTGCGCTGTAATAAACAGTTATAGTATGTTTAGACAGACCAAGAGCTTAGCATTCTTCCATTACCCTTGTGTTCCCAGAAACCCTACAAGTGTGTCACTTTACCCTCGTGCACGTCTCTCTGTGTGTGTGTGTGTGTGTGTGTGTGTGTGTGTGTGTGTGTGTGTGTGTGTGTGTGTGTGTGTGTGTGTGTGTGTGTGCAGTTGCATAAATAATTGTGTGCCCTCAATAAAACATTTCATTGGCTTCCTCTCTGAATTGTTACAAGTGGTGCCATTATTTAACACAAGGCTCTGGGCGGCATGTAGAGGGCATGGGGGTGCAGCATGCTCGTGCTTAACAAGCACACTTAACCCCAGCCGGCCATGCTAAGCCCGAAGAAAGGAAAGGTTGTTCCCAGGCAGTGACATGGCACAGGAGGGCAGTCAGGCCAGGGTAAGGAGAGGAGGGGACAGCATCATTAATGAACCAGTCTGGTCCATAGGCTCAATTACCGTCCGCTGGGTAAAGAGGACAGTGTTCAAATTAAACTAGAAGGCAGGCACGGGGTAAATCAGGAAATTTAAGCTCAATGTATACGGTAGCACATGTACTGTTAATAAGCCAGACAGAGACGCCTGCATGTTAAACAGGACACTTAAATTTCATACTGTAACATGTCATTCAGTGCATGGAAGAAAAAAAACTTAAGCATGTGCTGTATATAGAACTCTCTCTGCTCTAACCAGCAACTTAAGTCAGACCTACTATGCACATGACAGCCTGTGTTCACCTTAAGTTTATCTGAGTGGAAACACCACAATCTCCCCGAGGACAAGTCCTCACAGAGACATAAATCTGTAGTGTTTTTATAAGCTCCTTGTTATGTCTGTACTTCTATTTCTGTTGTCACAAACATGTTGCCTCACATCATGGGAACCATTTAAAAGACATCTAGACTTCGAAGAATGCTGTGTATTCATACGTTCATTACTGTTGAAGTGTGCCAAGTATTCAAGTTGGAGAAATGAACAAAAATGTGAAAATGCTAAATGTCAGAGTCAGACGAAAAAGTAAAACATAATGTAGGTGCGGACTTTTTTAGCTAGATATCTAGACTGCCTCTCTTCAAGTAAAAGAGAGTCCGTGGGAGGGTTTGGGGATTCATAAAGTCTCGTAAGGTAATTGATTGCTCCTCGAGGGGCAATCTGTGTGGGATTTTGTTTTTCTTTTTTTCAGCCTGCAGGAACAGAAAAAACACACATGGGCCATTCTCAGCAATAGAGCCATTAGGGGGGGAATGACTGCGAGTGTGGGGGTGAGGAGCCTGACAGCAGGATGAACACTACTTAAATATTACAGTACACACACACCCAAAAAACCTAGCCTAAATACAGAGGCGCCCACTGTTAAAGCCGGGGCATTAGGAGATGCAACGGATGCGAAGACAAGGGAATCTGCTCCAGACAGGCGAATTAAACCGTGACCTGTGGTCTCCGTTGAGTAACATTAGCGAGAGCTTCCTGTGTGCAGGCACCACTCTGTTGACCGTTCATCATCGCCCAGGAAGGTGGACAGTCGCCATTACACACACACACACCGACGCCCCACTTTACAATAACACGGCGGCAGCCATGACTCCACATCTGTCAAGGGGATGTTTAAAAAGAGTCATCATTATTACTCTTTATTTTGGGGATGGGTGGATGGGCGCAGGCTGATAGGAGGAGAGCCGTCTGGTTAACGTCGAGTTCCTTTCCTTAACCGACGACTCGGGACAGGAGTGTAGCGTCGGGCTTGGGGGGGCAGACGGGTACTGACTGGGAGGGATTGGGGGGGCACAGATAAGCGGTGCCCTAGGTCCATTGGCCCGGGGATCTTAAATCATCGTCAGTCACTCCCCAGAGTTCACAAACATCAGCATTCCCATCGCTCCAAACCTCACTCTCTTATCAACTGGCTTATCACACCGATCAGTTATCTGGTGCTCCAACAAACACGTCTGCTACCATCAAACACTCACTCCTCCACACACAAACACAGACACGCAAAGTGAAAAATGAATCAGGCCAAAAGTGAGTCCTATAAATATAAGATTTCATTTGCACCTCTTAGTAGAAAAATAAAGCAATTTCCAAACTTGATATGCTTCTTTTCCTTATGTATGTGTGTTTGTGTTCAAGTCTCACTTTTGTTCCCAATCAGGGAGATGACAGGCTGGACATCAGATTCCTCGTTGGCCTTCTTCACCATGCTGAACCAATCCTCCAGATTCTCGAAGCTCTGGAAGTTGGTGATGTCGTAAACCAGGAGAACCCCCTGCATCGGAAAAACAACAGGAACAACCTCAGACTTCTTATTTCAGCAGCTCACCTTTACACCCCTTGACAAAGAAATATTGGATAATTTTACCTTCAGTCGCCTCATATTCATTGATATTAACATGAGTAATACTGAGAGAGCAAGGGAACAGTAGGTGGCACTGCTCCTCTTCTTAGCATGGGGCACAGATTCAAATAGAAGGGGACATACTCACTCGCACATAATCTGAGGTAGGTTCAGAACTACTATGACCTTAGTAAGAATATGTAAAATCCTACTGGTTGATTCTGCTCCAAATTGTGGTTTGTAACAGTTTTGTAAGCACAGTCCAGAATTCTGAGAGCAGAGGTGAGGTTATCTTCTATCAGAGCTAATTAATGAAGGCTGTCTGCCTAAAGACATTTTCCTCCTCCCTGTGTAATCCTCAACACTGTAGGCGCAGCAGAAACACTCGTGCAACAACACCAGGGCCGCGGTTGAGCAAACACTCAGGCCAGAAGGGGCTGTTTACACGAACACATAAATTAATCAGAGAGTAAACACAGATACAAGAGCTGCTGGCATAATTCAAGACAAATAATCACGCAGCTCAACTATCTACCGCTGCGTAAACTATTGCTGGAAATGAGCGTGAGCTGAGGTAAGTGTCTCTACTTTTTCTGCATGATGCAACACGACCAAAGAGGTGTCTGTTGCTTTTTGTTCGGCAGACACGCACTGTCACAACACGCACGGTCGGTGACGAAAGCTTAGGCCGCTGACAATTACTGCTAGTCTCTACGAACAGCCATGATTGATTACAGGACACACCGCGCTGAACAATAGGTGTGAAAGTTCTACACGGTGCTGACGAGAAACTCCCTAAGCAACGTGTCGTAATGTGGCAATGATGTACGACATTTGGTTTGTGAGGGAGAGACGGTAAAGGAAGTACAGACATGCAGAGACAGATAATGTATACACTTGTGAGGGCGCAGTTTAGAGCAGGGCACAGAAAATGGTACAAGACAAAAGGTAGATTCAGGGAATGGAAAAGAACTTGTAAGTAATGTTTGTCAAGCTTTTATAGACCCAACATGACAAAACTGTGCTCGCATGTAGCCGGGATGTTTCCTGCCTCCTGTGCAGGAGTGCGGGTCTCGGATCAGACGAACGATGGTCATTAAGTGGACCTCTTCAAAAGAGACATTCTGGAGGTGACAGCGAGCTCTCGTCTCGTGTTGCTGGCACATGTACGGACCAGCTGTCAGTTTAATCAACACATTGATGAGTTTTTCCACAGGAAAAGCATTAAATGAGAGTATATAGATCAATTAGAGGCCTATTTTTCCGTGCTTTCCTTCATGCGTGACCTGAGTACTATTAAATGCTGGCCGTTACTTTTTATAATTATTGCAGTTTAAGTTGCTTAAAGTTCAATTAAACTAACATAAAATGACACGTTTAAGGAGGTAGTTTCTAAAGTATTTGTGTTACTCACATTACCAGCCTACAGTGTGCAGTTTTATCATCATTTGTTCCATCTGACATAAAATATAAAACTAAAACTCTGTTAAGAAGTTAAAGTTGCAACTGTAATGTGATTAGTTGTCAACTATCGAATCAATTGTCAAATATTTAGATAATCAATAATAGATTTGAGGTTTTTTTTAAGTCAAAATTTTTTAATCCTTGCGTCTTAAATGAAAACATTTTCTGGTTTCTTTACTCTTCTGTGACAGTAAAATGAATTACTATGGGTTGTGGGCAATGATCAACAATTAATCAATTTATACAGAAAATTACTGACCGATTGAATAATTAGTCAATCATTCAATCAGTCAATTATTTTCTATATAAATAACTGAGTGACTGAATAGTTAGTTTCAGCCCTACAAGATGGAGAGATACACTGGTTTTTAAAGCTGTTTTGACCTGCTACGCTCACTGTGAATCCAAATGACAGTTTATTATGATTTGGCTCCAGAGGGAGGGAGTGGCAGGCCTGTATGAAGCTGCCGAGGCTGTAATAATAAGCCTGAACAGAGTCACAGATACAAGAGTATTAAGGAAATGGAAACTAACTCTTTCTTTGCTTCCTGCTCACTAATTCACAAACATCCACAATTTACACATTTCTGATCCTTCCTGAGGTTACTGGAGTCAACGACAGTTTGTCTTTTTGCACGGGGCAGAGATGTACATGACTGCAGCAGCGGTTTCGGAGTGATTTCGTGTGTATGTGTGTTGCCTTACATGAGCTCCATATACATATTTGTCCAGCATTTTCCCTCCTAACGTTTGGCCTCCGATGTCCCACACCTGCAGGGTCACGTTCAAATTACCTGAAGTTGAGAAAAGAGACAGAAGTATCTTAGAAATATATATATATAAAAAAAGGATTGTGATTTAAATGTTTTAAAAAGTACAAATCAGCTCTACAAAAGAGGGATAGATGTTTCTGAGTTTAGATTCCCGCTTTATTCTCTAAAAATTGTTTTTGTCTTCAAATCAATAAATAAAAAAACTGTAAACTCAGGATGTTTTTGTACTTTTTTAAAATCATTAACTTGTTTATTTTAACAAAGCTCATAATCCTGAGAAAATAACGAGTCAGCTGTAACTGGAGCCTGTATTTTGGGTGAGCGATTTCTATAATAAATGTCAGCCTTGTTGATGTACATAATGGAAACAATAAATCAGCGATTAATCTTTCAGGCTAAACGCTCTCGCCTGGCAGGTCACCCACACCTCACATCCAAGAATATCCATCCCAGAGATTGAGGGGGATGAATAGGTACGCTTACCCTCTAATTTAAACGTTCTCAATAGCCTGGCAGTAAAAAAAAAAAAAAACTTCTTATTAGCCTGAGAAGAGCTGTTTGCATTGTGCCGTATCCTGCCAAGTTGGGAAAGTGAGGAGAATTATGTGCTGTTAAGGAAAATAGCAATAATTAAACACAAAATAAGAGGAAAAGAAGACTCTTGTCCCTGTGCCTGTGGAAAGAGAGAGAAGGGGTGAATGAGAGGGAGAGAGAGAGAGAGAAAGACGGGCACAAAAACCAAATCCAAATGAATATTTTCTTCCTCTGGAAAATGAAAGGGGTGGTTGAAAAAAAAAAAAAAAGTCCCAAAAAAAAGTGGAGGAGGGAGGACGAGACAGCGAGGAGTTTATGTTGGTGTGATGAGGGCCCTGCGCTGGGCTGGAGCGGCGATGGGGAGCAGAGCGTACACTGTGGACACGGCTGGACGACTCAACCCCTTCATAAGTCCCCTTTTTAAAAGCAGAGGAAGGAAACGCTGAGGTTCACAGTCACTACATCTAGACTATACAGTGTCAATGTAAAGCTACATTGAGGAGTGCAATGAATAACGGTTCTTTGGTGTTATAAAGAGCCATCCCCGCCCATCCACCGTGCTCGGACACTAGATTTATTTATGTTTCTGAGATTCACGCTGACTCAACCGGCTGACATTTATTCTGCTTTGCAAGAAGTAGAAACTGCGATTGAGAGCCTAACAGACAAACATTAAAACTGATGGCAATGTTAAAAAAAAAAAAAAAAGGCATTTTGATGAGATAAATGTCCTCAGTGTGACACGAAGTGGACGCAGACAAAGCCGCTTCCGAAAGTTAGATTTTGACAGAATTTATCAAATTTAAATTTCACCTCTAGTCATTCCCCTTACCGCCTGGACCTCATTGGTTTGGCAGAGACATCTGGAAGAGGTATTGTTATAAAAAGCACACACAGAGGAGGCTGTTGTGTGCCAGTCGGCCTCGCCTCACCTCTCTCTGCATTGGAAAATGTACATTAAGTTTGACAAGCTGGGCCTTCATGGTGAGAGGGGCCAATGCTGGCTATAGGCTGCTCTCCCCCCTGCTGCAAAAGACCCTTACAGCCCCATAGAGACCCGCAGAGCCACACAACCTCTCCAATACAAGGCAGGGAGGGGGTCCTAACGAAGTCTGAGACCACCCAGCTCGCAGAGCCACCCTCCTCTTCATCAGCTCATCAACACCCAATTCCCCAGAAAATGGGCCATTTAACAACTCCGGTGTTGGACGTGGTGTTGTTGCTGCCTCAGTGATACAGACGTATGTCCACTATATTAAAACAAAGGTTACAGTTAAACACTGTGATTGTTTCAGGAAAGAAACTTACTGGAAAGAGAAGTCAAACGATTAACAGCATTTGTTCGACTTCACATTAAGGAGTTGAGCCCAGCCTGTGCTGGTTGGCTCTTTTCATCCCGACTCCACCACAACATTTTTGGGGGTTTAGTTCTCCTAAGTCTCATAAGCTGAAACTGACACAAAATCAAAATAGAGTCCTTCAGCCAACTCACAAATCAGCATAACTTTTACTTTTAGCACTTAATTTGCCGTTGCTTAATGTTGTTTTATTAGTAATGAAAGAATGGAGGCACTTTGCAGATTTCTGGAGCTTAGACCTTGGCAGAGTTTTAGAAACGCTATTTGAAATGCTGAAAATCCCCATTTCACATGGTAGGAAGTAAAAATGGAGTGCTTTTCGTCTAAATATAGCATTAGTCAATAAACATTTATTTTACAGATCTGAGGGGGATACAGAGTGTGGCTTTATTTCTGCGGGTTCAACATAAACAAATAAGAACATGAATGTTTTATGTGGTGGGGGACAAAGATCAGTTGAAGTCGGGGATCAGCGATATGGATATAAAATGTTAATGTATTTACTCTATACTGTGCCCACAGAATTATGAGCAAGGCTCGCCCGGTTGGACATAAGCTGTCCATTGGCCTTGTGGAGTCTGCAAAAAAAAAAAAGTGTGCTGTTTGCTCTGGAGAGAAGAGCTTTCAGAGTGAATAAGCCTGAGAAGTGGCAGACACTCTACAATGAGGAGCTACCAGAAAAGACACATTCAGCTCCTGGGTTAACCTGAAGAACAAACTTGGCGTGGAAAAGGTAGGACGACAAAATATGAACAGTCTGAGAAATAAAAATATGACAGAATGTGAAAGAGGAACAACAGGCTTCTTTGTTAGACTTTCAATTAATATAAATAATATTCTGGGTCTAAATTACACCAGGCTGTCTAGGTACAATCTTGACGAACACGTATCCGCAGTATTTCATTGAATTAACAAGTCTGCACTCTGCCACTTTGTGTTTGTGCAACACGCGTGTCCGTGCAGAGTCTCCGAACAAGCAAGCTCTCTGAAAAGATTGTGAAGGTGTCTCACCTGGAAGGCTTATTCTCTTCAGAAAGAAATCCAGGCCAATGGTTTGTTTGTACTGCTTCCCAAAGGCCTCCTGTGCAAACCTGGTGGCGAGTGATGACTGAAACAGAGAAGACAAAAGGGGGAGACACGCAGAATGAGAGCCAGAACACCTCTGCAGCAATCAAGAGGACTGAAAGTATGTTATTTAAATCACAAATGAAAAAGAAAGTGCTTCCAGGAAAAAGAAACATTGATTCAGTTCTGAAATATTAATATTAAAACACATATAACATGGAAATGTAATCAAAATCACAGCATGGTCACGGGCAAAATGCAACATACTGCAAAACTCCTGTTAGAGTAAAATTATACAGTCTATTAAATAACATATTATGGTGGCTAGAAAAAGTAGAAAAACACCTTTCACTTTCCAATATTTAAAAAAAAAATGCCAGGGTATAATTTATCATGTCATAGGTTTTCTACAAGATTCTTTTCCGTGATGCAATCTTGAAATATGTTTCTGCTGCAGGACATTAATTTAATCATTACAAAATCCATTTTAAGTGACTTCAAAAACCTCATGATTGACGGGGAGGTACGCTGATGTAATTGTCTGCCTCCTCTGCTGTCTCACTTCTCAGCCGCAGTTCTGACAGTGAAAATCAACGCGAATTACAAAAACAGGTGTCGGGGTATGTGTCATGTCTCCGGACTGCAGACCTAATAATTGCCACAAATTATAAAACCTCCATCACTGTCACTGTCGTGTTTGAGGAGGGAAAAAAATAGCATGTTAGGGGCTCTCCTGACATCCATGGGAAATTCATAGTGCAGACTTGACATGCCAAGTTTAATTCATTTTGATGGATGAGGATGGGGATGGGGGAAAAAAATGAAGTGCTGAATGTCTACTAGCTATCTTTAGAGCCGTGTGCTTACATAAACACAACAGAGACGTGAAGCGATGGGATTCCCTGAGTGTTCATGTGGCAGCAAATGCATTTTAATGTGGTACTTGACAGTCACTGTGGGTTAAAAGGATTTAAAACTAAATTCTTTCTTTCAATACACTAAGCTTTCACTTGAGCCCCTGTCCTTATCTACCTCCACTCATGCTCAGGCGCTTCAGCCAGTAAGTCTGCATTTCTTTCAAATTCCTCCAGAGAAACAATTTTAAATTATACGAAAAAATGCTTATGTTTTACCCAAATCTTCTCCAAGTTAACAAGAGTCTATTTGGCTTTCCTAAAGCAATGATTTGTCTGTGTGGATGCCACCTTTATTGTCAAAACTTTATAACCTTTGCCAATGGCTTTCTTTATGAACATTTCCTTGGCAGTGCATAACACAGTTTTATCCACCTAATTTCACCTTAAGTTCTCTAACCTACAGACGTTTTTTCATCTCAGTCTGTGGAGCATGTCACAGGCTCACGAGTGACTGAGAAATTACTCGAGGTGACTGACGCAACAAGGAGAAAATCGGCCATTTAAGTAGCCCAAACAATCACTGACAACACAGGAATAACAAGCTCGGACAGCAAAAATGTATTCCACATGCTCGCGTTGGCCTAGTCGGCCATTTGTCTTGGCATTCCAGTAGCTTGGCTCTCCTCCCTCGACGTAGTCCTTTTTTTCCAACGTACAATTGGAACTAACCAGCGAATGTAAAAGCTGGCGTAATGCTGACACTCCAACAGAGAACAGCACAGGGTCACCAATGATACCACTGCCGGGAAATGGGGGAAGTTCTACTGAAACAAGAGACCGGGAGAGAGAGTGGAAAAAATATGGCAAGCTTACTCTGTTCATGTGATGCAACTCGTATGAGAGATGCTGCATCTTTGTTCTACTTAAACAGTTAAGACAGATATAAATGTAGGTATTATAGTGAAGAGTTTGACTGTAAATAATATTGCCAGTATGCCAAATCCATTAAAGCACAGGAACTGTAGCTCAAGCTCCTTTTTACCCTATGGGTTAGAGAACAGCAAATATTCTGAAGCGAGGCTTGTAGCTCAGGTTGAAAAATAGACCTGTGTGTAAGTTATGCCCAGCACCTGAAGAGCCTGGCTAAATGTGAGACTCCATATTTTAAAAACATCTTGCTCAGGTGGACAAGCCTCCCCACATCTCCCTATATTTCTGAATGGACAACCAACCGCAAGCAAAAATACCACTGAAAAAGCTGTCCAAGAAAAACCGATCCGATTGCAATTTGCTGAGCAAATTGACATTAATAAGGGGGGAAACGGCATTCAAGATGTCAGTCAGTGGTGCCTGCTCAAAATGGGGGGCAGGGCTCCTGTTTTCTGCCCAAAACAGACAAGCAGGTAAGTCATTCAGACAGTGACGAGCTGACACCTGGCAGCAGTGTGAGGAGGGTTATTAATGTAGCGTATCTACTGGGAACTGAGTTGTGTGTGTTCTCCGCCCCTCCTCCCCCAAAAGAAAATGTCGACTTTCCAGAATGAGAACATTCATTTTTCTCATTGAGTCTCAGCATTACTGCTACATTCATTTTCTTTCTCCCAGAGGAAGGACAGATTAGTTACGAGAGGGGATGTGTAGCTGAAAACCATTTGACGTCCCCGTCTTTACATTCACACACATTCACTCGGGGATACGAGATGCAGTGAAGACGAAACATGGCTGTATTGTCATGACAACCTCCTCGCTTTGCTGCATATGATTGCTCGGTGTGACAAGGAGAAAAAATCCCTGTTGAGACCTTTTTAATCTACATCTTTGAAATGACTTTGATAAACATACTGAATGATTCCGTGGACTAGTTTTGAGACAAACACTAGTCCAAAAGCTTGTGCAGATTTAGCAGAGGGAGACAATGAAACAAGTTATATTTGTTCATAAAGCATAATGTCCCCACACATGAATCTCTTCACGTTGTTATTTCATTCTATCAAATGAGGAAACAAACATGTCTCATGAGTGCTGTCCAGACACAATTTTCATAAACAGGGCCTCACTCTGAAGCCAAATACATATGGGGGTCCTTGGCCAGGAGGAGAGAGGTAAACTGATGGAAAACAACCATCAGCTACAAGAGCCAGGCTAAGCAACTGTCACACTCTGTGTAATACTGTACAGTGCAGCATTTTGCCCAGAGTTCTCTGAGCAGCAGTAGTGAAATACATAATTTGGCTATACTTAGCTATACTGTTATTCTCAAAAGGTGCTACTACATATGTGTGTTACTTATTGTGTGTTTAATTTGCTCACATATGTCGATGACTGGTTTGCATGACTGGTTTACAGATGTAAATTCTTCACAGTGTAAGCTTATAAACTCAGTAATTAGTTACTATACATCTGCCAGTGAATGCAGTTGTAGGCTGCGTGCCGGTGGTGCCGTGTTGTAAAGTGGATTAAGAGCTGGGTAGACTTAATAGGTTTAGAACAACAGATTTGTGTCAGATTTAAATCTATCAATCTATCTTTAAGACAGAATCTAAACTACATCTAAAAATATCCCACTAGATTCTCAAGATGAACTCACAAATCAGAAAAATGCTCTTTTTTTTAAAGGTTGTTACTTTTTCCAGGACTTCCCTGTACAGAAGTAGAGTTTTTAGCTGGAAAAAGAGCAGTTCTTGCATGATTTGTTGGTCTAATAACTAATCAATCCTCACATCAAAACAATTTGTGATTCATATGTTCAGTCCACACTGCTGTTTAGGAATCATTTTTCTCCCAGGTCCATTATCTTGCGATTAGTGCAGTATTTTTCTCATATAGTACTTTCCCCTGTCAATATTTGAACCATCTCTAGCGCTGCCTGCGATGAACACCCTCATCCTCAACCCAAGATCAGTGTTAACAGACAACCTTAAAAAAATCTGACCAGCTTTCAGACTTATACTGGTATAACCCTGAGTTTCTTTGTGATGTTGTTAGTGGTAACCAGGGTTCAACATTTGCCTCAGCCAAATGCTGGTAAAATATGCAAGTGGTGGAACTATTAGCTTCACTCACCAGCCAAAAAAAAAATGTAGCAGCTAGTAAAATGTGTTTAACTAGCCATGTTAATTTTGCACCCTGGTAGTTAGACTAGTTACCAAAGATTTGCTTAGGAAGTTGTCAACTAATGTTTAATTCCTTAATTTGACATAAAGACGATGGCTACTTACTTCCAGTAAAGGTATGGAAGGTTAGGAAAGAAGAAGAAAACAACATAACATTTGTTACCAACTGGGTGTCTCCTCCTTTACACTGCAACTGAAATTATCAACCAATATGTTTAAGTACATGCAGTTAATAATACAGGAAGCCCTTCAAACAATTATAGACATCTATCTGGACAAGATAGGTTTTACGTTTAAGTAGCAGAGCTGCACCGATACCATTTTTTCTTGTTGCTTGACTTTTATGGATGGATTTAATCATCAGTAACTTACTATTCTGACAAAAGGTTGTAATTATTAATAAGAAATACAGTCAACCTCTTCCAGCCTATCAATGCTGCTATTGACAACTGTAATGTTATTCCATGTCAAGTCTTATATGGGCAGAATTAATATTTACTATATTAATGAGATACAAATACAAATACAGACATATTATGGTTTTCAGTAACTGAATAAACAAGCTGTTCTCAGAGGAAAATAAGGTCCCCAGAAAACTGCCTGAAGCTAGAAAGGTGGCAGGGTCCGCCACATACAACACCAGTACAACAGGATGAATTGGTTTATTTAGTTTATGTTTGTTTATATTGTTCTTCGACAGTAAAGTTAATATTTACAAGTATGTGTGTTAATAATTGTTTACTACAGCGGGATATCGGAGCATTTAGCAACACCTCTGATCTGGGTTGAGATATTTAGCATTTCATTTTGACTTGACAACGTATATAATCTCTGTTTTTAATGTGGATGTTTCCTTTAAACGTCTCCAACAAGACAAAGCGAACACGTTGAACTGAAAGAAGAAGGCAAGACGACGTGTGTGTTCGCTACAATCCCGAACGACAGCTATGGCGTTTTATATCCCATTAAATGTGATTGTTAGCCATGGGGGTGTCGTTAGCTAGCAGTTAGCCAACGTAGCTACATTAGCGTCGGTCGCCATGGTGACTGAGAGGACAGTGCAGCGTCAGGATGAGCAACGTAAACAGACTCAACGGTCGTGTAACTGACAACAAAACACCGTCGGGCTTTGGAGAGTTTCGATCTGAATGTCTTGTCTTCTTCACGGACGTTGTGTGGCCGTGTTGTTAGTTAATTTGGGTGTCTGTGATGGTTCTCACCTTCCCACACGCTCCGTCTCCAACCACCACAATCTTCAGCTGCCTGTCCTGGCTGTCCTCCTCCGAGTCCGACATGGCGCAGAAACGTACCCCGACTTTATCTGTGGCAAACCGAAGCGCTGGGAAATGGTCACGGGTATGTTGAGTCCAAGTTATCGGGCTAATCACAGATGGATTAAACGACAGTGGAGTGGGCAAGCAGACGCCATTTTGACTCCAGTAACACCACTGCTCTACTCGGCATGATCCACTCACACGCTTCTCCCGCCACCAACACCGATTCTTCGGTTAAAAACGAGTTTAACAGCCACCAAAAACTAACTGAAAAGCAGGCAACCACGGTGGAGCATTTAAGTTGGTTAATTATTTTCAGTATCGCCACGAAGCTCTTTTTTCCTTCACGGGAAGAGAGATCAGAACCGGAAACCCAATCCCTGGCGCTGCGGTGGTTGCGTCCTGCGTGTGACGCGCTGCCGTTGTCATGGCTACAGAGGTCAAAGTGTAAGTAAAAAAAAACATTAAAATCAGAAAATAACTTAAAATGTCCCTCAACAAATCAACAAGTAACGACTTACTTAGGTATTATGCTTAGATACGTTTTTGAGATATTGAACTTTACTCGAATATTTACATGTTTTGCCACTTTATACTTTAAAAACCTGCTCATGAAATCTGCTGCTGCTGTACAAACTGTAAACTACCAACACAAAACACTGTATGAAGCTCTTAACCAGCATCTTCACCACGTATACAACAGTATCAGCAGTAATGGAGTAATATTTAGTCTGAGTGATCTGAATATTCCACTATATGTGTCTTATTTGAGATTTAACAGAACATTAATATTTTAAATCATTTATTATTTCGGCTCTCTCAGACACATCTTCCTACACAGTGTTCAGCAGCTAATCTGGAATTCTCAGTTACTAATTCCAAAAATGCACTTGCAGACACAAATTTGAAGGAATATAATTGTAATCATATATTTATATTATATGAGTATATTCACTTTTTCCCCTATTATCTAGGAATACAATATGACTTATTGAAGAGTTGTAATGTGCCTCTAATACTCCAACTGTATTAAGTTTTACTTGTCTTGTCATCTTACAGTCTGTACTGTACACACACACACGTTCACTGTATGTCATGTCAAACTGTGTCAGAAAGATCTTTTGGGGTTCTGATCTGGATTATTTAGGTTCACCGGCATGAAAACACAGACTTCAGCCATCAAACAGTGTGAAGTCTGAAGAGAGCCAACAAACACTTAAAGCCCTCTTATAAGAGGCACTGTGGAGTTTTAGAGAATAAATTCAAAGTCAGAATTTATACATTTACAATATCAAGGAGGTAATTATACAAACACATAAATATGTATTTTTCCATAAGTGAATAAACCAGCTGATCTCAGAGGAAAATAAGGTCCCAGAACACCGTTTGAAGCTGGAAAGGTGGCAGGGTCCGCCACATATAAACAGTAAAACAGTCTGAAAGTGTGTTGTCCTTTAAGGTCAGTTTGTTTATTACATTTGTTTAGTCATGAACATCATTCTATTCTGATTAAAACTACACAGTGCACCTTTAAGAGTTTTTGTTCTAACTCTGTGTTGTTAATCAACTCAAATTTTAAATCGTCTGACTTCTTTCTTTTTTTTTTTTTTACCCAGCTGTCTCCCACTCTCGCAGTTTAGAAGAACATATTTCCAGCTGTGTGATGCGATCGCTCAAGATGACACACTGATGTTTTTACCAAATGATGAATTACTTTTCTTGGCAAATTTTAACCGTGGTCTAAGTGACAAAATAGAACATTTTAAGACAATTATTTTGTGATAGTTCTCTGCAGTGAATTTCATTTTCCTTTTTCCAGATTAGTTCAAGATTCAGAATTAAAGCAATTATAGTCCCACTGGGGGAAATGTAGTTAAAGAGTCATGATTCAAGTTGGAATTGATTTAATTTCTATGCAGGAAACAGGAACACTGGATGTGTGTGGGAGTTATTTTGATTCTTTTTAAATATACATATATTCTGTTTGCAGTCAGGAAGATTAAACAAACATCACACTGACAATATTCTTTAAAAAAATGAAATAAGATAATTCATTAGGAATTAAAAGAATAAACGTGTGTGTCTTTGACCTTTAATTCATTCTTATTAAACATAAATCTGTCAAACAGGAGGAGTGGGACATTATTATGCTTTTTTTTTTATCTACAACCTGTGGAACTGAACATTTCCAGGAATATTTCACCTCTGTATGAAAACAGTTTAGAATATTCTCAACAGTTTGATGTTGAGCAATTTTGAAAAAAACCAAGATGCATTGTGCACAAAAATATAGATAATTGAACAGCTTAAAATCTCCCAGTTTCCTCTCCATCATCACATGATATCTGGTGCTTGGTGAGAGGTCTCTGTGTCGCTGACTGCAGCCTTCAGGCCTGCAGGGTGAGTCGCTCCTCGTCTTTCACACAGGAGAAAGATGTCGCTGCAGCATGAGGGAGGGATGAAGAGGAATTCACACCTGGGCCTTCACACTGTCAAGCAGGTGTCTGTCAGGTCAGTGAGCTCCACGGGGCTCATGAGGGTGTGATTGACAGCTCAACAGGACAGAGAGCAGCGCAGGGAAATTAGGTCTAATTGTTTTTTTGTTTTTTTTTAAAAAAAAGGTTGTGGACAGAAGAGATGAAGAGCCGCTGCAGCCTGAACGATCCTGTCAGTGCGTCTTTTCACTTCACTGGTTTGTTCTGTAGCTAATCGCCTGAAGGGAGAGTGTTTGATCACTTCTTCTTCTTCTGCCTCTGAAAACTGTGCAGACAAATTGGTTCAGCTTAAATTAATAAAGGACGGAAGGAGAGAAAGTGTCCGAGGACTCAACCTGTGATCGTTAATCTGTGTTTCGGTCTGTGTGAGGCGTCACTGATCCACGGAAATCAGGGAATACTGAGAAAAAAAAACAAAACAAAAGATCATTTGTTACTTTCACAGAATGATTAATGTTCATTCTTCTGATCATTTGATGGAAACATTATCAGTGACATGGGAACCCCCACTGTCTCTGCACTGAGACGACCTTAGTCAGGTGTTCAGTTTGCATGTGGTTAAAATATAATAACGATGGATAACATTTATACAAATAAAGAGCTTAAATGCGCTTTAAAATGTATTTATTTATTTATTATTAATTTATTTTACATTTAAAATCGTATTTAATTAATTAGTCTAGGCTGATGAAACGTTGTTAGGCCTGCAGGTTGATGCATGTTCTATTAGCCTGTTAAGCCGCTAAAAAATCATCTTTATTTAATTTGTTATATGCTGATAAATGTTTTAAAAAGTTGTCCTGTCACTTTTTTTCAAGAATTTTCATGTTTACGTGCTCTTTTAAATGTGACTCGTGATTTTGGGCGGATTATTTTAATGAAAATGTAAAAAAGTCTTTTTTAACAAAAGTTGATTCAAAAATAAAATCCACCGTTTTTCTATCAAAAAAAATGTAAAGAATAAGTCGAGTGTCTGACTGGGTCAGGAGAGAAAATGTAGTGATGTGGAGAACAGCAGTCAGGTGCTCTTCACGGATAAGAAGGTCCAAGGTCGTAAAAACACAAATGAGCAGTGACCGTGCAGCTCACTGTGAGGGAGTCTTTGGTCTGAAATCTGCCTTTTTTTATTAAATCGACATGTTTTGCAGTGTAATTTGGTGGGAAACCTTTAACTACAGTGAGACTTTGTGGTCGCTCCGCCGCAGATACAGTCTGCTGGGTGAAAAGGACACTGACTGTTCGTAACTGCGCGTATTTCTGATGCAGTGATTGTAAATAAACTTAAGTTCAGTGATGTGGAGCATTGATCGGCTCTGAATAACGTGTTGAACAATGCAGAGCGTTAAACACCAGTTCTATCATCAATAACGACTGAGGCGTCTCTCTTCAAATTACAGGCCAAGCAAGCGGCGGAAAAGTCCTCGACTCACATGGACACAGATCACTGCAGGCCAGAACAGAAGAGCTCAGAAAAAGTCAGAAGACTCGTGTGAAGATGGGATGAGGGGATTAACAAAATTTATGTTGGGAAAACTATAATTCCAAACCCGAAGTCCTTAACGGGGAGAAGGAACGTGTGCGTAAAATGGTCGCGAACGATCCACAAAGAGTTACAAACAGCGGAGAACATCAGGTTACTCGTGCGTAATGTGTGTTTTTAATTTATTAGATGCAAAACGGTGCAAATGGAATTCATACTCTGGGGTAGTCTCCCCTTTTAGTTAGATTTTTAGTTATGCTCATGCGTAAAACATCTCCATTAAGTATATATTTCCCGCGCCCTGAACGTAAATTCTAAAATAAATATTACTAATAATAACGGGGTCGGAATGGGGCTCTTGCACAACGATGAGGGTGTTTTTCATTTCAACGAAACCGCCGCGATTCGTCCCTCTATATCAGATATCTCCACTCATGCAGGTACGACAGGAAGTTATGTGGTCCGTCTCTGTCCTTTAAGCCTCCGAGCAGCCAATGAGGAGCATCGCTGCCGCCGACTGAGGCCTCGGATGGTTTGTGTACCTGCATCAACGAGATCAGATTTTAGGACATATAGGCGCCGGTGTGTTTTTTTTTTTTTCCTTTACCATATAGGGTTAAAGACGGAGCACTGATCATCCAGAACCCAGTGTGGTCCCTGGTCACGGTGCGGAGACGTGCGTAAAAGCGCAGCGTCTTTGCGCAGTGCGGTCGGTGCTAAAACACAGATGCTGCATGTTGCGTCCACAGAAATGAATCACATGTTTGTTTGGCTCTTTGGTGCGTTCACTGCCCTTATATCAGTCACATCTGTGGTTGGACACGAGTCTTCGTTTCGGCCTCATCTTCCACGCGATACACCTTTTTACTTCCTGATTTACAGCATCCCACAGGCTGTTACTGTCTGCAGGGTCTGTAGGTATTTTATAAGCTCAAAGATGGATAACTACTGTACGGCAGCTCCCTGCTGACCCCGACTTAACATTCAGGCTGTTAGTGGAGACAGAAGAACAGCTAAAAATCCTCCCGTAATACTTCAATTCCAGCAGCAGGCCGCAAATTAGAAAAGCTAAGGTAAAGTATTTCTCTGTCCGGGTTTTTCCTTCTTTTGCTCAAATTCAGGCGCAGTGACATGGGCCTCCTTAACCCCGGAATACTCCTCTCACCGTGTTGACATGCAGCCCTAAAGGTAGCTGTCAGTTTGCCCTGTCCAGGCAATTCATCATTGTGTGACAGGTGTTTGGGAAGAAAGTCATAGTGGTCCAGATGACACCAAGAAGCTGTGAGGGAAGTTAAAGGCTTCATGCAAACCTGCTTTATGCGCGACAATGCGCAGGAAGTACAACAATAACAACCTGATTTTAAAGATTCCCTAAAGCAGCCTGCTAAACAGAAAATTAGGTTTTCATGGAACATTTTTTTTCCACCTTATCTGAAGGTCAATTTGGATTTATTTAAATTCTGGGATGCTGTTTGGTGCGAAAAGAAGCGCGCAAAACATCGTGTTCATACCAGAAAGCCTGGCGCGTAAAACCCAGGATGTAGGATTTTATTCCCCTTTTCTTTTACTTTGCTAACTAGTCACTGATCATCAAGTCTACGTTTACTTGTAACTGAGAGCACCCTTAAAAAGTAAAAAACAAAAAAAAAACAAAAAACATTTTCTTCTTGTTATTCGATTAGAAAAATATTCCATTATTACACTTAAACATCTTTTAAATAAAACTGCATCCAAATGAAGATATAATGCCTGATATGTTTTAATGTTTTTCGTTCTAAACAGTCATTTAACACAAATAACACAAGTACATTTCAATTAGAAGTTGGTCTGTTTTAGCCTGCTTCCCTTACGGCCGTTAACACAAGAAAAAACTCGACTCTGTCCACACGGTAACGCTTATTTGCTTTGTTTGGGTTTTTTTTTAAACAATGAAATAATGTAACATAAATGCTCAAAAGTGCTGAAATAATCTTACCTTTACAAACACAGCAAGAAAAACAAAAATAACACAACCTGTAACAGAGACAGCTTTGAATGATAATCAATGGAATATGCCTGTTTCCAATCACTGCAGAGGTAGGAAGGCGCATGTCAAATATAAACCAACATAAGGTGACATTTTCAGTCAGTTGAAGGCCGCCTGGCCCTGAGAGTGAGGGTCCGGGGGGCTTCAGAGGTCCTTGAGGGGCTCCCGAGTAAAGAGAGGAATACTTTAGTGTTATGAGTGTGTCGCTCCTCAGAGGTCAACATACTGACAACTTTGTGAGGAGGTCCAGTCAGACTTCAGAGTCTACGCAGGATAAATGTCTTCTTGAACCGGGTTCCTCGAGGCAGACTCGTTTTATATGAAAGATGGAGTCGTTTGATTATTTGAGGATGTGAATAAAAAAGTCTGGGGAGCCCTGGTCAGGCCTGGAGGACTCGGTGAGGCAGAGGAGCTGTAGGTTCAGCCCCCCTCCGGTCTCCTCCTCTTGTCAGAAAATATAGAGTTAGTTTGATTTCCTGGGAGTAAAAATAATAAAAAATTGAATAAATACAGTCAGCGAGTTCTCACTGGTTCCCCGCGCACGCAGACAGTGTCCATGCAGGGAGGCAGTACGCGTACGGGTAATAGTAGGACGGCTGCAGGGAGAGCAGCGGGGGCCGCAGGATCTCTCCCGGGCTGTACTGTCTCTGGTCGTCCCGCACCAAAACTTTCACCGCCACCTTCTTGGCCGCGGGAGTCGACGCCATCAGGTCCGCGGCCATCTGGCGGCGTTTCGTCTTGTAGCGCCGGTTCTGGAACCAGATCTTGACCTGAGTCTCTGTGAGCTTCAGGGAGGCCGCCAGGTCTGCGCGCTCCGGCCCGGACAGGTACCGCTGGTGGTTGAAGCGGCGCTCCAGCTCGAAGACCTGCGCGTGAGAGAAGGCGGCCCTCGAGCGCTTCTTCCGCTGCTTGGGCTGGTCCAGGCTCTTCTCGTCCAGGGTGCTGGAGTCTGGAAGAGGGAGACGCACAGATAAAAACACGTGAAGTGAGTTCCTGTGTTTGTTTGTTGTTTTAGTGCTGCTGCAATCACATGTGCTGATTTCAAGTGTTTATAGATGAGACTGATAAAGCAAAAAAAAAAAAAAAAAGAAGGAATAATCATTTTGAAAGGAGTGTCCGCGCGTCAACGGAAGAGTTTCAGCTTCCATGAATTTATCTAAAGGTCGATGGAGTTCTCAAATCAAACTAGAAAATGTCTGCTCAAAGTTTAAATTCCTGCATTAGCATCACAACTACGCAGAGTTTATTTCCTTATAGTTTGCTTCAATCAGTGGCCTGTTTCTGGTAGTTTCTGACTGTTGTCCACAGTTTAATCGTGGCAGTGCAGAATAAATCAAAAATAAAACCAACAGGACGATGATAAATCAAAATAAAATGACAGCTGTAGTGCCAAAACTCGACTATGTATCAGGGTATCCATTTATAATCGTGCGTAAAAGTGGGCCAATCCGTGCGTAAAAGTTTTCAGGCGAGAGAGATTTGGCAACAAATAAAATAAAATAAAATAAACGGCCTGATAACCTCCAACAACACAATCTCAGCACTCATAATGATCCTGGAAAACTGCACCAGAAATATTCACCTGATATGTTTCTGATCAGTCTCGGCTCTTTAAGTCAAACGTGTCTGTTTTAAAGCCAGAATCTCGTTTATTCTGTAACATTTCAGTCTTTACTCACCCGTCGCATTGTTGGGCTCGCTGTCACTCTTCGTGTTCTCCGCAGCTGCGGACTCGTGGTCCGTCTCCTCCTGCAGACTCTCCTCCGGCACATCCGACGCAGCGTCTCCGTCTTTCTCCGACTTGCACGCGGCCGCCGTCTTGCTGTCGTTGTCGTCGCTCAGTCCCGAGTCCGAGTCGTAGCTTTTCTGGTCCGTCGGCTCGCAAGCCTCCGCGTTATCCCTCCGGGAGCCGCCGTTCATCTCCCCAAATATTTTCCAGCACGCCGTCTTGGAGAAGCACATGTCCAAATCTGGCAAGTGTCGACTGTCGTCCTTTTTGTTCAGGATGGCTTGGATCGAGAAAGGCATCAGCGAGTTGCCACGAACGGCCATTTTTCAAAAAAGCGAAGTTCTTTCTAGTGGAGTGATTAACCGGCCCGGATAGAGGAGGGAATGTCAGTTCATCCACATTTTAGGCTACTCCCTCCGTGCAGCGCTGCTGTCGCTTAACTTTTCTTCCCTCCAGTGTTGGTTCCTGGTCGCATCCCCGCGGGAGAAGCCGTGGAAAGTTTCTGCTACATCCGCAGGCGCGATGCTTCTCCTCCGCATAGCTCTGCCATCAGCCCGGGCTCTCTCCAGTCTCCGGCCCTTTTCACCCACTTTTTTTTCTACCATCCACCCTCACCTGTGACTGACAGGCACTCCTCGTCGCCTCCCATTGGCTCAGAGAGGAGGAAAGCCGTTTCACGATTGGCCACTGTAAACGACGTCATGCTGCTTTCAGCCGGGTGGGAAAAAGTTCAAGAAAAGTTTGGTGGAAGTTTTTCACAGGAGGCTGAACTGACACACAGGCTGCAACCACACACACTCAGTTCAACTTAAAAACATAATAAACAGGGGAGCGACTTGTTTATCTACAAGGCTTCTTATAATTAATTATCTTGCTGATTTTGATTAATGATTTAGCATCAATTAGGTAAAAGTTTGGATGGATGATTCTCTTGGCCTGGTGATGTTTACGATCCGTGCGGCCTGTGCGTAAAAGTCTGAGATCACAAGAAAGCTGATTTCAGCTGCAAAATAAAAACGGGGAGTTTGTGTCTCCAATTTTCCCTGCATCACCTGAATGCAGCACCAGGACAATAAATTCTCAGGACTTGTCATCTTTCGAAAACTTAACCCTTCGTCACCCGAACAGGTTCTGCTGGGACTCCGGTGCGTAACGCGTAAAATGTGGCGTTTTTTTTCTTTCCTTTTGCGCTCTGACCATCGTGTCCGGTTGTTACCGAATCACTCTTTACGCGTTTTTATTAAACACTCAAAGCTTCTCATTTTCTGTCACTCCCTGCATCATGACCAGGTAGGCCTCAGCTCGTGCGCAAAACCAAACTAACACACTGAAAAATCTGATCTGAAAACACAAAGTCAGTCGAGCTGCTGCTGAGACTGTTTCATTAAACATTTTCACAGGTTACATGATGATTATTGGTGTTTTTTTATGCGCGTGCAACGTCTCATAAACACTGACGTCTGATTCTTAGAGATTCTGGAGGAAGTGACACAACAAACACGTTTCATCAGCTCGATATTTGACCCGATCTGCGAGGATTCAATCTTAAACCGGCCTTTTATTATTACTATTATTTATTTGTTTATCTGCAGCGTGAAAAGGAAAACTTGTTTATTTTCACTTTCACCTGATGTTGAACATGTTTGTGAAACTGTAAAAGACGCAGAAATGGCGCATGTTTTTTTTTTTTTATTCAGCATGAACAAACATCTGTCGCTGCGGATCCGGATCGTGACCTTCTGCCTTTTTTTTTCACACGTCAGAGCAGAAATGTGTTCCAAACACTTCTTGAGATGATTTTTATTTCTGGTGAACAACACAAACAATCTCTCGGCTGAACGCGTGAAGGGAGATATTTAACTGAATCGATTTAATTAAGCTGCTATTTTAATAAATTATTCTGTTTCTGTGGAGGATTTGTTGATGATTAAGTTTTTAAATTCCCAATAATTCAAAATAAACTCTGAAAACTCCTTCACTCTAATTTAAATTAAAATCGATCATAATCGTTTAATAGATATGAATGAAAGTGTCCTGATGACTCCAGCGTCCCACTGATTGATCAAACTGTAATTAATATTGTGAATAAGCAGCATGATAAATATGTTAATGATGTAATAATAATAATAATAATAATAATAATAATAATAATAATAATAATCGCGTGCTGAGCTGTTCGAACTTTGTTTTTATTTTTTAAATGTTACAACTGAAAGTAAGAAAATATCAAAATCGAAAAATTGATTAAAGCTCAAACGCGTCAGACCAGATGACGGATCGCTGTCAGCTGCTGAAACGAGTGAAACTGATTATTAATAAATGAATCATTTTAATTTTCCATCAGGCTTTTTTCTGCTCACTGACCGTCAGACTGATCCGCGCAACGGATCATCACGAGAAACAAAACAACGACTCCTCGACTCAAATTAAATTAGTTTGGAAATAGACTGTATGTTTGTTTTTTTAATTCTCTGAACATTTATCATTATTCCTAATTCCCTGAATTCCTGATTAATCTTGAGTTTGCGGGTAAAACAATCAATGAAAAATGTGAATGAATTCCGTGTGTTTAAAACATTAACCTGAGAACTGAAAGATAAATATTCTCTCTCCTTCACTTCACCTGTGATATTCACACACTAAAGAAAAAACATGATGTTTGAATCATTAAGCTCATGAAGAACATTAGATGTATAATAATATATGATATTAATCTCTCAGTGCTGGACGCTTGGGTCCAAACCTCTTTGCGTGCAAACATTATACCATCTAGTGGCCAAACTGAACAAACTCTCCATCTTGACTTTTTGACATTTTGCACCTTCAGGGGGTCAGAAAACACACTCAGCTCCACTCGGAGCCACAGAGCCTGCACTGTTAACGGGAACCCTAAAAACACTACTGGATTATTTATTCTGCTTCTTAAAAAACTTCACCTCAACAGTCTGATTCGGTTCAGCTGCTTGGCTCCGGCTCCCTGAGAGGGTTTTATAAAACCATGTGGCATTGTCTTGATGAAAGTCTGCGTCGCCGCAACAATGAAAACACAAACTGGCGAAGAGAAAAGCTCAAACCACCGACACCGTCTGGATCTTTTCACACAGCCTCGTTCTTTCAGACTCAGTCTCCCTCCTCCTCCCCTCAAGGCCAACACACAAGTGCTGCATCACACAGTTTCTTCTTCTCTTTCCTGTATTGTACAACTTCTTCTTCTCTGTGGCCTCCAGGCAGGTTTTTTTTTTCCTGTTATTCATCCCACACTGTTGTCTTTTGTCCTAAAAAACCAGCCTGTAAGTGACCCGTACAACAAGGCTGATTTAGCCTGGGAGGGGGAAGAAAGAAAGAAAAAAAAAAGGAAAATAAATAAATGAAAAACTGTCTGCCAATTCTCCAACAAAGTGAGTCAGTGTGCGCCTATCAGTGTGATGTCAAGCAGAGCTCGGCGGGTTACTCTGTGTTTTGGTAACCACACTGGGAGGAAGAGTAATAAGCAGTAAGTAGCTGTAAGTGGCAGGAAATGTAAACAGCAGCAGCCTCGGACGGCTGCTCGCTGTTCATTCAGACAACTGCAGGGCGTGAAACACAGATCCACGGCCATGATTCCCACTCAGAGGACGGAACAAGTGATCAGCTCAGCAACTGATGATGTATTGATTTATGGATACGTTCAAATAGTTCAGTGAACAATCATCTAATTTACTGCATATATCTGAAAATAAACATCATATTCATGCCTGAAAACTCCAAATAAAGTCAATTAACAATAGTTTTCTCTTAATAATTCTCATTTAAAGCTGTAAGAGCATCACCAGACGGATAGTTCATTAAAATGTGACGTTTATCGGCTTATTTAAGACTTTCTGTTGCATTTATAGTGAATTAAAGTTATAAAAGTCAAATCATGAGCTTGTTATTCATCTAATCTACTCAGACACTAACATGAGAATACTCTGTTACAGGTCAAAGTACACTTAAAGGACCATTATGTAGTTTTGGTGAAAGATCTTAATGCCAAAACAAACTAAATAAACTTAAAGGACAACATAATGTCATGCTGTGTTGTTTACATGTGGCGGACCCTGCCACCTTCTTATTTTCCTCCGAGAACAGCTCGTTTATTCGTTGATGGAAAAGAGAAATATTTCTGGTTCTGTATTATTACCTCATTAATACTGTACATTTTGAAAATCAGAGTTTCAGTTTCGTCTCCAAGCTACAAAACCGCACAATTTAAAGTAATAATCCCAAAGATTTTCATGTTAAAGATGATTTTAACTACCTCATAACAAACTTTTAATCTTTACATTTCATAAACATGTTGTCTAATGTATAATTTCACACAATCTGTACATTTAGTTGAGTGGATGTATGAAGTAAGCATGAATGGAAATGCAAAAAGTACCTCAGAATTGTACTTAAAGGAACAAAACTTTAAATTCAGTCGTCATCTCGTCACCTTCAGGCTGATGGAGAGTCAGAAGATGTTTAACAGTCCAGGAAACATTTCAGGAGCTTCACAGTTAAACAGCGTTCTTCTGAACAGCTGCAGTCGATGAGGACTTGTTTCAAAATGTTTCAAAAACAAAACACAAGCAAAATAAAACATAAAATGTCTCCAAACAGCTCGACGAGTGTGATCCAAGTCTGAAGCCCAGAGATTAATATGAAGAGACGTTATTTACACGCTTGATGCCGCGTCGAGTTTGTGCAGACAGAGTTCACGTTAACACCTTCAGCTCAGCAGCTGCAGCAAAGTTTCACCTTAAAAAAGAGATTAAATAACATCTTCAGCTGAACGATGCAACGCTGCTCTGCTCTGAAGCTCCACTAACGTTTTCTGGACGATGAAACTAAATCAAATGTTTCATCAGTATCTTATTTTTTTAAGTTCAGTACTCGACGTGGTTACTTTCCTACACAGGTGGAGACGTTGATGAATTTTAATGATGTAATATCAGCTGCAGCATTCTGGATATGATGCATTTTTATCCTTGTGAATGATATAATAATAATTATTATTAGAAAGTAGGAGGAGGAGGAGGAATTATCCTAGTTTAGTAGAAAAGTCGTACTGCAGAACATCACTGTCTTGTGATGTAAATCACATTTTGCAAAAAGACAAATGGCAAAAATATGTGTGATGCAAATTAAAGACAACATGTTTCACCTATTCTGTTAATTGTTTTTCTTCTTAAATCAAATTTAATTCATAAAGATGTGAAACAACAGAAGACAGAAGGCTCATTACACGTCACAGTCCGTCCGTAGTGTCTTCAGATGTCTTGGTTTGTTCAACCGACAGCCAAAACTAAAAAAAAAGTTCAATTAAAAAAACTTTAAAAAGCAGAGAAAAGAACCAAAACCTCACATTACTGTAGCAGAAACCAGTGGAGTTTTGGTATTTCAGACTTAAAACCTGAATCATGTATTAAAAGAAGTTGTGAACTAATTGATTAATTGTTTTTGTCTTCATGTCTCACATCATTAGAGCCACTCGACAAGCTGTTATGGATTTATTGCTCCTCTGCAGTTTCTTCCTGAAGGTATTGTTCTTATTTTACTTCCTAATCATCATGTAGAGTTTGTATTCTGTTCCTTCATACTGACCTTTTATGTGTTTTTCCTTTCTTATATGCAATGAAATAAAGAAAGAAAGAGACACAAACTGTTGTTGATGTGAACTCTGTCCTGTGTGTCTGCAGTTCTGTCAGATCTGTGACTGGTTCTGTGTCTCTGGACCGGACGGCTCCCTCTGCTGGTGATGACGAGCAGCTGCTGCTGTAGGAACAAAAAACAGAAAAAAAGAGGTGAAGTGGAAAGATGAGATGTTCGCTACATAATCGTCGTGCCGGGAAAAGGTATATTCTGTCCTCTTTTTCTATCTGAAACGACACGATTGCTTAATATCCCCAGACTCTTTGTCTGCTCCGCTCCGGTTTAACTCCCACCACCTTTCCAGTAAAGAAATAAACTTTAATGGCATATTAGCCTTTTCACGTCTGCCTCCACCCTCCACCCTCCACCCTCAGCCCCCCTTCCCCTCCCTCCTGCCTCTTCTTGTAACTTTAATCTCGGCTTTTAAACAGAAATCTGGCCTGATGCAGCAACATGCCAGTCGCTGTGGTAACGTCTCTGTTTCGCCTCCTCTCCTGGGTGTTTATGACAGGTCTTGAGTTTTTTTTTTTTTTTTTTTCTTTTCTCTCTTCTCTCTTGCGTGCTGGTATGAAGACTCAGGGCACGCCACACATACATCCACCTCCCCTCCCTCCCTTTTCCCTTCCCCACCCCTTCTTGTGTGAGAATAGCTGCCAAATTGTGTTCAGATGGAGCAACACATGAGAGGGCACTGCCAAGACTCATTTGCAGTAAATGCTCCCGAAATGCCCTCTAGATTTCTCACCAAATATCAGATCCACCATGATAGCACCCTTAATCAACCTCAACATTGGAAAGTGGAAGGAAGGGGAAGAGGAGGGGAGAGGGAGGGGGTGACTGCCAGCTTTAAGTATGCTTTTAGTCTCTAAGTTACGATTGAACCCTCTTTCCCCGAGAAGAATTATCCTTGCATGCGATGGAGCACTAAATGGAAGAGCCCTTGGGACAGAACACTTAATACAGTAAATGGAACCAAGAGACAAGCAGGGAGAAGTTCCTCCGTCTGTTGGAAGCTATTCAAAACATCCCAGCGATGGCTGCATTACTGCAGACACAGGAGAAGAAGAAGAAGAAGAAGAAGAAGTGGTGGTGGTGGTGGTGATGGGGGGGGGGCAGCCCGCTGTTACAGTCCAATTAATGTGTGTAGATAGCGCCGACGTGATTTATAGTTTATTTTCAGCTGACAAACGAGCTTCCATCCGCCTCTGGCACGCAACAGATAATGCAGCAGCTCAAGCACATCATGAAAGGCTGGTGGAGGTCCGGAGGGCCCGTTCGCCGCCCGCTCAGGTCTCAGCGGCCGCTCACGCCTAAATAAAGACGTCCCTCAAAGCGGAGAGGCCGGTTTCATGTCACATGCCAAACAGCACTTTGGAGCATGTGAGTGGATGGTAGTTATGAAAACTTCAAGGACCATTTAGAAATTCTTGAGATATTATGGGCCTTTTCTTTGTCAGGAGGTGAAGTGGGCGTCGGACTGCAGCTGCAGCTTCTGGTTCACGGAGACGAGCGTCGCTGTCAGGATGTTTGCAGATGATGGATTCTTCTCTCTGACAGGCTGCGAGTACCGAGACTTCTGTTCTGTTTAATCCACAGATTGTTTTCTGAGCTGGTTACACAAATATGAAAGATTTGAGTGGACTTAGAGGCAAACATCTAACAAAATCATTATTACAATCACATCGTTATGTTTTCATTAGTGTCTAATCGCCTGAGAGAGTCGCTGTGTTTGCTGCCTGAGAATGAACCTTTCACCTGTGCAGACGGAGCAGATCCTCTTCCACAGGATCTGCCAAGTCGCAGCAGCGTGTTTCTACAGAAGCTCAGAACAGACGATCCAAACACCGGCTGCAGAGATGGAGGGAGGTGAAACGAGGGGGGGTATTCAGTTGGTTGTAATTTGCACCGTCACCACTAGATGTCACTGAACCTTCCCGCTGCACGTTAAATCAAAGTTCCCCAAAACTGTCCACCACAGTTTTCACAGCCCGTTCTCATCAGACTGTCGCCTGTGAAAGCAGCTTATTATGAACCGTGTTTATATTTGTTTCAAATGATTTTTTTTTTTCAACATTTTTTTCCCACACATTTTTTTTTTCATTTTTTCCCTTTTAAAGAAACGAAAACATTTTCCACAATTTCTTTTTCCACTAAAGAAAAAAAGCTTCTCCAGAAAAAAAAAATTCTATTTGATTTTTGTCTTGATTTAAAAAAAATAAATAAAAATTTATTGGTTCACACATGGAAAAAAACAATCTCTGAAAAAAATAAACCGTTTCGAGAATTCTTTTTTGTTCCTGTGACACAGATTGGGAAGGTTGCATCTGTGAAACTGAGGGCATCATTTTGCTCCATCACAATTTTTTTCCCATATCAACTGTGTGAAACTGAATGAAAACAATTTTTTTTTCAGGATATTTTTTTCTTTCATGTGTGAAATTCTCGGGATTTTTTTTTTTCATTCACACACACACTGAAATGTTTAATTTCTCGGTGGCACTCGTCTCTCATCTCGTCACTGAAGACTCAAATCTTTAAAGCTCCTGAAGGCTGATTTCTGTCATTCAAACTGGGAAAAGTTTTTGGGAGAAGAAAATACTCGTGTTCACCAATCAGAGTTCAGCAACATGCGAATCCAAATCTGGTGACAGTCATCTGTGAAACAAACCTGGACAAACCAAAACGCTTTTAGATCACTCTGCAGATCATTTTCTCTGTTTGTTGGAATTTCATATTCACTTATAACACATCAGAAATTTGTGAAAAATGTTATATTTTCAGCATCCCACAGTGGCAACTTCACACCAACAGTCGTTTTTCACATTTTTAATTTTTGCTTAAACAAACAGCAGAACAATGAACTGATAACTCAAATAGATGCAGATTAATTTTGAGTATTTGCAGCTTTACATATCATTCACTGTCAAAATATCGACAAATGATAACTGAGACTGTTTTTTTTTCCGGCCTAAAACTTTGTTTCTTCTTTGTCTTTTCTTGAGACTTTTCAGGGGCTTTAAATCACTCAGGCTGAAAAAAAAAAAGTAAAAACAAAACAAAGAAGAAAAACCAAAACCATTGTAGTTTTTATTGAAGTACATTCAAAACCTCATCGTCAGAAAGTTTAATATGCAGCAGCCTCTCAGTGACGTATTTTGCATTGTGAAGCTACAGATGAAGGTTAAAAAGATCCAACACATACGAACAAACATGTGATGCTCTTCAGTCTTTACACGATGCCGACACTCTGCAGCCGCTCAGTCTCACTGCAGAGAGCTGCTCTGTAAACACATGTTTCAGAAATGTTCCGGCTGTATTTGTTGCAGCCTCAGATGCCAGAAGTCGATCCAAATCTTGACTCAACTGCAGAACTATTTCAATACTGCAGGAGAATAAGAAGAAGAAGAAAACACACACACACACACACACACACACACACCACGTAAAAACTTTAAGACTCTAAGCCTTCACCCCTCCCCGCTGCCTGTCGCTGGCCATTTCTACGACTCTCGTATGAAACACTTCTGACGTTAAACACCTGTTAACTTTTATGTCTTGTGAGAGGAGTGGCTGAATGGGAGAGCATTATGTTCGGCGCGGCCCGGCTTGGCCAAATCCCCAGTAGAGGAAAGACCACTCCCAGCAGAGAGGCAGCAGCAGCCGGAGTGATGGAGCCCCCTGATCCCAGCAGCCCGACGAGGATCCCCCCTCAGCTCAGAACCAGCAGTTACCTCAATTCCAGTTGACAGCTGCGTGAAACCACCATCTCTCCGCAGCTCTCGGCTGGATAAACTGCAGCTCTGCCCACCGGCAGACCTGCTTAAGAGGCAAAGTGAGGAGACGTGAGGCGGCTCATGTCGTTGGTGTCTTGTAACACGTTTTAGATGCCAGCGCAGTGAGTCCTGCCAAAATCACCAACTTTGAAGAGTCCCAAAACTGTATTTTAAGGCCGTAAGTGCAAGATTACTTAAATAGAGTCGCATTTTATTTGTTGTATTATGCAGTGAAAACACATTAAGTTCAGTTTTGAGGTAGCTGTACTCACGTTTTTCCATTTTTGCTACTTTATACGACTTTACTTTCATTGCACTCTGCTCTGTTTATCTTGCAGCTTTAGTGGCTGTTGCAGATTCTAATTATGAACATGAAATATAATCAACTAATACATTTTAATGTCATATTATAGATGAAGCTACCAGCAAAGTAGTCATTATAACAATTGCTTTTTAATTGCATTTAATGTGTTTTACTTGATCTTGAAGTACTCACTTAAAGTTATGGAAGTGGAGAATTGTTTGTTCTGATGATTTTCAACATCTGATCTAAATGTTTTTTCTCTCCTGTGTTTATGACTTCAGACCTTTTTTTCACTCAGACTCGCACATGAAAAAAAGAGAAAAAAATTATCCTGAAAAATATTTTCCCCTCGTTTTTTTTTTTTCATGCATGAAACATTTTCACATGAAATTTCTTTATTCGCTCAGTGCAAAAAACTTCTATCAAAAAAGAAGAAAAAATTGTCCTGTGAAGACTTTTTTGCACCCAGTTCCACACATTTAATAAAAAATAATAATAATAATTTAAAACAAAAATAAAATGTGTGAAACAGGGTGCAAAAATGTATTTTGGTGTGTCTAGATTTTTTATTTTTTTTTTTTAGATTTCTTTTTTTTGCATCTGTGAAACTGCATGACATTTTTTGGAGAAAAAAGGGGGGATGACACAGGGAAAACAATTCTCCAGAATTTTTTTTTATTGTTTCACACATGACATTTTTTTTTTTTTCATGTCTGAAACCAGATTTAGAATTTTAAAAAAATTAAGAGAAATATAAGTTACCAGCTCATGGCAGGGCCCTCACTGATGGCAGAGACACATCAGGAGCAATTTGGGGTTCATTATCTTGCTCGTGGACACTTTGACATGCAGCTCAGCCTGGAGCTGGGAATTGAACCAGCAACCTTCTGATCAGTGGCCAACCTATTCTACCCGCTGAGCAACAGCCACCTTAATATAAAAATGAAAAAAGTAAACAATATAACAAAAAGCTAAGGAGAAGCACGAGAGCAGAACTTTCCCCTCTGGGCTTCTGTACAAACTTGATTTTATAAACTACGTTTCTGTCACTCACTGATCTGGAGACGTTTGTTTAATCTCACCTGACGACAGCGACTCCCTGTGACCACGTCGCTCTCAAAAGTCTCTTAAGTATTTGTATTCAGCCTTTAAGGCCTCGTGTGGCTCGGAACCTAAACATCTCCTTGTTGTTCTCCTCCCACAGCCGAACGAGCCTCAGCTGAGATCACGAGTTAAAACTCCATCAGCTCCACACAGAGTTTCACTTCAGGACGCTGCAGCAGCTTTTAATCCTGATTTAGACGCTTCATCTTTCTTTTACTCAGATTTTACTTCATGTTGTCTCCCTGTGTTATTATTCCTTATGTTGTCCTTATATCTGTACTTTCCACAGTAACACCTGCTGTTCATTGTGACTGTGTTTCTTGTTTATATGTTGAGCACTTTGTTGGTCTGTTTTTAAAAGTGCTCTATTAATAGTTATCATCATCTTCATCATTATCATCCGGATTTATGTTGTATTATCTTCTTTTAGATGAGTACAGTACATAAGAATGAGACATTAAAAATAACTGTAAAGGAAATGTGCACATTGTCTTATAATCTCTATACTGAAGGAGAAATTCTAATGTACTCAGTTTCCCCCTCAGGGATCAATAAAGTATTTATGATTAATATATATATTCTTTGTTCTCTGTAAGAGGGAAGATGTATGCTGTATGAATATGAATGAATTGAAAAGCATTTTATGTTTCTATCATCTCTGAAGTATTTCTGAAATAAGATTTATTTTATCTTACAGAGAGACAGAAACACGCCTCAAACACAAAATCTATTCAATCTGCTCCAGACTGTCCAGAACTCAGCTGCCGGGCTTGTAAACAGAAGTGACCCGAAGTGGAGGAAGGATCTGCACGAAGGCAACAGGTGAAGCTTTTGTTGTGAACTTGAATCGTATGATGTGTTGTGACTTTAAACTCACAGCGGCTTCATCTCGTTGTGAAAACTGAGTATCTGTTTCATTAGAAATTACGTCAGACGAGTAAAGAGGAGGGAAACATTCTGACTTTTGTGATTGTTAAAACAGTTTTTCTTACAATATGTGGAAAAATACTTTCTGGTACTGCAGGTTCAGCATTTGCTCACTCAGATTATTATCTTGTGTGGCCGTTTTCTCTATTATTCCAAAAATAATCTCAATGTGAGGTCCCCGCTGAGCTGAAACAGCCCAACGTCTCACACATAAAAAAAAAAAAAACCTGCCGCCTATAAAATCCGTCTAATGTGTCTCAAACTGCTGATACTCAGCGGTAGAAACCTGCCTGGCAAATTCAAAAATCATTTTGGACTACAATGCGAACGACTATAATAAAAATGACGTCTCAAGTGGCTCCAGTGGCATCGGTGAGTGAAAGGAGCGCTGTTCGTCTGCCAGGCCCGGTCGGCTGAATGAAAGCCGATCCAAACCTTTAAATTGGAGCTGTCGGGCTAATATTTTAAAGGCTTGGATTGCAAGCGCCAGGAAATACCTGAGAGGTACACCTTTAAGGAATCAAATTTAGAAATCCGCAGGAATGGCTGGAAACTTCGTCGGGGAGAACTCGGGCTTTCCGTTACCTCCCTCTGCACAGTTTGGATCCAGTAGGTTCAGGTGCAGCGATTAAAGCCTCCTAACGTGTTAATGATGGTGGAATATTTCATTCTGAGTTTGTCAGTTTTATCCCCCATTAGCAGGCAGGAATGTCCTCTCCTCTTCTCCGCTCACAGGTGATTGGTTGACGTCTCCGGCTATTTACACCGTTTACAGACAGCACATCCATTTAGGAAACACGGAAGATAACGCTGGAGACATAATAGGGGTCAATTAATAAGAAATCTGTGTATTCTGCTGGGTTTTTAGGTGAACATTAGTCAAATGTGAGCCTCGAAATGAAAAACGCTGAAAATAAAAAGGTCAATTTGCAGCGGCTTCATTTGTTGTTAGTGATGCAGCAACATGTGTTGAAAGAGAACAAACAAGTTCTGATAATAAGAACGATTAAAAAAAAAGGGAAACAACATTTCAGCATTTCTTACATTTAAGAAACAAACTAAATTTACAGGTAGGAAAGACATTTAACACTGACACATGGAGTGCTGCAGGAATGAGTTTACACTTCTGGTTCCCTAAACTCTGAATGGATATTTTCTGTTAAATGCCTGAAATAAAATCTTTGCTTGAGAGAATTTAAAAAGAGCTTTAAAAAAGGTACGGGAGGCGATTGTGTAGAGAACGAGAGAAGATCGTTCGATGTACCGTTGAGTCCGTATTCGGCCCAAAATTCAGACCGAAAGCGTCTTTATTTGACAATCTGGGAAAGAGAGTCAACAAACAATCATCCTTCTGCAGAATCTCCTTCCCGACCTTTAAGAGATTTTCACGTTTTGTTCTGAAACACAAAATGTGTCAGTAAATCCCCCTCGATTAACGTTTTTACTTGTTTTAAAAACAGTGGTTGCTGGCGGCTAAATGAGACAACAGAAGCTGTCGGGGGACATTTAACTCACTGAACACAGAAACTCATCTACTCATGAGTCCGTCTTTAAATGTAAAGTATTCCAGCTTTAACTTCACAACTTACAGATTTATCCATTCATTGTAAAGTGTTGTAGTAAGACACTTGTCAGCAGTGACTGCGCTGTAGTTTGTTTA
Source organism: Acanthopagrus latus (assembly GCF_904848185.1). Lineage (NCBI taxonomy): Eukaryota > Metazoa > Chordata > Actinopteri > Spariformes > Sparidae > Acanthopagrus > Acanthopagrus latus. The sequence continues at coordinate 27,863,339 of NC_051056.1, forward strand.
CAGCCTCACATCAGATTTTGACTTCTGGCGAAAGCATTAATGCTTTAATGGATCATCGTGCTGAACAAAACATCGAGGTATCACACATCTGTTTGCCACAAATTCCAATGAAAAAAAAAATCCCACAGGCGTTTTGTCGAGGGAACCAAACTGACACAAACTTCCTTGTTGACCTACAAAAATCCGACATCCCTGCAGCCCTCTGATGTTACACAGTTAACTCTGAAAAAACAACAAAAATAACTAGATTACATCTATTGAGACAGTAAGAAACATTTCCTTTGTGTTGTTCATGGACTGTTTATCTTGTGTTTGAGTAATACTGACGTTACTTCAATCAAAAAATACCCCCAAACTTCCCAAACGCTCTGAATATTTATAAAAACTAACTTAAAAAAACAGTGAAAAACTCCTCCTGTCATTCACAGAATGAATAAAATTCACAATGAACACTTCACAGTGCTTCTTCTATGTACAAGTGTTTGGATTCACAGATTGACATTTCTAGGTTTGACAGTCTCAGGCCGAGTTTGGATTCATCCTCTTTATCTCGAAGCACGACTCGTCTGCACATTAAGGCCTCTGATGGGCCTGAAACACTCCGGTTCGCTGGGCATTAGTGAACAAACGCAGGAATGATGAAGTCTGATCCAAACCATATGGGCGTAGCGCGGTAGAAAGTATTCTGTGGGGGGATTCCTGCACAGATCCGCAGGTTTACACTCAGCTATCAGAGCTAAGTGAATAATACTATCCAGAGCTTTTTTTTTTTTTTTAATATCTACAGTCGGTGGAGCAGAAACAGGCTCACGTGCGGACTGACCGGAGAGCCTCTCTGACCCCCGACAACAGGACTGACTTGGACACGGAGTGCAGAGAAAACGCTGCAGGGGCGAACCAGTCCGCCAGCCGCCAGAGGTTTCAGCGTTTGGCTCTCTTGGAAGGGGGCTCCTCCGATTTCTGTCCTCCCCGCGTTCGCACCGCAGGGGGGCTGGCCTCCCGTTTACGGCCCCCCTTCGCCACCGCTGCTGCTGCTGCTGCCGCCGCCGCCGCCGCCTGGCCCCTCGTCCCACTGCAGGAGGGAAACAAGGAGCGAGTGTCAGTGCGTTTGTCTAAAGTGTCGTGTTTGGTAAAAACAGTCTCTGTTAATTCAAGAGTTATTCATGAGAAGTGCTGCAATAACCAGCACTCATTTATTACATGTAAGTGCACAGAGTGGAGCCCGGTGTGACCGAGAGAAGATGGATTTCTAACAAGACTCCCCGAAGATGTTTGTAATGTTAACGTTGGAACTCGAGTGCAAAAACAAAATAAACAAACATTTATGTTGAAAATCTGCTTCAGCTAAAAACGGGCCGAATTAAAAGAAGCGAAACCTCAAAAAAAAACAAGAGAAAAATCCCAAATATATTTATCACACGTATGATTCCAAACATCTGCAGACGGAGGGAAAAATCGTTAATCATTAAATATAAAAGAAGTGGTTTGGTATTCTGGTTGGCAGGTGGGTGAAGAAATCAGAAAAAATACATTTAACATTATAAACAATAACAGGTTACAGAAAAATTACATCTTTATAAATTGTATTTAAAAGTTGTATTATATGTTTTGCAGTTATGTATTTTTTTGGAAAATGTGAAGGGAAAATAATACAGAAATAAATATGTTAATAAATAATAATAAAAAAAATTATAAATACGATTGAAAAATTAGATGTCAAAGTAAAAAAAGGGGGAATTAATAAAAACGCAGAAAACACAAAATGAAATTAAAACGCAATTATCAATTTGTTACTTTAAGAAAAAATAAACATTATTTATAATGTTTATTTTTGATGCATTAATTGTCATACTAATAAATAAATATATATTTTTACATGCACATATATTCTGTGTATTATATATGGGGTCGAACAAATTATTGGCTGATTGCTGATATTAAACACTTTTTTGATGATCAGAATCAGAATTTTTATTTCTGATTGCTGATAAGATAAACTGATTATTTTATACATATATGATAAAATGTTCTGCTTTGACTTTAATGAATCATCAAATAAATGTAACAACATAGTACAAGTACAATATTTGCCTCCGAACTGTACAAGAGCGGAAGTATCAACATTAAACAAAAGAAAGAAAAAACTAAAGTACAATTACCTTAAAACTGTACGTCAAGACCTTCAACAGCCTGAAGTTTACATTGACTCAAGTAAAGACTTGTGCGTATAGTTTGCAGTCAGAAGTGTACAAGGTGAACACAAAGTCTAAAATAAAGATATTAAATGATCAAATCAAATTATTCACAGGTTGTCAACAGTGATCTTGTACCTGCGGTGCACGAACAGGTTAGGCCATGCAAAAAAGATTTCTTGTTTTTATTTTTGGAGTTAATACCTCAAAAACATTTTGAAATTCCGGGAAAAGCGTTTGGTAAAATGTTCTCTTTCACGGAGCAGCGACCGAGCAGCCGGTGTTGGTCGGATTCCCCTTTAAGCTCGTCGCTGCTGCTGAACCTCAATGAGACAAACTCACCGTGTGCCAGCTGCGGTCTCCTCTTTACCGTTCTGTCGACTTGCCCGGGTGGATGGTTTACTTGGCTTGTTTCTGAGGAGCAATAAAAACAAATATGAAACAACAGTTGTTGCTTTAGCGCTAAATCTTCCCCTGCTTTGGTTTAATAGGATGTGACAGCGATGAGGACTGCTGGAGGGCAAACATGAAATCACTGACGGCGTCTCAGAGCTGCACTGATGAGTTCGCTGCTGAAAGACGCTCTGAATTTATCTGCAGCTGTTCTGGAGACACGTCTGGAATCAGGCAAGATTTAGGTGATCTAATTAAATCCGAATTACTTGCTTTACCGCAGGTTTTTACTGAAAATGTTTATTGGAACTGTGTTATTTATTATAAAGTTTGAATGATGGCTCCTCCTACTGGATTGTTATTCATTAATACATCACCTGTTACATATTTTTGTGGTCACTTGGTTGTTAAACTACCTTTCAGCCTCCAGGCGAGATGCAGAGCGTGTGGTCGCTCTGGTTGCAGTTCCTTTCTCCTCCCCCTCTCTCTCAGCATCATCCTCCTCCTCCTCTTCATCGTTCTGCTGCTCGCTGTCTTTTTCTTCAGGCTTTTTGTCTTTGGGAGAAACGAAAAAGGCCACAGGTGCAGAGAATGTGATGTGAACTAAACTCTTTCAGTTTGTATCCCTTTTTATGTGAGCTCCATTTAATAACTAGTGTTCATATTTGTCCTCTTCCATCCACTGAGCCGCTCCTGAAGCTGTTGCGAGACATTCTGTGAGGACCAACCTCTACTTTACATCAAGTTTTAAATCTCCTCACCTGGATCGTCTGTGGCTGCTGCTGCTGCTGCTGCTGCCTTCGGTGGTCGTCCCCTCCGACCGGCTCTCTTTGGAGTCGTCTCTTGGTCCTCTTGGGTTTGCTCCTCCTCAACCTGGAGACATTTGAACAAAGAGTTAAAACACTACACCTGCTGATATCTCAGACAAGAATGTAGAGCGCATACCTCTGCCAATGTTAAACATAGTCAGGATATATAAAAACACTGTAAGTTAATGGGGTTTATTCTAGGCCGAGATCCAACCTCCATCCAAGTTTCTTGAATATTCGTTCAGGATTTTTGTTGTAATTCTGCTGACAAACACTGACGGACACAAGCTGAAACATAACCTCCCAAATTTAAAGGAAAAACTTAAACCTGCACCGCTGGAGTTTAACATATAGATGAATATCTGTCACATTTAAGCCCTTCCCAAATGGTTCAGACAACCCTGATTAAGTCCATCAGAGCCAGATAAATATCTCAGTATAACAGTACTACAGAGTTTTATAAATCTGGAGTCTGGAGTCACACCAACAAAGTAGAAGGACACAACTGTAGCGTGGAGTTGGCTTCAGCAGATAAATGTACTGCAGAGCCTCTGAGGTCAGAAGCGTCTCAGCAGTGTTGGTGTCGTTACTCTCTCTGCCACAAGAGGGAGACAAAAGTTCTGCACTGCAGGTATAAAACATGATCAAGTCCTCACACACACACACAATAGAGACTAAATCAAATTTTACTGACTACAAACCTCATCTGTTCTCTTCTCGCTGCTGATTTCCTCTTTGACTTCTTCCTCTGCTCGACTCACTGAAGGGGAACAAGCTGGAAAACAGACAAACGTACAGAAACTATAATGATCAAACTAACCACATTATGTGATCTATCGTCTCTACAGTTAACATTCAGGTTGTAAGTTTTGTGTTTCTGGACACAGTATGGAACAATATTTGCTATAATTGTGGTATAAATTGTAGTTTAATTTGAGGAAAAGTGTGTGTGTGTGTGTGTGTGTGTGTGTGTGTGTGTGTGTGTGTGTGTGTGTCTGTGTGTGTGATCTTACCACTATCTTTTTCAGGCTGCTGCTCACTTTCTTCCTGTTGACTGCTGACCTTCTCTACTTCCTCTTCAGTCTGGGTTTCCTGCAGAATTACAATTTGAATACACATGAAGACACTTAACCAGGGAAGTGAACACAGATTGAAGAATCCTTTAATCCACCACGACGACAGATCTCACCTCCACAGCTTCCTCCGTCTCCTCTGACCTCTTCCTCTTCACTGCTGGTGTACCTGGTATGAAATGTTCAGTGTCATCATCTTTTTTTACATTTGGTCAAATTCAACCCGTAGAAAAGCTGCACGCCTTCCCTCACGTCAACCATAGTTTTCCACATTACTCATTCGTACCATTTTACAGCTTGTTGACTGTGATGACAGCAAAATACGAACTGGTTTAACTCACAACTTTGCACTAATCGTTGAGGTTTGGCTCACTTATTCGTTCAGTTGTTAATGTTCTGGCAGACATGTAGCGTCACCTCGCCATGTAGTTCAACTAACTTTATTCAACATTTATTTTGTGCTTAATCCAGGAAATCACACACAGTTTCTTCTATCAGTTAAACAACAATCCAAGATTATTAAATATATTTGACCTGAATAAAATAACAGACATACGTGTGTCACTGGTCTCTTTGGAGTCGGAGCTTCCTGCAGCTTCGGTGTCCTCTGGAACAGGAGACGTCAGACTCACTTGACTTCCTCGCCGTCCAGTTTTCTTTGGCACACTTTCCTCTTCAGTCGTCTAAAGATTGGAAAAATGTTGTGAACACACTATGAAAGATAAGGTGCAGTGAAATGCCATCAATGCTTACGTCCTCTGGCACATCATGCAAGCTAATCCAAGTTTTTCTTTTCTTTTTAAATTATTTTCTATTCACTGGGAACTCATTTGATGAACTAGAGAGCGGTGATGTTCATGTTGCATGTTACTGTACCTCTTCACTCTCAGCTGGTTTCTGTGGTGACGTTTCTGCGTTCTCCTCGTCTTTATTCTCATCCTTCTTCTGGTCATCTGAGGCTAAAATAAGAGCAACATCACAGAAAAGTCAGAACACGACACCCTGGATTAGAGAGAGGAGGAGTATAGTATACTTCAATATTTCTGAATAATAAAGCACATAATTTGTGTTTCAGACTTACCGGCAGCGGCTCCTTTGGCTCCCGGTCGTCTTCCTCCACGACTCGGAGTCTCCTCCTGTTTCTCGGGTTCCTTCTCCGACTCCTCGCTGGTTCTGGATGATCGACCCCGACGTGGTGTCCTGACTGCCACCACCTTCTCCTGATCCGTTTCCTGAAGAACAAAAAAAAAACCAGAACAGTCAAAATCGTGAGTAAGAACTGTTGCTTCTCCACTGTTTGTTTATGAACTTGAAGATATGATTTTATTCTGATAAAAGGTGATCATGGTTGTATTTACCTCAGCTGATGGCTGCTCTTTGCTTTCCATTTCTTCCTTCTCGTCACCAGATTCTTTCACTGCTGCGACTTTGTGAGTGGACAGCTTTCGTTTACGTCTTCCTCTTCCTTCCGTCTTCTCGTCCTGCACAACACAGAGCGTCAGCACAGAGAGCAGGCGGCGCTCTACTAACCTGCATTTGCTGCATACGTGAATTCAAACAAACCTTCTCTGACATGTCCGATCCCTTCTCATCTTCCTGGCTGTCTGTGCTGGAGACGTTACCTGGAAAACACAAAACCAATAGTGATGACTGAGAGAGATTGGAGGAATAAGAAGAGACATGAGATGAAAATCCGTATTAATCAGCTTTTTTTTTAAAAGTCACATGACTCACTGATTTGTTTGACAAGTTTGAACTGACTGTCAGGTTCACTTTCCTTCACCTCCTCAGTTTTCTCCAGCACACTGTGTTCCACCTAAACATCATTTATGAAAAGGAGACACAGATCAACAAAATGAATTAGAGCAATAACAATAATAATAGTAATTATAACAATGGGTGCAAATGTTACATGTAAACAAAGTGTAAGTGACTCTTACAGTTTGTGGATCCGTCGTCTCTTCTGCAACATTTTTTTCTTCCATCGTTTTACTCTCTGCTTCACCTCGGGTCAAAAAGAGGCTCTATTAAAATGTGGAATTCTATTTTACAGCTTTTTATGAATATACTTAAATATCCATCAGATACAATAACAGTATTTAGAGAGATTTTAATGAAATAAAGAGAGAAGACTCACTATTATCTACTTCCATCGAGGCCTGGTTGTCCTCAGCCACCTCGTCTTCTGTCTGCTGTTTAAGAAAGATGACTCTTAGTTTTAGACTCACATGAAATCTTAAAGAAATAAAGACTGTAAAATGTGTGAACCAGCACATGATTGGTTTCTCACCTTGGGGCTTGACTTTGTGTCTTCAACATCTGGCTCGGTTTGTTCTACAGTAACAATAACTTGTTAAGGTCAATAATCAGCACAAGAAGAGAAAAAAACATCTTGTTCTTTAAGTCTGAGTTACGTTGCGCGTTTTCAAGCACTCACCTTGTTCACTGGACATTTCTGAGACTTGTTCAGTGGCATCAGAAACAGCTGAGGCTGCGTTTTCCTCTGCAGCTGCTCTGACTTCCTCTGGTTCACACACGACTTCATCAGCAGCTGAAATATTGTAGAGAAAAAACCCTTCATCAAAAATCACAAAATAAAATTACTCTACTTGTAAAAACACAAGAAATACAGTTTGATTTTCAGTTAAAATAGGAGATAGAAGAAATCGTACCTTCTTTACTAGTTCCTGCTGTTGGTTCTGCTGCTGTTATTTCATCAGGCTCCGTTTCAGGAGCGACTTCTGTACGTCTGGCTTCATCTTCATTTACAGGAGCCTGAACTTCATCTGAGGCAGTCTCACCCTCCTGTGTAGAAGACAGGAATGAATTTCCATAGCAGATTTTTTTCATCTTGATCCATCCACGCACTATTCACTGGAAAGTTATTGCCCTCTTTTGAAAGCCCTCGTCTCAACATCCTCTGACTGCTACAACCACGAGAAACATAAAAGACGCTCTCTAGAAGCAGTGGTTGTCCATTCTGTGCTACTTTAAAACATGGCAGGGCAACATGGTGGACTTCTACACTAATACTGTATTCCATATCTGCACCTGATCCTTCACACTGGAATTTAATTCTATAACTGTAAATTCTTTACCTGTGAAGCCGGAGTTTCCAAAATTTCAACCCTTGCATCGTCCATTTCCTTCTCTGAATTGTCAGTCACGTCTATAACAGAGACACACACTCATATTTACAGAGACATTTTGACATGTTTAGTAGCCAACAATGCACTTTGCCATCAGTTTTTATTTACCTGTCTCGTTTGTTTTTTCAGCAACAAGCTCAACAGTTTCCTGAGATGTAACTGGTGACGGCTCAGAGGCTGTGAACTCAGTTTCAGCAGCTGTTTGTACGTCCATCGGAGGATGTTGCTCTTCTTGTTCAGCTGCAGTGGTTTCCGTCGGTTGTGGCGCAGTCTGAGTCACCTCAGTCTCTTCCCTCGTATCTTGGCAAATTAAACTGGAGGACACTGTGCTGTCAGGATCCATGGAGAGCAGAGTCAGAGCTGCTTCTTTCATCTTCATATCAGCATCCTGCAGAGTCATCTCAGCCGCCACGTCCTCTCGACTGCCCTCAGGCGGAAGTCTCGCCTCTGCTGAGGTGCAGACGTCCATGAGAGTCAGCAGAGCGTCGGCCTCGGCCGGCACAGCTGGCATCTCACTGAGCCGCGACTCCGTCTCACCCTCAGGTGGCTCGGGGGTGATGTCGCTCAAAGCGTCGCAGGTGTCGTCTGAGAAGGAGGTGGTGACGGTGGTGGTGACGGGATCGGAGTCGGTGCTTGTGTCTTGGAAAAGAGCGCGTTTCTTCGGCAGCTCCTCTGCATCGAGACTCAGCGAGGAAACCGAAGACTTTGAAGATTTATCAGACTTTTCCAGTTTGTCGTCTTTAGGTGCTTTCTTCTCTTCTTGACTATCATCTCTCTTGTCTGCGACTTTCTCCTTCTTCTCCAGTTTTTTCTTTGCACTCTTGTTTTCTGGTTTCTCGTGGAGAGGCTCCTCTGAGACTTTCCGCTGCTCCTTTGCATTTCCCTCTTTCTTCTTCTCCTTCGTTGCCTCTGGTTTGCTGACAGATGCACCTCCTGTGATTTTGACCTCTGAACTCTGAACTTTATCCGTCTTTGATAATAGAGTCTTTGCTTCCTCTTTTGATTTTGTTTTAGATTTGTCCACGCTTTTTCCTTTTTCTGTTGGCTTGACCCTTTTTGGATCTTTGTCAGTTTCAGAGCTGGACTTTATTGATTTCTGGCCATCTTGATCTGTTTTGATCTTTTCCTTCTCGCCGTCTTTGCTCTCTGTTTTAGATTTGGGTTTGTCTCCCGGTCTGTCCTCTGAGTGGCTCTTGGACCTCTTCAGGACTTCCTTGGAGTGTTTATCTTTCTTCTTGCTGCCGTCCATCCCAGGCTCCATGTCAGACCGATCCTCAGAGGAGCCGGCAGAATCAGGACGAAGCAGCTGTTTGAAGTCACCTTTAGCTGAACTTTTCTCTCCTTTGACCTTTTCCTTTTCTTTGCTCTTCTCCTTATCTTTCTCCTTCTCCCTAATTTTGTCCTTCTCTGCTTTGACAGCCTCTAGCGACGGTGCTTTCGTCTTCTTGACAGCAGCATCTTTAGGACTTTCATCTGCCAGCGCCTCTGACACAGACAGCTTTCCTTCTCTTGTGGTTTTCTTCTCGCTTTTAATCTTAAACTTCTTCTCTTCAGACAACACTTTGCCAGCAGCACCTTCCTTCTGCTGAGATTCATCTGCCTGATGTTCAGACTTCTTCTCCTGCTTTTGTTTGAGTTTGGCGTGTTCATCTGACAAGCTGCGCTCTTTCTCTTTGCGTTCCTTAGAGTGAAGTTCTTTGCGGGACAACCTATCAAATTTCCCAACTGAACGTTGTTTAAGAGCCTCTTGGGAACCTTGTTCCAACTCCAGGAAGAAGGAGTGAGCTCTGCCTTTGTCGCACAGCTTTTTGGCTTCGCTGGAATCTTCTGAGACGCTGCCACTCATCCTCCTGTGCCTCTCGTCCGACGATGTAGATTCTGACAGATTTCTGATTAGTTTCGGCTGTGGAGTCTTTGAAGATGTAGATTTTACCTCCTAATTATCAAACAACAAAACACAAAAAGTGCTTTTTTTTACATCTCAACAGTCAAAGATCAAACCTGTTTACTATAATGAAATCTGTTCTACACATACCGCTTTCTTGGACCCTTCTGCATCTCCTCTCTTTTTGCTGGAAACATCTCCCTCTTTCCTGACGGATGAGATAGAGGAATGCATTTAGTTTTAGCACGGTGTAAATGTAAACATCTGATTGTTTCATTTAGCAGCATCCGTTCGGTTCTCTACCTTGAGTCTAGCTTCCTCTTCCTGTTGAGAGCCATTTTCTTCTCCAGAACTTTCCTTTCTTTGCGAGCCTCTTTTGCTCTCGGGCCCTCCAGCCCGGCAGAGTCCCCACTCCTTTGCTTTTTACGATCTGTGTCGGGAACGAAGCTCGATAAACGGTTACAGTCACAAGTTAAGGGACAAGTTAAGAGTTTCAAGATGGGAACAATGAGGACAGGCAGCATGACTAAAGAAACTGGACATCACACACATTTCCATTTTGTGACATAAAGCAGAAACACATTTGCAGAGAACATTTAGACTCAATTAAGTTTTAACATGAGTACACATTCCTCCAGCGCTTATACCATGCAACCTAAAAGTCCTGCAGAATCTCAAGCAACTGCAACAGAAATAATAAAGGTCTTAAATAATTGTGATGAACCCAAAAATACCTTGTTCTTCAGCCTGCACTGCTTTCTGTTTACGCTTTTCTTCCATCCGCTCTCTGTTCTGTTGTCTCTTGAGCAGCCTTTCCTCTTTGTCCTTTGCCTGTAAGAACACCATTGAGGACAGAAAGAGAGAGCGATGACAGAAACAAAGAATTAAAAACAAGGACCGTAAAAACTTTTAGTTTTAAAGTTCATGCTGTACAACTTACCGCAGATCTCCGACGCTCCTCCACTGTGACTTCGTCGTCCGAGTCGCTGTAGTAACGGGAGTAGAGGAAGGGCTTGTGAACGTAGGCCTTGCGGCGAGGTTTACGATCTTCCTCTCCTGCTTCGCCGCTGCCTTGTGTCTTTTCTGCTTCTTCACCTTGATCTGGTTACAGAAAAACACACAAAGGGTCCAACACAGTGAGGTGAGCTCAAAACTAAATATCTGTGGTACAAGCGATCAGATTTAAAACAGTGAACTGCTCAAAATGTGTTTGTCAGACAGGAATGAAAAGTTGAGACCATCTGGTGGAAGCTCCCCCTCCTCAGAGGAATCAGACGGCTGCTCCTCATCTTCACTTTCTTCCTCGAACGACGACAGGTCGCTGGTGTGGACGGAGCTCACTGTGATGTCGCTCAGGCCGTCCAGGTCCGAGTCCTCCAAAAAGTATTCTGCGGGGAAAAGACATACCAATATTTAAAGTGAATAAATCTTTTACTCCATTAAAAAATATATATATATCAGCATCTCAGACTAAAAACACATTCAGAGTGTACAACAGCTCACCTTCCTTTATCCTCTCTCTGGCTTTCTGCTTGGCCTGACTTGTAGATTTCAGCTGATCCTCATCCTGCTTCTCCTCTGTTGGTTTTCCAGTCGCTTTGGCAGCACCTTTATCTTTCTCCTCCTCTGTCAGCTCCTGGCCTCTCGACTCCTCCTCCTCCATCTTCACCTCCTCTATCAATCCCTCTCTCCCCAGGTCCACCTGCTCCTGAGTGTCCTCTGTCTTCACCTCTAACGCCTGGACCTCTGATGCCAGCTCCTCCGCCTCGTCCAGTGTCCTCCCGTCATAGTGGCCGTCTCCTTCCTCGTCAATGCTCATGTCCTGCTCGCCCTCCTCCACCAGCTGCATGAGCTCATCTGAAGCTTGGCCTCTGCGTCCTTTATCTGTGGCTGAGCTGGCCCTGACGCTGGCCTCCTGGTTAAGAGATGTTATGGTATCCAGAATGGACATGGCGTCGCTGGCTGACGTGGTGGCTGGAGCAGAAGACGGGGCTGTAAAGATGTAGTGGAGTGTAAAGCCAGATGTTTAGGAGATGAGATGAGAATGTCATTGTATTTTGTCATTTGATTATTTGTTGTCTGGCTACATGTGTGCTGTTTTTGTATAGTGGTTGTGTGGTTAATTGTCCAGGAATGTTCCTTAATGTATAATGAAAGCATGATAATTAAAATAAGATTTAAAAAATGTGGATACCTTGCTCAAGAACGCTGCTGTCTGGTTTGATCTCCATTAAAGGCGGTGGGGCCGGTGGCTCCTCTGAGCAGCTGCCGGGCGACAGAAACTCTCGGACCACCCTCTCCACCTGTGGCCTGAAGATATGGTTGATTTTGGGATCCACCACCTGGGCCACGATTCTGTCCACTCCCTGCTCCAGCATGCCGGATCTAGGAAGAACAGTTTCATTTAACTTCTTGCACATTGTTATAAAAACATCACAACGTGTAGATGAAGAACGGCAGGTGGAAATGAGACATCGCTTCATTGTCACTTACTGCAGCACGAGTTGCCTGATGTTGTTTCTCAGCTGGTTCTTGTTCAAGTGAGGGCTCCATGTGTGGTTGGAGAGGTGATTAGAGACAAAGTTGTCCACTCTTTGTTTCAGGTTCAAGTAAGCTGGCTGCATGAGAAAAAGCAAGAATATGATCCCTGTTAATCCCATTATGCACAGCCCATAACTGTAAAACATAAAATATTGAATAACAATACTTCAAACAACGAACAACCCCTGTTGGACACGCCCGGACCAGGATTCAGACCCCATATCTCCTGTACTAAACCACAGAGTTCTTACCCACTGAGCTATCCATGTAAGTATAAATATACATAAATATATACACATCCATGAATATATCTTCTCTGCAATGGATCCTCCAATATGGTTGTCAAACACTTGTGAAAAAGCTACTTTATAGTTTTTCAATAAACTTAAATATCAAAAAGGATTTCAGTGCATTGAAACAGTGAAGTATATATGATACTGTTATATCAGTGAAAGGCCGATATCTGCTGTTGAAATAATAAAACGGTCAGCCTCTTGTTTTAGTAAGGTCAGCAGAGAGAAATCAGATTATTTCATTTCATTCATCATTAAATCATCACAGGTCAAAAACACAACTATCCTGACTCAATAAAGCTCCATCCTGAACAAGTCTCCAAGTTGATTATTGAAATGTACTTAAATGAAAGTAAATTAATGAAAATCAGTGGCTGATAAAAGGTAGATAAAACTGACCCCAATCCTGCTACTCTATTAGATAATGTTCTGGCCAACTGATGGACTGAGTTAACGTTATAGGACGTGTTTATGATGGGAGGCAGCACAACAGACAACTGCTTTAAATGTTCCTTAAAACAGACTCAATCATTAATGTTTCACTATCATTTTAAAAGAACATAGTAAAAGCCGCTTAACACACGAAAAGATGTGTTGATCCGTTACCTTTGTATCGACGTCTGCCAGGCAGTCCCTCCTGAACTGGTCGAAGAGTCCTTGTGTTTTTAAATGACTGACGATCATAGAGACCAGCTGCGGGTCTCCGGGCGGTAAACCAGCCATGTCGGGATGAAGTTAGCCTAAACTTTGATTCGGCTGATTAAAAAAGCTTATAGTGACAACACTTACGGTAAAATCCGCCCTGAACGCAAAAGATTTCTGTTATGGTTTATGAAGTTCGAGGCGGGTTTTACCCGGAAGTACAGTTCGTTCTAAGAAAAAAAAAAACTGCCCGTAAACCGGAAGAGCTTTGAAAAGCGAGGGCTTCGATACCAAAATAAAAGTCGAGTTCAATTATTAATAAATACAGTGTGGAAAAACCTGTAGAGTATTGAAGGATAAGTGGTTATAACGAGTACAAAAGTCATTTATGTGAACAACACGGTGATGTGGTCTGTAGTCCTAAAACCCGGAAATCAGTTACCATTCTTGCACATCCGGTTACGTTTCAGAATTGGTTTTTGATCGAAAGTCTGAAATGAAGTTTGTGGTTACCACAAGTTTAAGTTATTGACACGTTTTGTTCTACTACATAAAATAATCTTTTTAAAAAAATGTGCCATTGAATTATAAATCGCTCACGTGTCTTGTACAAGGCGGTTGGTAACAAGTAGCTAAAAGTGACTGCAGATGTTGTCACGGACAATAAATGTCATCATACCGAACACTGGCATGTTTGGTAGCATACATGCACGTCAGTCACAACATATAAAATGTGACCGCGAGCTGAGGTGGATAATAATGATTTTTTTTTAATAAAAATAAAAAGCTACTGGCAGCGGTGGGATTCGAACCCACGCCCCCGAAGAGACTGGAGCCTTAATCCAGCGCCTTAGACCGCTCGGCCACGCTACCGTGAGACACAATGGTCGTCAAATAGATTTTTAACTGTTACCTAGTTAAAAATAAATAAATAAATAAATAAATAAATAAATAACGTGTTTATTACCACAAACACCATCTTATCTCTAGATAAAATATATGCCATACAAAAGACATCATCCATCATCTTATCCTTAATTATACAATGTAAAGCAGGCTAACACCACTTTAAACAAGCTGGAAACATGAGAAAGTATTGTGTCTTTCCCTAAATAAATATGACTTACTATTAATTCACCATCCACATTGGCAGTGATTCATTTTTGTTGAGCTATTTGATTAAGTGACTGTTTCCTTTCCTTTTGGTTGCAGCTCAGTTGTTTGAAGAACAGGTGTTGTTGATGATTTCCTGGGTTTTCCTCGAGAATGATGCAAGTTACCACAAAAATGAAAAGACAAATGACACTTAGAGATTCTTTAGTCAATGTAGATTTATTCAAAACAATTGCTCATTTATCATTTTAAAGAAGGTGAAATTAAAATGGTTTAAATTCAACGCAATTCACGTCTATGACACAGTTCTTCCATGTTTTTCTCATGAACACAATAAAAATACATTTACATTTACAATGATCATTTCTTAATTCTAAAAATGGTGTAATAACCAGCAATTGGGACACGATAAAGATTTGTTTAAATACGTGTTGTGCTCCTTCTTCAAAACCAAACACCTGCTTGTAACGGATATAGTTTCCTGAATGTAAACATTGTCAAAAAAGGAGAGAAGCAACAGGAAACAGGTGGATCATTGCCAGCAGTATGCTTCAGTTAGTAGATGACACCTGCTTATGTCTTTATAAGTCTTATGTCTTTACAATCTTGCTGTGACAAATCCATGTTTTGTTTTATATTGTAACTTTTAAAGACTTTGCTAAAAAATGAGTTTTGGTTCCATGTGAGCAATCGGTTTGAAAGTGAGACTGCCCACTGATTTACCTCGAAACACAGAGTCAAGCAGCAGGATTGGACAATGAAATGATATATACCGTGAGACGCTCTAAATATGTTTACCATCAGACTGTTCAAAACTTTTTTTTATAATGTGTTATCTCTAAATTCAATATGAGTCGCTGACGATCAAAGAGCAAGACTGCTTTGTGGCAAGATGATCGTTTGATCAGGGCAATGAAACACCTTCAGGTGTTCGGCATGGTTGTCTGGTTATTTTAAAGACGTCTGTGTTGATTTTCCTTAAAAATGTTCAATATCACAACATATAGCTCCATTAAAAGTAAGCTTTTATTCAAGTTTGAGGAAACTGGTTTAAAAATATTGCATCTAAATCAAAACTAAAAACATATCAGTATGTATGCATAGATGTATGCACAAAAGTATGGCCCTGAACTGTATTTAATATTTTACGTATGTGGAAGCCGAAGATTTTGAGTTGCATGGTACAGAACTGGTGTTCTTCCTCTGCATGCTGAGGTTGTCGGATTCCAACATTTTCAGGAGGAAGATAGTTTCAGAATCCTGGAAAAGAAGGCTGGATGGACAATTTAGTTAGGTTTCTCCAGTATTATTCAGTAGATGTTTGGCCAGTGATTTTTAAATTTTGTTGACTTGAAGTTTTGAACATGATGAACATGATGAATTTGGTTGATTCTTTGTAGTTGTATTTTAAAACGTATAAGCAGCACACTGGAGCTGACAATGAGTTTGTGATATCTTGCAGCCCATGTGGGCTGGGCACAGTTATATTCATGGCACAATAATAAAAACTAAGTTCATTCATTGAATCCATAACCATGGATAAAATCACTGATGCCAGTGTGAAGGACAGTGATCCAGATGGGCCACTTGTATACATTAGTAGAGGAGACCTCATCTAGTCTGCACTGATCTGAACAGAGCAGTTGGTGAAAACTAGTGTGCAGGACGGCAGCAGGACAGCAAGTGAGCGACGCAAACTTGGAATGGGATCATTCATATCTAGCGGCTTGTTTTCATCATTGCTGTTATCTCCACCTTCAGCTTCCTGGTTGTCCTGCTCTTCTCTGGCAGCATCACCACCATCACCACCATCACCACCACCAACATCACCATCACCACCACCTTCACCCTCACCCTCCCCCTCCCCTTCCACTACTGGTGGACACTGTCGAGGCTGGAAAATTACATCCAAAAACTCCAGCCTGCGTAGCCCACGGAGCATCCTGCAGCTCCGGACTATCTGCATCTCGCTGAGCGTACAGGCCCACAGGCACAGACACTTCAGGTCCTTCAGACGGCTGGCACAGAGCAGGCCGGGCCCCACCTCTTTACCACCCAGACTCAGCTCCTCCAGTCCGAGCCATCCTGCCCCCAGACCAAGGGAGGCCATCTGTAACTGGTAACCTTGCCGCCCAGTGATGCCTATTTCTAGAAACTTGAGCCTGGAAAGGCCTTCCACACCACAGACACCGTCCTTGGCGGCACAGCTCCTGAGCCCGTTGGCTGTCACACGAAAGGTGTCGCGCAGCTCCAACCGACTGAGCCTCTCCCATGATGTCAGACTCTGCAGATGCTGGTCCGTGAAAGAGGGCACATTGTTAAGGACTAACCTACCAATACCAATCCCTGATGGAGAGGCAAGGCCTTTTCCTTTCTGATTCCTTTTTTGCTGCTGAGCACCAACGCTTGATGTAGCTTCTGCTCTGTCTTGGGAAGTAGGAGCCTGATTGAAAAATTCTCGAGGCAGCTCACAACCACGCAGCTCCAGCACCTGCAAAGATGCAGGTAGCAGATGGCAACTGGGCAGGCCTCTCAAGTCTGCATGTAGAAGATAGAGCTTGGTCAGGCGAGGGCACTTAGTGGACAAGGATTTGAGCCAAGACTCAGAGAGGAAGGTGCCCCCTCGGGCAGAAAGCAGCAAACCACGCAACCGTAGGCACCTTAGTCCACAACCAAGGTACTGACGCAGCAGGAGCCAAAGTATGCGGGATGTCACCTAACACACAGTGGACAGTGGGCATGTGAGGGTTGAGGGTCGGGGATGGGAGGCAGAAGAAAGATGGTTTCTGTCAATAATTGCACAAACAATTCATATGTAATAACATTTAAGACCAAACAACTTCATCCACAGAGCATATTTCATAAGAATATTTTATAAGAAATGAAAAATAATAAACAGCAGATTTAAAAACATGTGCAAGGGGGATAATGATAAGCGCTAAATGTTTAGTCAAAGGTGCTGGACAACATATAAGACTTTCATCTGCTTTTCTAGGTGGTCACAGCTCTGTGGGTCCCTACACCTCCACAGAACCCTGAAATATTTCTGTGTGCAGGTTATTGATCTAAGATTGACTAATTTTTGATGGACTTAAAAGTCGCTGTAAGTGTTGTCATTGTTTTTGCCAACTTCCTTTCCGTTATGCAGACAGAAATCCCCTCCCTCATCTCTACATCACCACAGGAATGCAGTGCGTTGATCTTCAGAAATAGCAGCAGGGCCGCGTTGTTATGGAGCTCTCTGTCCTGATTGGATAAAGTGTGCAGGGATACCAGAAATGTCCTTTTCTCTTTTACTGCATTAGCAGAGGAACAAGAGACATGGGTTACTGACCAAACACAGCAATACAGAGCTTATGAAATAGAATAATAAATATTATGAAATAGAAATATCACTCTCAGCAGCTTTAAGTTGGCAAACTTTGTCTCAAAAGGCAAAAAATAAATATATATTAAAAAAGAGGCAAGATTGATAATTTCAGCAGCAGCTTCTTACTTACAAATGCCAAAAGTGTAGTATTTTGTTTAAAAATTGTATTATGCACTTTTTGTCACTGACATTTTTAACACCAGTTCCTAATTAACACAAAGATTACTGATTGGGTTTTTTGTTTTTAAAAGGCAGATGGTGGACTCTCAGCTCGTCTTCTGTATCGGAAAAGGAAGTGGTAAAGTTGTTGCTACTGAAACAAGCGTCATTGGGACATAGTACTTGTACGCGTTGTACAGCAATTACGTCACATTACATTGATATTTTAAAATATCGTGGATGAAGTGAACACTGCATTGTATGAAAAGGCAATTTGAAAAAAGAAGGGTAAAGCCACACAGTCAGAAACGCTCTTACCCCTTTCCATGCAGTCAGATCGACAATTCTCCACAGTCTTTGGTCTTTAACAAGACGTTTCCATCTCTTACACACTCTACAAAACAACGAAAAATACAACAAATAACTTAATCATGTGACATGAGTCACAATAAAGAAAGAGCAGGCACTGACTTTTGTTGCACAAGACGAATAACTGGTCAAATACTGTCAGCAAAGTTTCATTTCTCTTACCTCCCGGCTCGGACGAGCTCCCGTACGCTCAAATACGACAACACATCAATTAAAATGTTTTCAGGAAAGTAATCCAGATTACAGGGTTTAAATTCATCCATTTTGTAAACAAAACTCTTTAAACCTCGGACACGGACTGATATCCCGACGCACACAGGTTGCGTTCACATCAGCAATCCCCGGGAAACAGCGGCCCGCCGCCGGGAGGACCGAGCCAGAACTCCCCGAACAAATCAAATATGCTTCTTTATTCTCAACATGACGTGTCTCGGTTGAAACCACTGATGTTTTCTGTTAATACCACAAATTTATGACGGTAAATAAACGGTAGAGCTATTTAAACATTTTGATGAAGCGATATTGCCACCTAACGTCCGTTAGTTGATCAGTCCAGTGCGCCTGCGCGGTTTACCGGACAAGATGGCGACCAGCAATGGTGGAGGAATGGAAGTGGATGGGGCAGGCGAGTATTACTCACTTATCACACGATTTCTGCCTGAAATCACTATGAAACTGTCTGCAGGTTGTATCATGTGTTGTAAGTAAATGTCGTGAGTGTTCGTGAGAACTGAATTCGCGGTGTTAAAGGAGGCCGGTGGCCTGCATGCTGACAGGGTTAACGTACAAGGCTCTGCTGTAAAGCTGTCAACATATTCATCACTGTGTGTGTCTGAGGCAGTCCAACCGCTTTCTGTCGTACTGGAGATTGCATCAGGAACATAAACCTAAATCTGTCAGCACAGGGAGGCTAAAGGAAAAACCTCACTGACTGTAACAACAACCCGACCTCAGATCAGCGCTGGTCGTGGACGTCAACTGTCCAGATGAACCAACACATTGGCCTAACTGTCGTTCTGTATTTAACTGTGTTTATAATCGATATCTTTATCAAGGATTGTGCTGATGATTGTTTTATAGATACATTTTCTCAGCAAGAATGATATATTAATGGGGATCTCTAAATACAGCAAGAGATTCAGGGAAAATGGTGGTATGTTGTTAGTTTGACTATTAGTTGAAGTATAGGTAACAAGTTATAGGGTGTTGGCTTTGTGCAAATCATTGACTGCTCTATTTGTCATATTATCAGATGTTTGTGGCTGCAAGTTCAGTGAGAGTTGGGTTGGATTTTTGTGGCCTATCTATAAAATGTAAAATTTGGGAAACATATTTTGGCTAACATTTCTATTTTAACATAACCTCATAACACAAACCAATCTCTCTGCTGATATAATATATCGGTAATAACTAATGTCAGTCTTCTGGCTCTATTGTTGTTTCAAAGGCAACACTCATACGTAGTCATTACTTTACCATGATCCATAACAGAGAGGCTGATTAGGGGATTCATTTTTTGGGTTACTTTTTAGGTCAAGCATCTGATCAGTTAATCAGCATCTTGTCTCAGTGCTGTTATATCTGCTGTAGTGTTAAATCCCCTCTTGTTTTTGTGTCTGTGTGACTGTAGCCAGCCCCAGTGTTATGGCCTCAGGGGTCACCGGGAGCGTCTCCGTGGCCTTACACCCTCTGGTTATCCTCAACATATCCGACCACTGGATACGCATCCGCTCACAAGAGGGACGACCGATGCAGGGTGTGTATGACAGCAGTGTACAGTTTTAATCAAGTGTAACAAAGCACACTATTAATTTGCCTTTTCTTTTCTCCTGCTCAGTGATTGGAGCTCTGATCGGGAAGCAAGAAGGGAGAAACATCGAGGTGATGAACTCCTTTGAGTTGCTGTCTCACACCATAGATGACCGAGTGCATATTGACAAGGAGTACTACTACACTAAGGAGGAACAGTGTAAGTGGTTTGTATGTACAAAGGATGAGCATGCAGCTCTTTTTAGACATTTCATTTTATGACAATTTTTTATTGAATGCAGTGCAGCCAGCGTTTCCCTGGGAGAGTTGTGTTTATGTAATAACATGGAAGGAATGTTAATTGCCTCCTGTCCGGCTTATGTATCAGGAAGTGAGTTAATTAATTATAGTGGTTAAACCAACATCTGTGAGATCATTTCCCTAAATATATTCACATGGATGAGATTTACCCGAATTCTTCTTTGGTTGCTTTGATGAATCAAATGTTTGATCATTCTGCAGGTCACTATTTGCTTAACAAACCTGCCCAACATTTCTTCAGTGTCTAAAT
The DNA here is from genome assembly GCF_904848185.1 of Acanthopagrus latus. NCBI lineage: Eukaryota > Metazoa > Chordata > Actinopteri > Spariformes > Sparidae > Acanthopagrus > Acanthopagrus latus. The sequence goes on from NC_051056.1 coordinate 27,883,647, forward strand.
GCTACACCAACAGATAAGAACATTAGTTTCAGTTATTGATAAATGATTATCCTGTTGTCAGATGTGTGCTGTAGTTGTGTGTTGTAATATTTATTTATTTATTTGTCTCTCAGTCAAACAAGTCTTCAAAGAAATGGAGTTTTTAGGCTGGTACACCACAGGTGGTCCACCTGACCAGTCAGATATCCATATTCACAAGCAGGTAAGCAAAAGTTAAAAGGTGCAGTGTGTACAGTAAGATGAACATCCCTAACTTCTCACAGAGTCACTGACATCGGTTGACTCATCCACGTTATTTCTGTCTTGTCTGCCAGGTGTGTGAGATTATTGAGAGCCCTCTCTTTCTCAAGCTCAACCCAATGACCAAACACACCGATGTGAGTTCTTCTTCGTTTCCACCTGAAGAATGAGAAAATGCTGTAGTGGTGTGTTAAGACACAGCTGGTTTAAACAATGTGTCCTTTTTCCCTTCAGCTTCCTGTTAGTGTTTATGAATCTGTGATTGACATCATCAACGGCGAGGTACTCTTTATATTTCATATCTTTTATACATCCTTTTCATTCAGCAGTGAACACGCTTCCCCCCAGAGAATCGTTTCAGATTTATCTATTTTGGATGTATTTTGTTATTATTTAGGCTACCATGTTGTTTGCTGAGCTGACGTACACGCTGGCTACAGAGGAAGCAGAGAGAATCGGTGTTGATCATGTCGCTCGAATGACGGCCACCGGCACCGGGGAAAACTCAACAGGTATGAGAGGCTGAAGTAATGTTCTCCTGTTTGATCACAGTGAGTTTACATGCACACACCTCAACAAAATATCTTACAGTTCTTGTTGTTTTTGACATTTTAATGCAGAAATGTCACATGCATATGTACATAGGCTAAATTCTATCCTCAGATTTAGATTGAACTCTAGAGAAATGGAGGAAACGACTGTGCTGTGAGCTGAGTAAATGTGACACATCTTTAAAAAATAAAAGCTGTCTGAATAGGTTTTAACTCCAGTGTTCTCTCTGTCTTCTCATTAGTTGCTGAACACCTTATAGCCCAGCACAGTGCGATAAAGATGCTCCACAGCCGGGTGAAGATCATCCTAGAGTACGTCAAAGCCGTGGAAGCAGGTGAGAATATGATGGGGCATTTTAACGAGGCTGCGAGAGGGAAGAATGTGAAAATAAGGCCGGAAAACAGCTGTTCTTTAATGTTTCCTTCCTTCACTTTTACACCATTGAGAGAGGCCCCTTGACAGCACCTCCATAATTATAAGCCTGTGTTTGATACCGCCTTGTCAGCATCATCGTACCTCACTATTGTTGCTTTAACTTGTTTTTTCTCTGCTGTGTGCCACCACAGGAGAGGTGCCGTTTAACCATGAGATCCTAAGAGAAGCGAACGCCCTGTGCCACAGACTGCCAGTGCTCAGCACCATCAAATTCAAAACTGACTTCTATGATGTAAGCAAGATTTTATTTTTTTCTTCAGAATGTTTTTATACCCCTAATGCACAATGTCTGTTGTTTGGATATTTCAGAGAGCTCAGCCATGTTTTCTCAAAATTGTGTTTTAGAAATCACAAAAATGAGGCTCTTCATAATGCTTTATTGTACAAAACAGAAAAAACTACAAAACTTTTTTCACTACTGATTTGTACACTCTGTATTCGCTATTGAGCATGAACGGTGTGTGTGTGATTAACTTCAGTGCACCTGTTTATTGTAATGAAGAAAGATGTCAGCCAGAGCTACAGTGTTGTGAAAGAAAGGAATGAAAGAGAAAGAGAAACTTAATTTGTGTAGCACATTTTTTAGGGGTTTGCTCTGAAAAAGAAAAAGCAGAAAACTCAGGATATAACAGAATCAAAACTTTACAATGTAGCGATACGAAAAGAAGTCCAGACTGAGGAGAAGTTAAAACAAGAAGGCAAAAGACAAAAGAGGAAAGTAAAGGGGAAAAAGAGGACATTTTAGAATCAAATGTAAATCAGACAGGATGCCAGTGAGAGCAGCCAGTATGGGATAAAAGACAGAAACTTCTAAGAATGAAAGATTCTTTTGTTGCAGTTATAATCACAGTCCTCAGCTCAGTCCGTCTCCCTCTGTGCTGAATTACCGACCTTTTGCTTTTGATAACTGTGCCTATTTTTCTCCCCGCAGCAATGTAATGACGTGGGCCTCATGGCCTACTTAGGCACCATCACCAAGACCTGCAACAGTATGAACCAGTTCATTAACAAGTTCAACGTCCTGTACGACAGACAGGGCATCGGCCGGAGGATGCGAGGACTCTTCTTTTGAGCGGGCGGTGAACCGAAGCAGAGTCACGAACGAGCACTGCAGTCCCCCCCCCTTTTTTTTCTGTTTATGTTTTATTTTTGGTTAGTTTGTATTTTGGTCAGCTAAAAACACATTCAGTAGCTTTTCAAACCTGTTTCAACCACAAGTGTGTCTAAAAGCACTTAGTACACCAATCAATAAGAGATATGTACAAAAGCTCTTTCTTGGATATGCACAGAATGAATCCACTGTACATGAACGTTCTATTATTTTACCCCGTTTGTTTTATTGTTTCATGTTTCTGTATGTAATAAATGATCTGCTGATTTTTTTCATGGGACTTTGACTCCTCTTCTTCCGAAACTTGAATGTTTTAGAAACTCCAGTAAGTATTCGTCACACACGTCATAAAAATAAGACCTGCGCTGGGAAAAAAAAATGAAAGTCAGTTGTGTGGAGCTGACGGAGCTGCAGCTTTATTGTCAGGAGTGTTTGCAGTTAGCTTGTCTTTTGAAGCCGCGTTCCTGCTGTTCAAGGTTTAGACAGACAGGCAGGAAAAGCGGAGGGGGTTCTAACAGGAGTCAGCATTTTTATAGGTATTAAATGTACAGCGGAACTCGACATAATGACCCCCGGCCTGCAGGTCGGCTTTATTAGTCTGCTGCTACCTGCCATGTGGCGCTGAGGGGGGGGGGTCAACATTTTATTTCCTTTGTGTCTCCTTGCAACTTTTCCAAAGCTGAAGAACCATCCAGTCATCGATGCCAAACTGTTTTGTGACACTTTATTATCTCATTTCTCAAAAATCATTTTCATTACATGCTTGTGTTGACTTACAGCTGCTTTTCTACTGTTCCAACATTGATGGTAAATACAGTTTAAACAACAGCTCAGACAAAATCTGCAACAATTCTCACTACCAGACTAGAACTTCTGTTTCAGGCGCAGTGTTCTCTGTGGGACAGAGGAGCTCCTGCTGGTTTTGACTTCCACCTCTTTAACTTTCAAGATATTTTACATGAACAAGAACCTAGATCAAACACTAAAGAAAAAAGCGTAATAGGTGTCCTTTAAAATCCCCCTCAAGATATGAAATTGATGTTTTCAATCAAAGTCTGTTTCATTTAAAGTTGGAAACACCTTCATGTTGTTTTACTGACTGTCCTCTGCAGGCTCGTCAGCTGACGCAGCAGGCTGTGGGTAGTGGAAGCGGGACGGGTCGTACAGGTCGTCCCTGGGGTCGTAGGGCATTGCGTAGTAGTAAGGGTAAGGGTAGTGTGGTACTTTCTTCTCGACAGGAGCAGGGGGAGCTTTCTCCTCCAACGGCTCCTCTTTCTTTTCCTCCTCCACAGGAGGGGCTGGCGGCGGCGGAGGGAGCAGGATCTTCCCCTTCACAGGCCGGGGTGGGTGGTCGATGAGGCAGTCAGGGTCCCAGTACGGGTCACAGTCGTACTCCATGCCCTTGAAGATGCGGATGGGAGCCGGGGGAGGCTTCTTGACGAGGATTGGTGGAGGTGGGGCGGACTTTTTGGGTGGAGGGGGAGGAGGAGGAGGTGGTGGTTCTGGAGTGGCTTTCTGGGGGGTGCAGTGGGGGTGGTAGCGGGGGTCACAGAGGACGGGCACGGCGCCTGTGGGCATGTAGACGATGTGGGGCTTGCAGAGAGGATCCTTCTTGTTGCACAGGAAGAGGACGTCAGCCTGGGAGATGGATGGAGGAGGAGGAGCAGGAGGCTCTGTGGGCCTAGGAACCCCTTTCATTGGAGGTGGAGGAGGAGCGACTTTGCACTTCTTGTCCGTGGCTGGGTCACACATGAGCACTGGCACTCCCAGTTTGCTCTGGAAGTAGGAAGCGTTGGGGCCGTAGGTGTGCTCCAGGTACCTCATCTGCTGGTAGAGCATCCGCAGCTTGTCGATCTCGTAGAGCTGAGAGGGAGGAAGACAAAACACAGGGGAATTAAAGAGAGGAAGCATTTAATGAGTATAAATCAACTGGAATATGCATTTGATACTTTACAGATTCATTTTAATCTATGTCTTGTGATCTGAAGGCCTGATTCAGGGTTTAAAGGTGCCGTTTGTAACCATTAGTTGCAGTTTACACTTCTTTTATTGGCCATATGTGAGCAGACTGTAATGTGACCTGAAAAATGAGACCTTCCCGTCTCTCGTTTGTCTTTACAAGCCTGTGGACTATTTCTGAAAGCTGCTGGATGGTGGATTTCTTTCTAACAGACTCAGGTTGGATTTTCAACGACAGCCCAAATGATGTGACTTTACGCTCGTTCTTCCGGTTCCTCTCTCCGCTCCTCGAACAGAGAGCAGTAAGAAGTGCACTAACATGAACTAACACCACAACACTGGAGCTCCACAGAGCTCCTTTAAACCTCTGTGACATGTAACCATGTAAAGAGGTAAAAACTCCAGCAACACCTGAAGTATAGAAAACCTCTTTATTGCGATGCCAAGACTGTGTGTGGATCTATACGATCAGCTGTCTTTTGTATATGTTTTACCTTTTTAAAAAAAAATGTCCCTGATGAAGGCCACAAGATGTTTGTCCTACAATAAAGTTGATAAAGTGTTTCTGGAATTTGACCTCTCTAGACTTCATTTCCTCTCTGTGCACACTGGAGGCAGGTGACCAGAACTATGAGAAGTATTTAATAAAAATAAAAAAAGTAGTATCTTCCAGCTCTACCGTCCTCAAAATTTGACTTAAAACATGTAAAACTGGTCTTTTCAGTGTCTGTTAGAAACACTTAATTAACACGATGTAAAATACAGTTTTAGTTACTTTCGTGATTATTATAAAACCCACACCTTGCAGTGAGGCATGTGAAGTCAGAGTATGTAATGCTGTTATGTTCACAGATATCATATCTTCACAGCAGACAGGTTAATGAAACAGCGTCTCACCCCCTCAGTGTGTCCGATGCTGCTGTAGTAGCGGTAGTACGCCTGGAAGTCTGGGTTTCCTCTGTACCACCTGGGGTCCGCGTTACGCTTCGGTCTGGAGTGAGTCAGGAAGTCGTTTGCTTTTGCCGGGTCGATGTTGACGGGTACCATCTCTGTCAGGAGAGGAGACAAAGCTCAGTCGGTCAACAGATAAACTTCTTCTCACCAGTCACTCATTCTTTCAGACGTGCAGCTACCTTCCTGCTGGATGATGTTCAACAAAGATTTGGCCTCCAGCAGCCCTGGAAGAGAGGAGGAGACAAATCATGTTGATTATTATGTTTCTGACACGTTTATGTTGAAACAATCATACAGGAAAGAATCAGAACTGACCTGGGAGCAACATCAGACAGCAGAGAGCCCCCGCCATCCACAGTGAGGAAACCATCTTGAACCCCTGCAACCAAGAAAGGAAAAGGTTTATGGCAGTAAGAGTTTTTTACTCATAGAATCGCTGATGTATGATTATTAAAGCAAGAAATATAATCATCATAAAACAGATTTTACAACATTTAAACACCACTACTGGCGAAGAAAAACACATTTTAAAGTGAGAAGGTAACTTTTACCACAGTTCAAATTCATTATAGAAAATAATCTTAAATGTTTCACAGCATCACAAGGAAGAAATTCACCTTGATGAACCAAGTTAACATGTTGTCTTACTTCTAAATATGTCACAAAGCAGCTACAGGCCACAAAGGTTTACCAGTAAACTTAACAAAAGCAGTTTTAAGTTATTTTGAATGTCATCATGTTTTACTCACCTGGCTCAGGAAGCTGTCTTCACTGCATGAACACGTCTCAGTGGGTTAAATACAGATCCCCATGTCAGACCCCCGACACATTTCCTCCCGTCCAATGAGACTCCTCCGACACTGAGACCGAACTCTCGTCTCCGCCCCTCCTTTAATACCGTTTAATATGGGGCCTTTGGCGCCAATTAAGAACGAAAAGGCCCGGCACTTTTAGCAGCGGAGCCATAAAGAGCTCAGACTTCAAATGGAAAGTTCCCATTAAGTCTGGAAGGAGAAGCATCACCTGCTGGGTCGACTGCAACTGTGGGGGAAAATGCTGCCTACTAACACAATATCTCAGCCAAAAAAACTGAGAGATGACGACCCACATGGCCTTAAATGTTCTTTTATGACGAGTTGGGGGAGATTTGTAAAACACTGTCAGCTCTGAGAGGTTGTTTTTACCCAGAGAACACCTGCTTTTCTCACAGTCAGAGCAACACAGAGGCTTTAGTCTGGTGTGGTGGTTCACTGATACGTCTGAAGGAGTTACTGATGATTATCAAAAATCAACATAATAAAGAAATATCTCAAGAGGCCATACTGCTGAGCTCCAGCTAGTACTGATGTGACTGCATGTGGTATAAATAATCGTGCAATAAACACAATTCTAGTAAAGCATGAAGATCAAAAGATAATATTGTCTTTGTCGTGTCTTTGTTCAAAGGTCTAACACGATATATTTTCTCTGTTATGACTGTTATGAATGTTCTGACATCACATGCTGCTCCGTGCAGACACAACAGTTATGTCTGCATGTAAGTTTGTCCACCGAGCGCCTCTAATTAACTCAACCTGAGTCCAGGAGGAGCTGCCACATCACATCTGTGGGGAGATTTACAGTAAAACATTTCTGGAAGCTCTGTTGATTGTGTTCCTTCATAACGGAGGTTTTGTTTTCACCCTGTCTGTTGGTTTGTTGGATTGTTAGAAGGTTTACACAAAAACTACACAGCGGATTTCCACAAAACTTGGGTGGAGGACGACTCTCAGCCCAGAATAGACCCGCTTTACTTTGGATGCTGATCCAGACTTTTCTCTCACTTACTCCAACATTACAAGTCAGGATGATTTTCAACATCTTTGTTAATTTAGGTAGCCGGTATCTACAACTGGATACAACTCTGAGTGAGTTGAAATGTTTACGCAGTTAAGTGCCAATCGAGTTCATTAAACTACAGTTCCTCAAATTAATCTACCCTTTCATCAAGCACAAAAGACGAACACTCCCACATTCAGGCATTTTAAGAGACTGAGACTTGATAGTTTGAATGGCTTGTAAGAGCTTAAAATGCAAAATACAAGATCAGTGAATTGTCTAAAAACTAAATGACATCCACAGTGAAACTCGTCTGATCACAGTAATCTGCTCAAAATTCATCCACATCTCCACTGAAACATCCGTAAAATGCGACTCAGTTGGAGGTCGTTAACTTAATGATGGAAAAGGGTCCCTTAAAGAAAATGGCCGGTAAACACCACTTTGGATTAATAAAGAAAAATAACCATCACAGCCATAAACAAACCCAAAAATATGAGAGGACACAGCCCCGGGCTTTTAGGAAATGTTGCACATTTTATAGACCAAACGATGATGAAGGTAATCGTTAGTTGCAGCCCCGTACGTTAGCAGGTTTTTACAAGCGACGCGTGTTTCTGAAAGCAGCAATTATGTCAAAGCTGCTCCTGTAAGAAACCAGGTGTTCGGGGTGGAGGGGGTCGAGGCACACGTCAGCCTTCATCATGTTGTTTCATGTGAGCGCAGGAGTCAGAATCAACCACGTACAGCATTTGCATTGAACCAACAATTTATTATAACTATCCGTCACAATAAAAGGCTCCACGTTAATTTATCTTGCTCAAATTGCATTACAGTGGATATAAAATGTACAGAAATACTTTGGAAGCTTTAAGCTCTAAACTGCAGATAAACTACACAACCTCAAGATCTGACATACATATTTACAAGTGAATTTACCTCTTAACATATAAAAAGCTATGGGGTCTCCAGCAGCAGGAGTTAAAGCACAGTCATGCTTAAAAAATGTCCCCAAATCTGCTCGACTTGTGTTACAAGATGCTGGAGGAGGAGAACAAATGTAGAGGCCCGATAGAAGTCTGTAGAAAGCCCACGATAGAGGAGACGCAGCGTGCGTGATGATGTGTTCAGGGTCGCTCAGACGAAGGTGATGCGGCTGCGAGCCTGGTTGATCTGCCACACGTTCAGCTCCTCGTACTCCTCCAAGGCCTCCTGGAACTGGGCGGGGGTGAAGCCACGCGAGACGCAGCGCTGCTCCGCTTCAGCCATGCGGACCACGCCGCCGGCTCCACCTCGGCCGGCTACGCCCTCCGTGGAGAGCTCGCGCACCAGAGAGAAGATGACGTCGGCCGGGCGCTGAGTCCTGAACGCAAAGAATTTAGAGTTTAGGCTTTTTAGATCTTGGAAGAACACAGAGTATTGTTGCTTTGCTTCACAGTTGAAGGTTGAGTCAATTCATATTAGAAACTGAAGAAAGTTGGTGCAATTGTAGACATTAAAGTGTGTTTACAGGTCTGCATGCAGAACCAGAGACAGCTTTTTTTACTCCCCAGATCATGGTTGATTTTTAAAATGTGCTGCCTCAATTACCTACAACACAACTTGAGCCACTGAGTGACATCACTGAGGACCATTTATCACTTTAACAGCCATCTGAGCCTCAAAAGGCTTTATACTACTTTTATTCACACACTTGAAGGTGTATCATTGGTGGATGTTCTCTTGAAATGAATAATAACTAAAACTAATGTCTAAAATTACAAAATTAATGTGTTAAAAGAACTTACTTTGTTAATCGGATGCCGTTTTGGAGGCACAAACAAGAGTTTTCTCTCTCCTATTTTTAACAAAAGCCTCCTGGACTTTCAAAGCACTGGCTGGTAGAGATTAATGTGCTCAGTGGTGTGAACACGTCACTGGTATTGACGCCCGCCTCAGCGAACACTCTGCCGTGTGAACAGAGCTCCATAAAAACCCAGAGACGTTTTACAGCCTCCTCCAGGATATGCAGCTTCTCTTACAGGTATATGAGAAACTCATAAAGTGGATTCTGGGTCGGACGACATCCGGTCACTTAAGTTACGTGCAGCAGGAGCAAAACGAATATCATTAAATCCGAGGTTCCAGTGTTAAGACCAACCTTGTGGCGCTGGACTTGTCGGCTTGTAGTGAGTCCTTGGACATCTCCATCAGCCTCATCGCCTCGTTGACGTCTTCCTTCTCCACAGTCTCCATCATGCGGAGGCGAGCCTAAAGAAAGGCAACAAAATGAGGATGGAGATTGTGATTTGAGATGAATTAGACTAAATATGTATCAAAGAGGAAATTAAGTTGCATCTGGATTACGAAGGCTGCGCTGTGCCGGCACTGTCAGACCGAGACAAGTGCAATGCCCTCTGGGATGGCCGGCAATTGCCCAAGTCTCCGCCTCTCAACACCAGCTAGTCTCTCTACAGGTTGAAATCATAAAAGAAAACCTGAATATTTTTGAAGATCCTTATGCAGAACGTACTGATGAGGATTCTGGCCATGGTCAGCTTTGCATGGGTTTGCACAGCTGCTCCTTACGCACACAGGCTGGCTGCCCACCCTGCAAAGCTGGCCAGGATCAGACTGCAGCTCGCTCACATGGTTATACAGGCAAAACACTTCTGTAGCATCTGAGGCCATGTCCACACGTGCACGTGTTGCATGTTAGCTTTGGCCTTTTATACATGTGAACAGTGTTACAGTTGCTGATAACAGCTTTTGGAAAACTTCCTCAGGGATGAAGATATTCAGAATATGTTGTATGGTTTGTATTTGGAAAGACACAAACTGACATTAAAACAGAAAAGAGCCACATTGTTAATCTTGCAAACAGGCGTTTTCAGGTGTATAATTATGGACCAGTTGTGCCCGAATTCTCCAGTTTTAAAAACATCCGTGCACGTGTGGACTGGGCCTGAATTAATGCAGAATTCAGTTGATGTGCAGGTGTGGAGCAGATAATATTTACTCCTCAGGACAGCAACTCGAGCAGTTTCCTTCACACACAGATTGTTGCACTTTGCCCCCTTGTGGACGTCTGCGTGCAGCACGTTGCCATCCAGTCTGCCTGAAGTGCTGGTTTTGCAGTAGGTAGATGACTGCTACCTGCACAAACAGCACTTTTGACAGCCACAGGCCAACAGAGAGGACAGAAACCCAGCCAAGAACAAAAAAAAACAAAAAAAAAACAAAACATTACTCACACATTTGTCAATCTGTGTTGTAGACCGGAGATTTTTTGTCCAGCGTGGGAAAGAAGTGCTCACACTGCAGTAGGCCATGTTATCATCACTACCTGCACTGTAAGCACTTTATCACACAGTGGACTATTGATGAAGACATAAAAAAGGAAGATCCTCACTTGTCAACACAATATTTAGGCACATTTCAGGGGACCAGCAAAGACTCGAGGTGCTCTCACCAGGGCAGTGGACAGGCGGAGGATGGAGAGGAGGGTACGGGCAGAGGTGAAGGTGGTGTCTTTGCTGACTCGGGCCTCCTTCCTCATCTCTACGTAAGCAGCAGTGATGTAATCAGCCAGTGCCTCTGGTACCATGGGCTGCCGCTTCTTACACAAAGCAATGTAACGCCTGAGGGGACATTTAAGATCGTTAAGACCATATTACTGAACATGTAGATTGCGTTGGTGTCCGATGTGAAATATGAAGGACAATCATCTTTTTCAGTGCGTTATAAGATCACCTCATCAGTCTCATATCGATGGGGGTGAAGTGCGTGGGTGGCTGGCGGCAGTGCTGGTGGACGTAGGTGATGTGCTGGGCCAGACGCAGGTCAGCGTCAGCGTCCGGCTTGTCCTGGATCAGCCAGAGGAGGTCGAAACGGGAGAGCAGAGCAGCGGGCAGCTGGATGTTCTGCTCAATGCTCTTCCGGGGATTGTAGCGGCCATAGGCAGGGTTGGCTGCTGCTAGAATAGAGCAACGGGCGTTGAGGGAGGTCATGATGCCGGCCTGCAGAGGAGCGGGAAAAGTTAGTGGAGATGTGGCAACTTATTAATCTAACTAAGCCGTCTGTGGGGGTGAATTACAGGTGTGGGTCTGTTTACCTTAGCGATGGAGATGGTCTGCTGTTCCATCACCTCGTGGATGGCTGTGCGGTCAGCGTCTGCCATCTTGTCAAACTCGTCAATACAGCAGATGCCCTGATCAGCGAGCACCAAGGCTCCACCCTCCAGGGTCATTTCTCCGGACACTGGGTCACGCATCACCGCTGCAGTCAGACCGACACCAGAGGAACCACGACCTGTTGTGTACTGGCCTGAAGATGAGCAAAACCAGGAGAAAGGTCACTTTTTACAGTCACAGTAAATACTGGCACAAGGCTGTAAATCAAAGGACAAACTACAGTTGCTTATTTTGCTGTTTTCCAATTATTCCAGTGTCCAAAACACAACCTCTACACTCTGGTTAGAAAAGCCCATTAAAAGTTAATATTATCAATGGCAGCTCTAATGGAAAGAGAATACCTTACTGTATAAAATATTAAACCAGACACTGGACTTTTACTGCAACAATAACAGGACTGTACTCACTTCGAGGAGCCAGACGGTCAATGTAGGACAGCAGCTGGGACTTGGCAACTCCTGGGTCTCCCATCAGGCAGATGTTTATGTTGCCTTGAGGGAGAAGAGCCAAAAAGGGAAGAGTTTTACAGTTTTTACAGGATTTCATAAAGAAAACCGCTTTACTTTTGAGAAATGCACCACACATACTGTTAGGAGAAATTAGTAATATGATCATCCAAACCATACAATATCTTTAAGACGTTAAAAATGTAAGATAACTGCTGGGGGAAGATTTTGTCATTATGTTAGTGTGGAGAAAGAATTAAAAAGAGGTCAACTATTGAAAATAAAGTACATTTCAAGGAATGAAATCATCAGCATTAGGGGGTTAATATTTGATGCTTAATTTTATTGTCCTCAGATGTGAACACAATCTCTAATGGACAGAATCACATTTAGCAACGCTCACCTCTGATTTTCATGCCTTTGGGCGCCTGCTCGACTCCTCCAACCAGCAGCAGGAGCAGCGCCTTCTTTACATCTTCATGTCCGTAGATCTCTGGTGCGATTGAGCCAGCTAGTTTCTCATAAAATCCTTCATCTATAACAGTAATAAAAAATCACTTCAGCTGCTAAAAGAGTTGGAAATCCAGCGTGGTCAGGTTTGAGCATTCATACTGAATAATTTAGCTGCAGTTATTGAAGTCTAGACACCAACCCGTGATGCCGCGCAGCTCCTCCTCAGTCAGCTCCTCGTTGCCGAGCTCATCGTCCTCCGTCTTGTTCATGAGTGTGATGCAGTGGGCCTCCATGTAGGTTTCTGACAGAAGACCCTGAAATTACCCAATCGGGATATAACAGTCATGTTTTAGGATTTAGTACAGCAAAAAACTGAAGATCCAAGACTAAACAAAATTCCTGTCACAGATGAGAATTTCTTGACAATAGCCTAAATTCAGGCCCAAAGCGCCACACCTGAACAGCCTGTCTGAAGCCAGTGCGCAGAAGAGGGAGGAAGACGCCGGTGATGGCCACGTGGTCTCCTGGCTGGGCGAGACGTGTGTTTTCACCTCGGGCGTACACAGACATGCTCCTTGGAATATTACCGACGGGCACCTGGTCGCTCTGTGGGACAACAAAAGAAAATCATCAGAAAATTGTGACAGATTATTTTCAGCAGCAGCGAGTGAGCAGTTTATTGGCTGAAGTTGCTTACGTGTTCCTGAATACGCAGCTCCTGGAACTTGACAAATTTGGAGCCTCTGGTCTGCAGGTAGAGTCGGCCTCCTGACTTGTTGGTGACACATTCTTGGCTGGGACACATGATAAGCGGCATGAAGGAAGGAGACTGGATCTGTGGGAAGAACAGATTTAATGAGGGACTCCTCTAAAGGTTTTATTGTTGATATGAATGATAGGACCACAACTGATCTTACTGGTTGATAGGTCTCGGCGCCACATTGGTCACATGTGTACGTAGCGACAGCCATCATCGGTTTGACCTCAGTGGCGCGCGTCACTATTCCTCGAACCGTCACAAGATTACCGATGCTGTCAGCTCGCACATCACGGACCACTTTGGGTTTATTGGTGGTGGGTGGTTTGAAATAAAGCTCACTGTGGATGGAAAATACAAATGTAGTCAGAAAGGCACTCAAACATTATCACACAAAACATATATATGTATATAAAAATATTATAAGATGGCTAGAAACAAGTAAATACACCACTGAACTGCGATGATTAATTGGTCAATTGAAAATAGTAATTTGTCACAAGCCCTAGTGTCCCATATGGTGTTATCATGTAATGAAAACATGCCAATAAAAACTGAAGTCTGAATCTGCTTCAACTTACAATCTCCTCATGAGTTCAGGAGGATACTGGTTACGAGGGTCTCGGGTGTCTGCAGGGTCGCGGCCCCTCTGTTCCATCATCAGCCTGTGCTCAATGTACACATCCAACGAATCCTTTGCCACAACCTGAATAGGACAGAAATATTTGTGCATTTCCATTTTAATAAACAGACATGTAATGGATGCATTAGTGGTGGAGCTGAACCAGAAGCTGTAGTGTGATCCTGCATTAAAAGGGTATTATAGTCTCCATCTCCGTCAGCAGATATTCTATTAAAAAGCCATGTGCAAATATACGTACATCTTTTTCTTTGTACTCTGGCAGCAGCTCGTGGACAGCATCAGCAAACAGGCCGGTGTAGCGTTTTGCATTCTCACAGATGCTCTCGACCAGCTCGGGGTCTTCTTCAGCCACATCGTCCAGTTCCACAAAGACCGCCACCTGCTCCCTGTGGGCCAGCGCCACCTGCACACACAGACGAGTAATTAGACGACTCATTTCATCACACGACCTTGTCTGCACAACAATGACACCTCCACACTTTTAAACTTTAGACATATATGACAATGTATCCAGAGATATGTTCATAGTGTGGTAAAACTGGACATAAACAGTGATTTCATCTTTTATTCGTGTGATTATAATAAGAACAGAGAGGTAGTACTTAGTGTAGATGCACCAGATTTAATAAAAAGTGAAAAGCATCTTAGCAATTTCAATGTTCTTTTTCAATCTTTGAGATATTTAATGCCTTTTCATTGGACAGCTATAATAAGAAATGACAGGGAAACTTAAGACCGTAGTAAATAACAAGTAGTGTTGTCATGTGCATCTTCAGAGTCTGTCAGAGAACATGGCATCAAAATGTCTAAATCTGTGCTCAAGTAGACTTTACACCATACTCAAATGCCCTACTCTTCTCCATGTGAAGCAGCTGAATCATGTTAATCTCCAACCAATAAAAACTCTATACATTTGATCAAAATCATGCAAGAGATCAGTTAATTGGTCTGAAGGCATTGTGTTTAGCAACAACTAATTAATTCCAGTTCAAAGAAAAAAAAAAATGGCTGAAATTAAAGACAAACGTCAGTCTACCTCTCACCAGCATGTTTTCCTCCACCTCATTTATTCAGTATTGTGTGGGATTGTGTCAATATCATCTTTCAGTCAACAACACCTCTCAAGGCCGCAGCTGCCAACTCAGAAAGCCAAGCCCATTTATTAATTGTTAACTATACTTACAAGTTGAGCTCCATATTTGAAAACCTTCTTCCCGTTGTCATCCTCTGAGTAAAACTCCTGCAGGAATCTTTTGCATTTGTCTGCAAAAAACACACACACACACAAACACCTTTCAGCACTATTTAACAGCAGGAAAACACAGGCCACATCCAGCAGACACTAGGTGGAGATTTTGTTGTACACACAAACATCATTGTTTACTGCCATCAAATTTCCTTTTGTTTAAAATGTTAGATCCAAGTTTGCAAGTTTAAGAGCTGAACATGTTGGTCACCAGCACCAGCAGTGGGCCTGCAGACTGGGAGCTAATTTGTTGTCCTGCGACGACCCCCTTTGTTGAGTAACATGGCATCCTGTAATCTCGATGAGTCACTATTGCCTACAGTAAAGCACAAACTGCCACTGATGTACTACACGAAGCAAATTCCGCTCGAGTGTGGCCATAATCACAGTCCTGGAAGCAAATCACTGACATTACGCAGCAGATCGCTCCGGGATGAGAATGTAAATACAACAACAGTCGCGCTCAGTTCAGTGTCCATTTTTTTTTGTGTGTGTGTGAGAGGAGAGAAAATATCGCTCACTTCTCGAAAGAACCAGAACTACTAAGAATATTTAATTCCACGTTACAATAAACAAAACTAGTCCTAACGCGGCGGTTAAAACACTCCACTTACTTTGACGCCGTGGCAGAAAAACTGCAGCTGAGCTTTATTATTTCTCTGTTCGAGGATGTTATTGTAAACAAAGCAGCACATGGCTTTTGTGCCTCGTCACTCGCATATCCCTCCGCGGCCCGTCCGCTCTTAGAAATAGTCCCGGCTGTTGTTTTCGAACCACGGCCAGCCATCTTCTAACGTTAGCTTTTTTGGTTAGCTTAGCCGAGTTGCCTTCACAGCAATGAAGACAGCTCCATCCACATTAGCTCCAGCTCTTAACATAATCACGTAGCGGTAAGAGATCGATGACAGTGATTGGCGCGGGTGGGTTCCGACGGTTGATGCGCTCCGAGTCAAACTTGTAGCTGAACGGTGTGATGCAGCGGGCTGGAAGATGGCTCGGGTCGCTTTAAAGTTTCGGTTTTGAGCAAAAAAGGGCTCAATGAATATCAAAACGATCCGTTACGTAGCCATGTTAAGTGATTTAAATTGAAAGCTAGAGCAACCCTCGCGTCCGTCGTTTCCAATCGTGCATTGTCTGGTTTATTTGCACATAATCAATATGAGGCGTGTGTTAAACCCCCCTGCCTCCCACCACCACAATAGAAACCAAGCTTCTGAAGTGCCCTTGAGCAAGACACAAGGAAACCAGTCCCCTTAAATGCTGGCATTATTCTTCACACCGTACACAAATGCATGTAAACGTCTGTCATTCATCTAGTAAACTAATTAGCTAGCTAACCTAAGGTAAACTAGGTTCGGGCAGCTAGCTAACAGTAATGTGCAGTAAATGATTACAGAGATAAACACGACTGAAATAAGAATTAAACATTGTGGACAAGTGCTGAACACATCTATTTAACTCAGTGACGTTATTTGAAGGCGTTTACCTGTATTGTCATTGTTGAAACTCAAGTTAATCACTTAACGTACAAAAAAAAATACAAAAAAAAAGAAACTACAAAGAGTAAGAACACGTCCGTTGGGATGGTTATCTGTCATGTCTGCCCAAATCCGCCCTAACAATGCCAACCGATAAGAGGGACAAATGGGATTGTTGTGATGCTTTGAGCGTTGAAATAATATTACACATTATAGAATTAAGTAATGGCACATTATCCAATTAACTCATAGTAATATCTTATCACTTGTACGTTCCGTTTGGCTACATTAGCTCACTAAGTGCAAGTTATTGTTGGACATGTGCTTGCACGGTGGCGCCTGCTCCTTTGTTTAAGCGGATCCATCCGGGTCACTGCATAGTCACAGGCTCGCAGACAATGCCGACAAGTTCGCTAACGTTCAGAAAAGTTTGAACAACCTCGACGTGTAAACTAGTCTACGGCAGAGTACATTTAATAGACAACACTAACAGGCTTCATTACAAGGGTTGTGCCCAAATGGAAGTAAAGTTAATGCAAAGGGGAAAAACGAGGAGGTAACGTGAACATATGAGGCTGCACAAACACAGTGACTTAAGATTGCTAAAAGTTATGTAAGCTAACTTTATATCCAGTGCACTCACTGATATATATCCATTAACCGAGAGATGCAGAGGACATTTTATGGAACACAAAGATACACGTTCAGTCATTTAGGACAACCTGTTGCTGCCATGCTGATATTGTGAGACTCGACCCTTTAACGTTACCTTTCTCTGCCGCGTAATCCTTTCGAGCCATGGCTTCACAAGTTGACCCTCGGTTGAGATAACTTCACACCAAAATCCCCAAAAGTACCGACGAACCGTAGAAGCAGTCTAAAGTCACGGTTTAGTTACTTCTCAGCCGCCGCAGACCAGCATTCATTCACTTACAGCTCGCTGTTCTCTCCGGTCGCGGTGCAAGAAGTGGCGCGAATCTGACGTTTGCAGCAGCCAATTGTGTCGCTCCTTTCCGCGAGGAGGGGCGGGCTTTCGCGGTGGCGCGAAAGTTGCGGGTGGATGTGTGTCACGTGACTCTCCAAACTTCCGCCCCGTGAGTGGGGAATGGCGCGAAAGGCGATCATTGGATTTCACTAAACACAGTGACCCCAGAGTGAACTCAGTCTACAGCCCACAGCCTGCTGTAGGAACGATATAAACACCAAGTCATGGCTGAAATAAACCGATTTAAACTCTGTTCTCTTACTGTCATGACGCTTGATGATGTCATGGTGGTTTCCTCACAGATAACTTCACAAAGGAGGTGCCCTTAAAGGGTCATTCCACCTTTTTTACACCTTAAAGTGTGTTTACAGGTAGAGTACAACTTGTTCATGTGTGGGTAAAAAGTTGTATAAAGCCTTTTGTGGCTCCAGAGGAGGCGGCATGGTATCTGACATACTGCCTCTAGTGATGTCACTCAGTTGCCAAGTTGCATTGTGGGTAATGTATGCAGCATGTTTACAAGAGGAAGAAGAATGTGTGTAATAGAAAAGGTGATTTATCTGGCTTCGCTATATCAATTCTGATAATTTGATTTTAAACTGCGTGCAAGACCAGAGGAGTGCTCTTCAAAACCTGCTGACTGCATTACCCACAATGCAACTTAGCCACCAAGTGAAATCACAGGAGGGAATTTATCAGAATACATTCAGCTTCCTCTGGAGCCACAAAAGCCTTTATGCAACTTTTTACCACATGTAAATTTGTCCTGTCAACACACTTTAATGTGTTTCATATTTTGTTTTTCTGTCATGAATGTGTGATTACATTAAGACACTTGTAATAAAAAATAAACTGATGAGTGCATTGCTTTTAATGTCTTCCATTACCTTCGGTGTTGAGTTTAATATTATTTTATTTTATAACCATTTTTCAGCATTTAATTCAGTTCATCTTAACTAACCACTAGCATTTACTGAAAAAGATGCTGGGAGCATAAAGTGTAATGGTAACATAACTTTCCGACCACAGTCATGTATCTCATATTGTGCATTATGTATATCTTCCAATAGAGCCTGACATCTCAGTTGTAAATACAGTTTCATGTGACTTCATCAAAGACAGACTTTCAGTGTCACTTTGCTCAGTTAAGCATCTTTTAATAGACATTAATTTAACAAGTGCTCGAATGCCGTCAACAACAGCGCTGGATATAATGAAAACTGAATTCAAAATGAGAATACGAACACAGAAAGAGACTTTGATTTTGCTGCCAGCCCACAGAGGATGAACTCAACTTCAACACATTACTTCTGAACATTTTGGTGAAATTTGTGTTCAAAAACATAAACAATCCTAACAATGCATGGCAACAACGTTTGTCTCCAGACTGCATAATCATTATTTGAACAGAGGTTTATTTTAAAGAACAGCTGCCCCAATACTTATTACACTCCAAGGTACTGAAAACTGGTAAACACAGCAGTGTTGAATCAAAAAGAACTGTTGTTTCCAGGGCGGTCCAGGTCTCTGCGCCCTCACTCAAAGAGCTCGTCAAGGGCACTGGCTAAACTGTGACGGGTGGAGGGCTGCAAAGCAAAAACAAAATGAGAATGATGAGCTTGTTAGGAATGCAGCCCTTAATCTTCTCTTCTTTTGCCAAAAACCTTTTTACAGGTCTGCAAAACTCTAGCAAGTAGGTGGTAATTACAATTCTCTATGAAAATACCCCACAAATACCTCACTAATTACGTAAAAACTGACCGAGAATTTATTTTCCCATGAGCAGTTACAAAATAGCCAGTGATTTCTTTAATTAATTCCCAGGAAACGTCCAACTAGTTTCGGTCTTGCTTCCCTTCAGCATGCCGGTAAATTAAAGTGAAGCTCAGCAGAAACCAGCTGGAACTTCCCTGGAAATGTACAAAAGAAAAGTACCAGCTATTTGTTATCTGCTTGTCAGGAAACAGCAGAATATTCTAATTAAATCATGTTGGTGTAATCTATAATACGTCTTGAGATAATCATTTTGGTAATTTGAGGGAAATTTCACATATGTTGTTTTGTAATTATCACCTACTTATCATGACATGTTCAGACCTGTAAAATATAGTGTTAGCATCAATATGCATGCAACAAATATCTGTGCAAACTGTAATAATAGAGCAGAAGGCATCCAATTTCACAGCTCTGTGCATCAGAAATAGACATGGCCTCCATTAATTCTGCATTTATTTATTTATCTATTCATTAAACTCCACACATGCTGCCATAATGTTACATTAAAGCTGCTGTAAGTGATATTTTCTGATCAAAATAAGTGTTTAACAGCTCTGTATTTCAACAGTATAGAGTGTTTGATCAGTAAGTGTCTCTCCTGCCCCTGCAGCATCCACACAAAGTACATTTTCTGGTATCCCTGCCCAATTTATCCAATCAGGACAGAGAAATCCATAACAAGGTGGTCCTGTCTGCTTGTGTGTGAATGTGTAAAGATCAGATTACCGCTGCACATTCATGTGGGCTCAGAGGATTGCTAACAACAGCTTTAATGAGTTGAAGTCAGCTCCACAAAGTGCAAAAGTATAATACTTTCACATGCATTAATTCAGTTGTAGCTCACTGATGCTACTTTAACATTGATCGACTTCAGGGAATCCTGGAAAAACCCTGGTGTAATAAAATCTGTGAATTATAGCCAAACGTAGCTGTAACTGTGTAGTTTAATCTAAAATGTTACGATCAACATGTGCAAAGATTTTTTTCTTACCAACGTATAACCAGATTCACTGTCAGAGTCACTTCTGTAATCCTCGATCTCAGCCTCTTCTCTTTCTTCATTGTTCTCCTCAATCAGAGAGAGTCTGGAGAGAAAACACAGTTCATCCTTTTATTATTATCATCTAATAGTAGCTTTCACAAAATGAGTCAAATAGTGACATTTTCTAGAAAAAAAAAATCAGTTGTGGGACATTTATTCTCTAAGATCAGTCTTACAAGTCAAAGTTGGAGTTCAGGTCCTGCTGGTTCGAAGTGGACCCGGTCTGATGGGAGACGGGCTGGCGGCGTTGGGTGGCCTTCACCTTTCGCATCTGGTATCTGGTGAACAGCAACAGGTACGTGTCTGTCTCATGCTAATACAAATACTAGTGAGATGATAAAATGGGCAAAGTACTCGGAGAATGTTCCTTCCTTTTTAGCTTTTCTTCTTTCCACTGACACATCGATCTATCTACATTAATTGTGTCTTTATTTCAACAACAGAGAGAATTATTGTCGGCAGGACCTTCGGCAGCAGGTCACACATGTTTCTGCAGCTGCAACACGAGCACAGAAGAATAAGAGCAGCTGGTTGATTCAGAAACTGAGCAGCCTTTTGCCCAGTTACACTGCACAAACTACTCTTTTAGAAGAGAACAGAGAGTGGCTGATTTCTGGCTGTTAGACAGACACATTTCCGGCATTTGTCTGGTTCTTGGCAGTAAAATCCAAACATCTGAAACAGAAGATGGCAGATGCCGCAAACATGCTGATGATAAAGACTAATCTTACCCTGAGGAGAATTCATCCTCCGACTCAGGCTCATTTAAGACGCTGCCAACATCAGACTCTGTGTCTTGGGGTTTCCTGGAGTCCGGCTGCCTGGCTGGCTGTTTCTGGACAGTGGAGGTGAGGGCTGGTGTGTGCAGGCCGCCGTTAATGCTGCTGCTGTCCAACCAAGATCCTCTGACTGAGCTGGACACTGAACCTGGAGGAGACAGAAATTCATTTACAGAAGGTTATTAACAATAGATGTTTTTTCTCAAGATACTGTCATGAGCATTTGAAGGATTACATTAGAAAAGGTTGATGGGGAAGTTTTTTTAATGAAGAGTTAAAAAGTAATAAAAAGAGTTAATGTTGTTGACAGATAGAAACACTTTTTCCAACTAAGTTCAGAAAACATTTAGTGCACATGACTAATCAGCCGTTTCTCCTCTGAACGGTGAAAGAAGCTGTGTCAGCATCTCCGTGGATATTCCCATTAAATACCCTTTCCTAGATTCATTTCAACATTCACTTGCAGGTAAGCGAAGGTGACTGGTTTTGTTTCCTCTTCTTACCAACGAAGCCTATACTGCCATCATCTGACAAAACACTTCGCAAAGTTTATTAGCTCTAAACCACTTGATGGAACTGAGATGATACAGGGTGTCTGCCGGTATCACAAAGTGTCCATGTATCCTTGCATATCAGCACATACATGTGTCCATCTCACCCTGAGCAGTGGTCCTCTTGCGTTTAGCTACAGGGGTTTCATGTGAGGAGACAGCATCGCTTCCCTCCTGCTCTCTGGGTTTAGAGGAGGAGCGGGTCTCCAGAGAACGCTGATACATTTTGACTGGCCGCCAGGAGAGGGCGGCACTGGGACACTTTGTCTTCAGAAACGCAGCCCTGGGAGGGACGACAGAGTAACGCAGAGATGAGGACAAAGACCAAGAAACCTTTGTTAATATTTAGTAGCTTTGTTTTTTCCAGTTATGATGTCAAATTGTCTGATTTAAACTGTTGCTTTTTAGCTTCTTCTTTGAGGGGAAAAATGTCTGTCCTGATCTTGGAATGAGATCAACAAATGTACTGGAAGGTAATAATGACATCCTCTGGAACACTCTGGTATAAGAGGCGATACATCTATTGTTATGAGAATATAATGATTTTATTCTAAGTCTGTATTGCAGTGCCGAGGTTCAGTGAAGGACTGAAAGAAAGCATCATGGTCGAGCGAACACGTTTGTGTGGACGAGTTTGTAAGTTTTGGTTTCTCACAGCTGGGCGCGGTCCGGCTGCAGCAGCTTGAAACTGAACTCGCTGAGGATCTCCAGGAAGGCCACGTTCTGGCGCTGCTTTTCTCCCTCCTGTGGCTCCCGGAATGCAAAACTTACACCGTCCCTTAGAGCAAACACAAAACACACATCAGCTTTGACAAAATCAAATCTATATCACAAGTGGACAAAAATACTTCATGTGTGAAGTCATGTCAGAGGGCAAGTATCAGTTTCTTTTACATTCACAGAGCTGTGGCGGCCCTCGCATCAAAGTCAACACAGATGCGTGCTACTTACATGTGCAGGGCCATCAGTGGTTTGCGGACACGATGAAGGTTGATGCCAAAGCTCATGGCAAGCCTTTTTGCCAGTTCTCTAATCTCACTGTGATCCTGCCTGCTGGGATCCTCCAGGAGCATCTCTGAGTAGAGCTGAACACACACACACACACACACACACACACACACACACACACACACACACACACAAGATGACTTCACATTTACATGCCATTCATCACCACTTGTTCAGATCCTTTGATCAACACTGGCATGCTGACAGTTGTGCATTGCAAAACAATGACATCAAACTCTTGTGTCTACACTCCTGCAAACAAGGTCGAGTCATAACGGATAGGAGGAGAAGTGAATGCATCATCTGTAAAACTATAATTGATTGAACTGAACATTATCTCCTGGATAGTAAGAAAACTCGTTCAAAGTAAATCAGGTGCTGGTTCTATCTGCGCCAGTTGAATCATATATAAGAAGTCTGCAACACAGAACACTGAGGGACTTAATAATTACAGGAAATTAATATCTGCATCTGGGATTTCTATATAGTGTTCAGGGATTACACATTTTTCAGATACAATTCAAAAGGGTAGTCATATAGTAATGAGTTCTAATACATACATTCCCATTTACAAACATCTGAGGATCCACATGTACCTCAGAGACTTTCTCACAATGCAGTAATATGACCTGCTTGTGTGAGGATGAATTGTGCCTGTAGAAATAAAGCTGAACGATGTAAAGTCACATGTTGATCTGTCTGTTCTAACAGTAAATGTTTTACTATTTAAAGATGTGATTAAAATGAGAACATTTGCTGATACTATTTTCAATATAATGTAGTGTTATTATTGTCCCAATTAAAGAGTTCTTCCTGTAGTCATTGAAACTTCACTTGCCATCACAGCACACAATAGAAATATTGATTTGTGAGCGCAGACCTGCTGCAGACTCAGACAGACAGTCTTGGCGCTCTGAACTGGATTGATGAGCTTGCTTCTGCTTAAAGTCTCTTTGATGATGTCGCCGTAGTCACTGAAGAACTGGAGAAAAAACATAAAAGAGAAAAAAACACCTCAGTTATGATAATTAGTCTTTGTGATTAATGAAAATATTTTAAATATGTGAAAATACTCTGCTTCCATCTAGTCATAGCTTCTTCTAACCACCGTTCCTTCTGACTCATTCTTGGCACCTCGCTGGTTCTAAAACAGATTTTCTCACCTTCCTCCACTCTCTTACACATCCTCCCCATAATTAATTTCTTCTAACGCAATCAATTTCTCCAAAAACCAACAGTCTGTCTTGACTATTACTGTATTAATTACCAAGCTCTAAACTTGTAAACATGTTGAACCAACTGAAACACGCAGCCAGTTACTGAATATGTGTGCTTACAATGTAAATATAATAAGTTTGGCTAATTAATTGTAACTATCTTAAAGGCCTCGTCTCCCTCTCTACCTTGCTGTAGTGCTTGAAGACATCAGTGGCAGCAGTGAGGTCCAAAACCCCGTAGATAACCAGCTTACAGTAGCCGGCCAGATGGTTGCGCCTCTTCTGGAGAAGAGTTATCTTCATCTCCTCCTCACCCTCAACTACAGGGCAGAGTCAGGGTAAGGAGAGGATGAATTTCACTGATAGTTAACGTGAAAGATGTACAGGGGAGAGGCAGGGTGAAAACTTTGAGGTGTGTATAAGACACAAGCAAACAGAACGTGTGATATAAGACTTTAAGAACTACGTCTGCAGGCATAAATAATGGTAGGATCATCTTGGAGAGCTTTGCCGGTTTTAAAATCCATAAAAATTCAGTTACAAACAAACTGCGAGCTGCAGAAAGTACCACCGTTTATGCAAACATTTATTAAGCAGATGTGTTGACCATACCGTTGAGCTCAGTTTCTTCAGTGTCAGAGAAGATAAAGTCCATGAGGAAGGAAGCCATTTCTGAGCGCAGAGAATCAGACGGTAGGTGGACCAACGCGTTGAGGGCGGTTTCAGAGCGAGCTGAATTCACACTGTACAAGAGTAGCAAGTCACAGAGCAGCTCGAATGCCTGTGGAGGGAAGGAGACAAACTGTAATATTTTTTTTTACTATTTCTGTAAATGAAAATTCAGGTAAGTAGACAGAAAAAATATCAAGTTTGTCAGCATGTAAAAGCTTTCCAAAAGGGACAACTAGTCTGAAGGATAAACGCTTTTATCTGCTTTCTGATGAATGTTTGCAAAGGTATGAGCGTATAAAAAGAAACAAAAATATTAAAAAGAACTTTTTACCTTTAATAATCCATTAATGTATGGTCTTAATCGTAACAAAGTTCTCACCTGATCTCTGATGTCAGGCTGGTTCAGAGACAGACAGGTCTGACAGACACTGCAGAACGAGCGAACCTCCTTCTTCAGACGCTTCAGTTCAGCCTACAACAGATGGAGCAGACATTATAATTAAGTTATCTATTGATCAAGTTGGATAAAAGACTTGAAAGAAACACTTAACAAGAGGGTCAAAGTATTCAGTTAAAGAAATGCATCATGAGCTTAGTGATTCTGGATTAATGACGGACACTTCAAGGGATGTAAAGCTATATTTGCTATCAAAGCAGTCTCTCCTTTTAACTATGCTATCCTGCTGTCAAAGTAGATAATGGCACTGACAAAATGATCAGCCACAAATAGAGATCACCATTGCTTTGCAGTAACAGAACTATCCTACACGTAGACGTTTCATTTTGTGTTTGTGTCTGAGTGGTCACGCAGGAGGAACCCGTCACTTTGAGTGCTACTATTAAACAAAAATAGACAAAACATGAAAATAACTGGACCCAAGGAACGGATCTGAGTGCGCTCTCTCTGGAACCCTGGTGTAGGTAAACAAACAAAAGGGCTGAATTAGTGATAATGATGTGCTCAGTGTGTGTGAAAAAGAGAGCGAGAGAGAGAGAGACATCTGTACAACAAGCAAAAATGAGCTCAAGAGAGTGAAGACAGAAGCAGACAATAAATATGTGAAGAGAAATGGTACCAGTACGTAAAACAGTGAGATAAAGTGTGAACCAGAGGGGAAACAAATGTCTGAGTGTCATCATGGGTTTGGATCTACACTAACAGACTGTTGTGTTAATTGCCTGCTGTCTGTGCAGCTGGTGAATTGTTGAACAACACGGATGAGACGGAGGAGACAAATACACAGCAAGCCCACCAACATGGCCACTTTAAGCTGGCTGTCATGCGATGGCCCTCAGGAGAACATTTATCATGCAGGTCGCAAGTCGGTGCGTCACAAGTCTTGGTGTGTGAGAGACTAAGAGCGGTTCAAACTATTTCCTAACATCTAATAAAAAAACTCTGGCTGGTGTATAATGTCGGACGATCACCTCAGCTGGCGTCGCGTTGACAGCATTCACTTTGGCCCACATCAGGTGAAGAGCGGCGCACTTCAGAGCCGACACCATCAGCTGGAATTATACAAAAGGAAAGTTTAAATCAGCCTCTGAAGAGATTTCAATGTGATATGCAAAAGAATGTATCTACATAAAGCTACGTAGAAGAATTAAAAATGTCGGAAGCTAGTTGTACCAAATCCACCAAACATTCATTTTGGTCCAAACTAAAATGTTCTGTACTTCAGTTCAGCAGATTCAGAAGCCTGAACACGTCACATAAAGTCCCTCAAATGTGAAGATGTGGGACTTTATCACAGACCTCCTTGTCGAGATCTCTCGACTCCATCCTGCTCTTCAGAAGCTCCATGCAGGAGTAGAACAGCCTCCAGCCTGTCGAGTCTTTCGCACTGGAGATCACACAAAAAACAGTCTGCATTTCTACTCAGGATGTAAATCACCTCTTTCAGCACGATATGATACTGATTCTTTGGACAGCGATATGATATTTGCCGATATCACAAAATGTGACACAATACCATTTCGGTTTGATTCAGGAGTATGCGATTGACATGAGACGACACATCTTTCAATTTAATACAATCAGTTCCAGAAGAAGCTCAGAAGGAAAGACAGAAACCAACACATACATTTACCTTCTCAGTACTGCAATCCTTTTCAAGGTGTTGGCTGCATTGTATACATCATCGTCATCAGCGGTGCCCTAAAAAAACAAAACAAAACCAAAACACACTTTGTGACACTGAGGATGTCGACATCTGCCTTGTTATTAGGCACACCTAGAACAAACCGTTTGTTTGTTTTTAACTAAGAGATGTGATCTAGCCTACCATCACTGATATAAATGCACTTTCTTTCGTGCCTTTTATAACATGCCATATCAATCTGTATGCAAACTTCACTGACACGCTCTCCCACCTGCAGCACGTCACTTAAATAGGTGTTGAGGGACTCAGTCAAGCCGTCCAGCAACTGGCTGAACGCCAGGTGAGCGCGGGAGGAGAAGGTGTAGTAGTCGGAGCGAAAGGTGCTGGCAAGGTGGGCAGAAGCCTCCAACACTGTGACGTCTGTGTGTTTCTCCACGATATCACATATCTGACTCAGCAGCAGGTCCAGATACTGACAAACAGAGGAAAGATCAAGCAGAATAGGTGAAGTAGAATATGTATGTGCAGCTTTGGCCAGTTTGTTGGTTTGCTCATCTCACTCAAGAGCAATGACTTGAGTGAGCTAGTAAGAGCAACCAGCATTCACTGTGATGAGTAAATAAATAAGTGATGATGACAAAGTCAGGCTGCTCATTTTTTTCAAAGTGCCAGTGAGAGGAGAGGGGAAGTCTAAGAAGGGGACATTTATTTTGCTTTTACTGTTACTTTCTATGTAAAATTACTTTTGACAATGTTGTAAATGACATCAGGAAGAAGCTGTTAAGTTCTCAGCTGTATCAGCTGAGGGAAACTTTACAAGAAAAGAAAATTAAAAACAAAATAAATGCCTTTACTTCATGAAAAATCCCCAGTCGAGACTATACATTAGATAAGATGTTGGCCAGAACTGACAAGTCTACACATGACCTGTAGTTGGCATTTTGTGGCCAGGAGATTTATGAACTAATCTTGAACTCTGAAAAAATGATTAAAAAAAAAAACGAAAAAGAAAATATGTCATCATGTAATTGCACTTTCTAAATATTTCACTCATGTCACTGTTCTGTATGATTGGTATGGTTTTGATTATGCTTGATTACACAGTAACACTAGAATATATTCCACAGTAATTACTTCATTTAATATGTGGCGGTTGTACCAGTTTTTTTTCTCCATTTCTTCGTTATCTAATCCACCAACCATCACTGCTTTTACTGTCAGCTGGCAGCGGCAGCACTCGATGGTAAAACACACAAATCAGTTGGCCAGATTTGTGTATAAGAGTGTCCACATTTTGTGTTTATAAGCGCTGAGCTTCTGCTGCAATGCCAGAAACTTCACAGGTGAGTGTGAACATGTAGACGGGCCTTGTGGCTGGCCAATCGCAAGACGGACTCTAGCTCCTTTATGTATTAATTAGCACATGACAGATCATTAACTGTGAAGCCCTAAAATGAACAGAAATAAATAAAAAATTGTCTCTCTCTGAGCACCAGCGACACCGTTCCCTTTTTCTATTTCCGTCATGGACATCTAGGGGATACATACTAAAATATGAGCATGTTAAAGTGGGTATGAGGGGATGCTGTAGGACACAGGTAAGGTTTCAGATGAAAAACAAGATGTATTTTCTGAAGAAATTTTATAAATCATTATGTTGGTCACACTCCTACCTTCTCCAGCCTCGGAGAGCTGTTGTACATCTGCAGGTCAAAGTAGAGGGGAGCTTTGAGAAGGAGGCTCACCTTCACTGCGTCTGCAGAGTACTGCAAATCAATGAGCGATGGGAGAAAAACAGGCTCAGCTCATTAATGAATGAAACACATATATTAAACATGTAATATTGCACATATATACGTCACCTTCATTCTTAGCGTTATATGAGTGTGCACACTGTATAATGACAGTTGTACTCGAGGGGTTTTAAGTGCAAAGTTTAACGTGGCGTTAAGTCTGATGCGTCTTCAACACTTCACAGTTATAACCCGTGTTAAGTGAACCTTGGCTGTGTACCTTGGCCAGAAGCTGTGGCAAGAGGGGGATAAAGTGTGTGGTGATACGTCTCGTGTCTGGTCTCTTTGCCTTCTTACTCAGGATCTAATCCAACATGAGCAGCAACAGGACAGCAGTTCAACCATGCAGACATGCACACCAGAGGAAAAAAAGCATCATATATTATAGGAATGAGTGAGTATTTCATATGCGTTAAAAGTCATGTGTCCACAGATGAGTACATTACACGATCAATAAAGAATCAACTTGTTCACAACATGTTTAATATGTGCCTGAGACTGAAGTAAACAAACTGCAGTGTGAGAACTGTAGTGAAAATAGGAATACTATTCGCACAGCTGACTCCGATTGATGTGAATGTAATGTATTCCGGCTTTGTGTCACAAAGTTGCATATTGGAGCTTTAAAGCTATTTTAAAACATGTTGTATGATGGGTACATGTGGAGCACAAAACAAAGAATGACATCTCTCTCGCCCGCGAGCTTCAGTCTATACCATAAAACAAACCACACAGAAATGATCAGATTTGTACGTCACCACCTTCTTGCCCTGAGTTCTCCCAACAGGTGGGGTTGCCTGCGCCGCCTGTCGCATGGCGCACATCATGAGGTCTATGAGAGCCCCCTCCTCCTCATACATCAGACCTGACAGAAGAACAGACAGGTGCAGAAATGAGTGGGTGATCCTTGAGTGTACATGGTTGATTTGAAACAGATCCACACAACAAGTCGCTCCAATTTAAAAGGATTTTATTTGCCAGAGATGTTTCGAGTACGAGGCTCCTCCGCAGAATTCTGACATAAAATCCCCGTAATGGCGCTCCGGGTTGTTGGATCTTTCTGTTTTAACACAGCTCGTTATTATTTGATCAAACACCAATCCTACTGGGCACTAGGATGTGTGTGTCGTTTTTATTGCGTCTTACAACACAGAACAGTCGCAGCGATGGAACAACATGGGAGTAATTATTTTTGTGAATTGGTGTTAAGCTGAGCTTTATGCACTGTTGCACCCAAGACTGCTTGTGGAGTGTTCTGCGTTACCTTGTTCCTCACCAGAGTCCTGCAGCAGGAGTGTTGTCATAGCCTCCCAGTCTCTCAGCTCAGATCCTGCCACACTCCACAAACTATCCACCAGGTAAGCTCCATGCTCATGAAACTGTCAAAAGAGTTTACTTTGGTTTAATTTTAGTGCACAGCTGGCCAGCACCAGTGCGTTTCTAAGCTAAAGCGGCCATCGAATACAGGATGTTCTACATGATATAATGCATGGTTACAAAATCTTTCAGCTCAGCGTAGGAAGGAAAATAATATATATACATTTTTATGATGTCGTCTAATTATTCTACTTTCAAACAGCAAGCGGGAGAGAACAGAGCTGGGATCTGAAGAGACACTTGCCTCACTCTGGATGTAGAAGGAGATGAGGATTTGTAAGAAGGCAGCATTGTCACTTTTACCATTCTCCTGGTTATCTTCCGCAATCACACATTTCAGCCTGACACGCAAACACACATTAAAACAATTTTCTCATCGTATTTAACAGAAACAATAACGGCGTGGAGAAGGTAAAGGATGGATGACAGTGTACTTGTTGTAGAGGAAGCTGCCGGCTGCACATGCCAGGCCTCTGTGCGCAGCGTAAACCAGGGGATAGATGTGGGCACACTCCTCCTCGCTCAAGCCTTCCTCTGTGTTCCTGCACATGTGCACCCATTAAACATTTACACATCGACATAGTTAGTTATACTCTTTCTAATTAATCCTAAAAACATCTAATTTATACATGACTTGAGTCAGTGGAGATCATGACTCACTCGGTGAATCATCAGTATTCATGACAAAGAGTGCCATCACAGGTATGAGTAATCATTGCACTTCTATCGTAGAGAAACTGGACTTGGAATCATTTCTGGACAACCAGGATATATTTGCACTATTATTTACACCTTACATTTCTGTTTTGCTGAGCGTGAATCAATTTTTCAGATAGAAAATATTTTAATCAGGGGGCTCAAAGAGTTTATTAATCAGCGATTTGATGTGAAAAGCCTCGAACCTTTCAACCAACAGCGCCCACAATCAGCTATATGGTGCAAAGACCAAAGACTAACTGAATAAAATAAATGGATCGTATTACTGCTGATGCTAAATTCACTTGAATAGCACTGTTCTCTGTAAAACAGAGGGAAAGGTAAACACGGATGGTATCAGTCAATTTAGGACAATTTTGTCGATATTCCAGCCTCATTTGTTTTGATCTACTAAAAAGGAAATTCCTGTACTGTATGTTTCTGATAGTGGCACAGGGAAACCACCAGAGACAGAGACACCCCTCACATTTGGATCAGCAGTAACAGATTGACCACTTCCACTGCCACGTCTGGGTTCTTGTCCAGCACCATGCTGAGCATCCTCTCCTAGACACACAAATGCACAATCATGCCAGCAGACAGACATAAAAGAGACACGCGCAGATATGCATAAATGTACCCACACCCACAGACATACATGCACACACACACACAAACCCCCTGATTAGGCGCTAAGCCACGGCATGAAAACCATTTATCTGCGGCAGCACATGTGGCTTAGGAGGGTTTTTATGTGTTTGAGGACAGCTTATTAACCATCAGTAATTGGCAGCAATTAACGCATCCAGACACACGCCCAGACAAAGGACAAGAGCAGAACAACAAACAGGAATGGAGAAAAAAAAAAAAGGCAGAAAAAAAAAGGGGAGGGGGCACAAACATTCCAGAAAAAAGAGACTAAGGCAGGCAACCAAATAGAAAGAATACAATAAGCCGAAAACAATAGATTAAAGAGAGATGCTGAAGCAGACAGACAGACAGAAAGTCAGCAGGGAGAATAGAGGCATTAAATGAGGAGTAAGTCTATTCCAGAGGGACGCCGCACTTTAAATCTGCTGGTGAAAAACTCCAGGCGGCCAATGAACTCCTTCTCCTGGTACAGGCCCTGCAGGGCATGCACACACTGCAGACGCACTGGACTTTGCTGAGGAAAAGAAGAAGGAGAGAGAACAGTAACACTCACACTCCACAACCTGCATGCAGACAGATGCACAAGTGTGTTCAAAGTGGACATTTCTCTTTGTGTGAGAGCATATCTGTGGATCCCTCCTGCATCTGTTTACAGATTTTCAACAGTAGTATCTGGTGCAAGAGGTCGTCAAAGCCTATAAATCATGAATATAAAATAAATAGCTGCTGAATTTGCAGACAGCTGCTTCCTCTGTGACATATGTTACCAAGGGTGAGTGGTGAAATGACATCATTGTAACATCTCCGTAATGTACTGTCTGATGTCCTGTGTGTTCTGGTTTACCTTGTCATACAGGGTCCATCCCAGGTATTTGAGACATCCGTCATTAAGGAAGTCCTCAGGGTTTGATCTCAGCCACACGCCCAACTCCTCAATACAAGCTGCTCGGATCTCAGGCAGCAGGTCCCGGTAACGGTGCACAAACACACCGCGGAAGGTCCCGTTCATCATGGATACGAGCTCCCCCCGGTTCTCCAGCAGCTACAACACACACAAGTAAAAAAGACGTACATATAAACATGCGTTTAACCTTTTTCATACGCAGTCTGTGGTTCAGCTGGAGTAATGATCTTTCTTGCTATGAGGACCAGCGGACAACCAGTCCTCACACTGAAGATGTTTATCTTTATCCAGATGTAAGTCTGTATAATTGTAGTGTTTTAACATCTATCACTGAGGGTAGAACAGATGTTAATGTTATCTTCACATCGCAACAGCATCATAAAGTACCAGTTGTTTTATTCTTAAAGTGACTTCACCAAAATGTATAAGAACAGTAAGAATACACTAGCAGTTATCCCTGGCAATAAAATACTTAATATCTCAGAATTAATGTATTTAAAATTGTTGAGTATATCATGTATTCTGGATTTTCTACTCTATCAGCAGAACCAGGCACCGTGACTCATTGATTTGGGAAATCCATTTGGATATTTAAAAAAACAAAAACAAATGAACAACCTGTCAAGAGAAAAAACGTTAAGTGGAAGTTGGTGTATTCGTGCCGAGAACCAATTAAACCAGGTCCTCAGGAGCAGACGCTGGTCCTCTCTGAGTATCACATATTATTTCCATGATGTCACATCACTTTCAGAAGTCCTGACCTCTATGCTTACTTTGTGAAAGTGGCAGTGTGTCTGCACTCTGGCCAGTGTTTTTGTGTATGTGTCACCTCACTGATGGTGGCCTGCAGCTCCTCCAGTCTGTCGGAGGCTCTGTCATGAGCCTCCTTGCTGTTCTCCATGTCGTATTGCCGCTGGGTGGTCTGCAGCTGAACGGACACTATCATAGCAACTTTTGCCAGCCCAGTCATCAGCTTCATGGCTAAAAGCCCAAAACATGTAGAACCAAGTAAAAAAACAGGTATTGGTTTTCACTTTGTCTAAACATGTTATTAATTTCCTCTTCTGACACACACAAGTAAGTAAATACTGGGCGATAATGTTCTGTCGCATCACATTATGGATGAGCTGAGGTTTTGAAAGACAACAATAAGAGACAACAAAAGCAGGCGATACAGGAGGAGCACATTCTGAAACAAACAAAAGAACTTCTCTTGCAACTAAAACAGATGTCAGCTGAATGAAGCTGAAGTTTGTTCGGCCTCCTGAGAAACATGAAGAAACCCTCTGGTATCTTCAGCATCAGTTACAGGTTTTCACCCCAATTTGAAAAGTAAAGCAAGGTCATAAAAGAAAAACCTTCCTCTTGCAATTAGTTTGTGTGTGTGTAGTTTTTCTATTTTTGTGGCTGTACTGTACTTTTGTGCTTACCAAGCAGAGTACTGGTGTGTCTGAATGCTCTGACCTGTGAGTCAGACAGGCCGGTGAGCAGGGCCATCAGGGAAGGAAAGAGATACTCATCATACACGAGGCTATTCCGACAGGAGTGCACCAGAACACGAGCAAATTCGCACAGGCTGGCTTTGAAACGCTTCAGCAGGGGGCCTGGAGTGCACAGAGGGTAGTTCACTGACTCCTGGAGGAGGAAAGAAAGAAAAAAGAAACAAGAAATGGATGTCACATCTTACACTGCGCCTAGTAGAGATATTTGAGACAGAAGCCTGTGGATGGCTCGGTTAATGACAATTACATCAGTGGCAAAACAAAGTGATTAACTCATTGTGTCGATTTATCAACATTAGATTTTAATTGGAGTGTTTCATCACGCTGTGCCCCATCCTTTGACTCTCAATCTCCTGGGATATGGAGGTTGCTTGAATTTCCCGGCAGGATTAAAAGAAGCAAGACGGACAACAAAGACTATAAACTCATTTCAAAACATATGAATCTTTATTATCAGAATTTATTCAAAAACTTCGTCTAAACTACTGTTTTTCCCATTTTTCGTTTCTCACCTCGTTGAACTCTTTGGTTAATGTGCCGATGATCTGAGCATTCTGCATGCTGTCAAACATCTCTCGGCTCACCACACCTGTACAAAAGAATGAAATGTTAAATGGCCCAAAGAGCTGAACATAGATACTTTTAATAATACAGCAAGTGTGATTCTTCATGCTATGATTTCTTTTCATTTTCATTTCACTCTCGCAAAATATTGACATGGCCTGTTGTCAGCAGACGCAGCATTAACACAGCACGTTGACGGTGCATCGTTACCATGCTGCTAGATCAATAGTTGACTGCTGATCATCGCCTGAGCTGAAATTGGAAAGATAATCTCTTGAACTCTGAACCCCCCCACCACTCATCTGGTGGGCTCCATCTTGACCTCTGACCTTTGCATCCGCAGGACTGAACAATGAAGTTGATAAGCACCAGTAGTCCCGTCTCTCGGCTCCGCTTGTAGCAGTCCAGCCACTCGTCCACCACCGTCTTAAAATGGACAGCGAGAGATAAGCCAATGAGAACAGTGGGCTCCGATCAAAAGGGCAGATGGATAATATAACAATATGTCATTTGAATAACATAATGGATTCAAGCTCTAACCTTTATTACAACCATTTTCCTTTTATGTTTTTCATTTCAGTAACAAATGTGGGTCTTCATGGGACTTTCTCCTCTTGCTTCTATTTTCTGCCCATTTTAAAACTAGTAGTTTTATTCACCATCTTCTTTGCATAATCAAGTCTGGCAACCGTGGCACCAGTACACAAAAAAGACACTTCTTTAGAACATCTGTCATGTTGATAAAAACAGTGTAACATACGTCAAGTGTAATAAATTGGACATGGAGTAGAATAATGTAGTAGAATAAGCATTTAGTCTGGAACTGAGAATCCTTGGCGTAGAAGAGACAAATTTCATGAACTGCAGTTTGCCAGATTTGCTGAATGTATGAAAGCGGGCTTTCACCCAGAATCACCATCTGCATTGTGTTGCTGTTCTATACTGTAGTGACAGACTCCTTTTATTGCTGCCGACCACATTTTTTGTCTTTCTATTGTTATGTGGTCCTTCTTTTCTAGTCCTAAACCAGAAGAGACTGGGCTCAGGACAACAATGGTTGGGATGGACGCATGCTGTCAATCATTGATTACACAACCCAAGGAAAACACTTTTTCCTCTTCGCGTATCAAAGGCAATTCTGTAGGGTCACATCAGTCAGCCACTGACAGCAGATGACAATCTCACTCATTGTTGCTCTTGGAGCCTTGTTTCTCTTCTCATTACACATGCCTCCTTCAGCACCTCCCTCCCTTCATGCGTTTATCTCTTCACCCCCTTCCCCCGGTGTTCAGATCAGGGTTTGCTCACCACCATGGCGGTCTTTCCAGAGCAGACAGCATCGTAGATATCCACTGCACTGATGCCCGGGTCCTCCTCATTCACAGGTCTATGAGAGGCCTGTCTGTTTGTCCCTCGGGAGGGCTGCTGCAGCAGGGAGGGGTCCGGAGAAGCAGGGATGGGACTAGTACTTGGGCTGGACATCGCTGTCAATGCAGCTTTACGCCTGGGTCTCTTGGGTGGCTTAAAATGAAAGAGAGATGGGAGGGCAGCTAAGCAGGGATTTAAAGTGAATTGATGTAGTCAACTAAATTAGTGGTAGCCAGGGCAAGATAAGGTGTAGGCTTGAATCAAACATCTGCTATAATGTTACAGTTATTATGATTTGGATTAAACCTTTCTGATCTTCTGTGTTGAACAGAGATTACTGACAATGATACAACCATGACTAAATGAAATGAAAAATACCAAACTAACACAAGGTGATAGCCCTGATGGACTCTCTTGTGAATAATAAGTACAAAAACTAAACGAGACTTAACTCTTTTGAGAGAGAATAAGATAATTTACCGGAGGTCCAGGCACAGCTGGTTTGGTTCGCTTAGTGGATTTCATTGTGGCCTCAAAGTCACTGCCAGAATCTGAGAAGTCATCCAACTCCTCAAGACTAAAAGGCAAGTGAAAGAACTGAATCAATACAAAGCACAGATCCAACAAGTAATCATTACTAAGGAGCTGGGCATATATTGTGATAATAATTCAGCTGGTTTGAGCACACAAGTTACTATATCCCTCATGTTAATGAGGCTTTCTGCTGCTGCTGCTGTGGCCAACAGTCGGATCAGCTGAGCAGGCGCTTCCAGTGTCTGTCAAATTATCATCTTTATGCCGATAAAGTCCATTCAATATTAATCCTGCTCTCTTTACTGATTAATCTTAGCTACTATAGTTGCATACATGCCTCTAGTGCCTTGCAAAAAACCAAAAACAGATACAAGATTCATTATGAGCAATATTTAAGAGATACTTGGGTCAAATGTAATTTTAATTTTAGGTTGGACTGAGATATGTGGATTGAGTTTTGGCCAGTAAACACAACACAATAACTACATAAAACAATGTATCAAAAATCTAGTTGCTGCCATGATTTTTCATGTGTTTCAGAGTCAAGTAAAACATTGAAAATATTATTACTTGGGGATTTAGTAATTCACGCATGAAAGGTTTAAATGAGCAAAAAAAGAACATGTAACATGGTACCTACCTGTCCTCCACTGAGTCTCCAGCTGGCATTTTCGGTCGGAATTATGAGATGGCGGGCGTTCACAGAGACCAGCTGTGTGGGAGGGACAGCTAGCTTAGCTGCAGGACAACACCAAGCTAGCTAGCACCTTCACAATGACCTAGCATTAGCTGGCTACGAGCAAACCGCGTTTACAGTATTTCAAACGCCATCGACCGGACGTACAACCTTTATTCAAATGTATTAACTACTTACTAAAATGTATCATGACAACAAGTAACGTTTAAAACATAAAATATCAAACTACTTAAACAAACTCTGTTAGACTATCACTCTCAAATCTTGCTAAGGACCACACCCATTAGCAGGTGATCGCTAGCATACAGAGGACTACTACAGCGAAAGTTAATTAATGATCATTAGCGAGCTCATTAATTCATTAATTTAATACTTGATTATCCCTACTGATCAGTATCTTGTCCCTTTCTCCTCTTGCTCCGTTTATCGCGATTTTTTCTTTCTCCGTAGAGATTCAAGGTCGTGTACGAAAAGGAGCAAAGTGATTCTGGATGTTGATTGGCCAGCGCCTCATCAGCTCAGAAGATGATTGGTGCTTACAGAAGGTCCCTGGATGATGATTGGTCAGTCTGTTCATTAGGAGTTCTTCCATATTTCCTAACAACAGTGACTTTAATTTTTCATATTTTATTATTTTTACATATTGATAAAGCTGTTTCTAAATATATGATTGTAAAAAAAATACACCTGTAATTTGTTTTAACCTCTTTATCTATATTTCTTGTGTAAATGCATATATTTTCTGTCATATATCATATTGTATACATGTATGATGTTGTAGTCTGCTCTGTGTCTGTCTTTCTGCCTGTCTGTATGTCTGTCCAGTATTTAGGACCCTGAGGTGGCTGGCTCAGCTGCTCCTCGCCCCGCCACCGCAGGCTCCTCACCCTTTTCTCCCCAGTCGGTCCCCCTCTGCACGGTCCATTGTTCTGTGTTTGGTGGGCTCCGACCAGAGTCAAGCTAGCCGGGGTGAAACACACAGCTTCCTGTCCGAACCTTCAAAATAAAACACTC
The DNA here is from genome assembly GCF_904848185.1 of Acanthopagrus latus. NCBI lineage: Eukaryota > Metazoa > Chordata > Actinopteri > Spariformes > Sparidae > Acanthopagrus > Acanthopagrus latus. The sequence continues at coordinate 27,921,143 of NC_051056.1, forward strand.
AGCGCCATCCAGTTAAAGGCTGACTGTGGGTCCCTGTGACATTTTACTTTTTTTCCCCCTCAGCCCATTTCTGTACAAAAATCAATCAAAATCAAATCAGTTTTATTCACATAGCCCAAAATCGCAATCACATTGCCTTGATGGGTTTAAAAATCTGTACAGTGAACAACATCCTCTGTCTTCATTCTTACTGTGTAACACTTGTATAACGTTCTTATTGTATGCTTTCTGTCTCTGCAAAAAGTCTGGTGCAGCACAGAAAATGTCTGAATATGGTACTTAAAATTATTTGGAAGATAAGTGTAAGGCTTCAACATTTCATGCCCAGGCAACTTTCCAGGGGGAAAAAGAAACATGTTTGCGACTGAATAAACACATCAGATATGGCTCCTTGACCCTGTTCCAGTGGCGCTTCCATTTTTTGGCCCTTCTAAAAGAATAATCCCTTCAGGTCCTGCCTCAGCTCCACATCTGCGCTCAATCTTCCTTTTGATCTCTAAAATACTTCAATGCAAAGATATCTGAACATGATTACAAAACATTGTAGTTGTATGTATGAGCTGAAAAAGGAAAAAAAAATAGAGAAATTAACAGCAAACAAACTTTTCAAGGGGTTAAAGTATTACTGTTTAGAATTCAATTTGGGACCATTCATATCTTGAATTGGTGACACCAATTTTCTACCAATTATCTCCACCAATTACATGGTAAGTAGTCTGATAATTACCAAGCATCATGTTTTTTATTTTTAGGTAGTAGTCCTGGTAGTAGGTTGTTTTGCTTGTTTGGTGAACAGTATAAAATCCTTTGCAATCAACTGTGAACATTAGTGTTTTTCTCTGCATCTCCTTTAATATTCAAGAATCCAAAAGTTTGCATTATCAATCAGCTTTTAGTAAATCTAGAATTCTAATATAAAGCTGCTTAAGATAAATCTTTGTGTCATCAGTAGGTCACTTTGGAACTTACCATGTTTTAACTGTATATTTATGTTTGTGGTAATTGTTGTATTTATCATGAAATTTCATTCAGCAGTGCAGAGATGCCACGTGAAGAGAGGATGAAAACTGAAAGAAACAAAGAACATTTTACATTTTTTGTTTGAAAAGTTACTCAAACACAAAAATCACTTATCAACTAGTTGTCAGTTATTTTCCTTTTGACTGACCGATCAATTAACCGTTTCATCTCCATGTGCCCATCTTAACTTTGAGCACCTGTCCCTCTGCAGGTCTCTGCACGGCCCTGGTCAGACTATGCAGAAAGAGTTGCAATCCCAATAAACTTTCCTCTGCTTTTATTCTGAAACCAGCGGTGTTTCCGGTGTCGCGCTGCTCACTCCCGGGCTCTTGACTCAGTGTGTGTGGGGGACGGGAGTGCCTCGTTCAGGATCCCTCACATCTACCTACAGGAGCGGATCTCCCAGGAAGGGACACACCAACTGGACGCGGTCGATGGAAACATACGTGCGATGTAAATAAAAGAAATCCGGTCCGGATCCATCAGGGGGAAAATTATGACTGTTTTAAACAACTGACGGGAAACTGTTACTTTTTTACTTTTGCGTGAATCTAAACCGGCCACACATTCATTCATTCATTCATTTAGTCATTTATTTACAAAGCTGCTGTCTGGTTTGATATAAACCCGCCGTCGCTTCGTGAGGATGGACACCGGACTATCTCTGCCCAGGTACCCGCTGCTGGTGCTGCTCTGCGCGGTGTGCGCGCTGTCGGGGACCCGGAGCCCCGTGGCTGCTGCGGGGAGGAGCTGCGCCGACACCCGGCAGGTGTACGCGGAGAAGGGCTACGGCACAGGCACCGCACCGCTGACTCAAATCTCCGGTAACACTCTGCTTTTTAACCTGTTAGACAGATTGTATATACGCATAAAGCTCATTCAAGCTTATTATTATTATTATAACATTATTATTATTATTATAAAATTAAAATGTGTCTGGTAGGTGCTCTAGTTTAGGATCTCTGCACATTGAGGTCATAATAAAAAAAAAAGCTCCTCATCATTAACATCTTACGGTTGCAGGGGGGAAAAAAAAACACCTTTTCAATAACAACAAATGTAAGTGGCAGCTGTAAAGTGTTGTCTGGAAGTGCAGGGTGGCTCAGAACTCAACTCAGACGCATCAGAGAAACAATGCTGGAATATCATGGCGAGTTTTCCTCCAGAGAAATAACGCAGGGCGGTTTAAAACAAATTACACCCGCCCCCTCCTCCCCTCTGTGCTGTTTAAATAGGATGATTAAGGGGATGAGCAAATTGCCAACACCGGTGCAACAAAGAACCTCGCCCCTAATTAGTCTTTGCCTACTGGCCCACTGTTAAATCCCTGCATGCATATATATATATATTTATATATATCTACACCCACAGGCGCTGCTCACTGGTGATTATCTTATTTGGCCAATAATAGACAGCATGTGGATTACAAACCAGCACCAAAACCAGCACCAGAACACAACATATGCTGGTCTTGCTGGTCACCAGCATATGTTTCTGTTCCTGCCCTAGAAGGGAGGAGGAGGAGATTCATTTGGATGTTGCTCTGAAGAAAAAAAAGTGAGGTTGCAAAATGATGGAGAGTCTGAAAATGTGTTTCCTGGAGGTTCAGCTCTGCATGTAGCTCAGTGAGAGGATGGTAGAGTGTGTGTGTGTGTGTGTGTGTGTGTGTGTGTGTGTGTGTGTGTGTGTGTGTGTGTTGTCCTCAGGCAAACCTGCAGCTTCCCCCCACAAACAAAAAGTACAAAACAATAAGTTAAATATTTGTGAGATTGCAGATCTTGCAGATTCGAGGATTTATTTTGTGGCAGCGTCTGCAGTATTGATTGATTTTGTGTGTGTGTGTGTGTGTGTGTGTGTGTGTGTGTGTTGGGCTATAACTGCCTGAGTCTTGGCTCACTGTCCCGTGGGCCGGGGGGGGAGCAGATGGCCGGGAGAGACGAAGGATGAAGAGAGGCAGTTTAGAAATGGAAATAGAGGGATGAGAGAGGGCTAATAGTGAGACGCACAGAGAGAACAAAAGAGGCAGACAGGAACATCAGCGAGGGTGGAGTTGGGAACGACACTTTCCACGGCAGTATAATATTCACGCTAGGTGTAGAATTATAAAAACAAAGAATACAAACCTTTTTATTCCACGTTCAGAGGGACGTTTTCTCTCCCTCGCTCTCTCTCTTTCTCTCCCCTGGTTGTCGTTTGCATATCATTACCTCTGACATATCAAAGACCCAACCTGAGCTGACAAAGAAAGACAGATTGAAGCTGAATAATTCATGCAGGGAAATTACAATTTTCTATCACACCCCCTTATCTTTGATAAGACTTCCCCACAGCAAATGAACAGACTGAGTGGTGGAATTGACTTTACGCACTAAAAACATCTGCTCTGAGCTGATAATAGACTCACGTTATTGAGAGAAGGTCTCGGCTTTTGATGAACGCCTATTAGCCCGAAAATGTAAGAAAAAAAAAAAAAAAGACAAGATTACTGTGCAGATTCAAAGCAAATGCACATGATTATACTTCATGCTGTGATGAGACCAATAATCTTATTTCTGCACCGATTGATCCAAACTTGTTGTCGTTCCAGGCGAGCACCTGCGGCTCTGTCCTCAGGACTACACCTGCTGCTCCAGTCAGATGGAGGAGACGCTGGCCCTCCAGAGCGAGAGGGACTTCCTCAAGTCTGTGGAGGAAAACAGCCAGTTCCTCCTGACTACTTTCACCCAGAGGCACCGCCGGTTTGATGGTGAGACTCAGAAGAGTGTACAGTTCAAGACCATGTTTAAAGACCTGTAAACGGGAGTTTCTACTGCGTGTGTGAACAAAGTTGTATAAAACCTCCAGAAGAAGCTGCATGTAATCTGATCAGTTTCTCTCCATAGATGTCACTCAGTGGCTCAGTTGCATTGTGGGTAACGTAGGCACCAGGTTTTGAAAAGCAGTCCACTGGTCCAGCGTTGCTCTCCTGTAACACTACCGGAGTCATTATGGACTGTTTAGAAACAAATGATCCGTATCGACACAGCAGAACCAGAGATGTCGCATTTGTCTTTGTGTTTGAAAACCTGGTGCCTACATTACCCACAATGCAACTAAACCATTGAGGAACATCACTGGAGGTAGTTAATCAGATTACCTTCAGCTTCCTCTGGAGCCACAACAGGCGTTACACTGGTGTTTTTCACATATGCAGTCGGACTCTCAAGACCTCTAAACACGCTTTGAAATATAAAACACACTTTAATGTGAACATCTGAGTTTGAAACTGTTTTAAAAGAAATTATCTCTGAAGCCACAGTTGGTACATTTGAAGGAACATTTTTTATAAAAAAAAGAAGCCCTGAAGCGCTCCGCTTCTCCTCGACTCACCCTGTCTGTCTGCTGGGTGAGTGACAGCTGATTAAAAACTTATTTAGGATCTCCGCCTGCACGGTTCCTCTCAGACGGACAGATATCTGAGAAACAAGATTGACTTTGGGAGCTAAAAGCACAGCGGTGCATACATATCTCAGAGACCCTCACGTGGTTCTTATTAATGTTTTATCCACACTCAGGAGCTGCTGAAATTAAAGAAGAACTCCAGCACATCCAAACACTTTCATAAGGTTGGGAGACCAATGAGAGTTTCTAACTAGAATGGTACTCAGTAGAGTGTATACCTCTGCCAAGACCCAACAGTCTGCTTTAATTCAATCAATCCTAATCCAATATGAGTCTCACTCTATTTCTTGAGCCACTCATAACTGCCTCACTGTAATTAAATCTAACCAGATCAACTCACTCATAGATATCAGCCACCTAAACACATTTCCTGATAAATTAATGAAAATCAAAGAGGTGGAGGAGGTAATAATGGTAAAGATATCCTGACCTTTTGTTTCTAGTATGTGTTAAGCTCCAGGAGAAAAAAATGGCGCCTACGTTTCCCATGATGCATCTTTCTAGCGTCTTCAGTTGGGAGCTTTCCGTGCGTTCACGTGCTGTTGGAATTATCGGATAAAATGTTTTTTTCCGACTAGGAAAGTGTGCTGTGAAGTCAATGCAGCATTTCTGTCGCACACTCGTCTAACCCTGATGACATCACTATGACCTCATCAGCGTGCGCTCCCCATCCAGAGCCACAGATGACTTTAGAAATACATAAATCACGAGCTGAATAGGACCAAGCAAAGCCAGTAAACTGACTTTTGTGTGTTAAATCTGCAGAATGTCCCTTTTTAAACAAATGGTCAGCGTGGGAAATCTACCTAGACGGCTTCAGTGACTGTTCTAGAGATTTCCGCCCACGCTGTCTCATATTCTGTATGTACGGCTGCAGGTTTGTAGCAACCAGCCGAGAGCTGAATTTACACGTTCTCCTCCTACCTGCTGTGGACTGCTCTCACCTTTTTTTTTTTTCCCCCCCTCCTCATCCTTTTATATAATATATGGGATGAATCATTTAAACACGCCGAAGGTGTGGGAGACCGCGTATGAGTCCTAAAGTCGTAAATAGAGCACATGTTGTTAGACTCATTTACCGGCGTGCAGGATCTGATGTAACTGTCCCTCTGAGCTGTTAATCTTGGACAGGAGGGGGTGACTGAGCGCCCACGTACCGAGAAACCTGGCATCAGGATATTAAGAGGAAAAAGGAGGTGGGTGAGTGATGGATTAATATCTAATCTTTGCTTTTTCTCTGTCTCTCTCTGCAGAGTTCTTCAGGGAGCTCATAGAATTGTCAGAGAAGTCCATGAACCAGATGTTTACCAAGACCTACGGCCGCCTCTTCACACAGAATTCACACGTCTTCCAGGAGCTGTTCGTGGAGCTGCGCAGATATTATTCTGGTTAGTTTCAGTCACTTCACCTCAGTCTCATCTGAGATGGTCGAGGGGTCTTTGCAAAGTGTCACTGGTTGGGCTGAATTTGCAACAGTAGTTATCTGAAGCAAAAATGTCGAACATTTGCTGGTTCCAGTTTCTTAAATGTCAGAATTTTCTGGTTTACTGGTTTTAAATGCCAGGATAAGACAGGATATGTGTTTGAACAAAACAGGGTCTGGGAATTTGTTCTGAGCATTTTTCATGATTTTTTGACATTTAAAAAAAAAATCTATTAATTGTGAAAATAATCAGCAGATGAAGCAATAATGAAAATATCTGCATCCTTGTTTTGGTGCATTCAGTTAAAATTAGAGCTGCAAAAATGTCAAACACTTTCTGGTTTCCGGGCTCTTAAATGTCACGATAGGATGACTTCCTCTGTTATTTATGAAGCTGAACAGATTCTCTTGGTTTTGGACGGCTGGTTGGATAAAAAGAAGACTCTGACTTTGGGATCTGGGTATTTGTGATGAGCATTAGTCTGATTTTGTTGATATTCATCAAACATAATGAACTAAAACGAGAATGATCAGCCGTTAATTACATTTCTAGTTAAATAAAATGCGAACTGAGGTGGAAAATCTTGTTGAGAAGTGAATGAATAAAGATGAATAAACACATTAATAATGGTGAAATGGAAAAATAGAGAATTGCAGAGTCGTTCACTCTCAGCTGAAAGGTCGGCTTCACACCAGGGCGTTCTGGGTGAGTCTGACATCAAGCTACACTGAAGGTCACAGTTTATAGAAAACATGGACGAGACCAAAAGGGAGGTTCAGCCTTGAAAGTACCGCATACCTACGTAGGACTGATAACAGGATGTGATGTGCTCACACAGTTTCTCCTAACTGAGCCGAGGTCTCCGCTCACTTCATGTTCAGGTCAGGTTCTGCTCGCACATACACAAGGGTTTGATTAATTCAGGTGAATAATGAATAGTAATAATAAGCACAGACTGTAATCTACACTGGCCTCCGTCACCATCGTGAGGAATGAGTCAAGTGTTTCCTCTGGTTAAAGTTGGTGAAGTACTTTGGTGAAGAGCCGAGATGATTCCTTGTTCCGCTGGCGGCTCAGTGTAGTTTTATCCGACCACGTCCGCGTGGTGGTAAATCCGCTCTGGACAGCAGAAAAAAAAGAGGCGGCATTGTCATTCGAGGAGAACTGAAATGCCAAGAAGAACTGGAGAGAGAAAAGAGAGCGAGGGAAAATTGGAATCCCACGGATGACTGTTTCTATTTCAGTTCTGCATCGTTCTGTTTTGGCATGACAGCCGCTCGCTGGCAAGTCTGTCTGCAGGCTGTTGCTGCTTAGTCAACCTGTCTTTGTTTGCCAAACAGCATGTATGGCTAATTTGAGGCTGTATAGTAGACTACAGACTGGTGAGTCGCATATTCAGTGTCCTGTCTGCCAGATTTACAAACGTACAGGCACTGATAAGCACCCACAGTGACAGGAAGACAAACATGAGGAGGAATATTGAACTGAACACTGTGTGACACACAACGTGACATCAAAGATACAAAACTGTGTTGTGTTTAGGCTTTTATGTAGCTGGTTAAAGAAAATATGGTAAAATATTTTTTTGCTTTTTTAGTTCAGAATTCTTTTTGATAAAGGGAGAGTTCACCCAAAACTGAACATTTGAATTGGAACTCCAATATAACGGTCACAAATGGTCAGACAACTAAAACATTTAATGAGATGTCAAGTGTTTTCCCAAAACCGTTGAAGTTTACTTTGTTGTCTTTTCACGGCATCAGGAACTATTTCAATCAAAGTTCTCCAGTCTGCTTGTGCCGCTCGTGTAGCCCACAATCACTCTAACAAAAGTCAGGTTAGGTGTGTATTTCCTTTCTTGATTAACCTTAAAATTGCATGTAATGGCATCGTGTTTGAGGGGTTTGCAGGCAACAGACGACGACATGGAAGTGTCCAGATAATGTGTGACTTCTTAGTTTGGGGGTGAACTATTCCTTTAACCACGTCCAGTGAGCATAACAAGCCGTGTTTCCAACGCAGGGACCAATTAATTTAGGAACTCTACGTTTCTGATTGGTCAGATACTTGCAGCATTTTATTTTCAGCCACATTTATTAAACATCTGCAGCAGCAGAACAGTTTAATTGTTGTTGATTGTGCCGTCGGTATTGTTTAGTCGAGAGCAATAATAACGTGTAAAAACAGCTGTTTCTTTTTCATACATCAGACCACAAAGGGACAGAATGAACCTTTTAGATCCTTGAAAAGTAGTTCCTGAGACTAAAGGAAAGAGTGCTGATTATTGGGTGGAAATGCGGCCGAGGTAGCACACTGCATTAGGATTTAGTGCTTCAGATTAAAAGCCGAACATCAAACATCCACTCTGCTGAAACGCCGACTAACATAGCGCTCTTTCTCTCACAACGTGACTCTGATCTGATCACAGGTCTGCCGTGTGCTGACAGTCACTCACAGTTGCTCTTGTGTTCGCAGGCGGCAGCGTGAGTCTGTCAGAGGTTCTGTCAGACTTCTGGTCCAGACTGGTGGAGCGGGTCTTCTCTCTGGTTAACCCCCAGTACCAGTTCAGCGAGGACTACCTGGAGTGTGTCAGCAAGCACGCCGAGCAGCTGCAGCCGTTTGGAGACGTGCCGCGCAAACTGCGTGTACAAGTAAGATAAATGATGTCAACACGGGTGAAACCCTTTGATGCAGATTTCCAGTCATGCAGATTGATTATGATACATGAACTAATGCTTCTGTGTTCTCTTTCCTTTTAAACTCAGGTGTCGAGGGCTTTCATCGCAGCCAGAGCGCTGTCACAGGGCTTGGCTACCGGTCGGGATATTGTTAACAAAGCAACAAAGGTGAGTCGTGGCTTTCAGGTGATCACTGTTACCGTCGTATTTCTTCTCCTCGCCCTGACTCTTCTGACCCTCGGCCGTTTTCCAGCTGACAGCGGATTCGGAGTGTGTTCGTGGGCTGATGCGTCAGTGGTACTGCCCTCTGTGTCGAGGCATGGCCTCCCTGCGGCCCTGCCACTCCCTGTGCCTCAACGTGATGAAGGGCTGCTTGGCCAATCAGGCCGACCTGGACACCGAGTGGAGCAATTTCATTGGTGGGTGAGGGTCGAATGAAAGAACGCGCTCATATACGTGTTGTTGTTGTTTAGGTGGATTTAGTCGTCATGTCACTGTGCTCATATTTCAAGTTTCAGGCTCGTCATGCGAAATAACGTCACGGCCTAAATGACACGTGGAGTCATTTTCAATTATCATCATTATTAAATTGAGCATACCTAAAAGAAGATTCAATTATTGCCCTCCGTCACTCATTTACCTTCTCTTCTCTTTCCCCCTAATGAATTCCTCCTCCATTAATCATTCATGCGTCTCTGCTCCATCACAATTGATCTGTCTTACTGTGTTTCCTTTCCCCTTTCATCAAACCCGTACGTTTCTTCCCTTTTTTTCTCTTTTCACATGCGGTACTTCCTCTTATCTTTCACCACTCGATCCATGTGCACCACACCCTGAACCCAGTTTACCCCAATGTACCCTTTTTGTCCGACCACCAATCCCCACCATATTTTTCTCCTCATACGATGTTGGTTTACTTCCTAATCTTACGGTCCTGTAACCTCATACACAGATGAAAAACCTTTTTTTTTTTTTAGCTGATTAGCCAGGAAGAGATTTCTAGAATCTGGACAACGAGAACTTGTGGTGAATCTGTGTTTCTGTATCTCCGTGTGTCCTCTATCAGACTCTCTGTACCAGGTTTCAGAGAAGTTGGAGGGACCGTTCAACATCGAGCTCGCAGCCGACTCCATCTCAGTGAAAGTGTCGGAGGCCATCATGCACATGCAGGAGAACAGCGTCAGCATCTCCACTAAGGCAAGGACGAGGGCAGAGGAAGATGACGGGGAAACAAAATGGGCAATATTTTGAATACTGATGCATTTTAACAGACTAGTTGTTGTTCTATAGTCTCCATTATTGTTCGAATTTAATTATAATCTCCTTAATGAGACAGCATGGAGTCAAAATGGCAGGAATTATGCACAGAGAGCATGACAGCCTTACAGAAAGATTAAAACATGGCGTGAATCCCAGGAGCTAATCTACCAGAGAGACACCCACATGTAGTTAGAGAGAGAATAGCAGCGCTTTTAAGGAACAGGAAGCTCTTTTTCCTTCACAGCGCAGCTTCATCTGCCTTTCACCAAAACAGCATGATGAATGAGGTTACGGAGAACCTTTTCAACAATTTCATGTCGCAAGATTTCAGTTCAGTTGCAATATTTTCCACACAGACACACCTTGCATTTCCAGTCGCTGTGATAGAAGGCACAGTGTAACATCAGGAAGGTCTCAAGAAGACTAACGACTCCTTTGAGAGACGCTGTTGGGCTGCAGTCTTTGAAGAGAGAAATGTTAAAATTTCATGTATTTTTTAGGGGGGAGGGGTGTTTTAGAATGAGAGATGTCAGGAAATGAGGAGGAAGAGAGAAATAAACGGGGCATGACTTGCAACAAAGGTCCCCAGCTGCACTCAAATCAGAGTCATTACGGTTCATGCTGGGTCTGTAACCCCTCCCCCGCCGTGAGGAGCCCCGAATGTTCTCCAAACGAAGTAGAATGTTACAAAGCAGGCTGAAGGAGAATGAATGCAATAAAAAAAAGTAAATTCACAACAGTTAATCACAAACTGTCTCCCGGAGGCTAGAGAACATCTGTATAAGTACATCCAGTTGTCCTTTAATTGATCACATCGAAGCTGAAAACCCGTCGTAAACATTATAAAATTGCTCATTACTTCATTAATTGCCTGATGTTACTTACTTCAGGTGTTCCAAGGTTGTGGAAGCCCCCGGCCGGCTCCTGGACGCTCCAAACGCTCCCCAAAAGAGTCGGGCGGCAGCAGGAGGCCCTTCCGCACCTACAGCCCCGAGGAGAAACCCACCACGGCTGCAGGCACCAACCTGGACCGACTGGTGAGGGGAAACACACCCTGTGCACTGTGTGAGGCAGCTGCTCATCACTGGTGTTTTTATGTTGTGCATTTAAAACAATCTGTATTGATGGATTTGGATAACAAGCTCCAAACACGACATTGATTAAAGGCCCCTAAATCTTCTCTTTCCTGTTAAAATAAATGGAAGAAAAAGAAACATGGCTTAACAAGTACAAAAGACGATGATATGGAAATGAATCATTAATCCCCCAGAATCGATGGATCATTACATCCCCAGCTGATAGTTTTGGCACAGTGTGTTTAAATAACTTTCACCCTGAACAACATCACTAATGAGAACAGTTGGAGTGAACAAAAACACTAAAAGTTGCCAGAAAACCAAAAAAAAAACAATTTATCTGAAAGATGCCAAATCTCTCCATAAAGCCGAGAGGAAAGCTGCAGTTGGATGATAATTATCTGATATTAATTAGTGCTTCTCTAAAGGGGCACTACGTAGTTTTGGAGAGGAGATTCAAACTCAGTATTTTAAATATTTAGGTCATAACACAAACCGAAGAGGAAAATAAGGTCCCAGAACACTGTGTGAAGATAGAAAGGTGGCAGGGTCCGCCACATATAAACAAAGCAAATCAATATGAGATTGCGTGTTTTTGCCTAAACTGATGAAAAACGTCCGAAAAACTATAGTGAAGCTGTAAGTATGCAAAAATAAATATAAGGCATTGAAAGTGCAATTTATAAAGTCAAATGTGTGTGTTTAGTGCCGCGTCAGGGTTCAGAAATAGCCGCTGAGCCAAAACCAACATGATGACAAACAACAGAAAAAGCAAAAATAAATCTAAGCTTATTACAAGCAGCTAATAATAAAGAGCGCAGGAGTCGGAGCCCGGGACCGTCCCCGCCGTGACAACAGACATCTTGCAATATAGAAACGCTGGAAAGTAAATGAAACCAAGCGCAGAGGGGAGAGAAGGAGGATAGTAGGTATTCACGTCTATTTATAAAACATTAAAGACATGCGGTCTAAGAGCTGACCCAGAAACCGTGTCATGTCTCCTTCTGACTGCCCGACGTCAGCATTGCAGCTTCAATATGCTTCCTCCAGCCAGCCATACCAAACAAGGACACTTTAAAAACCAGGTCTGAGTCATCACCGATTTCTTTACGCCTCCGTGCAGGTTACCGAGCTGAAGGAACGACTGAGGCCCATGCGTGGCTTCTGGGTGTCCCTCCCACACACCATCTGCAACGATGAGAAGATGGCGGCCGACGTCACTAATGAGGACCGCTGCTGGAATGGGCAGACCCGGGGGAGGTGAGCTAGATCCAGAGAGGATGGAGGGATGGAGGGAGGGAGGGGTCCGGTAGAGGTGGAGATGGAGGAGGAGGGAGAGTGAGCGATGGTGCAGAGGTGGATGGACGCAACAGATGGAACAGAGTTTATTTAATTTAGCCTCCACCAGTCACCCACATGCACCCTGCGTGGGGCTGCTTGCTTTCATGCACCCAGATGCAGCCCGGCATCACGTGTCCGGGCTGGTTTATAGACACCGTGCAGTCCTGTGAGAGTGTGTGTGTGTGTGTGTGTGTGTGAGAGAGAGAAGAAAACACGTCTGCATAATGGATGAATTTGTGTCTACGATGTTCCTGCTGCATTCAGAAACAGTTTTATGTCCATGCACACTCACCTGAGCACCTTACCTTTGGCCAAAAATAAGATCATGTCACCCAGGGCAGTGATTCAGTGCTGAAGTGGGAGAGAGAGCTGCTAAATGAATGTGAACAGGTCTTACTTATATCATCAAACACTGGCAAACAAACAGAGGTTTTTTTGGGACAATCAGCCCTGGAGAAACAGAATAAACAGGCTCCAGATTTAAACAAAACGCCGAGTCTCCGGCTGCGAGCGGCTCTCTGAGCTAAACGCTGACGTCAGCATGATAACATGCTCAGAATGGAAATGATTACAAGCTCCCTGGTCGATGTCGGGCCAGTCACAATTGTTGATCTAATACGGGAGCAGATTTCATATGAAACAATCAAGATGGCAGCAGGAAAAAAAAAACAGCATTATGTAGATAAGGTTGTAACATCTAACTTAAGAGTCTGACAAAATCAGAGTTGTTCATTTTTGGAACAAACCGAGATGGTTTTATTTTGTCTCTGTTGAGTTTAAATGTTGTGTGTTTAACAACGATCTGCAAGGTAAGATGTATGTTTTTATCTCAATGGAGTCTGGACTTTAATGAGAGGTTTGGGGCAAAAAAAGGATCCAATTCTTCTTTAAACGTTTTCAGACACTAAATCTGGCAGAACGAGCGCTTTCACTGGACGTACTATGATGGGTGAAGTTTCCCTGAAGTATAAAGATCCTGACACACCAAGCTGTCGTTCAACAACTACTGCTGCGTCGGAGGCCAACTGCCTCATGTCTCTGCCAACATACAGACCATATAATATAATATAACTGCTGATAATGTAGAATATGTCTGACAGAAAGTTGCAAACACCTCTGGCAGAGAGGCAGAAGAGAAGAGTAAGGAGAAACTGCACTAAAAGGGTGAAATCATTGATAGACAGCGACAGACTCGAGGGGGGTTTTCCTTTCTTGTTTCATTGACTTTTCGTGCACTTATCCACTTACCTGAACAGCCAATCAGATTGATGTCACTCACCGATGAACCGCCGCAGATTCTACACGCTCAGTTGGCCAAAAAAAGCCGCTGACAAGGTGCATTGACGCCTCTGCTCTCTCTCAGGTACCTCCCGGATGTGACAGGTGACGGGCTGGTGAGTCAGATCAACAACCCCGAGGTGGAGGTGGACATCGCCCGGCCGGATGTGAGGACCAGACAGCTGATCATGGAGCTGAGGGTGGTGACCAACAAACTGAGACACGCGCAGAGCGGACAGGACATGGACTTCATGGACAGTGAGTGTTCCTGAGGACGTGTTTATATATCTGTCCATATACTTAAAGGAGCATTAAAGGGTAACTCCACCAAATGTTTGTTTACAGATCTTGTGCAGTGATTTAAAGCCTTTTCAAGCTCCTGCGTTGCATTGTGGGTAATGTAGGCGCCAGGTTGATGAGGAAGAAGAGTTCTTGGAATGAGAAAGGTGTTACTGTTCTTAATGAGTCCGATATGAGTGCAATGTTAGATCGGATTTTTATAAACTTGGTGCCTACATTACCCACAGTGCAATTCAGCCACAGCAAGGCTTTACATACATATTTCCCCACCTATGCCGTATCACTCCCCGAGGCCTGTAAACACACTTTAATGTGTAAATTTGGTGGAGTTGCCCTTTAAGTGACACGTTACCTGCACTCAGGATTTAAAGGACTTGTAACACACTTTATACAACTTACTCAGCGAGTAAGAAACCAACTTTTTATGTCCATTCATCAGTCAGAAATCTCTCTGTTCCAGGTGAGGAGGGCAGCGGCTCAGGGGGCGGGGATCACGGTGAAAGGTACAATGATGATTGGCCAGGTTACGGGCCCTACTCCCCCCCCTACAACAAACCCCCTCGCAACCCTCCCGCCAACCCGGCGAAGCCGCCTCGAGTCCGAGAAAGAAACGGGTCCAAGTGGAACAAGAACAACGGCCACGGACGGGTCAGATCTGCAACCAGCCGGCTCTCCTTCTCCCTGGTTCCTTTGTTGTCTTTGCCACTTATGGTCACTGTTGCCCCCATGTGGAGATAGCTGGTTATTACAGTCTGGAGGTGGAGGTGGAGGTGTGTTAACATGCTGGAGTCTGAAGCACATTATGAAGAAGAAAAAAAAAAAAAAAGAAGTCATTCCATTTGGTTGCACCAGCAGAAAAAAAACAACAAAAAAACAAAACAAAAGACAAAACAGGCTAATTTAGCAATAATCAAAAACCTGTTTACAGCACAGAATGAATAAGTTAAAGTGAATATTTTTACTATTGCCCACAGACGAGGCATTATCAGGCATGGATGAGCACAAACAATACTTCATGATAAACGCCATTTTCTTATTTTAGTGCCACTCGTGTGATGTTTGAGTGTCGATGCTGATCGTGTGCAGAAAAGTCCAGAGGGTGAACGAGACAAACAGAACAACAGGAAACGAGTTCGCAGCGTGTTTGCAGCTCTGTGAGATCCGTCAGTTAATAACTGTGTAGTTTCACCGAGCAGCTGATTCCATCTGAGCGAGTTTGTTTGCTGCCTTTTGTCTTGACGTTAAGTTAATTAATTTAATTGATCCTGGTTTCAGTCCAGTCGTGTTTCCTTTCTTTTGTTTCCCCCCTGAGTCTTGCTGAGGTGGTGAGATTTAATTTACTCGCTTAATTAAATCTCTGTATTTTGGCTCGTAGATTAAAGAAAGTCAATAGTTTGACTCTTGAAACCAAACAAGGGGCTTATTTTGAATGTACCCGAAAGCTCTAAAGTTAATTTGCGGTTACTTGTGATGTAATATATTGATGTTTTTAATTTATTTGTAATATATTTCATTGTTGTTCTTATGATTTGAAGACAAGGGTTGAGTGGTTTTTTTTTATCTTTTAAGAGAAGTGTGTGCTTTAACTCTCTCTGGTATATAAAAAAGGAAAAACTAAGTTGTATTTATTGATATTTTTCGTAAAAAAACAATCATTTGAAGTATTGTTAACCAATCACAACACTTAAATATCAAACAATATTGGGTCACAAGACAAGCACAAGTTCAACCAGAGATTGTTAAGAGGTGTGTGTGTGTGTGTGTGTGTGTGTGTGTGTTTTATATCGTTTGTTGTATGTTCCGGTTTCATGTTGAGCAGATGTTGGGGTGTTTTTTTTTTAAAATACCACGCTTTTCTACTTGTTTTTCCTAAAAAGCAACAAGATGAGGAGATGATGTAAAATCGGGCTGAATGTCGAGGGAGAGACAGATAAACGTGAAGGAGAGCGATGAGAGATGGCGGCTCTTCATTTTCATGTGCTGAATGTGTTCTGAGGAAGATGAAATTAAAAAAGGAAAGAAAAATCAAAACAAAACAGAGACGTGAACTGGAGAATTAGTTTGACATTTTGAGAAATACATTTATTCGACGCCACTTTTCATGTTCACTTAGCTTAGCTTAGCATAAAGACTGGAAACAGATGGAAACAGCTAGCCTGGCTCAAACCAAAGGTAACACTGTTTGCAGCCCTTCGACGCTCACTGACTGTGATCTGCTTAAAGTGGAAAAATGGTGAAATGTCAGACATGTCAGACTCCGGGAAGATGCCGGTCGTACTGAAGTAGAGTTTTACTTTCTTACAACCTTTTACTTCTACTTCCTAAATTTTAATGCTAATATCTGGACTTTCTGCCTTCCCAACATCACCCACCTGATTTCACCCAGTACATATCACACACGGCGAGACTAAACAATGTAAAAGACCGAGAGGGAGACTGGAATGAGGAAAAAAGGCGAGTTAGAGCTTCATATCTGCAGAGAACCTGCTGCACTCTGCCTGGTTTTTCTTACTTTCTCAGTTTTTAGCTGTTCGAGACGCTTTACTGACACAAATGTTGGTACTTGACGTCCTCAGAATGAGACTCAGCAATCAGCAATCTCTGTGGTGTGTTTACGAACAGCTCTGACAAATCTTACTGACGCCACCTTTAACAGTCTTTAATGATATTATATGACGTGAGGTTCAGTTAGCTTTGTGAGACATGGCTGGTAGAAATGTCCTTCAGATTCTTTGTTCCTTTATACTTTGAGAACATTTCAGAGCCTGAACTTTTTTTCCCCTCTTTTACTCGAGAACAGTCGTTGAATCAGTACTTCTACTTTGTGTTTTTGCATCTACTTTTACCGCCTCTGATAAGTTGCTGGTTGGCGGCTTTCTTACCTTTTAGACAGAGCCCGGCTAGCTGCTGAGCTAATCAGCCGTTAAGAAAGCAAATAAGAGTATTTCCCAAAATGTCATCGTCTCAAATTCTTCGATAAGTTGATTGATAGGATCCCAAAAGACAGCAGAGACGGGCTGCAGACGGAGAATATAAAAAGAATGTATAGATGCTGTGAAAGGACACTTTTTCTGTCGGACGAGGGATTGTGAGATTCACAGACACACTTTGAGCCAAACGGGCTACTGCACCTGTACAGTACGAAAGAATGGCAAGAGATGGGTTTCATTCTAAAAACGTTCTACTTTAAAAATCACTCGGCAACTGAGAAGCATGATTTTGTCAGTAGAGTAGAGTTAGGCTGTAAAGTTGGCCGGCAATCAAATTGTTGGAGTTTTGACATCAGATTAATTGGGAATGAAACCCTTCACAGTCAGTTCGAGACTTCACCACAAACACAGTATTATGTTGCACAACTACAAATGAAAAAAAAAACAAAGCAAAATATTGATCATGTGTGCTTTCGATGATCAGCAGTCGGATTAGGACGCGGTTGGCTGCAGTATTTCTCATTGAATTTCAGGTAAAACTTTTTTGAAAACGTCAGGTCCGGTTCTTTAATACGACCTCTCATCCGTTCCCACCACTCGCACATTCCTTTATGGTGAAAGTATAGCACAACTTTTTTCATGTTGTTGTAACAGTTTTTTGGTATCGAACGAGTGATATTTTCTGCTTCATTAAAAAAAAAACTCAAGAAATCTGTTTGTTGTGGGTTTTTTTGTTTGTTTAATTCAGTACAAAAACAAGCAGCAAAAACAAGAAAATGTCATTATTAATTAAACAGTATTAAACCACATCTGATTTAAAATATTGTGCACGTGCAGCAGATGAGTCAGAATCAAACCCTGATCATGTTCACTGTGTTTTCTCATGTTGGCCTCTCAGGTGAGCAGTTTGGATCTCATTCAGGTGACAGTTCCTTGTTCTGAGGGAGGCATTTAATGCTGCCACGCTGATGAAGACACACAAAACATGAGTCAACACAGCGTTCATCGCTACAGGCGAATTATTAACGAAGTAAAAGTAGCAACAAATCTCTTAAAGCAAAGTCAGCGTGCATAAAATGTCATTAACCTGCACACAGTTCACAGTTCATCAAGGCCACTGATGGTTCTACACAACAATTTGTAGAAAAGTAGGAAAGAATAAGTTCCCCTGGATCATTCATGTGTAATACTCTAATACTCTAAGATTAAAACTGCAGACATGATAAAATATGACTTGTGATCTAATAACTTCTGCATGGAAGAGCTAGAAAACAAGACAAACCTTTCTGAAAGAAATGTTATATTATTTCAGAATCAGTCAGAATCAGTATTCCTTTATTGTCCCACAAATGGGGCAATTTTCTTTGCCACAGCAGAGACAGTAATATTACAAAAAATAGTAAAAAATTAAATATAATTAAAGGGTAAGAATAGAATAGACTCGTATATACATATGAACATATTGCACAAAATTAACATCTAATCATAAGCAGTGAATTGTTATTTACAAAAAAATTCATAGTTATTTAAAACATCTGACCAGTTACGTACAGTATGTATGTATTTCATTTGTTACCTTCCACAACAAGATGACAGCAATCGCCAATATCAGAAGCAACGCGACGACCGTCAGGAAGATGATCCACCAGGCAACTCTGACCAAAGATCTGAACCTTCCCTCGAGGAACACGGTCAGTTTAACCTGCGGACAGAGAGTGTGGTCACGTCAGGTGTCAGTGTGGACTGCAGGATCTTCAGAGCACCTGTGTGTAAAGTCTGTAACTTCCCTGAGACTTTAAATACCGACATGAATCTGAAAATTTAAGTGACGTCCTATGGTTTTACCTTCGTCCGACGCATCTCCGGTTTTAGTCCAACATTCTCAGGAGAGTTTGTTAAACTGAGCGAAGCGTCCGTGATGATGTGCAGGTGGTTCAGTGAGCTGTAACCCTGAATCATAGAGGTAAAAAAATAAATGTTTCAGTGGTGCTTCATAGTTTGGAGTAGAGGTGGAAGAACTGCTCAGATCTCAGTAGAAGCAGCGATACTGCAGCGTGGAGTGACTGTGTTACAAGTCAAAGTCGTGTATTTTACACAAGTCAGAAAAACAAAAGTTTTAGCATGAAAATACACTTAAACTACCAAAGGTTGAGGAACTCATGATGCAGAAAAGCAGAACTTCTAACTGTGACAGACTTCTTTCTTCTGTCCAAAGAGAATCAACGAGTAAACAAACAAAAAAAGTTCCTTGTCCTAGCTTTAGGTACAGTGCCTGAGCAAATGGACACTCTTCTTTCCATCACTGCCGGAGAGAGAAATAAATATAGTTTTCAATAAATCAAACTTTCAAGGTGTGACAAGATTTTAAGATTGCATTTTTGCAGAATATCTCTAAAGTAGCTGGAAGTGTTTGAAATTTAAATATTTGTAAAGCATACTGCCAAAGGAGCACTTTAGTGTGAATTGTCTGATTCTACACATTAATTAATGTTTAAAATTAAAAAAAAAAGTTCACTGCAGCTGTCCTTTAGCTTCAGCTGTGCTCTAGTTCACTTATTCATATTTTTTTCCCCCCAGTTATCTGTGTCGGTTGATTAATTTCGCACCGTTACAAAAAATGAAACACCTCGGTGAAAGTGGCGCTCCACAGTCGCGCGTGCAGAACCATCTTTGCAGTCATGTCCAAACCCAGCAGAGGGCAGCGCAGCTCCTCACACCTCAGTCCATCCGAGCACGTCTGACACGGAGGAAGAAAAGAAGCCACCTTACTTTGCTGTCGCATGTTATACTGAATGCTAAACCTTTAAGCTTCATAATAATAATAATAATAATAATAATGATAATATTAATAATGATCTTTAACCAAGATTCTGTATTCCTTTGGAAGGAGCGAGGAGGAGAGCGCTTCAGCTTCAGGTCTTCTCCTGGATGGTTCACGCCAACTCTTGATACCAAAACACGATCATCAGTGTTAGTGGTGTTTATTACAGGCACTGCTTACAGTTTGAAGAGCAGAAGAGGAAAAAACAAAAAGCTGTTTCTTACCTTTAAATCTTTAAATGAATCGGTCTGTCCTGCAGGTGAGCAGGAGACAGAGTGAACACCTCTGCTGCTGTTCTGACTCAAGTGCAGAAGCCATTTTCCTGCAGAGTTTTCCTTTGGCCAGTCGATGTTTAGTGACGCGTTGATGAAAGATTTTAATGGTCTGCCCAAATTTGCTATCTGTTAAACAGAACAGTAAAGTTTCCCAAAAGCTGAAAATCAAATTAAGTAATTAAAGGGATTTTTTTTTTTTTACAAGGAGCAAACTACATCTCACCCTGAATTCATACTGAACCAGAACTCCAGTGTCATCCACTGATTTTATGTCGCTCTCGCCCATCGAGCTTCTCCTGAGTGACACTTGAGAAGGCCGGGCTACTCTGATGGACGAGAATCGTCAGAGAATTTTTCACCGTTTCCATGATGAAACTGAAGCAACTTTTCAAGGTGCATTTTCAAGCTTTTCCAGGACCTCCCGGCTGTGATGAATTATATACAAAGGTGGATCTTGTACAATGTAGAAATACTGTTTCACTAAAATGTCATGCATTCAAATTAATGTAGTCAAGTAAAAGTCCAAAAAGTAAAAGCACCCATTATGCAGAACAACATTTTCAGAATAACGTTAAATATTATTGGATTATAATAGCTGATGTAGCCGATCTGTGGACTCTGACGCTGATCGACCAACAGGTGAAAAGTTGACCCGTTTACTCTTTGACAAAATGAATAAGAAAGTGAAAAGCACAAATATTTTCCTCCAAACTTTTACACATTAAAAGATCAAAGTAAATAATAGATTAATATTCGTTTTTGGGATGAATTGCTCCACTAATTTATTACTTATTGTTTTACTCTTTTCAGACACTTTGTATATTTTCTACAAGGTTTTCTAAGAGATTCTTTGTTGTTTTGTTCATTTCAACACAGATTCAAACAGTAATCTCATATAAAAAGCTTAAAAGACAGTGAATATAATCAGCACTGACCCCAACAGCTGCAGGTCCAGCTCAAAAAGCACTTTGGCCGACGCCTCCACTGGTTGTATGGTCTGCACACTCGTCCTGCATCACAGGAACATCATGTGTATTAATGATCACTGATCAGTAGCTAAAACCTGCTTCCTCTCCCTCATGTCCACTCACGTTTTAAGCTGCAGAGTGACGCTGACTTCCTTTGTGCTCAGAGAGACGCCGGATGTTGAAACTATGACATAAAAAGTCACCTGAAGAGAGCAAAGTAAAAAAAGATAAAAAAAAACACAAAGATGAAGATGATGATGATAAAAAAACACACACTGGGAGGAAGCTGAGCGGTGAAACTCGCCTCTGCGTCTCTGTGGAACGGATTCCCCAGCTCACAGTTGATTCGCGTTCCTTTTTCATTGGTCGTGCAGCTCGTCTGCGTGTCCTAGAACAAAACTACAATGTGACGACGCTGCAAGTGACAAAATAAAAATCCTGCATTCAAAAAACGACTTAACAAAAAGAAGCATGCAAGTACTATCAGCACAGATTGTTGGATTTTACTGGTGCAGATGTAAAGCCAATTCTATTTACCTTATTTACAGTTTGATATTTTAATCTACAGCAGTTCTTCATATTCTACAAGAGTGTTTGTAGCATTGATGTCCTGTGATGAAGCACTAACAAAGAGCTCAGACGTATTCTAAGCACACTGTAAATACGTGTTTAACATGTTGTTCCTCCAGCACACACACTTCCTGTGCACTTACTGCTGTTGTGCTGTAGACAACAGAAGAGTAACGCAGAGTGTCCGGGAGGTTGATGACAGAGTGAGTCTGGTGAGCTTCTTCTCCGCCCCTGTTAGTCACGGTGATCTCCAGAGCGACGTCTTCAGAGGGATTTATGACTGCGACACCGTCCTCCCTGAGGACCAGTCACACATTTAGTTTTGTCTTTTATAACTTAAGATGGTCAGCTCTCAAAAACAAGTCATGGAGATACAAATATTACATTAAAAAAAAATAAAAATTATCTTCTAACTGAACAGGAACATTTTGTCTGTCAGGATTTACTGACACAATATAGACAGAATAAAAATCACCTAGAATGTCAAAAAACAGATAATTCATCTTACTTAGATTTTACTTTTTACAGTTTGTTAGCGTTGCTTACCTTGCCAGTGGTTTGAAGATATCCTGATTGTTGTGTGTTGTGTTCCTGGAGCAGAACTTGTACTGTAACGTCAGGTTACTCTGGCAGATGTTGTCACGACCACAACCCTCGTGCACCAGGACAATCTGTGAAAAACAACGGGGCAGAGATGATTTCTTTAAGCTCATTTCTAAAGCGTTTAGTCCAAAAGGTTTCGATGACACGTGTGTTTGTACCTCGGAGTCGGTGCTCTTTTGCTGGAGGAGGTTGAGGACCGGCGTCATGTCGGACGGACCTGCTCTGGTCCGGCTCGTCTGACCGGAGCTCCACAGAGACACGCTGACGTTGACGGGAATACTGAGCAGCTTGTCTTTGATTTCACGCTGGAACAGAAGAATCGTCTTTATTGGTTTGATCTGGTGTTTGACGGTTCTCTATAAGTGGATGTTGCTCAGTGAAACAGTACTTTCAGTCGGAGTCGGGTGTCAGTGCAGATTTCTCTCCTCTGTTCACGCAGCTCCAGTCTTCCTCCGGATGAACTCTGAAACTCCACTCTTGGTTTTCTTCTCCTAGCGTCGGCCTCAAAGACGTAATTGAGCACTGCGAGGAGAAAAATCAACAGATACTAATCCTGACACCTCCCGCTGCATCACAAACACACTAAATGTTAGTTTCCTCTTTCCCAATATAAAAAAGGTGTGAAAACTCCTTTTAGAAAACACACCCAGTTTGAGGTTGAGCGATGCTGGATGTGTCGTGTAGGTGAAGCAGGCCCTGACTGAAAAATAACTTGACAGAAGTTTGTGCAAAGACACATTAATATCAATTAAAACCTTGCAGTTCGTTCACATTTGTGTCTTTTGTGCATCTCACCACGTGAGTGTTCGACACTGTTCCCTTGTGAGGTCTATTACACGGGGCGTCACCGTCAGAGAGCTGCTGACGCTGACCACCGGCCTCGCTCTGCAACAGATAAAACATTTAAAATGGATTGGGACGTGACTTTATTCTTTGTCTTTGTGTGTTTGTGATGTAACATTACTTGTAAATAAAGACCGAGTCAGAGAGAGATCCCACGGCCAGATCAGGGTACTGATTGTCGTCCACGTCCAGGTTGCCAGAGAGAGAATATCCGAACAGAGAAACTGTTTTAGATCCTGGCGAGAGCACCTGAAGAACACGAGAACTTCATGAGAAGATCTGTTGACGTCTACATATCTCCACTTACACAACTGAACTGAGGACCTTTTTCGACCCTCCCACAAACTCACCTGCGCCGCTTTCTTGTGGATGCCTTTTGGTGAGCCGCAGTAAAGGTACACCCGACCCGAACCATCATATGGCGCCCCCACGGCAATATCTGACGACAAATACTTCAGTTTACCTGTGTGTCCTAAATTTCCTTAAAGCCTGTTTGCAAAAATATCAGATTGTTTGAAGCTTTTGTTTCTATGAGCTGCAGCTCATTTAACATTTGTGTGTCCATCTTTAAAACATCGCAAACCTCCGTAACCGTCTTTATTGACGTCGCCGATGTTTTCCACTGCGAGGCCGAACATGGAGTCTTTGGGTCCCAGAAGTTGCGTGGGAACAATCTTCTCCCAGTTTCTCCCTCTGTCGTTGATGTAGACGTACACGGCTCCTCCGACCGAACCGTCGTTAACAAAGAACTCCGGTGCTCCAACAGCGAGATCCTCCCACCTGCAAACACCAACGGCACCGCAGCTCTGATTATCGTTATCACAGGAACAGGACGACATGGTTCTTGATTATGGCTGTTTGCTCAGTTCACAGTGCCAGCATGACAAAACTCTGAGTGATAATGCAAATAAAATAGTGACTTGTGAATTTTAGGACCTCGGGAGATAAAGGTTTATTCCACAGTAAGTTGATGGTCTGTTTTTCTAGCATTCTGAAAGACTTTAATTCTACTGGACGCTCCTACGGGAGATAAGACAAAGTAAGATAAGATAAAGTTCCTGATCATTGGATGCTGGCAAACTTTTGATTTTATTTTTGCCCTCAAACATCCTGGGTCCACTGTTGCCTCCCCCTTTTTATATCAGCAGCAAAATCTGGTGATTCATTTTTGACTTTGGACCACATCCTTTCCAACTGTCTTCCTGCCAAAAGTTCATACAATAAATCAATCATGAGAAAACATCCTGTGAGTCATCCGAGAAGCGCTGGACTAACTGATATAGAGCTTGGATCAATAAAATAATACAAATGAAGTGTTTGAGTATCGTAGCTCAGTCTCAAGAGCATCGAGGTGTAAAGTAAACCTACCCATCACTGTTGAGATCCACCACCGCCACATCGTAGCCGAAGGAGGAGGCCAGGCCCGGCCCAGAGAGAACCACCTCCACGGACACATTTTGTTTTGCCACGGGGTCCGCTTTAAGCAAAGCGACCTGGCCGCTGTAACCTCCTCTGGGTGCTCCGGATACGATGGTCAGCTCACCCTTCCTGATGAGGGCCAGACCGGAGTCGATGGAGAATCCTGGAGGACCGAAAATGAAACGTTTAAAAGCAAATCTTCATCATAGCTCTTCATTAAATTACTGGATGAATGAAGAAAGATCTAAATTAAAACGGACCCAGGTAGCTGTTAGTCTGGAGGGGAATGAGTTTGGAGTTCAACGCCGCGATATTCCCGGTCTCCCGAGGAGCTTCACTATTCAAGTCTGTCAGGAAGTCCAAAGGCTCCATTCGTACGATTCCTTCAATCAGCAACACATGAGAACAAAAACACAAGGAAACTTAAAATGCTGCGTCAAAAAATTAAAGATTATAATGAACTGCAATCTCTTGCCACAACAGCTCGATTCAAGTTTCTCCAAAACTCCTGGCTGCAGCATGACCGCTAACTGCTGCTCACTACACTCCTTGGTGTAGCCACCTTTGTCTGTAGTAGCTAGCTGGAGCTAAGTAGCCCCCCCATCAGCTTCACCTGTCCAGTGGTACGCTCCTGGCGCTCCAAACAACACAGATTTATTGTCCTTTGCAAAAGCGGCTCCGTGACCCTGTTGGCAGTACGCAAACCAGCCGTGGTCAATGGGACGTTTGATTAGATGCTCCAGGTCACAAACTACTCTCCTCCAGTCGCCGTCCTCTGTCCCGACCTGCAGGTCATCTCCTAACAGGTAACACTGACCCGTCAGCACCACGCAAGGGATACTAATGAGCGGGCACTTCTGCTGGTACCGATGAGCGCAGGCCTACAAGGAGAGGACGAGAAAATGACTGTTGATTTTTTTTGACCAAAAAAGAGAGTTTTGCTCACCATCACGTGTTTTCCAGGACCTTGGCTCGCCACTCGTACTCCCATCCACTGGTTGTTTATCCCTTTACTATCAAGGAATGCTAGAAAGATATAAAATGTTGAGCTCACTAGCAGCCGATAGCTAACAAGTAATAATAGTCGTTCTGCTGTTCCCGAAGGGTCAAAGGATAAATTCGTGGGATCTTTCGTTAAATATTTAGATTTTTTTTTACTTTTCAGGCCTCAAACTTTTATTTAAATGAAGCCGAGTCAGAATTTTAGATAACTTTTTTCGGTGAATAGACATTTGCTGTGTGTCAGTTCAGGGTCTGCGCCCTCTGAAGGACTCGGCCTTTGCAGTCTTTGAAGGCCGAGTCCTTCACAGACCTTATTAACTGCGTCAGCCGTTGTTAAATGTGATGGTCTCGCCTTTGGAGCATTTCCTGGTTGCATCACCAGATGTTTTACCCTTATGTAATGATTTCTGCCGCCCAGACCCGCAAAAGTGATGATCTACGCCAATGTTGCCATGTTTGTTATTCCTTCTTTTACGGGTGTGCAAAGAATCTTGGGATATGTGAGGCAACGAAGGATGACAGCGGTGCATCCTCCAAAAACAGCGAGAAGAAGCAGCGTTTGTGGGCTGCATCTGGAGGAGCCTTCAGACTGGGATGTAATTGACCTTCAAATGCTCCTTCGAAGTATGCAAACCCTGAATTAAGACACAGCAAGTGAGTAGAAACTGCATTTTTTTTCACGAACCATAGAGGTTTGGGAATCCCTAGTTTTAAAAGGGACACTTCATAACAAAATCAAAACTACACACTTCTGCATCATTATATTGCAGGAAAATGTGATGTGGCCCTGAAAATTCAGATTTCTATTCATCCATTCATCATTTGCTGCTGTCATTATCGTTACAGCTGTGGCGTGGAGTCTGTCATCCAGTTAAGTTAGAACGATTTTAAAACCACATATTCATAGTTAGCGTTAGAGTTATCATTCTTGGTGTGGACGGCCCTTAATGGCGTCCTCCTCTGCTGAGCTGTAATGGCAGTGATGTAGTTTATGAGTCTCTCGTCCGTGAGCAGATGCACGCTGCCTTCAGCACGGTGACGTGGTTAATGGGTGTAATTTGGCAAAAAGAAAATAGATGGTGGGTTATCTTGAGGAAATACTACAGATAAGAGGAAAACTATTTGATTTCTGGGGTGAACTATCCATTTAATTTCACTGGAACATTTTATTTTATTTTTTTTAAATACAAGATCACAATCTGAAGGGTTACCAGTAACTCCAGCTTTCAAATAAACATAGTGAGGTACAATATTTCCCACTCAGGTGTAATGAATAAAATCATCAAGTAGCTTAAAATTAATAGACTTACATTCAAGTACATGTGCATCCCATTAAACGTATCAAGATCACCCATAAAATGTCAGATAAAACAGGTAAACACACCTTTATCGTCAAACTCAATGGGCTGACAGCGCTCGGATGTTGATGTCAGATCACACTGATAAACTACACCTGTAACGTTCACCTGGTTCCGATGTTTCGCTCGTGGAGCTCCAACCAGCAATCTGAGGGGAAAATACCTCAAGTGGTTACACAGAGTTTTTTTTAAAAATTGACTCAACACTTAACAAGTGTTGAACGTGTCACTCACAGGTTCCTTCTGGCAGGATTCAGCTGCTGGTGGAAGGCAACAGAAAATCCAAACAGGCTTCCTGGATCTCCGTTTCTCTGCAACACGTTCGTGGTGTCCAGATTGAAAGCTGCGATCTGGAGGAGCCAGACGCTGCACAGATGCACCACGTACCAACGCATCGCTACGCTTCTTTAGATTAATAAATGTGTAATCTGCTCTGTGCCACGCAGTGCTCGTGCTCTCTGAGAGCACAGAGGAGGTGGAAACCCTCTTATAAAACGGTTTAGACTCAGAAAGTGTTAACTGGTTCATTGTAAACACAGACAGTCAGGGTGTGGTCGAGATGTTTATCTGCACACAAACAAAGCTGCAATGTCTGACTTTATGACCAGATAACTCAAAGTTAATATTAACTAAATTTCCGCTTTGATCTGAGTCAGTCGTGAGTCACAGCATCTGCGCTGAAGTCGTCTGAAGATAACACCATGTTGTGACTGTCACTGCAAACCACTTAACCAAAGATCAGCATGCAAACAGCAGGATATTCTCAGAACTTGTTCTTGTTATTTACTAATTTTGTCTGTGAGATTTCAGAAACATCCTGCTACTCATTCACACCTGAGCCTCCATCCCAGAAATGCTAAATGCAAAAAGGCAAAAAAAAAGGGCTAGCAACAAACATGAGTAATTCACAACTCAAAGTACGAGTTGGGACGATGGATGCAGAAACACATAAAAAAAAAAAAAAACACACGATGGGCATGATGGACACATGAACCAAAGAAGAGTGAGGGGCAAACACAGGGGGGTGATTAATTAATGAGACACATGTATACAAAGACAAAAAGAATGTGGAAACATACAAAGGCAGGAAGAGGAATGTGAAACATGACACATGCAGATAAAAATACAAAATAAAAAATACTCACATCATATGCAGCTCCACTATCACTGCCCTGAAAATGCTGTGGTGCATAAAGGCCTAATTTTCACACAGTTCATTCACACATTTCCCAAAATAAAAACTCTAAACACCACCAATCTTCTAATTTACAAGAAACCAAACTCAACAATGAGGACAGAGGGAGGAGACGTTAGAAGCATCCTTAACAAACAGCGCTGTAAAGCTACTGTAACTCACCACAGACATCAGACCATACACTCCAACATTGTCTCTTTTGCAAATATGGGCTAGTTTAGCTCATTAAATTCAGTTTTTTTCACTCACATTTTCAAGTTTTGGCAAAAAGGTGAACACCCAAATATGGACATGATGGCAGGCAGGTCAGGAACAAAAGGTGAGCTTTAATAAAGTAGATGTAATTGAGTCCAAAGTGGCAAGAAATAAAAAACACAGACACAAGAAGCAGGACTAAGGACTAAAAACTAAATAAGGTACAATCCAAAGAAGCACTGGGAAAACAGGCAGGAACATGAGGAGCACAGGACTGAAGTGTGGACGACATAATGGTAGAGATGACAAAGAGCCGAGGACAAGGACTTAAACTTACAGGGAGTGATAAGTAATTTGACACAGGTGAGCAGCCGGAAAACAAACAGAGTGTTGGAAAAAACACAGGAGGCTAATCAGGGGCAGGTGAACCCAATCAGGACAATCACAAGGGAGGGAAAACAAGAGAAAGAGCAGGAAGTAACATGACATGACACAAGAGACCTTACAAAATAAAACAGGAAATATGACCAGAAACCAAAACCATGACACGTAGTTTGTTCCTGGGTTAAATAGTTTCATCTGCAGGTGCTAATGAAGGAGAAATTTGTTAGTTAACATTTGTGAACAAATCAAAACGGATTGGAGCTAAAATGGACCATTTCAAAAAAGTGGCCCCAGGTGTAAATGACACCTCTGACTGGAGGGTTCAAGAAACTAAAAGCACATTGTTTCACCAGGTGGCAGCAGAGTTTCTGTTTCCAGTTGATATGGTGTTAAAACACGTCAGGCCTACAGATCTGCTGCACTGAGCGTAACAGCAACAAAGTCACTGAATAGTCTAATTAGGCTGAAGGTGAAATCTTGTGTTAAGTGTTATCTTTGTGCAGCTGCAGCAGTCGTAATTGTGTTAATAGTTTCACATTTAATGTAAAAAGTGACGTTAAAAAAACAAGAATGACTGTGGATTCATTGATACACCTGAGCATCAACAAGCCCGACACATTCATAATGAAACTAAATGATAAATGAGTTCGAGCTGAGTGAAATCGATGGCTAAGATTCACAACACAAACTCAGACTGTCGGTGTGAGTTTATCTCAAACGTTCTGCAGCGTCACCTCCCGTCTCACTTCAAAGACAGAAACAGGGGCAGAATGAACTGATGCCACATGATTTGTGACTTCAGAGATTTTTTTTTTTTTACTGGTGTTGGTAAAATAATTTGCATGAGACTCTCCAGTTGATTCTCTCTCACACACACACACAGCGACAAACAAACAACTTGTGACTCATGGAAAATTCAGCAGCCGTGTGGTCAGAACGAGGTGTGAATCTGCAGGGAGCTTTTTTTTTTTTTTTGGTTTCTATCTTTCATTTTCAGGCCAGGAGGCCAGCGCTTTTAAAAGCATGTTCCCACGAGGCGAGTGGAATAAAACATCCTGAGCACATTTTGACAACACTTGCAGGACTTCACACCTGATGAGTGACACCACAGTTGAGCGTTTCCACTGCAGTATTTGGAGGATGTGGTTCATGTTCTTGTATAAACTCCAGGTTCTACTTTACTCGAGCCTTACAGATTTAGTGAACTATATAATATGATCTCACTAAGTACTAAACCTGCAGAGATATTCAGTTATTTTGTCAATCTGGGAGAAATTCAATGAGAAGATTTATAACAACCTGATGTGTTCTGTAGCTACACAGAAAGCCACAGTCTGCAGCTGGTTAGCTTAGCTTAGCACAGAGGCTGGAAACTAATTGACACGCTATCCGTTATGTATTTAATATTTTCATTCACATTGTTTGAATATATAGTGTAAAAGACGGCTGTGTGGTTTTATGAGGGGTCAGTGTGCTGAACTATTTCTGAGGACAGTTGTTTGGTAACCAGCTAAGACCCCCAGAAGTTATTTAAAATTCCTGTGTAAAAATGTAAATTGTTGCTTTTATACAGATCACACGACATGTAGATCAGGCGGGAAAAAAGTTCTTGGACCTTTGGAACGGGCCATCTTTGGGCTATGCTACGCTAACCAACTAAGTGTTGTCGCCTCATATTTACGAGAGTTGTATCAATCATCTCATCTAACTCACAGCAAGAACGCAAATAAGATGCCAAGACAATTTTTCTCACACCCACGCGAAATACAGCGTTTCCGCCCAGGTGCCTCGGTGGTGACTGTGTCAGCCCATCTCCTGCCAAGGCATGAAAGAAACACAAAGCACAAACTACCTGGTCTTCAAATGGTTAAAACAACACAAGGGTTTTTTTTTTTTTCTGACCGAGCTGCACTGACGTCTGATTGGTTTGAAGATTGTTTTTAGCGCCCAACACCCACCGCTGATGAAACCAGCGTGGTCGCACACTGTCGATGGTCTCGTCTTCTTCCTGATCTGCTCAACCACACTCAAGACAAACATCCGCTGCTCTGCAGACCTGCTGCTGAGAGAGATAGTGACTAACAGTGCTTCAGCCCACAATGACATCGTGTTCAAATGTGGCTATTTTTAAATGTAAACTTTGATTTGATCAGTAGTTTTTGGAGCGGGGTTGTGTGAGGTACTTTATCCACAGTCACTGTGTTACCTACATAAGATGGTCATGAACGTACCCCTGTTTTGGAGAAGCGGCAGGATTAAAGGTGTAGATAGACTGCTGTGGACGCAGGCAGTTAAATCAGTATCAGTCCAAATGTTTTAAACTCGATCAGGCTGCGCTTTCCAGCAGGAAATGTAAGCATTTATATCCATCTTGCTCTCTAAACCACCAGACATCTTTGACAAAAGAGTAGTTTTACCCCTCAGATCACAGGCTGCCCAATCGTAGAGCAGGATGTAGTTAATAAAATGTCGATATTCGTACAGATGCCTTGACGATACCAGTGTTATAAAATCTGTTTAAACAAAAGATTACATCATGCACACACGTGTCGAGCCCCGTCTCTGGGTTTTCCCTCCATGCCTCGAGACAGCCAATCACAAACACTGTGAGATATTGACACAACAAACATGCTGCGTGCTTATTGGCTCGCTGATTCTGCTGAGGATCAGAACTTGGTATTAAATAACAAGACATGTTTCGATACTTGATGGTATTCAGGCTGTTGAGTCAGAGCCACATTAATACAGAAGGTCGATTCTCGGCCCTGAGGAGCTGACAGAATAACTGTTGTACGTTTGTTTTTCAAAACTTTGCATTTCTTTATGTTGCGACTTTGCTGAGTTTCTTTACGTCCTCCTCACAACACTGTGCTTTTGCTCTGGCAAGATTTTAGGCTCTTAAACCACCTGGTTAAGGTTTGGAAACCATGTTTTAGCTTAAAATACTTGTTTTGGTGGCCATAGAACAGCTGCAGACGCCCCCAAAAATATCTGTTTTTTGTCGCCACAAACACGACTGGAACATGTCCCAAGGTCTCCTTAAATATCCAGTGATGTCACACTTACAAACTCTGTAACTTCTCTGTAACTGTCGCCTTAAATCTGGTATTTTAAAGGGTTTGTTCTGAGTCACACACTCATGCAGCCCAGCTTCAAAAACCCAAACTATCCCTTTAAATGTTGAAACATTTACTGTGAAGGATCTTACTATTTATATAAAATGATTTACAATGTACTATTTAGAAACAGTTGTGGTGTGGTGTGCGTGTTTGAGTAGATAGCCGCTCTTTTTTTTTTTTTTTTTTTTAGATGCTGGTTGTATGAAACAAGTTCACGTGCAGGAAGACACATCTCAAAACTAACAGGTAAAAAACGTTGCTGGTAAATTTAGCCTGCGGAGGCTTCTTGTAACCTTGCTACATATCCTGTTGATGCCCGAAGTCGCGCACGTTCTGAGTAAAAACGCTCGGCGGTCTGTCGAAAAGCGCAGAAATGGCCAGCCACAGCCTACGTGTCACGGCCGAGCTGCTGCGTGTGGCTTTGCTTGTTGTTTCACAGGCACTGACATGCAAACACCACAGTGCTGTGAAGCTGAAGCCGTGACAGGCCTGTGTTTTGTTTTTTTCTTCTACTGTCGGATACCTATTGTTAGAATGTGTGACCAGAAACTACTTTCTTGTACGATGAGAATAAATCGGTCACATTTCCTTCGATACCCACGGGCTTCTGTTTGGTGGAGGAGGAGGATGAACTCAGCTATGTTTTGAGGTGTTGTCAGAAAAAAATGTAAATTTTAACTTTTTGCGACTGAACTGCCCTCGGAAGAACAAAATAAGCACCTCTTGAGCACAAATTCATAACAGTTTGGCACAAGTTACCTTGAGTTTGTATTTTTTAAATCAAAGCACAGCAGTTTCAGGTGGATTACTTCAGCCCGGCTCTGTCTCTCTAACATGTAGGCAGTGTTTCGCCTCTCTCTCAGTTCCTGTCGGCTCTGAAGTGGTAAAGCCTCAACGGACTTCTGCACAGTGAACTTTAATCATCAAAGCACCGTGTTGACTACCTGATGTGCCTTTAGGTGTGAGGAGGAGCCAGTATCACAGGTCTACGTGTTCATTTGACACTCTGTTTCAGAACGCAGCCTCAGGAACAGGAACCTCATCTGAACCTTACTTACTGACAACATGTGAGCTTAAGTCTTCACACGGGAAGATTGTCTTTAAAATAGTCTTCAGCATTGTAGTTATTGTAACTACAGATAGACTTTTTTTGATGCTGTGGAAAAAGCACTTGCCAACCACTTGCTTTCTTTTTAAATGTTGCAGCATGATCAGTGGGCGGGTGTTTTGAACTGCCTCAGTGTCAGTGCTGTTTCTGACCTTTGGGCCGAGTGAAGCTAACCGCTTGCTTCATATTCATCGTACAAACATGAGAGGTTTTGTAGTAACTCATTTAAAAACTCACTTTAATGTCCCAGGAGCTTTGGAACCTAGTCATCAGAGGGTTTGTGTTTTCCTGCTTTGATGATGAGCTGAACTCAAACCTGCACATCTGTGAGACTTCCCTGTGACATGTGTCATGATCACAAGATGGTCAGTCTAACCAAATGCCTGGTTTGTCATTTTCTGGTGTCGCCTCTCTAGTGTAGCGGTGTAGAGAGAAAAAAAGTCCACTTCAGGAAGTGGTCGGGGTGGTCGGACTTCCACCCAGAAACCTGAAATTCGACTTGTCCGTGTGTGTCAAAGTTGACTTGATTTTAATGTGAAGTTACGTCAGCACTGGTGTATTTATTTCAGACTTAGTCAAGTATGTTGGGGGCCTGAACAAGCATCAGAATCAGAATCACAAATCCTTTAATGTCTCGCAGACGGGGAAATTTGTTTGTCACAGCAGCGTCAGAATATTACAAGAACAGAGCAATAGCAAAATAAACAATATAAAAATAGACAATATAAAATAGACAATATAATCAAAAGGAAAGAAAATAGAATCGAATCGACGTATATACATATTTACATAATAGTCATTTTTATATACATATTTTAAATATGTATAGTAAATATCGGTGATTAAATGAGTTTGTACAGACTTATTGCACAGTGCAGAGTACAGGGTGAGGTCTATAGGGAGCAGTGCTGGTTGTACAGTCTGACAGCAGCAGGAAGGAAGGACCTGCGATACCTCTCCTTCACACACTTCCTTAGGTTGTGACTTGCAAGGAAAGACAGAAAGACGAAGCTATGCAATCAATAACATGACTAAGAGTCTGCAGCCATGCTAGCAGCTCTGTCGGCGAGCTAACCTGCTCAGAATTATGATGCTAGCATGCAGATGTTGAGCAGGTGTGATGTTTACCTTGTACCACCATTGTAGTTAAGCTTGTTAGCATGCTCAAAAACACAAAAGTGCAACTGAAGCTGATTGGAATTTCATAAGCTTCGACAGAAAAGCACTGGACAGAATATTTACTGTGACCTGATGGTGCCACTAGACGTAAAGTAAGGGAATCATCAAAATGATTACAATTCAGGCTGGAACCAGATTTCATGGCAACACATCCGACAGATGAGTTATTTCACCAGAAGCAACAGATGTCAACCTTGTGGTTGACCTGACAGACCAACGTGACCATCCCTCGAGCCTGCTGTAACAATGACTGACATGCCAACCCAGCAAAATAGATTTTTAATCATGTAAAGGGGTTGAGTTCTCTTGTTGGATCTGTAAACTACACATCATGAACCACCAAACAGTCGTCCGCATTGCTACATCAAAGTACGTGTCCCTCTAAGGACAATCTTTGCACTTGTGGTGCGTTTTTTTTTCTTTTACTCCCCGCGAGTCTTTCTCACCTCTCAGAGAAGTCTGTGGTTTCTTCCGTCGACCTTTACTGTAAGTGGGTGGCAGAGGTTAAGGTCTGCCGCTTCCTCGAATAAACGCTGCATGTTGTCTTCAACATCGATATCCTCCGACACCTTGACTGGTCGGTGAAAGATCAGAACACCTTCGAGCTCAAAGAGTGTCTTAGCTGCACTTCAAACTACACCGCTTCAGCTGTATTATGATTACATCAAGGCTAGAAGAAGGAACATCGCACTGTTAAATACTCCATTACAAGTAAAAGTTGCGCTCAGTGCAGATTGTAACCAACTGAATATCCCTCACCTCTTCCTGCCGATGGTGGCCACTCAAAATGAGAACAATGCAAAGGCCCCATAATTCATATCAATTCATAATTATTAGTTTTACACCCCATTCATTTTAATATATACCCCTCAATCCTGACAGCTGGAGCTGTAAAAATAAGAATTATAGAATAACTTCCTGTCGGGTAGAAAAAGCCCTCGGTCAAGCTGAATTTAATTTGAACTCCTTCATATACTTTTTCTTCTGAGACTGATTGTTTGAATTCTTAAACAACATTAATAAACAGACACTATTTTGTTTGTGTTTGGCGGACCCCGCCATCTTTCTGGCTTCAAACAGTGTCTTGGGCCGCACTTATCCTCTGACAGCTTGTTTATTCAGTCATGGAGAAAATAAATATATCTGAGTTTGTTTTAATTCCTCATTACTATCGTAAATATTAAAATTCTGAGTTTCAATTTACACTCCAAAAACCACAGTGACGCTTGAATCTAAAAAAGGTAAAGGTAGTGGAGTGACAAGTCTGATATTTCTCACTGATGTGTTGATGTATAAAGTAAATAATTATAAAAGATAATATTTTATAGATATAGATAAATAATAATAAAAGAACACTTAAGCCCAGAACCGGAGCTGACGAGGTTAGTTGACTCCACGGGAGCAGCTTGAACTCGAGAGGCGTTTAGAGGAAGAGCGGGACATCACCGAGCTCCACGACATCACATTCATCTGAGAGAAAAAAAACGTTTGAATCAACTCAAAACAAAACTGAACACTTGAGCAGAGCGCCTGTGCCTGCCACAATACTGTGATATAACACTCAAGTGGAATCATTATGAGTACTGGAAACCTCCCGAATCTTTAATTTATAACAGTCACACTTTGCTGCCTTTGCTTTGATACTACTTGATTACTTTGAATTAATAATCGTGATCCGTCAATAATGAAAGATGACACATGCAGAAATCTCCGGTGTTTTTAACAACTCTAAATCTAATTTCTGCTCTTGATTAAGTTGAGTTAAATCTCCAATGATTTCATGCCAACACTGTGTGTGCAGTGTAATTATGCATGATTTAAAACTGTAAACTTTTATATAATCAAATATATAATTTCAGTATTTCAGTGGTTAGAATCCATTTCAGAATCTACTGCTGAAAAAACTGCACAGCTTCGATTCACTCAAAATGGGTCACTGGTGTGCAGAATTACACAGGAAGTGCATTTCTGGTGTTTCAGCCAATCAGTATGATTTTCCCCTTTGTAAACCTTTATCACCTTGTGACAAATCTTCCATTCAAGTGGAAAGACATCAGTCGTGCAAGAGAAGGTGGCTGCACCACGATGATCGGAAGACTGGCTGCTTTGATTCTGCTCTGTACTCTGTGTAAGTGTGCCTACCTGTCTTCTTTAACATGATAGACATAGAAGGCCATGTGACATTTTAGATGAGTAATTTGTATTTTTGTTATTTTTGTCTCGTTTAACACTGATATTGTCTTTCTTTTCTCTGTAGCTCACAGCGTAGACGTTCCTCGTCAGTTCCCTCTGACTGTGGCTGAACTCGGTGATAATCTGACTCTCACATGTCCAGTTACTGGGAGTGAATCTTCACTGTTTTACTGGTATAAGATGAAGTTTGGATACATGGTCCAAAATGTTGCAGCAGGAAGTTCATACAAAATATCACTTCAAGGACAGTTTAAGAACTCAAGATTCAACCTCACCAAAGATGATTCTCTGCATTTTCTTCACATCACAAATGTGAGCAAAGAGGACGAAGCGACTTACATCTGTCAGTCAGGAGCAGCCTACGTAATGAAATTTACAGATGGCACAGTTCTGGTTGTAAATGGTAAGTACGTTAATTTTATTGTCTTTGTTCAACATCTGAACATTCCATTTGATAATTCCTGCCTTTTTGTGACTCATGTAGATCCTAAAAACCATCAGAAATTTATCTCCGTGCAACAAAGTCCGGTGACAGCGTCTGTCGAGCCGGGCGCCTTGATTAATCTCCAGTGTTCGATTCTCTCCAAGAAGAAAGAGAACAGAGTCCAGTGTCCAGGTGAACGCAGTGTGTTCTGGTTCAGAGCGGGATCAGGAGGATCTCATCCGAGCATCATTTACCCTCAGAGCAACAGCAGCTGTGACCGAGAGGACAGGAGCTGCGTCTACAGTCTGTCCAAAACTGTCAGAGACTCATCTGATAATGGGACCTACTACTGTGCTGTGGTCACATGTGGAGAGATCCTGTTTGGTGAAGGAACCAAAGTGCAGATGAGTAAGTTTAAAATCTTATTTTCCCTCTTTATTTAGTGTAATTCTGATGCTTTCTAAGTAAAATGTATCTTGCCTGTTTTTCCATGGAAAATCAGTATTGGGTAGTTTTTATCTCTTCAGGCCTCTCTGAGTCATTCCAATCAACGGTCAGAAATCACAGCACCTCAGATAATGAATCTGCACAATGTTGATGCAGCATGAGGTGGACGTGTAGAGTAGCACTTGTGCAGTGCACCTGTGTGGCGGTCCTTTCATGGTTAGAGTTTGGGTGCGTCTGCTGCTCTTCCTCTCTTTGTTCTTCTTGTTTGCTTGTGTCGGGTGTTTTCTCTCCATTTCCTGCGGGGCTCTCTGTCCCATCAAGGTCCTTTTCTTTCTGCTGTTCGTGCTCTGTGCAGTTTATATGATAGTTTTCTTGATGTGACAGTGTATTGATACAAGGAGCACTTAAAATTCAGTGTAATCTGATAGAAAAATGCACGAAACAACAGTCTAAGAAAAGAAATTACCTGAGCAGGAAGTCAAGTTTGTGACACATTCTGAGTAAAATCTGATCGAGTGTGTGCTGTTTTGAGTCCACTCTTGTGGTGGTTGTCATTTCCTTTAAAATTAGATACATGAATTGTCTTTTTAGGAGACAAATCTAAAATTAAACAGAAAAACTGCACATCTACAACCACGCTAGCAGCTCTGTCAGGCTGTACAGGGATGCTTTCATGCAGGCTGTGGCTCAGGGGTGGAACCAGCGTCTTGTTCAATTCCCCTGGTCTGCATGTTGAAGTGTCCTTGGGCAAGACACTGAACCCCAAACAGCTGCATGACAGCCACCGCCACCAGTGTATTTATGAATTACTGTAAGTCACTTTGGATGAAAGTGTCTGCTAAATAGCCTAAAATGTAAATGTAAAATGTATAAGCTAAATGTAGGATGCGTTTGATATGGCTGAGTTGAACAAAATACCTGGTTAGGTTGAGGGAACAAAAACATTTGGTTAGGTTTAGGGAACTAAAGTACTCAGGTTTAGAAAACAAAAACGCTTGGCTGGGTTTAGGCAAACATTGCCAGGGTCATACCAGTCTTTCACGATGTAAAACATGTGTTAGAAAATAAAGCTTCTCCCACGTGTGTTGTTCCCGTCCTTCAGTAGCAAAGCAGCAACATTACAAAAACATGATTTGTCAGTTTCAGTGAGGTTCAGGGTTCCACCCAAAACCTGGGAGTCTGTGTTGTGACTGAATTTACATTTAAGTGTCTCTTTGGGATTTTGTTTTTCATTCCAGGAGAGGATGTTTGCCCACTTGTCATTGCACTCGGGACACTGTCGGCCTGCTGTGTGATTGTGGTTGTTGTTGTAATTATCTCCAGAAGTCATAAACCAGATTGTAAACGCTGTAAAGGTACGTTCATCATCACGTGTGTGTGTATAGTTTAATGTCTTATCCAAGTCAGCTACCAACACCGATATTTTTTACCTATATTTCCATTAATGTCTTTCATGTATTTCATTTCAGCTTCCAAACATTCTGAACGTGATCGAACACCTCAGGATCCACCCAATGATGTGGTAAATATAATTTAAATATAATCTAAAGATTCACTAAAATGTAATTCACATGTCATGGCCACCCAATCGCCAGAATGAATGTTGGCCTTTCACCTTTCTGCAAACCACAGATATGTTGCACCTTTACCTTTTCTTTAAATATTCATTTTAAATATTAAGTTGTGACAAAGCTGTGCTTATGGTCCGGTTATGGATTTAGGCACAAAACCAACTTTGGTTAGGGTCAGAAAAAGAAAATGTTTTGGCTCACCTGGTTGGCTGGAAAATGTCCCAGTGTCTGGTCAAACACATCCAGTGATTTCACACTGATGTGTTGAAACGCTGCAACGTGAACGTGACGTGGCGCGCATTGTAGAAATGTCAATACAGTGAGCATGATGCAGTTTTATTCTAGTGACTGGGTTGTCCATGGATGGCAAAGTGAATTCTAATTATCAGGATAAAAAACACAGCGAAGGAGGCGAGCTGGGCATCAACCATTCATCTTGTATGACAGGTGGTAAATTCCACATCAGGAGCTTGATGGCAGCGCTGCTGGTGAGAGAAACGCTGGTAGTGCAGAAGGTAAGGAACAAATAAATGACCAATGAGCTGAGCGGGACAAAATTTAGGCCTGGGAACCAATCACACCTCCATCCGACAGTTCCTCGCCAGTTTAAATGACAGGTGCGTATCTTGAACAGAAAGAGACTTCAGGAAAAAGACTCCTGCTGTCCACCTTTTACTTGCAATTTAGTTTAATGACAATGTTTCCATACTTAGACCTTCATCAGGTTATCTGACTAAAAACACAACTAAATCTTATACAGGTTACACTGAAAAACCGAGGGTTAGAACAAACATGGTTTGGGTTAAAAGAAGTACTTTCTTAAGGTGAATGAACATCCATGGTCGTACTTCAACAGCTTGGTTCAGTTTCGGGACAAGTTAAGCTCAGGAGAAACTTTTCCCTCGACGGTCTGTGTTGTTGTGAGCTGAAATGATTTAACACTTTGGTGTTTGGACTCTTTAACGTACACTGGACCCCAAAGCTTTTAAAGGTTTCATAACAACACTATCCAGCATTAATCAGGTGTGGTATTACAGCTCTGACGTATAATTTCCAGGGTGGTGAAGCGGTGGCACTGAACTATGTCGCGCTGGATTTTCCCTCAAGAAAGCGAGAGAGATGGATGAACACCAGGGACTCGTCACTGGACTGCATGTACGCTGGTATGAGCGACTGTCAGTGAAGAATCAACATGTCGCCTGATGATCAGGTGATTAAAAATGACATGACTGATGTTTTTCTGAAGTAATATTGTGATTCTGATGTACAATGTTCCATATTTATTCCTGTTTTTATTTTATTCTATTATTATTTTGTTTGTTGTCAGATAATTAAATAACTTTGAATGTAAGAGAAGTGTTGACGCCCGTTTTTTGTGAATATTCACTCTTTTATTTTGTTTGATAAGGAGGTGTGGTGTACAATCAAAAATCATTCCACTTCCTGTCTTTGTCTGCTTTCCCGACCCTTTTTCTGTGTACACCAGTGTTTCATCCGTTCACCTGCTGTGGCTTTTTACTTTTCATCGGTTCCTCTGTTTTCATCCTGGGTCTGTTCCAGGATCCTCTTGGGTTCCCGATTTGTTCCCCATCTCTTTATGATTTGACCTTTCCTGTTGCTTTTATGTCACCAGCTTTTTTTTGTTACTTGTATTTTGGATTTTTCTTTTATTTAACTTGCATATTAAAGCTCAACAATGTGGTTCAACCTGCCTGCCTCTGTTTTTGCTTTGAGTCCTTTTTTTTCATGAACTGTGACAGCCAGTGAGAATGTTGAGGTGGTTTCTCTTTTGAAATATATTTATTTTCCAGTCTGTCTTTCAAACTCAACACCATGTGAACAAGCTTTGAGCGCTTGTTAAGCAGAGATGGATGGAAAAGTATCCAGGCCAACATTAACCATCACAGTGTATCCATTCAGCATTATTGATCAATGATACATACCCTCATCTTCTTCAACTGTCCTCCAAATCATCAGGTTCAAACTGTAATCATTACTAACCTTCGAAGATGATTATGAAAACCCTGGTGCAAACTCTGCCGCGTGATGCAGGATCGCAGAGTCTAGCTGAGTTCACTGGACGCCGCGTATATAAATCAAATCAAACATACAATGCTTTAAATATCAGTTACAACATAATAATGAAAAAACGGTGATGCAAATTCTACAATAAAAGTAAAATAAAGTATCACTTACATCCTGGATGAAGAGGATCATCTTCACAACTTGTTGGTTTTCGAGTGAGTGAAGGATGTGAGATGGTCGTGAAAAGTCTGACCGTCAAATGCATCTGATTGGTTGTCGCAAAAAAGATTCACAAGTGCACTTCCTGTCACATCGGTCTCATTCTGGTCTTTGTTCACTTTGACACACTTCGCCTCACGTGACTTTCAATGAGTCTTTTTTTTTCTTTCTTCTCTCTCTTTGTGTTTGAACTTTAAACAGCAGTTGCTCTGGTCACTCGTGTTGCTTGTGGTTCTACTGCAAAAACATGAATGTGATGCGTCCTGTACTACAGAAGGGTTCACAGCCTGGATATTACACAACCTGCGACACTGCATCCTTCAGAGGAGCTGAGATCTGGCCTGAGCCAGTGATCCCACCTTAAATTAAATGTTACTGCTGAATACCCAGAGGTATAAAGGCAGCACACACTCATATCTTCAGGACAGGGTTGACAAACCTCATCTAAAGGTGCAGTACTGTGACAACCAGTGGAGAAACCAAGAGACAGTTTGGAGCATTAAATCCTCAAAAACATAATATGTCATTTTTTTAATAATATAAATACCAAGTTGGTGGTTTTTGGTACCTTTGGAAGGACAAAGGCTGGATATTTATAAAATGCTAAGCTAACTATGTTCTGGTTGTATACTGAATTCAAATATATGAGAGGGGTATCGATCTTCATCTGGTGCGGAATACGAGTATATCCAACACATTCAGACTTTTGCTTTGAAGGGATAGTTTGGGTATTTTGATGTGGGGTTGTGTGAGGTTCTTATCCCTCATCAGTGTTAGCGGCAGTAGATGACTGACGGCATAAACAGCGTTTTCCTTTGACGCTACATCCCACTCAACGGTGCTGCTTCTGTACTGCAGGGAACACACTCACCTCACATCACAAGACCTGAACTTTCATTTTAAGGTTCAGAGCCAAGTTTGCCATCAAAGGTTCATTTTAGTGTTTCAAGAGAGTTTTATTTGCAAGATGTGTCTTGTCTGTTGTACAGTCGCACTTTTATGCCAGAAATAAAACGAAACAGACTTTAAGAAGATATTTAAGAAGATATCAAGTAAAAAGCTTTTTACTTTTACTGCACAAACAACCAACCAAACAAATAACAACAAACCACTGATAAAGGTTTAATATTTATATGAACACAACATGGTCAACCTACAAATGAACAATTTGACCTGAAGCCAGAAGTTTCAATACACTTTAATCTGAGAATACACACTTTCTTCAGTCTTCAGCTCTTTCTGCTTTCTTCCTCTTGTAGCTTTCCTTCCAGCGAAATTCAGCGCAGCGTAGTTCAGATCATGTCCACCATCAGTCTGTGCAGCAAATAAACAAGCTCATCATAGTGCAATCATATTCATGTTCTGTGCTGCCGGAGAGTTTTTAATCAATAAACTGGTATCATAACTTACAAAATCATGTGCCGTCTGGCTCGAGCTGTCGGGTCCTGCTGGGGAAGAGACGCTTTCTCTTCCTGATAAATGAAAACAGGGATATAATGCTTTTGACTCGACACTTTGACCTGATTTTCATTGAAAAAATTATAAACAGATATATAAACATATATAGTTGTTTGATTTCCATAAATACTGACATTGTGTAATGCACAACTTCAATACTGTGAACAACCAGGAATACAAAGATTCAAAATTAAGTGAATTAGAACTGATTCATTAATTAATCAACTTCTACTGATATCTATTATTTCAACTCTGTACATGAGGTTAAAGTTCACCCAGTCCTGTGTGAAGTAAGAAACCATCCGAGTATTAATGTTTTGATTCAGTCAACAACACTCACCTTTACTTTGTTCACATATTGATCTTGAAGTTCGGCGACAGATGAAAACAATATTTCCAATCAGAGAAATGACCAAGCAGATTATTGCCATCACCAGAGCAATTAACTCAGGACTCATTCTTCGCTCTAGACAACAAAGACAAAAACTTACCAGTCATGATGTTATTAAAATGTTATGAATACCAGTACTGAATTCAGAATCATACCGGTTTCCACTTTGGCTCCATTTCCAAACAGTATCTCTCCACATGTGGCCACAGCACAGTAGTAAGTTCCAGCATCAGAGGAGCTGACCTTCTTAGAGAAGTGGTGAACGCAGCTTTTCTGAGTGTCAGATCTGTCTTCACATTCATCACGTCTGTTTCCATC
Source organism: Acanthopagrus latus (assembly GCF_904848185.1). Lineage (NCBI taxonomy): Eukaryota > Metazoa > Chordata > Actinopteri > Spariformes > Sparidae > Acanthopagrus > Acanthopagrus latus. Next base: position 27,963,976 of record NC_051056.1, read on the forward strand.
AGTGTAGAGGATGTTTGGATGAGATTTATCTGATCCGACTCTGAACCAGAACACACTGTGATCTCCTGGACATGTTTTAGTCTCAGAGTCAGAGAGGACTGAACACTGGAGAGTCTTCAAGTCTCCTGGACGGACTGGATCAGAGGCTGTCGGCTGCTGAACAACAGTGTAGTTCCATGTCCTCTGACTGTTTCCTGTATATTTTAAGAAGTTAAAATATAGCGTTAGCAGGACATATAATCATTTCTACCAAACAGAAATTATAAGTGAGTGTTCCGGAAGTAGTTAATTTGCCTCTAAATACTAGCAGTTAAAGTGAATGTTTATATTAAAAAAAAACAGATCATATATTTACCTTTCAATGACAAATACGTTCCACTCCAAGTGATCTTTGCCCAGTCCATGACTGCACAGTGATACATTCCCTCGTCTTCCTCAGTTGTCTCAAAAATGGTCAGATAGCTGATGCTCATGTTAACTTTCAGATCCACCCTGGAGGCAGAATATTCCACTCCGAACACAGGGGTTGTTTTTTTCCGATGTGACACAACTAGCTTCAGATTGTCTCCAACACTTTGCTTGTACCAGTGAAATTGTCTTTGGTTCAACTCGTAATCAGGCAAAACACACGTGAAAGTCGCGGATCCACCGAGTTGAACTGTGGTGACTGGAATCAGCGAATCTAGATGAAATCAAAATGTAAAATTCGTTAAACAGGAAATGATAATTGCTGTGGTAAATATGTAAAGAGCACAAGACAATCATACACATAGACTGCCTGCAGATACTTAAATGAATAAATATCATTATTATACATCACTTACATCCCTGATGGAGGAGAAGCAGTGTCACACCGAACACGATCATCCTGACTTTATCTCGTGTTTGGAGACTTCTCGGTTATTTTGTGAGTGAAGGTGGTGACATGTCCTGATAGGTCAGACCATCAGCTGCTTCTGATTGGCTAGAATGCTGCACTTCCTGCCTCTGGGGTGTAATCCTGCTCTATGTGGAGCATATTGCCTCTCTCTATTGTTAATTCACTTACTAAATTATACATCTAACTAAACTAACTGATTCATAGAGATTCACATTTTTTTTTCTTCAAATTTGTTCATCTTCACTCAATCTTTTGACTCTTTCCTTTCTGGATTTAGTGTCGAGAAATACTATTATTCTGCAGGGGGCACTAAATAACAGCACTGACATAGGGGATATTGTTGCTTGTGGCATGTTTATTGCTTTTGCTTTTTTCCAAGTTAAATGACAGTTAATAAACATTACATCTTATAACTCTGAGTTCTCTAATTTGCATCCTCTGTTGGATTCCCATTCACAGAAACAACATGTGCTTGTACACCTTAAATCTACAATATGCAACTTCTGCCGCTAGAGGGCTCGCTATAAAAACAAACATACTGATGTTTACAAAGCTTGATTTGCAGGGCCGACTAGAGGTTTTGGTTTAGAGCCAGATCCTCTGAAGACTAAACACCTGGAGTCACTTCAGATTCTGCTCAGATCAAAGCTGTGTAGTGACGGAGAGATTTCTCTTTAACTTTAGGAATTAAGAAGTGGATTCATCTTCAGTCCTGTTAATTAACCTGACTGCAACAGGGAGCTGACCTCTGTTCGAATGTTCCTGCCATCAAACTCACTTCACTGATGATGTGTACACCAGTTTATCTGATGTTACTCAGGCACACGTAGGGTTAGCACTGATGCTAACATGCTCAAAATTAGGTTAAGCAGGTTTACCATATAATTCACAGTAGTTTAGTATGCTAACATTTGTCAATTAGCTCGAAACACACAGGTGACGGGTACCGGGGTTACATGGTGGAGTGTGAGACAGTGTCCGAAATGCTAAAGGCTGGAGATGGATGGCGGAATAGACCTTTGTTTGCTCTCAGCGATGGCGGTACAAGCCGGCCAGCTTATGTAGCAGAGCTAGGTGCTTGAATTTCGCACTTGGGAGTGTGGTCTGACCAGCGTTTGGAGGTAGATGGGTGCAGTTTCGTTGAAGGCCAGCAATCATCTTGAATTGGATGTGGGCTGCAACAGGAAGCCAGTGGAGGTCACGGAGGGGGGTCACATGGGAGAATATGGGTAGACTGAAATGAAGGCATGATGCAGACTTCTGGATACGCGTCAACGGTTTAGTCACAGATGGTGGGAGTCCAGCCAAGAGCGAGTTGCAGTAGTCCAGGTGGGAGATGCCCAGCGCTTTGACCAGGAGTTGCATTGCATCCTTTGTGAGGAAAGACTGGATCCTGTGGATGTTGTAGAGGGCAAATCTGCAGGATCAGGCCACAGCAGTGATGCTGGGGGTTCAGGATAGTCTGTTGTTGAGTATTACGCCCAGGTTCCTCGTTGATGAAGGCGATACTGTGATGTCCTCGACAGTGACTGACAGGTCTTTGTGAGGGAAGTCTTTCCCCGGGATGAAGAGGAGTTCAGTTTTACTAAGGTTGAGGTGATGCGCCATGTACCGGGGGAGATGTCTGCCAGATAATCCGATATATGTTGCAAGGTGAAACATTTTTATAGCATGACCTGACTTTCATATGAAGAGGTGGAAGTGATGAAAGCCGTCTCCACTGCTAACCCCACCGTCTTAACAAAGCCGGGTGTCTTCAGCATCTCCAGTCAGTAAACTCTCGCTAATATGTCCGCTAATAGTATGTTGGTGTGTGTGTGTATTATGTGTTTGAGTGTTGTGGTGGTGAAGAGGGGACAACCACAGCATGATGCAGTGGAAAATGTTTATTAAAGTCAAATAGTGAGTGCATGAGAGAGAGAGGTAACGCATTTCACATGAGCAGGACAGCGCCTGTGTGGCAGGAAATGCACTTTGTATTTATATTCTGTGATAACCAATCAGAAGCATTAAATTGTCTGAGCGTCTTCAACACGTCACCACCTTCACTCTCTTAAATACAAACACGCTTCCTCATAAAGTCAGTGTGTCATGATGATCGTGTTCTGCGTTACACTGCTTCTCCTTCATCAAGGATGTAAGTGCTGTCGAATCACGACGATTATATTTTATAATTCAAGTATCTTAATGCAAACTAGATGTAGAGTATGGTGGTTAGTGTGATTATCTTTTATCTTATTCATCTTCTGACATGATACTATAATTGTCATTTACTGATTAATCTATTGTACATTTTAATTTCTTTTAGATGCTCTGGTTCCAGTGACCACAGTTCAGCTTGGTGAATCTGTGACCTTCACATGTGTTCTGCCTTTAGATGAGTTTGGCAGTGATGTTCGCTGGTACAAGCAGAGTGTCGGAGATCATCTAAAATTAATTGTGGCAGTTAAGAATAATAACAAACCTGAGTATGGACCAGAGTTTTCTGACTCTAGATTGGCTCTGATAGTTGAGAAGACTATTAGTAAACTGACCATTTTTCGCACAAGTGAAGAAGACGATGGAATGTATCACTGTGCAGTCTTTTACTGGAATAAGAATTTTTGGAGTGCAACCTATTTGTCATTAAAAGGTAAATATGTGATCTGTTTTTTTTTACAATGTTTTGGAGTCACTTTAACCACTTTCAGCTCCATTGTGTTAATGTTCTTTAACTTCACTGAAACATCACACAGGAAACAGTCAGAGGACATTGAACTACACTGTTGTTCAGCAGCCGACAGCCTCTGATCCAGTCCGTCCAGGAGACTTGAAGACTCTCCAGTGTTCAGTCCTCTCTGACTCTGAGACTAAAACATGTCCAGGAGATCACAGTGTGTTCTGGTTCAGAGTCGGATCAGATAAATCTCATCCGAACATCCTCTACACTGATGGAAACAGACGCGATGAATGTGAAGACAGATCTGACACTCAGAAAAGCTGCGTTCATCACTTCTCTAAGAAGGTCAGCTCCTCTGATGCTGGAACTTACTACTGTGCTGTGGCCACATGTGGAGAGATTCTGTTTGGAAATGCTCAAGTGGAAACTGGTATGATTCTGAATTAAGTACTAGAAGTCATATTTAAAGCATGTTAATGACATAATTATTGATGCGTTATTTTCTTTGTTGTCTAGAGCGAAGAATGAGTCCTGAGTTAATTGCTCTGGTGATGGCAATAATCTGCTTGGTCATTTCTCTGATTGGAAATATTGTTTTCATCTGTCGCCGAACTTCAAGATCAATATGTGAACAATGTAAAGGTGAGTGTTGCTGACTGAATAAACAATTGTATGACTTGAAGAGTTCAAATACTGTAAGAAGAGTACCGTCACACAGGACAGGATGAACCTCAACTTCATGTTCTGGGATAAAACGATACATTTCAGTAAATATCTGTTTTTCACATTATTAATTAACGTATCATCAAACATGCAGAACAATTTAAGTAATTTACTTCAAGTTTTTCCTTGTACATCATGCAATCTCAGTAATGATAGATTTCCAACTGTATTCATTTTCAATTTTGATAGTCATTTGTTGAATCAGTGGAGGATCATTAAGTAAAAATCTGATTTAGAACAAAACGTTCTTGTTTTTATTGAACATCAGGAATAGAAGGCATACCTTCACAAGCAAGAAATGACAACTCGAACCAACCAGTACATGATGTTGTAAGTACTGTTATTTTATTAACATAATTCCCAGCAGCTCTGTATAAAAAATGACTATATTGTTAAAGAATTATTTATCTTCTGCACAGATGGAAGGTGGAGATGATCTGAACTATGCTGCTTTACATTTAACTGGACGGAAAGTAACAAGAGGACATACGAAGAAAGAGCTGAAGACTGAAGAAAGTGTGTATTCTCAAGTTAGATGCTGAATGTGAAAGTGTGTCCATGAAATCATGTGTATAGTTGGTTTACAGTACTGGCTGATTGACAGTGTACATAAATAACATTGTGGCTTCCCTTCAAACTATAATGTGAATGAGGTGTTTCATGAAAAAAGCCACAATCATCCTGCAGTACATGCTCTTTGTATTTTCATGCTTGTATATCGATCATTGCATTATATTATGTGTTTGTGTTTACTTGCCCTCGCTGACTTAAGTCAAAAAATAATACGCACAAACTTTTTCTCACATATCCTTCAAACAATTCAATTTCTGCTTTTATTATTTTAGTTGAAATCGTGTTTTGTCTGCAATTTAAATCTGTAGATAAAAATAAATTGATGAAAATCTTTCTGAGTGTTAAATGTTGATGTTCAACAGGCCTGGTTACAGCAGAAAACATATCATCTTGTATATCAATCACTGAATTATATTGTGAGTTTGTGTTTACTTACCCTAGCTGACTCAGGTCAAGAAATAATACACATAAACGTTAACAGAGATATTAAAGTCTATAACTTTTTCATTGCAGATCTGTCATTCAATTTGTTTATCTGGTTTTATTGTATCAGCTGAAATAATGTACTGTCTGTATTTGAAATCTGAGGATTAAAATAAATTGATCAAAAGCTTTGTGAGTATTAAATGTTGATGTTCAACAGGCCTGGTTACAGGAGGAAACATAATGTCTGCATAATGAGCAAGTGCAGCCACAGATCACAGGTCGAGGCAAACCTAGTCTGGGAGAGCAAAACTTAAATCCACATGAAAACAGAAATCTCTGTTGCTTGAATCATATTAGCTTTAGAGAAACAACAGATTTCAATGATTGGTTAAACTCAGGATGTAGCTTCCAAAGTCAGAGCCTTTATGAAAATTCAACTTTGTGTTACTATTTCTCTAATGTGGCTCAGCAAGATTATACATAATTTATACACTATATTGCCAAAAGTATTCACTCACCTGTCTTGACTCGCATATGAACTGAAGTGACATCCCAGTCTTAATCCACAGGGTTTAATATGACGTTGGTCCACCTTTTGCAGCTATAACAGATTCAACTCTTCTTGGAGGCGTTTCACAAAGTTTAGGAGTATATTTATTGGAATTTTTGACCATTTTTCCTGAAGAGCATTTGTGAGGTCACACACTGATGTTGGATGGGAAGGCCTGGCTCTCAGTCTCTGTTCTAATTCATCCCAAAGGTGTTCTGTTTGGTTGAGGTCAGGACTCTGTGCAGGCCAGAAATTAATCCACACCAAACTGTCTCATCCATGTCTTTATGGACCTTTGTGCAGTGGTGCACAGCCATGTTGGAACAGGAAGAGGCCATCCCCAAACTGTTCCCACAGAGTTGGGAGCGTGGAATTATCCAACATCTCTTGGTGTGCTGAAACATTCAGAGTTCCTGTCACTGGAACTAAGGGGTCAATCCCAGCTCCTGAAAAACAACCCCACACTATAATCCCCCCTCATCAAACTCTACGCTTGACACAATGCGGTCAGACAAGTACCGTTCTCCTGGCAACCGCCAAACTCAGACTCGTCCGTCAGATTGCCAGATGGAGAAGCACGATTCGTTATTCCAGAGAACACGTCACCGCTGCTCTGTAGTCCAGTGGTGGCGAGCTTTACACCACTGCATCCAACGCTTTGCATTGCACTTGCTGATGTATGGCTTGGATGCAGCTGCTTGGCCATGAAAACCCATTCCATGAAGCTCTCTACGCAGTGTTCTTCAGCTGATCTGAAGGTCACATGAAGTTTGGAGGTATGTGGTGATTGACTCTGCAGAAAGTTGGCGACAAAGTGTAGGTTTTAAGCTTTTATGGCTTTTATATTTATAAACAGATGATGAAATATAACATCAAAATAAAATAATAAAACTATATTGTATGATGGTCCGAGATCAATAACATATATTATAACAGCAGACATACACATGTTTTACAGTATCTGAAGTTAATGCCCTGGCATCTGTAACTGTAGCTTACCTGGATGATGCCTAAGACCAAAACTCTATAGACATTTTCAATACAGGCCTAAACAGGCCATTCAGCTGCTACACATATGTGTACATTCATCATTTCCAGCATTGAATATGAACATATGTTTTTGTATAAATCAAAGTAATAGCATTGTATACATTTGGGGAAAGGAACTTTGGACAGTGCTAATTCAATACAACAAGCCATTCAACCACTGGAAAACAAGGCACTTTCAATACATTTGTAAGGAACTATAGATATTTAAGTGCAGTATAAAAAGAGCTTTTGGGTGGACATCGCCTTACATTTCTGTAAATAGACTTGACCTGCAATCAGTTCATTGGACAAACGCAGAGTGATAGGCTTTGGATTAACACATTTCCCATTCTCAGGAGGCTTTGCTTCCATTCTACATTAATTTAGGAACAAACAAACAAATATTGGCTGGACTTCTACTTCAGTCTAGTTCAGTAGATCTTAGAGATTTCCGCAGAGAATTTAAACAGCATCAGTAATTTCGATGAGCCCAAGGGCCGGCCGCGTACGTCTCACGGCCGCTCAGAATAATCTGTGGGCTGGTACGCACAAATTCATCGGCCGGCCGACTGAGAAAACTCCTGATCGTCCCGACTGCCACTCCGCCCCTGCCTACGACATTACTCATCACCCGCCTGCCTATGGTAACAGCCCAGTCGCCAGGACAAAATGTTGACAGTTAATGTTTCTGGTAACCACTGATACATTCATACCATACTGACAATTCTAAAAAGCATTTCATATCACGATTAAATTACAAGTTTATAACCTGAATTTCACATGAACAGGTAGAAGTGAAGAAAGCTACCGAAGCAGCAACCACAGTTGGAAGCTGCGTTTTCAATACTTGTGAGTATGAAACCAGTGGCCACGGGACATTTTCCAGCCTGTTCGTAGCAACAAACTCTAACGCTAATATTCTGCGCAAAGAGTATGCTTGTGTGTGTGTGTTATGTGTTTCTGTGAATTACTGTAGCTGAAGGAGGCAGCAAGATGCAGTGGAAAAAAATCTTAATTAACATCAAATAGAAAGTGCGTGAGAGAAAGAGGTAACATGCTCCACATACAGCAGGACAACATGTCTGTGGCAGGAAATGCACTTTGAATATATATTCTGTGATAACCAATCAGAAGCATCAGATGGTCTGAGCCCCTTCAACACGTCACCACCTTCACACTCTTAAATACAAACACGCTTCCTCATAAAGTCAGTGTGTCAAGATGATCGTGTTCTGCGTTACACTGCTTCTCCTTCATCAAGGATGTAAGTGCTGTCGAATCACGACGATTATATTTTATCATCTATCTTAATGCAAACTAGATGTAGAGTTTGGTGGTTAGTGTGATTATCTTTTATTCATTCATTTTAATTTTAATGTCTTTTAGATGCTCTGGTTCCAGTGACCACAGTTCAGCTTGGTGAATCTGTGACCTTCACATGTGTTCTGCCTTTCGATGAGCTGAGCAGTAAACCTCTTTACTGGTACAAGCAGAGTGTCGGAGATGATCTGAAATTAATTGTAACATTTAGGAAACATATAAACCCTGTGTTCGGACCAGAGTTTTCTGACTCTAGACTGGATCTGAAAGTTGAGAAGAATATTAGTAAACTGACCATTTTGAGAACAACTGAAGAAGACGAGGGAATGTATCACTGTGCAGTCATAGAGTGGACTGAGATTTTTTGGAGTGGAACCTATTTGTCATTAAAAGGTAAATATGTGATCTGTTTTTTACAATGTTTTGGAGTCACTTTAACCACTTCCAGCTTCATTGTGTTAATGTACTTTAACGTAACTGAAACATCACACAGGAAACAGTCAGAGGACATGGAACTACACTGTTGTTCAGCAGCCGACAGCCTCTGATCCAGTCCGTCCAGGAGACTTGAAGACTCTCCAGTGTTCAGTCCTCTCTGACTCTGAGACTAAAACATGTCCAGGAGATCACAGTGTGTTCTGGTTCAGAGTCGGATCAGATAAATCTCATCCGAACATCCTCTACACTGATGGAAACAGACGTGATGAATGTGAAGACAGATCTGACACTCAGAAAAGCTGCGTTCATCACTTCTCTAAGAAGGTCAGCTCCTCTGATGCTGGAACTTACTACTGTGCTGTGGCCACATGTGGAGAGATACTGTTTGGAAATGGACCTAAAGTGGAAACTGGTATGGTTCTGAATTCAATACTGGTATTCATAACATTTTCATAACATCATGACTGGTAAGTTTTTGTCTTTGTTGTCTAGAGCGAAGAATGAGTCCTGAGTTAATTGCTCTGGTGATGGCAATAATCTGCTTGGTCATTTCTCTGATTGGAAATATTGTTTTCATCTGTCGCCGAACTTCAAGATCAATATGTGAACAAAGTAAAGGTGAGTGTTGTTGACATTTTTAGTACTCCAACTGAATGACCTTAAAAGTTGAATGAATCAGTGGAGGATTATTATGTAAAAAATCAGATTTAGAACAAAATGTTCTTGTTTTTTATTGAACATCAGGAATAGAAGGCATACCTTCACAAGCAAGAAATGACAATTCGAACCAACCAGTACATGATGTTGTAAGTACTGTTATTTTATTAACATAATTCCCAGCAGATCTGCATAAAAAATGACTATATTGTTAAAGAACCATTCATCTTCTGCACAGATGGAAGGTGGAGATGATCTGAACTATGCTGCTTTGCGCATAACTGGACGGAAAGCTACAAGAGGACGTACGAAGAAACAATTGAAGACTGAAGAAAGTGTGTATTCTCAAGTTAGAAGCTGAATGTGAAAGTGTGTCCATGAAATCATGTAAATAGTTGGTTTACAGTACTGGCTGATTGACAGTGTAAATAAATAACATTGTGGATTCCCTTCAAATTATAATGTGAATGAAGTGTTTCATGATAAAAGCCACAATCGTCCTGCAGCACATGCTCTTTGTATTTTCATGCTTGTATATCAATCGTTGCATTATATTATGTGTTTACTTGCCGTAGCTGACTCAAGTCAAGAAAGAATACAGAGATATTAAAGTCAGTAACTTTTTTCTTACATGACTTTCAAACAATTTGATTTCTGCTTTCATTGAATTAGGTGAACTAACGTATTGTCTGTATTTGAAATCTGAGGATTAAAACAAATTGATCAAAATCTTTGAGTGTTAAATGTTGATGTTCAACAGGCCTGGTTACAGCAGAAAACATATCATCTGACCAAACGCAGCAAGAGAAGCCACAGATCACAGGTAGAGGCAAATCTAGTCTGGAGGAGCAAAAGTTAAATCCACATGAAAACAGAAAAAAAACAAAAAAAACAGCACTGTGCAAGCAATGAAATGGGAGGACAATTCAACTGGTTGCAATGGATATTTTTTCAATCATATTAGCTTTAGTGGAACAATGGATTTAAAGAAAGGCTTCAGCAGTGTGATTAGTCAAACTAAGGATGTAGCTTCCAAAGTCAGAGCTCTATGAAAATTCAAATCTGTGTTACAATTTCTCCAATGTGGCTTAGTAAGGAGACACAGTGCATGAAAACATAAAGAGGGAATATATATCCATACTATTATATATTATACATAATATATATGAAACCACAAAACCAAAATTAATGTGAAGTAGCAACATAGAGGAACTTTCAGATTTAACTTATCTGTGGTTTTTGCATTAAACATACTTAGCTAACAGTTATGTGCTTCATTATCAAATCCAATTCCCAAATCAATGAAGCTCTATACCACGTTCTGACAGCTACCCTGCACCCAGGTAGATTTACACGTAGCGTGCGCGCACACACACACACACACACACACACACACACACACACACACACACACACACACACACACACACACACAATATTAGATCCCACTCATGTTCTTGCAAGACCTACCCTACTCTGCTTCTGATTGATTGGCATATTTGGTTACATTCTCTGTGCTTGAATTAAACAGTACCTCTGGACCATCCTTGAACAGAGGAGGTGGCCTAACACATTACTTATCACCCATCTTCAATGCTGTACTGAGCTCCCTCCCAAGACAACTCAACAGCCATTCACACCTGGGCTCACCTAGCCATAGCAACCAACATGAAGGCTGGGTAAATGATCAACAAGTAGCCGTTACGACTCTGAAACTCAGAGCTCACATTTGTCCTTAATGACTCTTTAAGGACACTCCCACACAGAGTTTAAAAGCCTGCAGCTCCCATCCAGTTAGTCAGAACTGAAGAAGCCTCTTGGTTGAGAGGTGACACGTCTTTATGAACCTGAATCAAGTCCAGTTGACTACGATACAGCACTTAGATTGACCGTGACCTGGAGGATCGTGACTCTTCATCAGCAGTACCTCTGGTAATGTCTGCTTTAGGTTGTTCATAAGCTGTAGTTTTACAGGTAAACACACCGACCTCTTCAGCTTCTCTCTGTGTCCTCTGCTGCTCCTGTCTGGATTATTCATCCTCTGGAGTCACTCTTTAGATGGTCTCTGAGCTTGTTATGTAAAGTTGACAGGTCAGCTACCCGGCCTGTCTGCTCTACCCAACAAGCCCAGAGACACTGCAGCTGTGAAAACCAGTTGTTGTGGTGTGTTTACCAGGGCAACTACAGTTCACACTCTGCTGACTGTTTGTTTTACAAACCGTCCCCAATAAAACAAAGGAGTTGTTAAAACAAACAGCCAATGGCAGAGCTGCTGCAGTGTACTGTGAGCCGTAGTTCCCCTACCGGTAAAGACACGACGACGACCGGCTCTCGCAACTGCAGTATGTTTGGGCTTGTTAGGTAGAGACAGGCCGGGTGGCGTCTGTCTGGTCTGCAGGTCGAGCACAGAGACACTCTGAAGTGCAGCTCCTGAGGATGAGTGACCCTGACAGGAGCAGCAGAGGACAAGGAGAAAGGCTGAAGAGTCGATGTGTTTACCTGCAAAACTACAGCTTATAACCTTCTGAAAACAGACATTACCAGAGCTACTGATCAGTTTGAGTGAAGCATAGAGAACACAACTATTAAGGCCAACCAATCAGAGACATAGTTAGGCAGGTATTGCAATATATACTTTTAGCCACCATAAATCTGTGTATCAGGAGCCTGTGCCACAAAGCTTTTCGTCTATAAATGATTTTGCTATTAGTGGGTCTCAAGGCAGGTGATGATTCATCAGCAAAGAAGTGGTTGAATTGTGATTGAATAACAGCCCAGTCGCCAGGACAAAAAGTTGACAGTTAATGTTTCTGCTAACCACTGATACATTCACACCATATTGTCATTTCTAAAAAAATAAAACATGTCATATCACTCTCACATTACATTTTTACAGTATGACCTGACTGACTTTCATATGAAGAGGTGGAAGTGATGAAAGTGGAGTTACAGGAGAGAAAGCTGTGAAGTCAGTGAGCGCAGTTTGAAACTGCATTTCGACATCTGTGAGTGTGAAACCAGTGACCACTGGATGATTTCCAGCCTGTTGAAGCAACAACTTGATGATAGAGCCCTCCCCACTACTGCCCCCACCCTCACCACAAAGCTGGGTGACTTCAGCATCTCCAGTCAACAAACACACACAAACTCTGTTGGTGTGTGTGTGTGTGTGACTCTACTTGGGTACAAGATAGCAGTTAGAACGCGGTATAGAGCTTCATTGATTTGGGAATTGGATTTGATATTGAAGCACAAAATAGTTGTATGTTTTTTGGAAACCAGAGTTGAGTGAAAACTGAAAATACCTCTATGTTGCTGCTTCACATTAATTTTGGTTTTGTGGTTATATATATATATTATGTTTAATGTATAATAGTATGGATATATATTTCTTCTTTATGTTTTCATGCACTGTGTTTCCTTACTGAGCCACATTGGAGAAATAGTAACACAAATTTGAATTTTCATAAAGGCTCTGACTTTGGAAGCTACATCCTGAGTTTGCCAATCACACTGCTGAAGCCTTTCTTTAAATCCATTGTTCCACTAAAGCTAATATGATTGGAACAGTAGCCTTTGCAACCAGTAATGCCTGAGATAACCAGTTGAATTGTCCTCCCATTTCATTGCTTGCACAGTGCTCAGTTTCTGTTTTCATGTGGATTTAAGTTTTGCTGTCCCAGATTAGATTTGCCTCTACCTGTGATCTGTGGCTGCTCTTGCTGCATTTGGTAAGATGATATGTTTTCTGCTGTAACCAGGCCTGTTGAACATCAACATTTAACACGCACAAAGATTTTGATCAATTTATTTTTATCTACAGATTTAAATTGCAGACAAAACACGATTTCAACTAAAATAATAAAAGCAGAAATTGAATTGTTTGAAGGATATGTGAGAAAAAGTTTGTGCGTATTATTTCTTGACTTAAGTCAGCGAGGGCAAGTAAACACAAACACATAATATAATGTAATGATTAATATACATGCATGAAATATGAAGAGCATGTGCTGCAGGATGATTGTGGCTTTAATCATGAAACACTTCATTCACATTATAGTTTGAAGGGAAGCCACAATGTTATTTATGTACACTGTCAATCAGCCAGTACTGTAAACCAACTATACACATGATTTCATGGACACAGTTTCACACTCAGCATCTAACTTGAGAATACACACTTTCTTCAGTCTTCAATTCTTTCTTCGTACGTCCTCTTGAAACTTTCCGTCCAGTTAAATGCAAAGCAGCATAGTTCAGATCATCTCCACCTTCCATCTGTGCAGCAATTTAAATGGCTCTTTAACAATATAGTCATGTTTTTATGCAGAGCTGCTGGGAATTATGTTAATAAAATAACACTACTTACAACATCATGTACTGGTTGGTTCGAGTTGTCATTTCTTGCTTGTGAAGGTATGCCTTCTATTCCTGACGTTCAATAAAAACAAGAACATTTTGTTCTAAATCTGATGTTTTACATAATGATTCAACACATTTCAATCATCTGCATTATATGAACTTTTATTCAACAGTCATTCAATAGGAGTACTTAAAATGTTGATTCAGTCAACAACACTCACCTTTACATTGTTCACATATTGATCTTGAAGTTCGGCGACAGATGAAAACAATATTTCCAATCAGAGAAATGACCAAGCAGATTATTGCCATCACCAGAGAAATTAACTCAGGACTCATTCTTCGCTCTAGACAACAAAGACAAAAACTTACCAGTCACCATGTTATTAAAATGTTAGGACTTCCAGTGCTGAACACAGAATCATACCAGTTTCCACTTTGGCTCCATTTCCAAACAGAATCTCTCCACATGTGGCCACAGCACAGTAGTAAGTTCCAGCATCAGAGGAGCTGACCTTCTTAGAGAAGTGATGAATGCAGCTTTTCTGAGTGTCAGATCTGTCTTCACATTCATCGCGTCTGTTTCCATCAGTGTAGAGGATGTTCGGATGAGATTTATCTGATCCGACTCTGAACCAGAACACACTGTGATCTCCTGGACATGTTTTAGTCTCAGAGTCAGAGAGGACTGAACACTGGAGAGTCTTCAAGTCTCCTGGACGGACTGGATCAGAGGCTGTCGGCTGCTGAACAACAGTGTAGTTCAATGTCCTCTGACTGTTTCCTGTGTGATGTTTCAGTTAAGTTAAAGAACATTAACACAATGAAGCTGAAAGTGGTTAAAGTGACTCCAAAACATTGTAGATAACAGATCACATATTTACCTTTTAATGACAAATAGGTTCCACTCCAAAAAGTCTCAGTCAAGTCTATGACTGCACAGTGATACATTCCCTCGTCTTCTTTGATTGTTCTCAAAATTGTCAGACTACTAATATTCTTCTCAACTTTCAGAACCAGTCTGGAGTCAGAAAACTCTGGTCCATACACAGGTTTATAATTATTCTTAATTGCCACAATTAATTTCAGATGATCTCCAACACGCTGCTTGTGCCAGTGAATATCACGGCGAAACTCAATAGAAGGCAGAACACATGTGAAGGTCACAGGTTCACCAAGATGAACTGTGGTCACTGGAACCAGAGCATCTAAAAGACATCAAAATGTACAATAGATTAATCAGTAAGTGACAATAAGAGTGTAATGTTAACAAAGATAAATAAGATCAAAGATAATCACACTAACCACCATACTCTACATCTAGTTTGCATTAAGATACTTAAATGATAAAATATAATCGTCGTGATTCGACAGCACTTACATCCTTGATGAAGGAGAAGCAGTGTAATGCAGAACACGATCATCATGACACACTGACTTTATGAGGAAGCGTGTTTGTATTTAAGAGTGTGAAGGTGGTGACGTGGTCAAGACGCTCAGACCATCTAATGCTTCTGATTGGTTATCACAGAATATAAATACAAAGTGCATTTCCTGCCACATGGGTGTTGTCCTGCTCTATGTGGAGCATGTTACCTCTCTGTCTCTCATGCACTCACTATTTGATGTTAATAAAGCTTTTTTTTCCACTGCTTGCTGTGGTTGTCTCCTCACCACCACAACATTCACATAAACACACACACACACACGCACACACACAAACACACACACGATACAATGGACCCCACTCATGTTCTTACAAGTCCTACCCTACTCTCCCTCTGATAAGTTTGCATTTTTGGTTCCATTCTCTGTGCTTGACTGTTTACTCACAAAGTAACGCTGAAACCTCCTTGAACAGAGGAGGTGTCCTAAGACATTACATATCACACATCTTCAATGCTGTACTGAGTTCCCTCCCCAGATGTCTTAACAACCATTCACACCTGGGCTCACCTAGCCATAGCAACCAACATGAAGGCTCTTTGGGTCAACCATCGACAATCTGGCCTAACGACTCTGAAACTCAGAGCTCACACGTGTCCGTAACGACTCTGTAAGGACACTCCCACACAGAGTTTAAAAGTCTACAGCTCCCTTCTAGTTAGTTAGAACTGAAGACGCCTCTTAGATAAGAGGTGAAACGTCTTCAGGAGACTGAAACAAGTTCAGTTGACTTCGACACAGAACTTAGATTTACCATGACTCTTCATCAGCAGTACCTCTGGTAATTGTCATTATCTTGTAGGGTCATGTCATCAGAGGAGGGGCCATTCATTTATCCCCCTCCATTTCTGTAAATAGACTTGACCTGCAATTGATCAATTGGATGAATGCATTTCCCATTCCCAGGAGGCTTTGCTCCATTCTACATTAATTTATGAGCAAACAAGTTAAATTGCAGGTTGTTTTTTTTTTATTTGTGACCATGAAAGTTCTGTAACGCCTAAATAAGAAGAATTAAGGCTAAAGATAGTTAAGATGAGCTTAAGATAGTGTGCAGGGTAACCATGACTGAGATATAGAGAGTCAGCAAGCGGTATTAATAGTGGTTGGACTTCCACAGCACTTTAATATAGTAGATCTTAGAAGCTTTCGCAGAGATTTTAAACCATGTCAGTGAATTCGATGAACCCAAGGGCAGGCTGCCTCCATTTCACGGTTGCTCAGAACAATCTGTGGGCCGGGTCCCGCAAATTCATTGGCTAGCTGGCTGACTGGGAAAACTCTGGATTGTCCTGATTGCCACTCCGCCCCTGCTGTCTGCTCTACCTAACCTAACGAGCCCAGAGACACTGCAGCTGCGAAAGCCAGTCATTGTGGTGTGTTTACCAGGGCAACTACGGCTGTGTGAGCCAATCCAGACCGGCTCTCGCAACTGCAGTATGTTTGAGCTTGTTGGGTAGGGACAGGCCAGGTGGCGTCTGTCTGCTCTTCAGGTCGAGCACAGAGACACTCTGAAGTGCAGCTCCTGAGGATGAGCGACCCTGACAGGAGCAGCAGAGAACCAGGAGAAAGGCTGAAGAGTCGATGTGTTTACCTGCAAAACTACAGTTCATAACCTGCAGAATACAGACATTACCAGAGCTACTGTGTGAGTGAACAGTTTGAGTCAAGCATAGCAAATACAACTAACAAGGCCAACCAATCAGAGACGTAGTCGGGCAGATCTTGTGATATGTACTTTTAACCACAAAACTATCTATAGATAAATGACCTGTGCCACAAAGCTACTAGCCTATAAATGAGTCATCATATTATTTCTGTACTTTATCTTTAAATTTGTGAACTATATGAAATTACACATGTACTAAGAATTCTTAGCAAGTTTAAAGGAACCAGAATACGTGAAAAGAAATCTAGTCTGTTAAAAATGTGGGATGAGAGAACCCAAAGCCCCTCCTTAGATTGTCCCACCCACATTTTAAATTTCTTAAGCCCATGACAGCTGATAGTTATCAGCAAGTAAAAATGAAAAAACATTCCAAAATGAGAATAAGAGAGAGAGAGAGAGAGAGACAGAGAGGTAACATGCTTTACATAGAGCAGGACAACAACCATGAGGCAGGAAATGCACTTTGACTGTATATTCTGTGATAACCAATCAGAAGCATTAGATGGTCTGAGCATCTTCAACACGTCACCACCTTCACTCTCTGAAATACAAACAAGCTTCCTCATAAAGTCAGTGTGTCATGATGATCGTGTTCTGCGTTACACTGCTTCTCCTTCATCAAGGATGTAAGTGCTGTCGAATCACGACGATTATATTTTATAATTCAAGTATCTTAATGCAAACTAGATGTAGAGTATGGTGGTTAGTGTTATTATCTTTGTTAACATTACACTCTCATTGTCATTTACTGATTAATCGTACATTTTAATGTCTTTTAGATGCTCTGGTTCCAGTGACCACAGTTCAACTTGGTGAATCTGTGACCTTCACATGTGTTCTGCCTTTAGATGAGCTGAGCAGTGAACGTCTTTACTGGTACAAGCAGAGTGTCGGAGATGATCTGAAATTAATTGCGGAACTAATGAAACATTCAAACCCTGTGTTCGAACCAGAGTTTTCTGGCTCTAGATTGAATCCAAAGGTTGAGAAGAATATTAGTAATCTGACCATTTTGAGAACAACTGAAGAAGACGAGGGAATGTATCACTGTGCAGTCATAGACTGGACTGAGAATTTTTGGAGTGGAACCTATTTGTCATTAAAAGGTAAATATGTGATCTGTGATCTGTTGCAATGTTTTGGAGTCACTTTAACCACTTAAAGCTTCATTGTGTTAATGTACTTTAACTTAACTGAAACATCACACAGGAAATAGTCAGAGGACATGGAACTACACTGTTGTTCAGCAGCCGACAGCCTCTGATCCAGTCCGTCCAGGAGACTTGAAGACTCTCCAGTGTTCAGTCCTCTCTGACTCTGAGACTAAAACATGTCCAGGAGATCACAGTGTGTTCTGGTTCAGAGTCGGATCAGATGAATCTCATCCGAACATCCTCTACACTGATGGAAACAGACGTGATGAATGTGAAGACAGATCTGACAGTCAGAAAAGCTGCGTTCATCACTTCTCTAAGAAGGTCAGCTCCTCTGATGCTGGAACTTACTACTGTGCTGTGGCCACATGTGGAGAGATTCTGTTTGGAAATGGAGCTAAAGTGGAAACCGGTATGATTCTGAATTCAGTACAGGAAGTCCTAACATTTTAATAACATGATGACTGGTAAGTTTTTGTCTTTGTTGTCTAGAGCGAAGAATGAGTCCTGAGTTAATTGCTCTGGTGATGGCAATAATCTGCTTGGTCATTTCTCTGATTGGAAATATTGTTTTCATCTGTCGCCGAACTTCAAGATCAATATGTGAACAATGTAAAGGTGAGTGTTGCTGACTAAATCAACATTTTAAGTACTCCTATTGAATGACTGTTGAACAAAAGTTCATATAATGCAGATGATTGAAATGTGTTGAATCAGTGGAGGATCATTATGTAAAACATCAGATTTAGAACAAAACGTTCTTGTTTTTTATTGAGCATCAGGAATAGAAGGCATACCTTCACAAGCAAGAAATGACAACTCGAGCCAACCAGTACATGATGTTGTAAGTAGTGTTATTTTATTAACATAATTCCCAGCAGCTCTGCATAAAAACATGACTATATTGTTAAAAAATCATTTATTTGCTGCACAGATGGAAGGTGGAGATGATCTGAACTATGCTGCTTTGCATGTAACTGAACGGAAAGCTGCAAGAGGACGTACGAAGAAACAATTGAAGACTGAAGAAAGTGTGTATTCTCAAGTTAGATTCTGAATGTGAAAGTGTGTCCATGAAATCACGTGTATAGTTGGTTTACAGTACTGGCTGATTGACAGTGTACATAAATAACGTTGTGGCTTCCCTTCAAACTATAATGTGAATGAAGTGTTTCATGATTAAAGCCACAATCATCCTGCAGCACATGCTCTTTGTATTTTCATGCTTGTATATCGATCATTGCATTATATTATGTGTTTGTGTTTACTTGCCCTCGCAGACTTAAGTCAAGAAATAATACACACAAACTTTTTTTCTCACATATCCTTCAAACAATTCAATTTCTGCTTTTATTATTTTAGTTGAAATCGTGTTTTGTCTGCAATTCAAATCTAAATAAATTGATCAAAATCTTTGTGAGTGTTAAATGTTGATGTTCAACAGGCCTGGTTACAGCAGAAAACATATCATCTGACCAAACACAGCAAGAGCAGCCACAGATCACAGGTAGAGGCAAATCTAATCTGGTAGAGCAAAATTTAAATCCACATGAAAACAGAAACTGAGCACTGTGCAAGCAATGAAATGGGAGGACAATTCAACTGGTTGTCTCAGGTTTTACTGATTGCAATGGATATTGTTCCAATCACATTAGCTTTAGTGGAACAATGGATTTAAAGAAAGACTTCAGCAGTGTGATTGGCAAACAAAGGATGTAGCTTCCAAAGTCAGAGCTCTATAAAAATTCAAATTTGTGTTACAATTTCTCCAATGTGGCTCAGAAAACACAGTGCATGAAAACAAAGAGGGAATATATATATACACGATACATAATATATATCAAACCACACACCGAAAATAAATGTGAAGCAGCAACATAGAGGACCTTTCAGTATTAACTTATTTGTGCTTTTGTAAAAAACATACAATTATGTGCTTCAATATCAAATCCAAATCAATGAGGCTCTATACCACATTCTAACTGCTACCGTGTACCCAGGTAGATTTACACATAACACACACACACACACACACACACACACACACACACACACACACACACACACACATACGATTTAATGGATCCCACTCATGTTCTTGCAAAACCTACCGTACTCTGCTTCTGATCGGTTGGCAATGTTTATTATGTTTTCTGTAATTGACTTAAACTGTGAGCTCACACAGTACCTCTGGACCTGGTCCCAGGACATTACTCATCACCCAGCTGCTATGCTGTACTGAGTGCCCTTTCCAAACAGCTTAACAACCATTCACACCTGGGCTCACCTAGCCATAGCAACCAACATGAGGGCTGGTTGGGTCAATGATCGACAAGTTGGCCTAATGACTCTGAAACTCAGAGCTCACACGTGTCCTTAACGACTCTGTAAGGACACTCCCACACAGAGTTTAAAAGTCTGTACCTCCCTTCTAGTTAATTAGAACTGAAGAAGCCTCTTGGTTGAGAGGTGAGACGTCTTCAAGAACCTGAAACAAGTCCAGTTGACTATGATACAGCACTTAGATTGACCGTGACCTGGAGGATCGTGACTCTTCATCAGCAGTACCTCTGGTAATGTCTGCTTTAGGTTGATTATAAGCTGTAGTTTTACAGGTAAACACACCGACCTCTTCAGCTTCTCTCTGTCTTCTGCTGCTCCTGTCTGGATTATTCATCTTCTGGAGCCACTCTTCAAATGGTCTCTGAGCCTGTTAGGTAGAGTTGACAGGTCAGCAACCTGTCTGCTTTACATAACATGCCCAGAGACACTGCAGCTGTGAAAGCCAGTTGTTGTGGTGTGTTTACCAGGGCAACTACAGCTCACACTCTGCTGATCCACTGCTGGCTGCTTGTTTTCCAAACCACCCACAAAAAACAAAAACAAAACATGAGCCAGTAACACCTGACAGCCACTGAGCATACAGCTAGGAAATAATAACGTGTCAGTATTGCTGACAGATTTCTTGGGGACCTTGTAGTTTACTGGACAGTCTGCAGTACAACCAGAGACAGGGAGGGAGCTCAGTGGACCAGGATACATTTACTGGTCTAAACAGAAGACAATAGAGACAAGAATTAGCTATCTAACATGCTGTTTCCTAACTGCATGTTCAGTGTCTGTCTGTTGATAATGGTTTGTGCTTGTATTTTCCTTGCAACTGTATAAAACAAACAGCCAGCAGCAGAGCTGCTGCAGCGTACTGTGAGCTGTAGTTGCCCTGCAGGTAAAGACACCACGAGGACTCCACTGTTACAACTGCAGTATGTTTGGGCTTGTTAGGAAGAGACAGGCTGGGTGGCGTCTGTCTGCTCTTCAGGTCGAGCACAGAGAAGTGCAGCTCCTGAGGATGAGCGACCCTGACAGGAGCAGCAGAGGACCGAGAGAAAGGCTGAAGAGTCGATTTGTTTACCTGCAAAACTACAGCTTATAACCTTCTGAAAACAGACATTACCAGAGCTACCGAACAGTTTGAGTCAAGCATGGCGAACATAACTAACAAGGCCAACCAATCAGAGACATAGTCGGGCAGATCTTGCGATATGTACTTTTAGCCACCAAAACATCTATATATCAGGGACCTGTACCACAAAGCTATTAGCCTATAAATAAGTCATCATATAATTTCGGTACTTTTAGCTTTTTAATATCTGTAAATATGTGGTCTGTGTGAAATTACATAAGGCTGTTTTCCAGCCTGTTTCCAGCAAGCGGATTTTGAAGAGACAAACTATCGCTCATATGTTCCTTAACAGTATGCTAGTGTGTGTGTGCGTGTGTGTGCGTATAATGTGTTTACGTGAGTGTGGTGGTGGTGTAGAGGAGACAACTGTAGCTACAGGAAGCAGCATTATGCAGTGGAAAAAAATCTTAATTAACATCAAATAGAGAGCGCATGAGAAAGCGGTAACATGCTCCACATACAGCAGGACAACTACCGTGTGGCAGGAAATGCACTTTGAATGTATATTCTGTGATAACCAATCAGAAGCATTAGATGGTTTGATGTATCACGACCACGTCAGCACCTTCACTCTCTGAAATACAAACAAGTTTCCTTATAAAGTCAGTGTGTCAAGATGATCGTGTTCTGCCTTACACTGCTTCTCCTACATCAAGGATGTAAGTGCTGTCGAATCACGACGATTATATTTTCTCATTTAACTATCTTAATGCAAGATGCAGAATATGGTGGTTAGTGTTATTATCATTTATCATATTCATCTTTTTACATTGCTCTAAACTTGCTAATTGTCATTTACTGATTAATCTATTGTGCTTTTTAATTTCTTTTAGATGCTCTGGTTCCAGTGACCACAGTTCAACGTGGTGAATCTGTGACCTTCACATGTGTTCTGCCTTTCGATGAGCTGGGCAGTAAACCTCTTTACTGGTACAAGCAGCGTGTCGGAGATGATCTGAAATTAATTGTATCATCAAGGTTACATTCAAACCCTGTGTATGGACCAGAGTTTTCTGACTCTAGATTGGATCTGATAGTTGAGAAGACTATTAGTAAACTGACCATTTTTCGCACAACTGAAGAAGACGAGGGAATGTATCACTGTGCAGTCATAGACTGGAATAAGAATCTTTGGAGTGGAACCTATTTGTCATTAAAAGGTAAATATGTGATCTGTTATCTACAATGATTTGGAGTCACTTTAACCACTTTCAGCTTCATTGTGTTAATGTTCTTTAACTTAACTGAAACATCACACAGGAAACAGTCAGAGGACATGGAACTACACTGTTGTTCAGCAGCCGACAGCCTCTGATCCAGTCCGTCCAGGAGACTTGAAGACTCTCCAGTGTTCAGTCCTCTCTGACTCTGAGACTAAAACATGTCCAGGAGATCACAGTGTGTTCTGGTTCAGAGTCGGATCAGATAAATCTCATCCGAACATCCTCTACACTGATGGAAACAGACGTGATGAATGTGAAGACAGATCTGACACTCAGAAAAGCTGCGTTCATCACTTCTCTAAGAAGGTCAGCTCCTCTGATGCTGGAACTTACTACTGTGCTGTGGCCACATGTGGAGAGATTCTGTTTGGAAATGGAGCCAAAGTGGAAACTGGTATGGTTCTGAATTTTATACTGGTAATCATAACATTTTCATAACATCATGACTGGTAAGTTTTTGTCTTTGTTGTCTAGAGCGAAGAATGAGTCCTGAGTTAATTGCTCTGGTGATGGCAATAATCTGCTTGGTCATTTCTCTGATTGGAAATATTGTTTTCATCTGTCGCCGAACTTCAAGATCAATATGTGAACAATGTAAAGGTGAGTGTTGTTGACTGAAGCAATTGTATGACTTGAAGAGTTCATATACTGTAACAAGAGTACCATCACACAGGAAAGGATGTTTTGGGATTAAATAATACATATCAGTAAATATCTGTTATTTTTCACATTATAATTAATGTATCATCAAACAGGCAGAACAATTTAAGTCACCAAAAGTTTTTTCCTTGTACATTATGCAATCTCAGTCATGATAGATTTCTGACTGTATTCATTCTCAATTTTGATTGAAATGTGTTGAATCAGTGAAGGATCCTTATGTAAAAATCTGATTTAGAACAAAATGTTCTTGTTTTTATTGAACATCAGGAATAGAAGGCATACCTTCACAAGCAAGAAATGACAACTCGAACCAACCAGTACATGATGTTGTAAGTACTGTTATTTAATTAACATAATTCCCAGCAGCTCTGCATAAAAACATGACTATATTGTTAAAGAATTATTTATCTTCTGCGCAGATGGAAGGTGGAGATGATCTGAACTATGCTGCTTTGCACATAACTGGACGGAAAGTTTCAAGAGGACGTACGAAGAAAGAGCTGAAGACTGAAGAAAGTGTGTATTCTCAAGCTACATGCTGAGTGTGAAAGTGTGTCCTTGAAATCATGTGTATAGTTGGTTTACAGTACTGGCTGATTGACAGTGTAAATAAATAACGTTGTGGATTCCCTTCAAACTATAATGTGAATGAGGTGTTTCATGATAAAAGCCACAATCGTCCTGCAGCACATGCTCTTCATATTTCATGCTTGTATATCGATCATTGCATTATATTATGTATTTGTATTTACTTGCACTAGCTGACTTAAGTCAAGAAATAATCACAAACTTTAACAGAGCTTTTAAAGTCTATACATTTTTCCTTTCATATCTTTCTGTTTTCATTGTATAAGTTGAAAGAATGTATTATATGCCTTATAAATTGGAGGATTAAAGAAAATTGGTCAAAATCTTTGAGTGTTAAATGTTCAACAGGCCTGGTTACAGCAGAAAACATATCTGACCAAACGCAGCAAGTGCAGCCACAGATCACAGGTAGAGGCAAATCTAGTCTGGGACAGCAAAACTTAAATCCACATGAAAACAAAAATTTCTATTGCTTGAATCATATTAGCTTTAGAGAAACAATGGCTTTCAATGATTGGTCAAACTCAGGAGGTAGCTTCCAAAGTCAGAGCCTTTATGAAAATTCAACCTTGTGTTACTATTTCTCCAATGTGGCTCAGGAAGAAAACACAGTGCATGAAAACATAAGGAGGGAATATATATACATAATATTATAGATTATACAAAATATATATAAAACCACACACCTAAAATAAATGTGAAGCAGCAACATAGAGGACCTTTCAGTATTAACTTATTTGTGCTTTTGCAAAAAACATACAATTATTATGTGCTTCAATATCAATGCTACCCTGCACCCAGGTAGATTTACATGTAGCACACACACACACACACACACACACACACACACACACACACACACACACACACACACACACACACACACATACTCATGATATAATGGATCCCCCTCATATTCTTACAAGACCTACCCTACTCTGCCTCTGATTAGTTTGCATTTTTGGTTACGTTCTCTGTGCTTGACTTAAACTTTAGACATTAGGTATCATCCACCCACAATGCTGTGCTGAGTTTCCTCCCATGACAGCTCATGTTGACACCCGCCCGCCCGCCGGCGGCCGATTTCAGTTAAGTGACTGTATGTCTACACTGCGCAGTGACGTATCTCGCTTCAACTTTCATCATTACTGACATACTATACGTCGTTAGAAAGGGTAGAATCTCCGCAGTTCATTAATCCAGTTGATTTTGCAGACATCATGAGCACTAAACCACAAATCATTGATATTTACCAGCATGGTGAACGTGAGATACAAGAAACACACGGCGACTCCCTACCTTTGAGGCGGCCATAAAGCCGTAATATGTGTCCATTCCTCAATTATTTATATTCCGGTTGTCCGTAAGAATCCACTGATCAAAAGCACCAAAATGGCTTTTCATAAAATTATTCCAGCTTGTGAATATCGTCCTGTAAAGTCCACTTGTTCACCGTCTACCAACTTTGTTTGTCAAATAAAATCCAGACTTTACCGGCCGCATCTTTATTTTCTCCACTTCCGGTATGGTGTTGTTGGTTGCGCTTGTTTTCATCACTTTGCTGGCTACAAAACAAAAGTGCCCCCATCTTTTTCTGTTCAGTTTTCACCCCAGCACAGCCTGTGAATAAATGGAGCGCTCCTTGTTTAAAGGACCAATAGGCTTTGTTTACTGTTGTTTGCCGCCTTAGTACAGGGATAGTGTGTTGGCTATCAACATGTCAATCACTCAGGCTTCTAGCCAATTATTTTACCGTTCCAACGATGGTGGGCGTGTCCAGGTCCGTTAGGTCTG
Source organism: Acanthopagrus latus (assembly GCF_904848185.1). NCBI lineage: Eukaryota > Metazoa > Chordata > Actinopteri > Spariformes > Sparidae > Acanthopagrus > Acanthopagrus latus. The sequence continues at coordinate 27,989,593 of NC_051056.1, forward strand.
AGCCGTCTGGCAGCTAGCGGGCTAACTTTACGCAGCAGACTCACACACACCGGACATTTAACATTATTTTTGACGGCAATTTTCACAGTTTACAATGGCGAAATCCACAAAAAAACTAAATATGTCCGAGAAGAAGACCTGGAATGGATCATGGCATCATCTGATGAAACTGAAGACAGTGAGTAGGGCTCTGAGAGAGAGGAGATGTTTGCTCAGGGCCTCGACGACATCTTTGATCAGTGAGTAACGTTATCTTTGATGATGTTTGATTTATTTATTTAGCCATGAGTGAAATTTGAATGAAAGTTAGTGGGAAGGGGTTCTTATGCTTACAGTGAAGAGTACAGTATACATTAGCATTTCATAAATGATGCTAAATGTTTAGGGCCCCAGGGGCTACTTAGCCTCGCTAGCCTCAACTACTCAACCAAAGCTATGTAATCCTTGTAATTCTGTTCTATGATGTAATTCTCTTTGAGCCTCTAATTCCCTTTTATTTAGATTTTTTTTGTTATTAAGCTTGTAAACAAATTGAACTAGATCTTTTTTCACTGACTAGACACTGGGAATATTCCCCCAATTCAATAATTCTGTTTATGTACGGTTATTTTCCTGATGTTTTTGTGTAATATGTAATATCATATATCTGTGTTTATTTGTTTCCTATGTAAATAGCACCCTATTAATTGCATTTATATATTTTTTCATTATATTTGGTAACATTTGTGCATTGCATTGTGTTTTGTAGGTCACAGTCTGAAGACAGTGAGGTGGATTGGGAACCTGAAAGTGAGGCAGTCAGACGCCCAACCCCCTCTCCTGCTGAACGATCCTCTTCTGCATCCACTAGTGCTACCTCCCCCGCTGCGTACATACAGTATTAGTATATTGAAAGATAATAAAATCCTTGTTTGAAATTCAGTTCAGTATGTCATTTTTGTATAATGGTTACTATTCTGTAGTGTCTTGTCGTATGACAGTATCTCAATATTGCCACCTAGAAGTGTGTGGAAACCCCTCCGACCACCCATCAAATGAATGTGTGAAAACATTATGTTTTGAATCATGGAGGAAGGCTTTATAGTCACCAAAATGCTTCAGTAATGTTTCCAGTGTCACAGAAGTGAGAAAAAGCATTTGGCACAATTTGGCCATTTGGAGACGTTTTGGAGAGGTTTGTGGACGCCAGTGACACCACAAACTAAAAACTCCATAACTCCCATAAGGTTAGGCCTAGAAGTCTGAAATTTCATCCAGGTGTAGTTGACAAGATGTAGAAGGTATGTGGTATATTGCCATATGGCTTACATAAAGCACATCCTAGTTATTGTTATTCAAATATGACCTATTTTATTCAAAGACAAAAAAAATGTTTTAGAGCTATGTTTGGGTTGATGTCATTTAGGTTGTGTGTATGGTACGTGCTAGGTAGGTAGAAACTAGAGGTAGCGAAAATTACCAACAACAGGTGGGTGACAAGGGGTTAACAACCATTCACACCTGGGCTCACCTAGCCATAGAAACCCACATGAAGGCTGGTTGGGTTACAAGGGCGCCTACCAACTCCGGGACTCAGAGCTCACACGTGTCCTTAACGACTCTGTAAGGACACTCCCACACAGAGGTTAAAAGTCTACAGATCCCTTCTAGTTAATTAGATTTGAAGAAGCCTCTTGGTTGAGAGGTGAAACGTCTTCAAGAAACTGAAACAAGTCCAGTTGACTACGATACAGCACTTAGATTGACCGTGACCTGGAGGATCGTGACTCTTCATCAGCAGTACCTCTGGTAATGTCTGCTTTAGGTTGTTTATAAGCTGTAGTTTTACAGGTAAACACACCGACATCTTCAACTTCTCTCTCTGTCTTCTGCTGCTCCTGTCTGGATTATTCATCCTCTGGAGTTACTCTTCAAATGGTCTCTGAGCTTGTTATGTAAAGTTGACAGGTCAGCTACCCGGCCTGTCTGCTCTACCCAACAAGCCCAGAGACACTGCAGCTGTGAAAACCAGTTGTTGTGGTGTGTTTACCAGGGCAACTACAGTTCACACTCTGCTGACTGTTTGTTTTACAAACCGTCCCCAATAAAACAAAGGAGTTGTTAAAACAAACAGCCAATGGCAGAGCTGCTGCAGTGCACTGTGATCCGTAGTTCCCCTACCGGTAAAGACACGACCACGACCGGCTCTCGCAACTGCAGTATGTTTGGGCTTGTTAGGTAGAGACAGGCCAGGTGGCGTCTGTCTGGTCTGCAGGTCGAGCACAGAGACACTCTGATATGCAGCTCCTGAGGATGAGCGACCCTGACAGGAGACGTGTTTACCTGCAAAACTACAGTTCATAACCTGCAGGATACAGACATTACCAGAGCTACTGAACAGTTTGAGTCAAGCATGGCAAATACAACTAGCAAGGCCAACCAATCAGAGACATAGTTTGGCAGGTCTAGTGATATGTACTTTTAGCCACCAAAACATCTATATATCAGGGACCTGTGCCACAAAGCTATTAGCCTATAAATTAGTCATATTATTTCCATACTTTTTAATATCTTTAAATATGTGAACTGTATGAAATTACACACATACTTAAAATTCTTAGCAAGTTTAAAGGAACCAGAATACGTGAAAATAAATCTAGTCTGTAAAAAATGTAGGATGAGAGAACTCAGAGACCCTCATTAGATTGTCCCACCCACATTTTAAATGCTTCCTAAGCCTATAAAAACCCATAGTTATCAGCAAGTAGAAATGAAAAAAACATTCCACAATGAGAATAAATGTTGAAAAGTTACTGAAATGCAGAATAAAAATCAGAGAGAGAGAGAGAGAGAGAGAGAGGTAACATGCTCCACATAGAGCAGGACAACACCCACGTGGCAGGAAATGCCCTTTGTATATTCTGTGATAACCAATCAGAAGCATTAGATGGTCTGAGCATCTTCAACACGTCACCACCTTCACTCTCTGAAATACAAACAAGCTTCCTCATAAAGTCAGTGTGTCATGATGATCGTGTTCTGCGTTACACTGCTTCTCCTTCATCAAGGATGTAAGTGCTGTCGAATCATGACAATTATATTTTATAATTCAAGTATCTTAATTCAAACTAGATGTAGAGTATGGTGGTTAGTGTTATTATCTTTTATCATATTCATCTTTGTTAACATTACACTGTAATGGTCATTTACTGATTAATCTATTGTACATTTTAATGTCTTTTAGATGCTCTGGTTCCAGTGACCACAGTTCAACTTGGTGAATCTGTGACCTTCACATGTGTTCTGCCTTTAGATGAGGGGGGTGGTAAACGTCTTTACTGGTACAAGCAGAGTGTCGGAGATGATCTGAAATTAATTGTAACATTTATGAAACATTCAACTCCTGTGTATGGACCAGAGTTTTCTGACTCTAGATGGGATCTAAAAGTTGAGAAGAATATTAGTAGACTGATCATTTTGAAAGCAACTGAAGAGGACGAGGGAATGTATCACTGTGCAGTCATAGACTGGAATGAGACCTTTTGGAATGGAACCTATTTGTCATTAAAAGGTAAATATGTGATCTGTTCTTTACACTGTTTTGGAGTCACTTTAACCACTTTCAGCTTCATTGTGTTAATGTTCTTTAACTTAACTGAAACATCACACAGGAATCAGTCAGAGGACATGGAACTACACTGTTGTTCAGCAGCCGACAGCCTCTGATCCAGTCCGTCCAGGAGACTTGAAGACTCTCCAGTGTTCAGTCCTCTCTGACTCTGAGACTAAAACATGTCCAGGAGATCACAGTGTGTTCTGGTTCAGAGTCGGATCAGATAAATCTCATCCGAACATCCTCTACACTGATGGAAACAGACGTGATGAATGTGAAGACAGATCTGACAGTCAGAAAAGCTGCGTTCATCACTTCTCTAAGAAGGTCAGCTCCTCTGATGCTGGAACTTACTACTGTGCTGTGGCCACATGTGGAGAGATTCTGTTTGGAAATGGAGCCAAAGTGGAAACCGGTATGGTTCTGAATTTTATACTGGTAATCATAACATTTTCATAACATGATGACTGGTAAGTTTTTGTCTTTGTTGTCTAGAGCGAAGAATGAGTCCTGAGTTAATTGCTCTGGTGATGGCAATAATCTGCTTGGTCATTTCTCTGATTGGAAATATTGTTTTCATCTGTCGCCGAACTTCAAGATCAATATGTGAGCAATGTAAAGGTGAGTGTTGTTGACTGAATCATCAATTTTAGTGCTCCTATTGTATGACTTTAAAAGTTGAAAATTGATGAATGTCCTTCTTGAAAAATTCTTGTTTTTCATTGAACGTCAGGAATAGAAGGCATACCTTCACAAGCAAGAAATGACAACTCGAGCCAACCAGTATGTGATGTTGTAAGTACTGTTATTTAATTAACATAATTCCCAGCAGCTCTGCATAAAAACATGACTATATTGTTAAAGAGCCATTTATTTGCTGCACAGATGGAAGGTGGAGATGATCTGAACTATGCTGCGTTGCCTTTAACCGGGCGGAAAGCTACAAGTGGACGTAAGAAGAAAGAGCCGAAGACTGAAGAAAGTGTGTATTCTCAACTAAGATGCTGAATGTATGTGATAACCTGTGAGTTGGTTCACAGTACTGTCCTGAATAACAGTGTAAAATAATGTTGCTTCCCCACAGACTTTAATGAAAATGAGCCGTTTATACTGATGACACTGATTGTTGTATTATACAGTGTGTTTGGATATTTTTTCTCTAGCTGATCTAATAAAACACAGAATACTTTAATATAGGTACTTAAGTCTATAACTTTATTATATATTTCACAGCAATTATGTTTCAGATTTTAATTACATAACTTTGAAAAATATATTGACTGTATGTGAAATCTGAAGATTAAAGGATGAAAACAAATGGATCAAATGCTTTGTCAAGTTTAATTGTTCTTACCATGGTCTTGTTGTCAAGTAAATCCTGATGTATTGACACCAATGAAACTACTAAAGTAGTTATATAATGTATATCACAATATACTACCAAGTATTTCACTGATGGTCAACATTAGGACTGTATGAGCCAAGCGGTAAGGCGTTCTCCCGTTGAAATAAAGATTTGAGCCAAACATCAGTAGTTTTTATTCCAATATATTCCAAACAGTGACATCTGTAATCTGCCCATGTACAACTTTGAGATTTATTTATTTATTTTAACACACAGCACAGTACACAAGACTGTACAGAGACAAGTCATCTGCCCGTCAAGCTTAGACCCACACTTTGATTTTTTTTGGTACCACTGATTCGAGAAGTCAGTCACCTTGGGGCTCTACCACTGAGAAGTGTTTGGACCAATAGAAAGAGGAGTTGACAAGTTCTGTCCAAAAGAATTGAGGCTTGCGGCTCTGTTGAGCCAATCACAGAGCGCCTCTCACATGCTCGTTTTGAGTTGCTAGTAGTGTCTGTTTGAAGATCAACAAAGCCAGAGCACGATCAAAGTGACACTGAACAGAGGTGGATATCTGCACACAAGGCAGCTTTATTTACACATAGCATGCTTCAGTTAAAGTGGCAATTCAATGTGTTTTACACAGGTTAAGAAAAGCTTTTCACATTATAAACATTTAACTTTTGTGGCACGGCAACAAAACACTGTTATGTATAAGAAACTGTTGAAGGACGTGTAAAGGTTTACGAACCAGAGCAATCCAATTAGGACTCCTTGTTAGAACAAAACTACAACTACTGTATTGTATCGCACTATTTATTTGCTCAATATCTAAAAGACTAAATGACAAAATAAATGTCAGGAGAGTGTCATCGGCGTACAGTGATAAGCTGTTATTGTCATGTCAGATTTAACATAAAGGATGAATGTACAGATCAAATAGTAGTGGTCCAACAATCAAACCCTGGGGGATCAAAGAACATCTGGATAGTGTTTAGGACAACTGATGTGTTTAAGACTGAACAATTTGATGTTTCAGCATTAGGATTTTCTTTTTCTTTTAATAAAGATTAGGGATATTTAGAACTAATGTTAAAAACAGGCAGAGCAGAGAAATTTAGCAAAATTATAGACTTTAATAACTCTATTATGAAAATGACAGAATGACAAAAACAAAAAGGTTAATAGTAAAATATGGAACAGAACAAGCATGGTATGATTTTGGCTTTTATCATGAAACAGTTAACTCAGTAAAGTTCAAATGGAATCATGTATGTCACTATCAGAGATCAATCTGATATACATTCATAATTCATGTCAATCATTTTTTTTTTGTGGACACAGATTCACATTCAGCGTTTAACTTGAGAATACACACTTTCTTCCGTCTCCACCTCGTTCTTCTTCCTCCCGCTTGTAGCTCTTCTTCCAGATAAATGCAGCGCAGCGTAGTTCAGATCATCTCCACTTTCAGTCTGTGCAGCAAAAGGCTCATTAGACACAAGTTCTGGAATTATTTTATTGAAATAATAAATAACATAACTTGGTATCAGTACTTACAATATCATATACTGGTTGAGTTGAGACGACACGTTTTGCTTCTGAAGCTGTGCTTTCTGTTGCAGACATCGAATGAAAACAGAAATGTTATGTTAATCTGATTTCTCCAAAAGTATCATCAATGTATTCAACAAATTCAAATTGTTAATTTGTATGATATTAACAAATCTGCAATACGGAGGGTAAAACTGTGCAATAAATATTTGCTGGTAGATAAATTCACCCTGTCTTGTACAATACAGAAAACTTTTCAGACAAAATCATAGTATCGATGTTATGATTCATTACACTCACCTTTAACTTGTTCACATTTTGGTCTTGAAATTCGACAACAGATGAAAACAATATTTCCAATCAGGGAAATGACAAAGCAGATTATTGCCATCACCAGAGCAATAAACTCAGAATTCATTCTTGGACACTCTGGACAATGAAGAAAAAAAATGTATCAATTACATCATTAACGTGCTTTGAATGTAACTTCAATTACTGAATTCAGAATCATACCAGTTTCCACTTTAGCTCCATTTCCAAACAGAATCTCTCCACATGTGGCCACAGCACAGTAGTAAGTTCCAGCATCAGAGGAGCTGACCTTCTTAGAGAAGTGGTGAACGCAGCTTTTCTGAGTGTCAGATCTGTCTTCACATTCATCACGTCTGTTTCCATCAGTGTAGAGGATGTTCGGATGAGATTTATCTGATCCGACTCTGAACCAGAACACACTGTGATCTCCTGGACATGTTTTAGTCTCAGAGTCAGAGAGGACTGAACACTGGAGAGTCTTCAAGTCTCCTGGACGGACTGGATCAGAGGCTGTCGGCTGCTGAACAACAGTGTAGTTCAATGTCCTCTGACTGTTTCCTGTGTGAAGCAAAACTGTGTTAAAAAGATGCACATTTTATATGTCTCAAATGTTACTTTCACAGTTTGACGTGATAGTTTACTGAATGAACAAATGTAGAGCCGTTTCATCCAGCACAAGAGATCTCAGCGTAAAATAAGACTGTTGGAAAATTAATTGTCGCTTCAGTAAAAACAAAAGCAGAGGATTCTCCATTGTTGAAGTTCGGTTCACAGGGAACATTTTTAAATACAGTGAAAAGGTAATTTTATCAGTTAAATCAAGACAACACAGGTGACCACCACCTCAATCTCAGGCTGCTGAAAAAAAATATTTGAATCTATATTTCACTGGAAATAAATGAAATATGACATTTTGGGATTTTTCCAAACAGGCTTGTGATACTTAAAGGACACTACGTAGTTTTGGAGAACAAAAGCAAACTCAGAATTTAGATTCTTCAAATATTAATGAGGCAATTAAACAAAGTCAGACAAGCTTCTCTCAGAACACTGAAGCTAGAAAAGGTGGCAGGGTCCGCCTCATATACACAAAGTAAAACAGTAAGTTGAAGTGGTTAAAGCCCCTTAAAAGGTTATTTTTATAAACATTTATGTTTTGCAGCTTTTTATCAATTTGAGGCATGAGCAAAAACCTTGTTAGACCAAAAGTATTCCCTGAGATTACCTTTCAGTAACAGGTACGTCCCGCTCCATACCGTCTTTATAATCCACTCCGATACTGCACAGTGATACGTGCCCTCGTCGTCTCGCCTTGTCCTCAGGATGGTCAGGTTGCAAAAATTGTCATCGCTGTTCACCTGAAATCTCGAGTTCGAAAACCCTGGTGCGTACTCGGGCTGCGTAGATTTCTGCCGCGTCACGATTAGTTTCAGTAAATCGCCGGCACTCTGCTTGTACCACTGGATGCTTCTACGGCTGATCAGATCGTTAGGAAAATCACACGAGAAGGTCGCAGGTTCCCCGAGTTCAACTGTGGTTACTGGCACCAGTGTATCTGAATGAAACGAAAAAAAACAAAACGATACATAAAACAGTAAATGACAATTAATGTAGGATGAAGAAAATTTGTCATGATAGGAAACTGCAAGAATTTCTGTGCATCTAATTGACATTCCGAAATGAATAATTAGATATCACTCACATCCTCGATGAAGCACAAGCAATGTGAACCATAACAGGATCATCTTGACGTTGTGTCCTCTCAGGAACCTCGTTGGTATTTAACTGAACACAGGCGGTGACGTGACATTACAACTATACAGTATGTGACAGTGTCAATTGCATCACAGGACACAGATCAAGGCCACTTCCTGTCACATAGGTCTCATTCATGTCTTTGTGTACCCTCGCTTCGTTTTCGTCCATTACACATCACTGAAACATCACACTTTGAAGTTCTCACTGGAAACAGGAAGCCACAGGGTTAAGATTCCCTGAACAACAACAAAGTTATTGTAAAACGTGAGATAGTGCAGTAAGAAAGAAACTGAAAAGATAACATATATGTAGAAAGTTGCATTAGCAGTTCGTTAGCCTGAGACAGCTAGTGGAATGGCTTGAATAACAGCAAACTGGTCACAGAAAAACAAAATGACCAAAATCACAAAGCAGCTGTAATATAGAACACATACAGACAACACTCTTAACAAAGGCATGTGTGGAGAACATAAAAGACTGAATGTTGTACAGGTCACAGATTTGACAAAATGGTGTTAGAATATCAGTTAAACTGCAATTGTTATGGATCTTTAACAGAAACAGACTGATGGTAGCAGACGAGTTCATCGTTCAAGATTTGTGACGAGTCGAGTGGAAATCTCAAAACTACTCACGATGTGCCAACGTTAAGAAAAGTTCACACGGATGCAACAACTAGACTCTGGACTCAACATGCCTCCGTTCAAACTGCCGTCTTTTCAGGTGTGTGTGTTTTTTTTAATAGCCGGATATAAACTGTAGCACCTTAAAATATGAATGAGCACAGCGTGCATTTTGCAAAGAGTTATTGTCAGGAGTGAGACAGAGAGGCTGGGTGTTTGGGAGTGGCTGTGAATCAGAGCAGAGCAGAGGAAAAGTTGTGAAACTGTCAGTTTAGCAGTAGGTTATAGCGTCATATAGTCAGTGCTGTTACTTAGACGGATCAGTGAGGTGATCCTCCCCTTCCTCTGTCCAAAACGGCCATTTTGACTAGCTGATCGTCTGTGTTAGTGCTGATTGCATGACCTGTTTTACAGTCTTTAACCACAAGCTGAGTCGCAGGCAGCACTGAGATGGACAGGTTCACACTGCTGCAACTTCCCCTGTGATGTTCTCAATCTGTCTGGTCATGAATCTCCAGGCTGTATGCTCAGCCAGCCTCCTGTCCACACTGCAACACCCAAGACTGCATGTCTAGAAATCAAGAGATGTGGATGACCACCACCATTGTTGACAGCATTGTAAACAGTTCATATGAGACTTCATATGTAGAGTGGTGCACAGAGAACAGGCTACTGCTCACTGCTGGTTGTTGATTTTAGAAAAAAGTAGGCAAAGACACACACACACACACACACACACACACACACACACACACACACACACACACACACACACACACGTCTACATCAGTGGAGCTGAGATGGAGCAGGCGAACAGTTAGAGGTTCCTTGGTATAACCGTCACTGAGAACTGAATCAGAAACCAATTCCTCATCCACTGCTCACTTAATAATATACTATCATACTATGACATAATCATATTACATCATCACTGACAGCAGCAGCTTTGTATTGTGGTCACTTTTGCATTGACAAGCTGCAGACCTGTTACGGGAGGCCGACAGGATTTTGGAATGAAAAGCAGGCCTGATTTAATGAGCAGCAACACAAAAACTAAAACAAAGCATCAATTTAGAGGTTGGAAAAACATCGACTCGTGAAAAACAGGAGGAATAAAGCAGAAACATAAAGCCAGGAACAAAAAACAGAAACACACACCACATGGGAGACACTGGAAGACACAGGAACAGGCCCTGGAAATATCACAGATGAGGAACACAGGATGAACTGACGAAGACAAGAGGAAGCACAACGATTACACACACACACACACACACACACACACACACACACACACACACACACACGAGGTGATGAGGTGCAGGTGGAGTGGGGCAGGGTGAGGACAGGTGAGGGAAGGGAACGGAAAAACACTAGAAGGAAGGAAATCTCTCAGAGGGAGGAACTGAAAAGCAACACGTTACACACGAGGGCATGATTTCAAAATAAAACAGGAAGTAAGAGAACAACAAAGACCAGGATCATGTTGAATGGTAAATGATGACTGTTTTGGTAATAAGTGGACAATTTACAGAAATATCAGTGTGTTTAAAGAGGAAGTCACATCACGTCTCCTCCGATGGACTTCAATGGACCTTATTTCATAAAACCAAATAAACACTTGATCCTGTCTGAATTGTGACCAAATTACACGCAAGATGTGATATTATATTTTTTAAGTCAACAACTTTGCTAGACTTTGCTAACTAGATTGTGTTAAACTGCTCAGTGACCTACTGTACATCATCCCCCAACATACGTCACACACGGCACAGAAAAAAGATGAAAATCACAATAAACTGGTCACTGACATCTGCAGTTATGTGAAATTGTTAGCTGCCAAATTACAGGATGAGCTCCAGAAAGTTGCAGTTGTGGGTTTTGTGGTGACCGTTCAATACCACAACATCAGTAACCCGACTGTTGGGTGTGTAGTCTTTATAATTACGAGTTTTCACAAGACACTCATGACTTTAATGACAAACTGGGACCTCATGAAGTTGAATGATTTTCTTTTAAATTGATAAACATCGTATGTGCAAATCACAGGAAGGGTAGTAAATTATAAATATGCTCTATTTACACGTATGTATGTACTGTATGTTACGGGTCAACAGATTATCGTCCGGCGTGATCATCACATCTGATATTCAGAATTTTTCTGATTGGTTTGTTTTCCCCCAAAATCTGATTGTGGATAAAATCAATGAATTCAAAGATGTGCAGTTTTGGCTCTAATGCATCATGAAATCAGCACAGAAACTAGTGGCTTAAGTTATCAAATAAATGAGTAAATGAGTAAAAAAATATAAAATCTCAGCAGAAATTGAAAATACTCATTCTACAAAGTACAGCGCTGTACTTGAGTAAATGTACTTAATTATATCCCTTTACTGAGCAGCACTGTATGAAGTGTTGATAACTGTTGAACTTTGACCCGAGTTGTGCCAACAGTTTGGGTTCACTATGTTCTGAGTATCTGTACTTCTTATTTACACAAGTCCCCAACTAGGAACCAAAGCACTTGTTATATTCCTGGATCTTGTATGTGTTGACAGATCAGATCAGATCACAACACAACACAACAAGTTAATAACAAAGTATGAAATTAATGTCATGTTTATTTCAGTTAATATTTGTGTGGGTTGTTTCTGCACTCATTCATCAAACAAGACATTCAAGGTTGAAAGGTGTATCTTTAATCAGTTTGGTATCATATTTGGTCATAATGTGTATTTATTTATGGAGAAGAAAGAGAAGGTTTCCTCGTGGTACGACACCTCTGCATGGCATTGACACAAACATAGAATATGAGACACGGAGGAAGTTCAAGAGTCGTGACTCACAACGAAACAAACGTTCACAGATATAGGATCTCTGCAGTAAAGGTCAGAAAGTGCCAAAAGCTTATCTACGGTATCATACATGCAAAACATATAAATACAATGTGAAGTTCTATATAATACGTGCTTTAAGTTATGAAATAATAATGTGATGCTGACTTTTAATCCAACTCCACAGCCTTGACGTTAGTGTAGATGCACTCCTCCTCCTCCTCCTCTGCTGCTTTTGCTTCCCTTCTGTCTGCTCGGCTAGATTTTCTACCGCTGAATGTCGGCGCAGAATAAACCAAAGAGTCATCACTTGTCTGAGAAAACATATAGAGACACGTTACAAGATGGCTGATGACTAACAAGCTGATAACTTCCTGACTACATCTCTTCTCTTCGTACCTTACCTGCTGACTTTGGTGATCGACACTTGCTGCTGCCGGGTTCGTTTGAAGAGCAACAGCAGCTGTATCACACAATAAAAAACATTGATGTGAATCCAGTTTTTTCAAATACTGTATTATAGATTCATGTGTAAGTGAGTTTGCTTACCGGTGCAACAACCACACGATTGTTTCTTGAGTTTCTTGACTGAATAGAGGAGGAAGACTATGATGATCAGACTTAGAATCAAAGCGGCACAAAGCAGGTAGAGAACTGTATCTTTCTGCCAGTCCGCTGCTGACACAATATAAACACGAGAAAATAGTTTCAAGAGCAAAAACTTGAACTCAAATAGCACAAAATGCTTCTTTCCAGATACAGAAATATGATGCACCTTACCTTCGCTGTCAGGTTTTGGTCTGGTGTCACAAACTGTCTCCACACATGTGGCCACAGCACAGCAACAAGTCGCGGCATCAGAGGAGCTGACGTTCCTGAAGAAGCCGTAGGTACATTTCTCTGTGGAGAGTCCTTCTGGGTTTTCTTGAATATAATTAAAACTTGAATCAACATCTGATCCGTCTTTCAAACAGCACACACTGTGTCCTCCTGGACATGTTTTAGTCTCAGAGTCAGAGAGGACTGAACACTGCAGAGTCACTGAGTCTCCTGGACGGACCGGGTCAGAAGGAGGAACTGCAGTGGTGTCAGGTTCTGATCCTGAGGAATTGAAAATACATAAAAATAAAAAACACGTCCAAAACAAAAATAAAGCTGTTTTTCCTTTTTTTTTTTTTACTCTCTAACCTTTTCTGTGATGTATTTACCTTGAACTTTCAGGTCCACTCCTTTCAATAATGTCAAGTTTTGTTTTTCTGTTTTCACACAGTAGTAAACTCCAGTATCTCTCTGAGTTGCCTTTGTGATGCGCAGGACAAAAGCCCCAGACTCTTCTGTGGATCTGATGCGAGGATCAAAACTTGCAGAGCTAAATGTTTTATAGACTTCAGGAAGTTTTCCAGAAACAGGTCTGATCCAGAACACGGTATCTAACGGTCCACAGCGACATATCAGAGCCACGTTCTCTCCAACAGCAGCAGTCTTTGTCTCAAAGCTCTGCTCCACTGTGCATCCTGAAATACATTATTCTAAATCAACAGGAGATAAAGAATGATGTACGCACTGTCCTAAATAAGTCTAAGAGGATATACAACACTTTAAATGCACATCAGGAGTAAATCTGATACTTCTACTAATACTCACCCACTCCGCTGAGCGTCAGCAGTAAATGAAGTAGAATCATTTTCTGGTTATTCCTCTCGAGACTGCAGTCGAATCAGATGAATTTAAAAGAAGATTCACTTTAATGTGATCATATCAAGTGGGAGGCAACAGTTTCAGAGCAATCTGATTGGCCTCCCGTTACGTCGGCGTGTCGCTGTACCACCACAGAGGATATAAATATCAACCATCTTTCCAACATGAACACACGACACAACCCCAGCTGCAAGCTTCTGTTTCATGCTGGGTTTCTACGACTGACACTGAAACTAGACACAAAAAAAATGATTTGACCTTGATTTTCCGCTTCATCTGACGCTCACTCATATTGTTCAGCAGTTTAGGAAACACACACACGTCACTACATGAAATGTAGATTAAACTTGTTAGGTTTGTGTGTCAGGAGGAAAGAGACACAACACGGCACATTGTTCCTCTTGCATTAATAGAAACGCTAAAATAGATGACAGGTGCTAATATTTAATGATTCATGGAGTGTGATGTTGTTTTAACTCGGATGTTGATTAGCTTAGTGCACCAAAGTGACGAGGCCTGCTGAAGCTGCGGTTTGAGTTTCAGCAGAAGCAGGTGTGAAGTAAGTTACTGCATATTTTAAATGAGGGACCAACAATTGTAAGCAGGACACAACTGGAACAAACTGGTTGAAGTTCTCTGTGGTTTCACAGATGATGATGATGATGATGGTGATTGAGTTGCAAATGGACAAAAATAACGTCCCTGGTGGAGAAGTGCTAAAAACCACAGTGGTGACAGGATCCACAGTCGGAGGTCGATTCTCTGTGGTTAGTTTTAACACGCAGCCTCTCTCACGTACAGGTAGTGATGAGATCCATTATTGATCATAGGGAATTTAAATGAATGGTGAACATTAGACACACATCAAGGTATCTGTGACGGTGAAACATGTAGATGAATTTCCGTTTTTCTGGTCTCAGGTGACGTGATGCTTTATGCTGAAGTATTTAATGAGGCTTGATCGAGGAGAACAAGCTCAACATTAAGTGCAGTAACACAGTGACTATATGACTCTGACGATCAATATCCATGTTCGAATAAGCCATAACGGGTGTCAGCACATCACAAGGAGGAGCACAGTGGACACAGTCAGGGCTGCTACATCATCCTACTGCTGTACTATACTAGTTTTTAATTTAATGGACTCACGTATGATCTGAAGGAAAGAACTGAGTGAAAAATAAGAAGAAAAGAACAACAGATTTGAGCCTGAGACTTTGTTATGAACCACGACAGCCTCACAGTTAAGAGTTATGAAACAACTTCACCTACAAACAAGACACCACATTTAGATGGTGACTGATAAGAGTGAAAATCTGCAGCAGCGTTGTGGTTTGTGGCCTTCAGCAGGGTCAGCGTGTTGTTGACGTCAAGATGTTGGTTTAACGATAAAGATGTTGAAGATAAAGTGGCGCTGGAGGTGAGACACGTGATAAATGACCACACATTTAAATGAGCAGCTGCCTGACACAGTGCTGTGTTCACATCACGCGCGGTTAAATACACAGCAGGGTGGACACAGGATGTACAGCTGCAGCTGTAAAATGTCTCGCAGCGAGTACTTTCATGTACTTTCACAGGCACAGACACACACAGAAACACACATATACTGACAAATGAATGACGCATGGAAACTTTAGCATTGTTGTGGTAAGGTGTCAACACAGAGGGGCTTTCTCTACCTCTCTCTTTTTCTGCTTTAGACTCAGGAAGCTGGGCTCGAAGAGGAATGAAACTACAGTGTATTATTTTTAGAAGTGTATTTTTTTTAATTACACTTTGGTCCCTCTGAAGGTTACCGGTCCCTGCCTGATCTGTTAGGGGAGAGCAGGAGCTTGAATTATGATCTTAAAAGGAACAGTACGCCACAAAAACTTTTATAGAGCTTCACAGCAAAGCAGTGGTGCAGCATCCTCTTAAATAACTGAAGTAACTGAACAATATATGCTCCATGCAGCTCGGAGCATTATGGTGCACCCTGTCTGAAGTGGCTGCATCATCTGTTCAAACAGATGTTATTATTTATGTTAAGTCTGAAGCTACGTCAGCTGTTTAGGAGAATTAATAATGTGTAGTGAAGTAGACAACATCTTTATTTCTGGGCGTCATTTTCGTGTTCATACTGTTATGTTAGGTCTCGATTAAAAGATGTTTGCATGCTTTATTATTTTTTGTTTTTTTAATCATTGCTGCAGCGCCTCTGTTCACTCGCTGTACTAACAATGTCTCTTTAAGGCCTCCACTCCTGAAAAAGTCTGCTCTGATTTGTCAGCTCTCAGCGCACTAAGCAGATGTTTATGGCTGCATTTTTTTAAAAAAACCCACGCGATTCATAGACATTATTTCTTCTCTGAGTGAGCACATTAATCAGGGAGAAAAACTGAGCGTTGACACTTTGTTTAACTTGAAGAACGGCCTGCTGACACCTCGTGCAGGCCGCCTCTTCCCTCACTGCGCTGTCACCCTCGCTACATATCCTGTCGCAGCACACAGTCACGTCTGTTCTGAGTAAACAGCCTCGATGGTCGGTCAGCGGGTGGAGAACTAGCCCACCGCAGCTTGTGTCAGGCAGTGTAGTTGTTGCATGTGGCTTTGCTTGTTGTTTTCTCAGCACACACACACACACACACACACGCACACACACGCAGAGGTCCTGTACAAAGTGCTCTGAGACGAGGAAGATGGAGTTTATTCATCTGCGTAGTTGACCACAAACATTTTTTGTACTGTACATTTTTTTTCAGAGCAATATTTTGAGTGTTGCAACAAAGATTAACTGTGTCTACAACATAAAATACTGTGTGTGTGTTTCATCACACAACCAGGCCTGTGAACCACGACCACTTTCAGACCCTTTGTTCGCTTTTTGGTCCGATTCAAGGACTAACTGAATATACATGTTGTATCTTCAGCTTGTTTTGTTTGTGATCACATGCCAACATTCAAGAGTGGTCTAGAATGTGCCATGGATGAGCAAGCTCTTCTCTCATTGGTCAGAAATATTACCAGGTACGACTTGCCTCAAGATGCTTCCTCTGTTACGTTTAGTGCAGAATGCCTCAATACAAAGTACAGACAAAAAAGTACAAACCAGACAGAAGACAAAGACTAACACACATGCACACACACACACACACACACACACACACAAATGAGGTGATGAGGTGCAGGTGGAGTGGACAGGTGCGGGTAAGGAACGGAAAAACACTAGAGGAACTAAAAAGCAAAATGCGACACATGAGGGCACAATTTCAAAATAAAACAGGAAATAACAGAACAACAAAAACCAGGATCATCCTCCTCTTTGTTTTGTTTATTCTTTGTTATCATGGAGCACAAGCAGTGTGTATTGTTGTGTTTTAATGCATTTATCTGGTTTATATTACCAGCAGTCATCAAAGCGGATGCATGACAAGACCACACTGTCAAGACTTGCCAGCAGATTAAAATTACCGACACATGTATTTATGATTGTTCATAACAGCATGATGTATGTAACTTCAGTTATATAAATAACATTTATTTTAACCCAAACCTCAGTGTTATCCTGAACCTAACCAAACTGCACCTGACACAGTCCTGTCAGCTCGTCACTCGTGTCTCTCGTTTTGTGAGTCACAGGCAGTCAGTGGTCATTTAAGTCTGAAGATGTGTTGCGTGTCCAAACAAACTAAATATGAAATACACACACATTGTCACAGTTTGACAAAGTTCCCAAATGTTCCCAAATTATTTTCATAGTTTTTCCACTGTGCTTCAAACATTAAACATGATGCCAAGTCTTATGTAAATATTAATTAATTAATTAATCATATCAAACAAACAGGGAAACTGAAAATTGTGCACATTTAAATAAACAAGTTTTAATTTGATTATAGATTTGGTATCTTTTTTTAATAATTGTCGTTAAAAAGTTGTTCAGAAACACACAAAGCAGAAACAGAAAACATCATTTAATTTAGTACAATTATTTTTACACTGCACTGAGACTTACAGGAGAAGTTAACAGATCGGGAACTTCACTCAACAACCTTTCAAAAGTCTGTTCGATCAGCAGCTTGATTAAACTCTTCAATGATAAAAAATGCACAAAAATAAACCAAGACTTAATATGTATGAGATGCAGGATATTACTGACAGCCATTTAAACTTAAATGTTATCGTCATGAGCATTTCTGTCCTGTTAACCTTTTCTCTTTTATATAATTACCGAACAAACTTTTTTTTACAGTGACTACAAAAATACAAAACATGTCACGATGAGAGAATTTTACTGATATCAGGTGTGAGATTGTTGTGCAGCTGTACCTTTTATCCAAATGATATTGTGTTAAATTAGTGAATCCATAGTTGAGATTGTTAATCTCTAACAAAAGTCCTGATGTCAGAGTAGGTCGTCTCTGCCTCTACTGGTTTTACCGTGTTTCTGTCTGCTTTGCGAGGTTTCCTCTTGGTGAATGTCGGTGCAGAATAAGTCAACGACTCTTCATCTCTCTGAGCAGAGATACAGAAATAATGTCACGAGAGGACAAATGTTAAGATTTACATTTGCTAATGACTTTTTAACTTTTGCATTTGTTACCTGCTGACTTTGCTGACCATCACTGGCATTTGTTTCCACGACAGCATCTGTATTTAAAAAAAAAACCAAAATGATAAACATATATATTAGATAAAAGATACGGTCTGTTAATTTAGATTCATTTATTAACATATAAAAATTTAAATCTTGTTGAGTTAGCTTTTTGCAATATGCTGTTTGATGGATTGAACTTGTGTTACCGTTGCAACAACCACAAGATTTCTTCTTCATGGTGTAACTCAGGTAGGAAATCACAATCAGACTTATCACCAGAGCATCACAGAGCAGAAACACAACTATATTGGCCGTCTGCAAATTCCACATGTTGAGTGCTGAGATAACATGAAAAGGAGAAAATAATAAGAGTCTTACTGGATCTGAAGAGATCAGAATGAATGATTATTATAGATCTTTTGGGGGGAATCTTTACCTTCAGTGTCCAGTTTTGTTCCATTTCCAAACAGAATCTCTCCACATGTGGCCACAGCGCAGTAATAAGTCCCGGCATCAGAGGAGCTGACGTTCTTAGAGAAGCTGTAGACACATTTCTGTGGAGATCGAGCCTCGAGACTCGTCTCACATTCAGCACCACTGTTTCCATGAGAGTAAATGAAACTGTGCTCAGATTCTGATCCGGCTCTGAACCAGAACACACTGTGATCTCCTGGACACGGTTTGTTCTGGGAGTCAGAGAGGACTGAACACTGCAGAGTCACTGAGTCTCCTGGACGGACCGGATCAGATGGAGGGAGTTGAATGACGGCGGTGACATCTGGTTCTGGTCCTGGAAAATAAAGACATGTGTATATATATATATATATATATATATATATATATATATATATAACCCTAACAGCTAGATAAGTAAAGTGCTGTTATGAATTATATTTACCTTGAAGTCTTAGAAATGTTCCTTCCACAAATGTCATGTGGAGGCTGTCCACCTTTACACAGTAGTAAAGTCCAGTATCACTTAACTGTGCTTCACTAATATGCAGAAGAAATGTTCCATCGCCTTGTTTTGCTGTAATACGAGGAGTTTTGTTCACACCATCATAATCAAAGTTAAATGTCCCTCCCAGTGATTCAGGCATGTTTCCAGAAACCAGCCGGATCCAAAACAAATCAAATGTTGAAAGCAAAGACTTCTGACGGGCGCAAGTCAGAGTCACATCATCTCCAACATCAACAGTCTTCATCTCAAAGTTCAGATCGTCTGTGCATCCTAAAGATAAAATGAAATAGAGCAGTGATCAACAACAGATAGATTCAGATGCTCCCTGCTGTAAACTCTTGCGTGAATATAATAAACCTAAACTACATGTGGAGAAAAGACTTGACTACTTACGTCCGACTCTGAGCATCAGCAATGAATAAAACACGATCAGCATTTTGTTGTTGATTCCCTTGAGACAGCAGTTAAATCAGATCGTATTAGAAGAAGACTCATCTTAATGTAACGGCATTGAGGGGGAGGGAATCATTTCAGAGCAGTCTGATTGGCTCCTCGTTACGATGTAGTTTCAGTGAACCACCACAGTGGAAATAATATCGACCACTTTTCCAACCTTGAAACACAAACAGAACTAACAGCAAACTTCTGTTTAGTGTTTTGGGTTGGGTTTACATGTAGACACACCAGAGGATTTTATTGCACTCAAATGATGAAGATGTTCAGGAAACACACTCCCATCACCCTAAATGACATGTATTTAGAGAGATTTCTAACCAGAATGATGAATACATCACAAATGATACACTTTAGTGTAAAGGTGAGGACGTACACGAAGGTCCACCCACACAGTCATTTTCACACTTGTTGTTTATAATTAGACCTTTGACAGAACTGTGTGAGCATTGACAACCTGCATTTAGCTGACATACCCTCACACTTCCTTTGTTAGTATATGGTGTTTATGATCCTAAACAGGACGCCAAGTTTAATGACATCAACGTGTCTTCACCCAACTCCCACCTGACTGGAGGTCATGTTGACATACTCCTCAGTGAACTCCATGTACAGTACTGATATGAATTTGTTGAACACTGCATCAGTCGTGGCACTCTGACCAGGCAGATGACTAAAACTCCCTCCCTCCTTGACCTTTCAACTTGGCTACAGTTAAAATTGAGAGCCAAATGCATATCAGAAAGAGCTGTGGAGCCTTACAAACATCTGATATAGATGGTCCACTGAGAGCATACATAAAGGAAATAGTAAATGTTTACATCAACCTAAGCCTTACTGTCCCTGCCGTTACATTAGAGACCATTTCCTTGGTTTATGCACAGAGTTTCCAAAAAACTTTCCAAACTGGTCATTGCCAAATGGATCAGAGAGACAGAAAGATACAACAAATGTGGAAGAATACACAAAATGGACAAATGCACCCTAAAGAGGCCGTGTAACATCTGTAATAATAATAATATCTGTTGAATATTCTCCATGATGTCAATGCAACCAAATCGGCCACAGTGATGTTGAGATTGACACTTTGCATTATATGAATGAAAATAGGGTCACAAGGTCAAAACATGACAAGATAGCTCTTGATCTATTCTATTCTAAGACAGCTAGAGTAAATATAGACGGTGTAATGTGCTACGCCTCTCCACTGCTTAGAGCCCCTAATATCCCCGTCCTCAAAGCTCCGAAGGAAGATGTCTTGCCCCGTCTCTGTGCTACAGAAAGACGCCTGTCCAAAGATCCTAAACTGTCTGATAAATATCAAGAGGAAGTGGATAATCTTGTGCAGTCAAGTTACATTCAAAGGATTCCTAGTGAGCAGATAGACCAACCAAATGAAACAAACACAGAGTTGTATTTGACTGCTGCTTTGGAGACATGGGACACTTGGTCCCTCTCGGCTTGGAGTTCTCCTTAGATTTCACCAACATCTCGTTGCCATCTGTGGAGATATCAAAGGTATGTTTCATCCAGTACGCCTTTTGAACAAGGACAAACCTCCACTGTGTTTCATATGAAGAGGGATGCAACTAGACCAGGATCCTAGTGTTTATGAGTGGCAAGTCTTGCCTTTTGGAACAACTTGTAGTCCACGCTGTGCCACCTACGCAGTCCACAAACATGCCCAAGATCACTGTGATGGAAATGAGGAGGTCCTTCAATCTGGCTCAAAGCTCCCCTGCATCTCATGAAGCCAAGTCACTAGTTGACAAAATAGGACCTCTGCTTGCTAATGGTGGTTTTGACATCAGACAGTGGGCTAGTAACAATCCAGCTGCCCTCAAAACTGATGAATCTGTTCCAAATAATAGCAAACTACTTCCCCTGTCTCCCGAATATCACCATGAACTTGGCTTAATCATAGTGGGAGGACGACTTCGAAGAGCAGAGACCCTTGATCATGACTATATCCTTCCAATTATATTGGATCCAAAACATCCCATCACCAAACTTATTATTAAGCATTTTGATGAGAACTTCTCCATCCAGGGCCTGAGCGTGTCCTGGGAGAAATGAGATGCAGATACTGGATCCTTCGTGGTCGACAAGGTATTCGCCAACATCAACACCAGTGTCAAGACTGTCGGAAATGGCGAGCCAAAACAGTCATTCCCAAAATGTCAGACCTTCATCTAGCCTGCCTTCGCTCATCAAAGCCCCCATGCTGGTCCACAGGCATGGACTGTTTTGGACCTTTCATGGTGAAAGTTGGTTGTCGTACAGAGAAAAAGGTGGGTCATACTCTTCAAATGTTTAACAACTCGCTGCATACACCTTGAACTACTGGACAGTATGGATGCAGGTACATCCTTAATGGCCTTCAGACAATTTGTGTCACGCAGAGGGAAACCTTTTGAACTCCTCTCTGATTGTGGGACACATTTCAGAGCAGGAAAGGCAGAGCTGCAAAATGCTTTCCAGGCTATGGAACCAGACTTAAAGCAGCAATTATGCACATACAAAAGTGAATCTCCAATTCAATCCTCCATCTGCCCCACATTTTGGTGGAAGCTGGGAACGTGAAATAAACCAAACATGCTGCTGATGGGGCGGCCCGACTCCTCTCTTCCTCAGGTAATCTATTCAAGTGAACTCCTTGGCAGAAGAAAATGGCGTCACAGTCAGATCTCAGCAAATCATTTCTGGGCAGCATTTATTCGCCATTATCTCTCAAACCTTCAAACCAGGCAAAAATGGAAATCTGACAAGGAAAGCCTGGATTCAGGTCAGTGGCTCATGACAAGGAGACCAAGTGGAATAATGGTGCAAACACCACCCACTGTTCCTCCCACTTTATAAATAGAGGCCTGGATGAGGCCTTCCTCCTCTTTCTCTCCAAACATTCACCAGGCTGAGTCTGTGTTGGTGCTCACCTGAGTTTGCCATGTGCCTTTGTGAATCCTTCACTGTAAGTAGTATGTAATCATTCATTTGGATTATGAAGTTTAAATATGATGAGTATCATTTAATATAATTTGCTAAATAGTACTGTGATTGGAATATCTTCAGCATATTGTTTGAAATAGTAGAGTATTTAACATTATTAGAAGTTGGATGTCTGATTTGTTTGGGCAACATATTGTAATTTGTTTTGTGGTTTCTGGGCTCTCTTCAATCAATCTGCAATCTTTATTGAAACAGATCTAAAGCCCGCGTCCGAATCAGAATCGGCCGCATTCTGATGTTCTCCAATTTATGGCAAAAGCAAGGCCAAAATGCTTCGCCCTCTGCCCCATCAGATCTTCTATTAAGCCTTCGACTGTAGGAGATCTACCAAATGCCATCCCCCTTCTCTTCCTATGTGTGGGTTTTAGAGTCCCTTTTCCAGTACACACCCACTTCTTCTAATTGGTCACTTTGGTAAATTATCCAATAGACTAAAAGAGGAGTTGACCTGTCTCCCTGCTCATCTCCCATAACTCATCTAACTTGGCTGCAGTCAACAGTAGGTCTTCTCCCCAAAATGATCTGTCTGTCCTTCTATATAAACATAAATGTTTGGGCATTTCCCACCATTTGGCGTGGGGGCCAAACTCAGTTTAGTACTTTATGGCCTGCTAACCTTAAACATGCCCCCAGCTGAAGAACAACTCCAGGACCCTTGGCGCAGTGTCTACATTCCTTAAGGAGAAACAATTAGTCATCGTTAAATCTAAACTATGTAAACTCAAAGATCAGAATGTGTTGCCATCCAGATACCTCAGTTTCTTTTCTTTTAGAACCATGGCAGTCAACCAGGAATCATTATAATACCAGCATTCATATCATTCTGGGAAGATAAACAAATAATAATTGTTTGCAGCCAGTGTTTCCTGGTGGTTTCTGGCTCCACTTCAAAAATTATATCTACAACAACGCATGATTATACTTCATGTCCACGCTGCACACCTGTGCTTGTGCTCGAGCATGAGTGACTGTGTTTCTTCCAACCATGCCAGGGCCAAGAAAGTGTATCATGCTTGAGAGAAAGATGCACTGACACAGTGATACATAAGGACCCAGGAGCCATTGTTAAGAGATTCAAATGCTTTACATCATCAGTGATAACCCGCCTGTCACTCACATAGGCAGGAGGAGAACAGCGTCCATCCTCTACACTCGCTTCACTGCTCGGGCTGGTGAAAGTCAGCAGCAGAGCGACGCTCTCACAGTGTCACAGAAACACATTCAGCTGAATGTGAGAGTTTCTGAACTATGTATTTTTATCTGAGGAGGAAACCACAACATAACACAATCCAACACAACACCACACAGTGTCATACACAACCTCTCTATCTACAGGGCCTGCAGTGTATTTGCTGGACGGGTGTGTTGTGGTCTGTCGTCTTCATCACGGTCAGTACTGTTGACCTCATTGTCTTTTACACAAAAAGCTCTAACTGTAAAAAAGAGTTTCAAACAGAAGCTCTTCATGTTCTTTGTTTTTCAGCTTCCTACATTCCAAAACAGACGCACCAGAATACACATTCACAGTCAGCACTGAGAAACAAACGCTGCATGGAAACTGAAGCGTTGTTGTGGTCGGGCTTCAAACTGAGGTGAGACTCTTCTGCCTTCCTCACTGACTATTTCAGCCTCAGGAAAGTGGCCTGTAACACTTCAGTACATTTCTTTTATGGCCAGTGTTTAACATCACAACAACTTTAAAAAGGGACAGTTACAGGAAGCAGGACATTTAGAGACACTCCTACCTTCTGATTGGTTGTTCTTGTCAGAGGAGGGAGGTGCTAATCACTCACTGGTTTGAACCAATTGAACAACAGAATTTTCTTATAGCAGCTGCATCCTACAGTGATTACTACTGTAGTGATTTTTAAAAAACAAACCATGGCAAACAAACTGAATATGAAAAATGATGAAGTAAAACAGGAAACTGAAAATGGTGCAAATTAAAGTAAACACGGATTTGGTATCTTTTTTAATAACTGTTGTTAAAAAAGTTGTTCAGAAACACAAAGCATAAACAGAAAACATCGATTTCATTAAACTGTAAAAACATTATTTTTACGCTGCACTGAGACATACAAGAGAAGTTAACAGACACAATGAGAGAATTTTCAGGTCATCCAAATAAAATCTTATTACCGATATCAGGTGTGAATCATACTGTACTGAATTAGCAAATCCATAGTTGAGATTGTTAATCTCTAACAAAAGTCCTGATGTCAGAGTAGGTCATCTTTGCCTCTGCTGGTTTTACCGTCTTTCTGTCTGCTTTGCGAGGTTTCCTCTTGGTGAATGTCGCTGCAGAATAAGTCAACGACTCTTCATCTCTCTGAGCAGAGATACAGAAAAAATGTCATGAGAGGACAAATGTTAAGATTTACATTTGCTAATGACTTTTTAACTTTTGCATTTGTTACCTGCTGACTTTGCTGACCATCACTGGCATTTGTTTCCATGACAGCATCTGTATTAAAAAAAACAAAATAATAAAAAATATTAGATAAAAGATGCTGTCTGTTAATTTAGATTTATTTATTAATATTTCAATATGAGTCTTGTTAAGTTAGCTTTTTGCAATATGCTGTTTGATGGATTAAAGTATTACAAACTTGTGTTACCGTTGCAACAACCACAAGATTTCTTCTTCATGGTGTAACTCAGGTAGGAAATCACAATCAGACTTATCACCAGAGCAGCACAGAGCAGAAACACAAGTATAGTGGCCGACTGCAAATTCCACATGTTGAGTGCTGAGATAACATGAAATGGAGAAAATAATAAGAGTCTTACTGGATCTGAAGAGATCAGAATGAATGATTATTTTAGATCTTTTGGGGGGAATCTTTACCTTCAATGTCCAGTTTTGTTCCATTTCCAAACAGAATCTCTCCACATGTGGCCACAGCACAGTAATAAGTCCCGGCATCAGAGGAGCTGACGTTCTTAGAGAAGCTGTAGACACATTTCTGTGGAGATCGAGCCTCGAGACTCGTCTCACATTCAGCACCACTGTTTCCATGAGAGTAAATAAAACTGGGATCAGATTCATCTGATCCGGCTCTGAACCAGAACACACTGTGATCTCCTGGACACGGTTTGTTCTGGGAGTCAGAGAGGACTGAACACTGCAGAGACACTGAGTCTCCTGGACGGACCGGATCAGATGGAGGGAGTTGAATGACAGCGGTGACATCAGGTTCTGGTCCTGGAAAAAAAAAAAAAAAAAGTTTTACTCCCTTTAATGAAAATAAAAGTATTTAAGTATATTAATTCATATCATTTAAGGAAACGTGACATCTTTACATATACGTTTAAAACATCTAAATATATAAATTGCTGTTATAAATGATGTTTACCTTGGATTCTCAGAAATGTTCCTTCCAAAAATGTCATGTTGAGTTGCTTTTGTTTTAAACAGTAGTAAAGTCCAGTATCACTTAACTGTGCTTCACTAATATGCAGAAGAAATGTTCCATTGCCTTGTTTTGCTGTAATACGAGGAGTTTTGTCCACACCATAAAAATCGAAGCTGTGTGTTCCTCCCAACAACTCAGGCATGTTTCCAGAAACCAGCCGGATCCAAAACAATTTAGTTGAGAGCCAAGACTTCTGACGGGCACAAGTCAGAGTCACATCATCTCCAACATCAACAGTCTTCATCTCAAAATTCAGATCGTCTGTGCATCCTAAAGATAAAATGAAATAGAGCAGTGAACAACAACAGATAGATTCAGATGCCCCCTGCTCTAAAATGATGCAAGAATATAATAAACCTAAACTACATGTGGAGAAAAGACTTGACTACTTACGTCCGACTCTGAGCATCAGCAGTGAATAAAACACGATCAGCATTTTGTTGTTGATTCCCTTGAGACAGCAGTTAAATCAGATCGTACAACAGGAAGATTCATCTTAATGTAACGGCATCGAGGGGGAGGGAATCATTTCAGAGCAGTCTGATTGGCTCCTCGTTACGATGTAGTTTCAGTGAACCACCACAGTGGAAATAATATCGACCACTTTTCCAACCTTGAAACACAAACAGAACTAACAGCAAACTTCTGTTAGTGTTTTGTGATGGGTTTTCATGTAGACACACCAGAGGATTTTATGGCACTCAAATGATGAAGATGTTGAGGAAACACACCCCCATCACCCTAAATGACATGTATCAAGAGAGATTTCTAACCACAATGATGAATACATCACAAATAATACACTTTAGTGTAAAGGTGAGGACGTAAATGAAGGTCCACCCACACAGATGTTTTCACACTTGTTGTTTATAATTAGACCTTTGACAGAACTGTGTGAGCATTGACAACCTGCATTTAGCTGACATACCCTCACACTTCCTTTGTTAGTATATGGTGTTTATGATCCTAAACAGGACGCCAAGTTTAATGACATCAACGTGTCTTCACCCAACTCCCGCCTGACTGGAGGTCATGTTGACATACTCCTCAGTGAACTCCATGTACAGTACTGATATGGATTTGTTGAACACTGCATCAGTCGTGGCACTCTGACCAGGCAGATGACTAAAACTCCCTCCCTCCTAGACCTTTCAACTTGGCTACAGTTAAAATTGAGAGCCAAATGCATATCAGAAAGAGCTGTGGAGCCTTACAAACATCTGATATAGATGGTCCACTGAGAGCATACATAAAGGAAATAGTAAATGTTTACATTAACCTAAGCCTTACTGTCCCTGCCGTTACATTAGAGACCATTTCCTTGGTTTATGCACAGAGTTTCCAAAAAACTTTCCAAACTGGTCATTGCCAAATGGATCAGAGAGACAGAAAGATACAACAAATGTGGAAGACAAATATACCCTAAAGAGGCCGTGTAACATCTGTAATAATAATAATATCTGTTGAATATTCTCCATGACGTCAATGCAACCAAATCGGCCACAGTGATGTTGAGATTGACACTTTGCATTATATGAATGAAAATAGGATTCCTAGTGAGCAGATAGACCAACCAAATGAAACAAATACAGAGTTGTATTTGACTGCTGCTTTGGAGACATGGGACACTTGGTCCCTCTCGGCTTGGAGTTCTCCTTAGATTTCACCAACATCTCGTTGCCATCTGTGGAGATATCAAAGGTATGTTTCATCCAGTACGCCTTTTGAACAAGGACAAACCTCCACTGTGTTTCATATGAAGAGGGATGCAACTAGACCAGGATCCTAGTGTTTATGAGTGGCAAGTCTTGCCTTTTGGAACAACCTGTAGTCCACGCTGTACCACCTACGCAGTCCACAAACATGCCCAAGATCACTGTGATGGAAATGAGGAGGTCCTTCAATCTGGCTCAAAGCTCCCCTGCATCTCATGAAGCCAAGTCACTAGTTGACAAAATAGGACCTGTGCTTGCTAATGGTGGTTTTGACATCAGACAGTGGGCTAGTAACAATCCAGCTGCCCTCAAAACTGATGAATCTGTTCCAAATAATAGCAAACTACTTCCCCTGTCTCCCGAATATCACCATGAACGTGGCTTAATCATAGTGGGAGGACGACTTCGAAGAGCAGAGACCCTTGATCATGACTATATCCTTCCAATTATATTGGATCCAAAACATCCCATCACCAAACTTATTATTAAGCATTTTGATGAGAACTTCTCCATCCAGGGCCTGAGCGTGTCCTGGGAGAAATGAGATGCAGATACTGGATCCTTCGTGGTCGACAAGGTATTCGCCAACATCAACACCAGTGTCAAGACTGTCGGAAATGGCGAGCCAATCCAGTCATTCCCAAAATGGCAGACCTTCATCTAGCCTGCCTTCGCTCATCAAAGTCCCCATGCTGGTCCACAGGCATGGACTGTTTTGGACCTTTCATGGTGAAAGTTGGTTGTCGTACAGAGAAAAAGGTGGGTCATACTCTTCAAATGTTTACCAACTCGCTGCATACACCTTGAACTACTGGACAGTATGGATGCAGGTACATCCTTAATGGCCTTCAGAAGATTTGTGTCACGCAGAGGGAAACCTTTTGAACTCCTCTCTGATTGTGGGACACATTTCAGAGCAGGAAAGGCAGAGCTGCAAAATGCTTTCCAGGCTATGGAACCAGACTTAAAGCAGCAATTATGCACATACACAAGTGAATCTCCAATTCAATCCTCCATCTGCCCCACATTTTGGTGGAAGCTGGGAACATGAAATAAACCAAACATGCTGCTGATGGGGCAGCCCGACTCCTCTCTTCCTCAGGTAATCTATTCAAGTGAACTCCTTGGCAGAAGAAAATGGCGTCACAGTCAGATCTCAGCAAATCATTTCTGGGCAGCATTTATTCGCCATTATCTCTCAAACCTTCAAACCAGGCAAAAATGGAAATCTGACAAGGAAAGCCTGGATTCAGGTCAGTGGCTCATGACAAGGAGACCAAGTGGAATAATGGTGCAAACACCACTCACTGTTCCTCCCACTTTATAAATAGAGGCCTGGATGAGGCCTTCCTCCTCTTTCTCTCCAAACATTCACCAGGCTGAGTCTGTGTTGGTGCTCACCTGAGTTTGCCATGTGCCTTTGTGAATCCTTCACTGTAAGTAGTATGTAATCATTCATTTGGATTATGAAGTTTAAATATGATGAGTATCATTTAATATAATTTGCTAAATAGTACTGTGATTGGAATATCTTCAGCATATTGTTTGAAATAGTAGAGTATTTAACATTATTATTATTGGATGTCTGATTTGTTTGGGCAACATATTGTAATTTGTTTTGTGGTTTCTGGGCTCTCTTCAATCAATCTGCAATCTTTATTGAAACAGATCTAAAGCCCGCGTCCGAATCAGAATCGGCCGCATTCTGATGTTCTCCAATTTATGGCAAAAGCAAGGCCAAAATGCTTCGCCCTCTGCCCTATCAGATCTTCTATTAAGCCTTCGACTGTAGGAGATCTACCAAATGCCATCCCCCTTCTCTTCCTATGTGTGGGTTTTAGAGTCCCTTTTCCAGTACACACCCACTTCTTCTAATTGGTCACTTTGGTAAATTATCCAATAGACTAAAAGAGGAGTTGACCTGTCTCCCTGCTCATCTCCCATAACTCATCTAACTTGGCTGCAGTCAACCGTAGGTCTTCTTCCCAAAATGACCTGTCTGTCCTTCTATATAAACATAAATGTTTGGGCATTTCCCACCATTTGGCGTGGGGGCCAAACTCAGTTTAGTACTTTATGGCCTGCTAACCTTAAACATGCCCCCAGCTGAAGAACAACTCCAGGACCCTTGGCGCAGTGTCTACATTCCTTAAGGAGAAACAATTAGTCATCGTTAAATCTAAACTATGTAAACTCAAAGATCAGAATGTGTTGCCATCCAGATACCTCAGTTTCTTTTCTTTTAGAACCATTGCAGTCAACCAGGAATCATTATAATACCAACATTCACATCATTCTGGGAAAATAAACAAATAATAATTGTTTGCAGCCAGTGTTTCCTGGTGGTTTCTGACTCCACTTCAAAAATTCTATCTAAAACAACGCATGATTATACTTTATGTCCACGCTGCACACCTGTGCTTGTGCTCGAGCATGAGTGACTGTGTTTCTTCCAACCATGCCAGGGCCAAGAAAGTGTATTATGCTTGAGAGAAAGATGCACTGACACAGTGATACATAAGGACTCATGAGCCATTGTTAAGAAATTCAAATGCTTTACATCATCAGTGATAACCCGCCTGTCACTCACATAGGCAGGAGGAGAACAGCGTCCATCCTCTACACTTGCTTCACTGCCCGGGCTGGTGAAAGTCAGCAGCAGAGCGACACTCTCACAGTGTCACAGAAACACATTCAGCTGAATGTGAGAGTTTCTGAACTATGTATTTTTATCTGAGGAGGAAACCACAACATAACACAATCCAACACAACACCACACAGTGACATACACAACCTCTCTATCTACAGGGCCTGCAGTGTATTTGTTGGACGGGTGTGTTGTGGTCTGTCGTCTTCATCAGGGTCAGTACTGTTGACCTCATTGTCTTTTACACAAAAAGCTCCAACTGTAAAAAAGAGTTTCAAACAGAAGCTCTTCATGTTCTTTCGTACATTGCAAAACAGATGCGCAACAACACACATTCACGGTCAGGGCTAAGAAACAAACGCTGCATGGAAAGTGAAGCGTTGTTGTGGTCGGGCTTCAAACTGAGGTGAGACTCTTCTGCCTTTCTCACTGACTATTTCAGCCTCATGAAAGTGGCCTGTAACACTTCAGTACATTTCTTTTATGGCCAGTGTTTCATATCACAACAACTTTAAAAAGGGGCAGTTACAGGAAGCAGGACATTTAGAGACACTCCTACCTGGTCACTCTATGTCACGATTGAATTCAGCTCAGTTTTCGGCCCTTCTGTTTGGTCGTTCTTGTCAGAGGGGGGAGGTGCTAATCACTTGCTGGTTTGAACCCTGATCTGTTTAACAAGACTTCTTAAATGAAGGCGAACTTACATGATGTCTGTCTGAATGTCCACAAACAGGTTTCACATGTGTGCTGAAGTCTAAAGTGAAGGACAGTTAGACTCCAGTACTGCACGCTGATAAGCTATCATGTATTTTAAAAACTTTAACAAAATAATATAACATATCGAATTTTCTTATGTCAGCTGCATCCTGCAGTGATTATTACTGCAGTGATTTTTAAAAACAAATTAATCATGGCAAACAAACTGAATATGAACAATGATGAAATAAAACAAACAAGGAAACTGAAAATGGTGCAAATTAAAGTAAATACGGATTTGGTATCTTCTTTTAATAACTGTTGTTAAAAAAGTTGTTCAGAAACACATAAAGCATAAACAGAAAACATCGATTTCGTTCAACTGTAAAAACATTATTTTTACGCTGCACTGAGACATACAAGAGAAGTTGACAGACACAATGAGAGAATTTTCAGGTCATCCAAATAAAATCTTGTTACCGATATCAGGTGTGAAATTGTTGTGCAGCTGTACCTTTTTTCCAAATTATACTGTGTTGAATAAGCAAATCCATAGCTGAGATTGTTAATCTCTAACAAAAGTCCTGATGTCAGAGTAGGTCGTCTCTGCCTCTGCTGGTTTTACTGTCTTTCTGTCTGCTTTGCGAGGTTTCCTCTTGGTGAATGTCGGTGCAGAATAAGTCAACGACTCTTCATCTCTCTGAGCAGAGATACAGAAAAAATGTCATGAGAGGACAAATGTTAAGATTTACATTTGCTAATGACTTTTTAACTTTTGCATTTGTTACCTGCTGACTTTGCTGACCATCACTGGCATTTGTTTCCACGACAGCATCTGTATTAAAAAACAGCATAATATTATAATGTTAAAAAAATATGCTGTCTGTTGATTTAGATTTTTTTATTGAGATTTCAATGTAAATCTTGTTAAGTTAGCTTTTTGCAATATGCTGTTTGATGGATTAACGTATTAGAAACTTGTGTTACCGTTGCAACAACCACAAGATTTCTTCTTCATGGTGTAACTCAGGTAGGAAATCACAATCAGACTTATCACCAGAGCAGCACGGAGCAGAAACACAACTATAGTGGCCATCTGCAAATCCCACATGTTGAGTCCTGAGACAACATGAAAAGGAGAAAATAATAAGAGTCTTTCTGGATCTGAAGAGATCAGAATGAATGATTATTATAGATCTTTTGGGGGGAATCTTTACCTTTCAGTTTTGTTCCATTTCCAAACAGAATCTCTCCACATGTGGCCACAGCGCAGTAATAAGTCCCGGCATCAGAGGAGCTGACGTTCTTAGAGAAGCTGTAGACACATTTCTGTGGAGATCGAGCCTCGAGACTCGTCTCACATTCAGCACCACTGTTTCCATGAGAGTAAATGAAACTGGGATGAGATTCATCTGATCCGGCTCTGAACCAGAACACACTGTGATTTCCTGGACACGGTTTGTTCTGGGAGTCAGAGAGGACTGAACACTGCAGAGACACTGAGTCTCCTGGACGGACCGGATCAGATGGAGGGAGTTGAATGACAGCGGTGACATCAGGTTCTGGTCCTGGAAAATAAAGATGTTTTACTCCCTTTAATGAAAATAATAGTATTTAAATACGCCAATTTAAAATTTAATGAAACATTTATTTTATATATAAATTTGAAACATCTAAATATATAAAGTGTTGTTATAAATGATGTTTACCTTGAATTCTTAGAAATGTTCCTTCCACAAATGTCATGTGGAGGTTCTTCACTGTTACACAGTAGTAAAGTCCAGTATCACTTAACT
The DNA here is from genome assembly GCF_904848185.1 of Acanthopagrus latus. NCBI lineage: Eukaryota > Metazoa > Chordata > Actinopteri > Spariformes > Sparidae > Acanthopagrus > Acanthopagrus latus. Next base: position 28,022,578 of record NC_051056.1, read on the forward strand.
GTGCTTCACTAATATGCAGAAGAAATGTTCCATTGCCTTGTTTCGCTGTAATACGAGAAGTTTTGTCCACATCATCAAAATCAAAGCTGTGTGTTCCTCCCAACAACTCAGGCATGTTTCCAGAAACCAGCCGGATCCAAAACAAATTAAATGTTGAAAGCAAAGACTTCTGACGGGCGCAAGTCAGAGTCACATTATGTCCAACTTCAACAGTCTTCATCTCAAAGTTCAGATCGTCTGTGCATCCTAAAGATAAAATGAAATAGAGCAGTGATCAACAACAGATAGATTCAGATGCTCCCTGCTCTAAACTGATGCGTGAATATAATAAACCTAAACTATATGTGGAGAAAAGACTTGACTACTTACGTCCGACTCTGAGCATCAGCAGTGAACAAAACACGATCAGCATTTTGTTGTTGATTCCCTTGAGACAGCAGTTAAATCAGATCGTACAACAGGAAGATTCATCTTAATGTAACGGCATTGAGGGGGAGGGAATCATTTCAGAGCAGTCTGATTGGCTTCTTGTTAAGATGTAGTTTCAGTGAACCACCACAGTGGAAATAATATCGACCTCTTTTCCAACCTTGAAACACAAACAGAACTAACAGTAAACTTCTGTTTAGTGTTTGGTGGTGGGTTTTATTGGACTTTTAATCTGACACTGACTCTACTGATGAAGATGTTGAGGAAACACACTCCCATCACCCTAAATGACATGTGTCAAGAGAGTTCTCTGACCACAAGGACAAGCATTGCATAAACGACACACTTTGGTGAAAAGGTGAGGTTTTACACGAAGGTTCACCCACACAGATGTCATCACACACGTTGTTTATAATTAGACCTTTGACAGAACTGTGTGAGCATTGACAACCTGCATTTAGCTGACATACCCTCACTGTTCCTTTATCGGTATACATGTTTATGATCCTCAAAAGGACGTCAAGTTTAATGACATCAACATGTCTTCACCCAACTCCCACCTGATTTAGGGTCGAATCAGACAGAGTAAAAGATCACACGTGTCGGAGGGCAGGACCGGGCCTTTAAATAAGGGTGCTACATAAATGATACAGTGCAGTAGTTCCTGAACATTAGTTGTGGATGTATCACGCCATCATGTGTAATACACTCACAATCTCTCGTTTGAACTCACCTGCCCCTGAAAACACCACAGCCTCACTCAGTGTTCAAGTCAGAAACAACAAACACGCAGTGTTCGATTGCATTTTTCAGAATCACAGCACCAAACTACCTAGTTAAGTTCAGGAGAAAATCATGGTTTGCCTTAAAAGAACAATTTCAGCCATCATTAAATGAAACTCTGGCCAGAACTGAGACACCAAGATTACTCTACCATGATGTCATTCATTTCGGCACAGCAGATAACATATACTTTTTGTGGTTTATTTTGTGTGGTTTCGGTTGCAGATGGCTCTCACATTCCTGGATTTCTCGATTGTGCGAGGTGTCGTAATATGTATTATTATAGATAGATAGATAGATAGATATACTTTATTAATATTATATTATATTATATTTGCATTGTGCTCACATGCTTTTGGTCGCACATGAGTGACCGTATTTCTTCCAACCTAGCCAGGGCCGAGAAAGTGTACCATGCTAGAAAGAAAGATGTACTCAGCCATTTTTTTGGTGTTTTACATGATCATTGATGACCCGCCCCTCTGCCTGCCACTCACAGGCAGAGCACAGCATCCATCCTCAACACTCACTTCACTGCTCTTCAGAGGGCTGGTGAAAGTCAGCAGGTCACGCTATGTCACTATCACCTTCAACTCAGTTTTCAGTCCCTCTGATTGGTAGTTCTTGAGAGAGGGGGGAGGTGCTAATCACTCACCGATCCCAACCCTGATCTGTTAAACAAGACTTCTCAAATGAAAGAGAACTTACATGAAGTCTGTCTGATTATCCACAAACAGGACTCAATAAACTGATATAATGATTGTATGTTTCAATACAACTGATATGTACTATTGTAAATCTCTATTGTTGTAGCTTTAAATACCCAGTTTAGAATCAGTAGTTGTACTGTAATGAGCACATTAACCAGCAAATAAAACCAAAACTTGTATTTTGTTCAACTGAAATTAGCCTTCTGAAACCTGTCTCAGCTCTTCCCGCGCTACGTATCCTGTTGAGGCCCGTAGTCAGGTCCTGTTCTGAGTAAACAGCCTTGGTGGTCGGTCAAACAGTCGACTGCAGCTTGTAGCTGTCAGTGCAGCTTGTTGCATGTGGCTTTGCTCGTTCTCACGACAAGATGTGCAGAAGAGCTTCACAAAGTGTTGTAGCAACAGAACGAAGGAGGAGTTCATTAAGTTTAGAGGTTTTTCCCTCACGTTATTCATGCACTGTATTTTCTTTTATCAGTGCATTTCTCTGCAGAATGATTCATTGTGACTAAAACAAAAAAGTTTCCACAAGTGTTTGTACACAATTGTGGTGAACAGACACACAGCAGTTCACTCTCAAAACCTCAAAATGTTGGTCTGACACGCCAGTTAGACTCCAGTACTGCAACACAATAATATACTGATCATGCATTTTAAAAAGAATTAATGTGTTACATTTACTGGATTTAGAAGCAGGGACACATAACTGACAATTTTTTGTAGAGTTTAACAAATTTTATTAATAGTAACTCAGCCACCCACTAAACTCTGTGAGTTTTTAAGGGAGTCTGACTGGATTGACCTATTAGGTTTTAGCCTGAATCTCTGACACGTGTGTCATTTACACACAAACACTACCATATTATCTTGCAGGATAGTGAAGTGGAGGCAGCTAGTGAATGTTGCAGCACTCAATTCGACCACAAGGAAAGTGAAAATGTGAAAGAAGAGGAGAGAGTCGCCGCAAGTACTGTTAGAGCAGCTCACCACAACCAGCACCACCTTTCTCTACAGGCAGAGTCAGCTGCTCTGCAACTGTGTTCAGAGGAACTCAGTTTGTTCAGAGGACCTCAGTTTGATTAGGGAGAGTTCACATGTGAGTAATTAACAATAAATAAGGATGGAGTGACTTTAATGTTAAAGCGTCGTGTAGAGAACTACGTGTCATGATCTGGGATTCTCTGACTTCATCTTGTGTTTTGATTTTGATATTTTGCCCTCGTGTGACCCTGCTTACAGCCCGTGCATCATTCTGTACACCAAACAAAACCCCAGTGGACCCACTCTTGGGAACCTGTGTTGCCGACAAGGTGCCGCCCCCCCAAAAAAAGTCAACATTCCCAGCCATGTCCTGGCTCCCTGAGGTCTGGAGCCCTTTTCTGCTGTTACTTGCTGCTGCCCAGGACTTTGTCTTCTCTGCTGTCCAGCACCCTGGAGCCGCACCAGGTCAACACCTCCGATCTGTGCCTGCCTGAAGCCCCAGCTCTATAGTCGGCAGACCACCTGGCGCTTTCCAGGTCGACCGCTTCCAGTGTCTCTCCATCGGCTCCCAGGCAGACCGCTGCAAATGATCCTCCATCTGCTTCCAGGCCGACCACGGCCAGTGATCCTCAGTCGGCTCCCAGGCTGACCACTTCCAGTGTCTCTCCATCGGCTCCCAGGCCGAATGCTGCCAGCGATCCTCCTTCGGCTCCCAGGCCGACTGCTTCCAGTGTCTCTCTGACAGCTCCCAGGCCGATCAGTGTTTGTGATCTTCAGTCTACTCCCAGGCTTCCAGAGTTTCTCTGTTAGCACCCAATCTAACCGCATACAGTGTCTCTCCGTTGGCTCCCAGGCCGACCACTGCCAGTGATCCTCTGTCAGCTCCCAGGCCAATTGCTTCCAGTGTCTCTCCGTCGGCTCCCAGGCCAACCACTTCCAATGTTTCTCCACTGGGTCCCAGGCCGACCACAGCCAGTGATCCTCCATCTGCTTCCAGGCCGACCACAGCCAGTGATCCTCCGTCGGCTCCCAGGCTGACCACGGCCAGTGATCCTCAGTCGGCTCCCAATCTAACCGCATACAGTGTCTCTCCATCAGCTCCCAGGCCGACCACTGCCAGTGATCCTCTGTCAGCTCCCAGGCCAACTGCTTCCAATGTTTCTCCATTGGGTCCCAGGCCGACCACAGCCAGTGATCCTCCAACTGCTTCCAGGCCGACCACAGCCAGTGATCCTCCGTCGGCTCCCAGGCCGACCACGGCCAGTGATCCTCATTCGGCTCCCAGGCCGACTGCTTCCAGTGTCTCTCCATCGGCTCCCAGGCCGAATGATGCCAGCGATCCTCCTTCGGCTCCCAGGCCGACTGCTTCCAGTGTCTCTCTGACGGCTCCCAGGCCGACCAGTGTTTGTGATCCTCAGTCTACTCCCAGGCTGACCGCTTCCAGAGTTTCTCTGTTAGCACCCAATTTAACCGCTTACAGTGTCTCTCCGTGGCTCCCAGGCCGACCACTGCCAGTGATCCTCTGTCAGCTCCCAGGCCGACTGCTTCCAGTGTCTCTCAGTCGGCTCCCAGGCCAACCACTTCCAATGTTTCTCCATTGGGTCCCAGGCCGACCATGGCCAATGATCCTCCATCAGCTCCCAGGCTGACAGCTTCCTGTGATCCTCCGTTGGCTCCCAGGCCGACCACGACCAGTGATCCTCCATCAGCTCCCAGGCTGACAGCTTCCAGTGATCCTCCATTGGCTCCCAGGCTGACCACGGTCAGTGAGCCTCTGTCAGCTCCCAGGCCGACCGCTTCCACTGTCTCTCCATCGGCTCCCAGGCCGAATGCTGCCAGCGATCCTCTGTCGGCTCCCAGGCCAACCACTTCCAGTGTCTCTCTGACAGCTCCCTTGCTTGGTTTCCCAGTCGACATTTCGGCCTCCAGATGGTCTCAGCCCTCTTGGCCACCGGCATCTAGAGGGCCTTTGTCTCTTCTGCTGGCTTCCAATGGGTCCCAGCCTCTGCTACCTCCACCTGCTTCAAGTGAGTCCCAGCCAATGTCCCCGGTCTCCTGAGGGTCTCAGCCTTCATGGCCCCCTCCTCCACCCTCCCAGCTTTGTTTGGACTCTGTGCATGGTCTTGTGGACATCTAGAAGCTGTCCCTTGAGGGGGTGGGGGTACTGTCATGATTCGGGATGTTTTGTATTTCATCTTTTTTATCCCTCCACTCCTAGTGTTTTGTGTGATGTCCCCCTTGAAGTTCCCTGTGTTTACTCTAGTGTCTTCTGTCTTCCTTATGGTGTGTTATTTTGGCTTCCAGTTTTTCTATGTTTTGTACTTTGCTTTTGTTGGTACTTTTTGTCCCTTTTTGTCTATTTTTTTGTGTCTAGCTCCCTTGGTTTGTACTTGTTCAGCTTATGGTAAAATATAGCTCGCCTTTTGTTCCCCGCCCATCTTGCCTCCCGTGTAAGGTCTGCGTCTGGGTCCTCAATTATAACCTGAACTGTAACACTGTGAGTAACTTCTATTACTGTTGTAACAGTGAAGGAGGAAGGCTATAAAAACCAGACCTATAGCCAAAGTAGCACACAGCAGATAAACGAGAGCATCAGCTGTCGGTGACCACGTACTGGGTCCTGAAACATTATTAAAAGGGAAAAACAAAGAACATGAGAAAATAATCAATAGTTGACCTTGATGGAGTTTATTTGATTTTTTTGTATAATTTGACACTTGAATATTTGAATTTTCTAAACAACAAAACAAAGATACCTCCAATGTCCAGTTTTGTTCCATTTCCAAACAGAATCTCTCCACATGTGGCCACAGTGCAGTAATAAGTCCCGGCATCAGAGGAGCTGACGTTCTTAGGGAAGCTGTAGACACATTTCTGTGGAGATCAAGCCTTGAGACTCGTCTCACATTCAGCACCACTGTTTCCATGAGAGTAAATAAAACTGGGATTAGATTCATCTGATCTGTCTCTGAACCAGAACACACTGTGATCTCCTGGACATGTTTTGTTCTGGGAGTCAGAGAGGACTGAACACTGCAGAGTCACTGAGTCTCCTGGACGGACCGGATCAGATGGAGGGAGTTGAATGACGGCGGTGACATCTGGTTCTGGTCCTGGTAACTTAATGAAACATGTGACATCTTTATATATACATTTAAAACATCTAAATATATGAATTGCTGATATAACTGATGTTTACCTTGAATTCTCAGAAATGTTCCTTCCACAAATGTCATGTCAAGGCTCTTTACATTTACACAGTAGTAAAGTCCAGTATCACTTAACTGTGCTTCATTAATATACAGGAGAAATGTTCCATCGCCTTGTTTTGCTTTAACGCGAGGAGTTTTGTTCACACCATCAAAATCAAAATTAAATATTCCTAACGATTCAGGCATGTTTCCAGAAACCAGCCGGATCCAAAACAACTGAGTTGAGAGCCCAGAGTCCTGGTGGGCACAGGTCAGAGTGACCTAATCTCTGACTTCAACAGTCAGTATCCCAAAGTTCAGATCATCTGTGCATCCTAAAGATAAAATGAAATAGAGCAGTGATCAACAACAGATAGATTCAGATGCTCCCTGCTCTAAACTGATGTATGACTATAATAAACCTAAACTACATGTGGAGAAAAGACTTGACTACTTACGTCCGACTCTGAGCATCAGCAGTGAATAAAACACGATCAGCATTTTGTTGTTGATTCCCTTGAGACAGCAGTGAAATCAGATCGTATTAGAAGAAGACTCATCTTAATGTAACGCCATCAAAGGGGAGGGAATCATTTCAGAGCAGTCTGATTGGCTCCTCGTTATGATGTAGTTTCAGTGAACCACCACAGTGGAAATAATGTTGGCCACTTTTCCAACCTTGAAACACAAACAGAACTAACAGCAAACTTCTGTTTAGTGTTTCGTGGTGGGTTTTCATGTAGACACACCAGTATTTCATTGGACTAAAATGATGAAGATGTTGAGGAAACACACACCCTAAGTGACATGTATTAAGAAAGTTTTGTGACCACAAGGACAAACATTGCACCAACAGCACATTTTGGTTTGAAGGGGAGGTTTTACACGAAGGTCCACCCACACAGATGTCATCACACACGTTGTTTATAATTAGACCTTTGACAGAACTGTGTGAGCATTGACAACCTGCATTTAGCTGACATACCCTCACTCTTCCTTTATCGGTATACGTGTTTATGATCCTCAACAGGACGTCAAGTTTAATGACATCAATGATTCTTCTCCAATCTACCACATTACTGGAAGTCTAATCAGACAGGGAAGAAGACACATGTGTTGGAGGGCAGGACCGGGCCTTTAAAGAAGCGTGCTACATAAATGACACAGTGTAGTAATTCCTGAATATCAGTTGTGGATGTATCACACGATAATGTGATAAACTCTCTTTTGCACTCACCTGCCCCTGAAAACACTACAGCCCCATTTGGTGTTCAAGTCAGAAAAACGCACACAATGTACGATTACATTTTTAAGAATAAAAACATAAAGTGCTTGTACTCGAGCATGAGCGACCATGTTTCTTCCAACCGTGCCAAGGCCAACAAAGTGTATCATGCTTGAGAGAAAGATGTACCTAGCCATTTCTTTCAGTGGTACACAAAGACATTTTTAAGAAATTCAGATGCTTAACATCATCGATGATGACCCGTCCCTCTGCCTGTCACTCACATAGGCAGGAAGAGCACAGCGTCCATCCTCTACACTCGCTTCACTTCTCTTCAGAGGGCTGCTGAAAGTCAGCAGCAGAGCGACGCTCTCACACTGTCACAGAAACACATTCAGCTGAAGGCAACTGAGAGTTTCTGAACTATGTTAAACCACAAAATAACACAATACAACACAACACACACTGACAGACACAATCTTTGTATCTATAGGGCCTGCAGTGTATTTGTTGGACCGGTGTGTTGTGGTCTGTGGTCTTCATCAGGGTCAGTACTGTTGACCTCATCAGATTTTACAAGAAAAGCTCCAACTGTGAAATAGAGTTTCAAACAGAAGCTCTTCATGTTCTTTGTTTTTCAGCTTCGTACTTTCCAAAACAGACGCACAAGAACACACATTCACGGTCACCACTGAGAAACAAACGCTGTGTGGAAACTGAAGCATTGTTGTGGTCGGGCTTCAAACTGAGGTGAGACTCTTCTGCCTTTCTCACTGACTCGTTCAGCCTCATGAAAGTGGCCTGTAACACTTCAGTACATTCCTTTTATGGCCAGTGTTTAATATCACAACAGCTTTAAAAAGGGGCAGTAACAAGAAGCAGGACGTTTGGAGACACTCCTACTCGGTCACGCTATGTCACGATCGCCTTCAACTCAGTTTTCGGCCCTTCTGATTGGTCGTTCTTGTCAGAGGGGGGAGGTGCTAATCACTCACTGATCTGTTCAACAAGACTTCTTAAATGAAAGAGAACTGACATGAAGTCTGTCTGATTAACAACAGGTTTCACATGTGTGCTGAAGTCTAAAGTGAAGGACAGGAATCAATAAACTGATATAATGATTGTATGTTTCAGTACAACTGATGTCTACTATTGTAAATCTCTGTTGTTGTAGCTTTAAATACCCAATTTAGAATCAGTAGTTGTACTGTAATGAGCACATTAACCAGCAAATAAAACCAAAACTTGTCTTTTGTTCAACTAAAATTAGCCTTCTGAAACCTGTCTCAGCTCTTCCCGCGCTACGTATCCTGTTGAGGCCCGTAGTCAGGTCCTGTTCTGAGTAAACAGCCTTGGTGGTCGGTCAAACAGTCGACTGCAGCCTGTAGCTGTCAGTGCAGCTTGTTGCATGTGGCTTTGCTCGTTCTCACAACAAGATGTGCAGAAGAGCTTCACAAAGTGTTGTAGCAACAGAACGAAGGAGGAGTTCATTAAGTTTAGAGGTTTTTCTCTCACATTATTCATGCACAGTATTTTTTTATCAGTGCATTTATCTGAGGAAAGATTCATTGTGACTAAAACATAAAAGTTTCCACAAGTGTTTGTCTACAGTTGTGGTGAACAGACACACAGCAGTTCACTGTCAAAACCTCAAAATGTTGGTCTGACACGTCAGTTAGACTCCAGCACTGCAACACACTGATGTACTGATAATCTATTTTAAAATGTGATACATTTACCAGATTTAGAAGCAGGGACACATAACTGAGAATTTGTTGCAGACAGAGTTCAACAAAGTTTATTAATAGTAACTCAGCCGCTCACTAAACTTTAAGTATTTAAGGGAGTCTGATTCGATTCATGTTGATGTTTCAGCCTGAATCTCTGACACATGTGTCATTTACACACAAACACTATCATATATCTTGCAGGATAGTGAAGTGGAGGCAGCTAGTGAACACTGCAACACTTGATTTGACCACAAGGAAAGTGAAAAGACAAATGAAGAGGAGAGAGTCGCCGCAACACTGTGTGTACTCTGTTGGTAGAGCAGCTCACCACAACCAGCACCACCTTTCTCTACAGGCAGAGTCAGCTGCTCTGCAACTGTGTTCAGAGGACCTCAGTTTGATTAGGGAGAGTTCACATGTGACGTCTTACAACCAACAGACAACATATTGGCAAGAGGTAGTTGTGTATCAGTCAGACTGTGTGTATCCCCCAAAATACTGATCAGTGTTTTAGTGGGTGAGTTTGTTTTTGTTCAAGTTAAATACCGGCTGGATTTCAGTGATTCTGGCAAGAGACAGGAAGACAGGAGTTTTGTTTTATTGAATCAGTTTGTTACATGTTATTAGAACTGATCAGAAATCAGTGTTCTTCTCTAATTTCTGATCAGATCCTCTGATATCTGAGCCATGTAACATGTCAGGACCTTCACTGATACATTGGAGCCTCTGCAGACCCCGAACAGCATAAGAATGTAAATACATTGATCGCAAAAGTTCAACCACAAATTCAATTTATTGCTATGTATCTATTTCAAAAGTACTACTAGCTACTGTACATAAACCCACTGAGCTCTAAATGCACTGACATCAACCAAACTCATTATTTTAAGTCACTGATCCAACCCAAAGGTCTTGACAGCAGAGTAGATCCTCTCTGTCTCTGCTGCTTCTGCATGCTTCATCACACCTCTGTCAGTTTTCATCACGGTGAAAACAGCCGCAGAATAAAGTCTCATGTCCACATCTGTCTGTGAAAATACACCAGGAGACAAAGTTAACACAAAAGTAACAATCACAACTGTTTCAATAAAGTTAATCCATCATTCAAATTCCTCACCTGTTGACTTTTTTGACCCCAAATGATTTTCTGCCCGGCAACAGTAGCTGGATTTAAAAAAAGAATGTATATATTTAACAATAAATAAGGATGGAGTAGCTTTAATGTTATAGTGTTATATAGAGAACTATGAGTAGTATCTATTACCGTTGGAACAACCAGACTCTTTTTTCTTCATGGCGTAAATGAGGAAGGTTATAACAACCAGACTTATAGCCAAGACAGCACACAGCAGATAAATAAGGGCATCAGCCATACTGGGTGCTGAAACATTATCAAAAGGAAAAAAACAGGAACATCCCCAAAGGGCAAAATATGATTGTGTTTCATGTTACCTCCTTGTTATCATTAATTGTTTATTACATAAGAAAAACACTCAGTAGTTGATTTTCATAGATTTTATTTAACTTATTGTATACATTGATACTTTAACTGATTGTTACCTTCACTGTGCACTTTAGGTCCATTTCCAAACAGAATCTCTCCACATGTGGCCACAGCACAGTAGTAAGTTCCAGCATCAGAGGAGCTGACCTTCTTAGAGAAGTGATGAACGCAGCTTTTCTGAGTGTCAGATCTGTCTTCACATTCATCACGTCTGTTTCCATCAGTGTAGAGGATGTTCAGATGAGATTTATCTGATCCGACTCTGAACCAGAACACACTGTGATCTCCTGGACATGTTTTAGTCTCAGAGTCAGAGAGGACTGAACACTGGAGAGTCTTCAAGTCTCCTGGACGGACTGGATCAGAGGCTGTCGGCTGCTGAACAACAGTGTAGTTCCATGTCCTCTGACTGTTTCCTGTGTGATGTTTCAGTGAAGTTAATGTACATTAACACAATGAAGCTGAAAGTGGTTAAAGTGACTCCAAAACATTGTAGACAACAGATCACATATTTACCTTTTAATGACAAATAGGTTCCACTCCAAAGATTCTTATTCCAGTCTATGACTGCACAGTGATACATTCCATCGTCTTCTTCAGTTGTTCTCAAAATGGTCAGTTTACCAATATTCTGCTCAACCTTCGGATACAATCTAGATTCAGGAAACTCTGGTCCGAACACAGGTTTAGTATGTTTCATCAGTGCCACAATTAATTTCAGATCATCTCCGACACTCTGCTTGTACCAGTAAAGACGTTCACTGGAAAACCCATCGAAAGGCAGAACACATGTGAAGGTCACAGGTTCACCAAGTTGAACTGTGGTCACTGGAACCAGAGCATCTAAAAGAAATTAAAATGTACGATAGATTAATCAGTGACTAAAAATTAGAGTGTAATGTTGAAAAATCATACTAACCACCATATTCTACATCTAGTTTGCATTAAGTTACTTGAATTATAAAATATAATCGTCGTGATTCGACAGCACTTACTTCCTTGATGAAGGAGAAGCAGTGTAACGCAGAACACGATCATCTTGACACACTGACTTTATGAGGAAACTTGTCCTATTTCAGAGAGTGAAGGTGCTGACGTGTTCAAGACGCTCAGACCATCTAATGCTTCTGATTGGTTATAACAGAATAAACATTCGAAGTGCATTTCCTGCCACAAACATGTTGTCCTGCTGTATGTGGAGCATGTTACCGCTCTCTCTCATGCACTCACCGAACTTTCATTTTGTATAAATTTCTGCTAATATATCCTTCAGACACCAGACACCATTTCTCACTTTGCTTCAGAGTAAAACAGACAGTGATTAAACAAATACATTTAGCTCCAGTGCGACACTTCTCAAATTGGAGCCTGCTGGTTGATCAACGTCAACACCATTGAAATCCATCTGTTGGTTGGGGTGTTTAGTTTAGTGACTGGAGTGAGGCTGTGTAAGGATCTCTCAGTCATCCAGGTCGTGTTGAATCTAAATCCGGACATACAAGAGGAGTGGGTGAAAAACTTGTCCAACAGAGAGCTGACCCTACCAGAGAAGGATGTCCCAGCCGAAGTGACTGAACTCTGAGGAACTTCAGAACAGATACCGGTGGTAGATCTCATCAGAGCATCAGAGTCAGCCATCAGAAACAACGAGCTGGCGGACACAAAGGCAGAACAGCCATGTAAAGAAGAGGAGTAAAGGAATCCATCGATGTCGAACAGGAACGACCGTCTTTGAACAGAGTAGGTTACCCAAGACATTACTGGATAACCCACCTACAATGCTGCACTGAGTTCTCTCCCCAGATAGACAACAACCATTCATACCTGGGCTCACCTAGCCATAGCAACCAACATGAAATCCAGTTGGCTCAACGACCGACAAGTGACCCTAACGATTCTGTAAGGACACTCCCACACAGAGTCCCCTCCAGTTAGTTGGAACTGAAGAACCCTCTTGGATGAAACGTGAAACATTTTCAAGAAACTTAAACAAGTCCAGTTGCCTACGATACAGCACCCAGATCAATGTTTACCCACGCTTATTAACATTTTGGAGACGATAAATTGGCGAGGGTAGAACTTAAGCAACCAGACTGCCATTCTTAGCTGAAGGGTTTATTTATGGGCAAACATACTGTTCATTTACCTCCACTAGGCAACATTATCGCTGAACTTTCCCTCTGCTCTGCTCGTTGTTCTGTCTTGGAGGCCCCAGGTATGATTGTGGCACAACCTCACTCATTTCGCGAAACTATACGTCCAAACCAGTACATAGATTTAAACTGTGATTCTGATGTTGATGAATCTGCAGCCTCTGATTTGTGAAGCGTCACACTGGAAGTCTAATCACTGTCTGTGTTACTATGAGGTAAAGTGACAGGTGGTATCTGGTATCTGAGAGAGGGATATGTTAGCAGAAATGGATAGAAATTGAAAACCATTTCAAGTTGAGAACAAATGTTGCATAATTCTTGAAATGCAAACAAATGAGAATCTGTCAAAACATCAAACAGTTTCGTGAGTGCACGAGAGAGACTGAGGTAACAGTGTTCACGTAGAGCAGGACGACATGTTTGTGGCAGGAAACGCACTTCGTATATTCTGTGATAACCAATCAGAAGCATTAGATGGTCTGAGCGTCTTGACCACGTCACCACCTTCATTCTCTGAAATACAAACACGCTTCCTCATAAAGTCAGTGTGTCAAGATGATCGTGTTCTGCGTTACACTGCTTCTCCTTCATCAAGGATGTAAGTGCTGTCGAATCACGACGATTATATTTTATAATTCAAGTAACTTAATGCAAACTAGATGTAGAGTATGGTGGTTAGTGTTATTATCTTTTATTTATTTATTTTAATTTTAATGTCTTTTAGATGCTCTGGTTCCAGTGACCACAGTTCAACTTGGTGAATCTGTGACCTTCTCATGTGTTCTGCCTTTAGATGACCTGAGCAGTAAACGTCTTTACTGGTACAAGCAGAGTGTCGGAGATGATCTGAAATTAATTGTAACATTTAGGAAACATATAAACCCTGTGTTCGGACCAGAGTTTTCTGACTCTAGACTGGATCTGAAAGTTGAGAAGAATATTAGTAAACTGACCATTTTGAGAACAACTGAAGAAGACGATGGAATGTATCACTGTGCAGTCATAGAGTGGACTGAGAATTTTTGGAGTGGAACCTATTTATCATTAAAAGGTGAAAATGTGATCTGTGATCTGTTTTTTACAATGTTTTGGAGTCACTTTAACCACTTTCAGCTTCATTGTGTTAATGTTCTTTAACTTAACTGAAACATCACACAGGAAACAGTCAGAGGACATTGAACTACACTGTTGTTCAGCAGCCGACAGCCTCTGATCCAGTCCGTCCAGGAGACTTGAAGACTCTCCAGTGTTCAGTCCTCTCTGACTCTGAGACTAAAACATGTCCAGGAGATCACAATGTGTTCTGGTTCAGAGTCGGATCAGATAAATCTCATCCGAACATCCTCTACACTGATGGAAACAGACGCGATGAATGTGAAGACAGATCTGACACTCAGAAAAGCTGCGTTCATCACTTCTCTAAGAAGGTCAGCTCCTCTGATGCTGGAACTTACTACTGTGCTGTGGCCACATGTGGAGAGATTCTGTTTGGAAATGGACCTAAAGTGGAATTTGAAGGTAACATATTAAGGAAATCTGAACATTAAATACAATAAGTCAAATGAAATCTATGAAAATCAACTAATGAGCATTTTTCTTATGTATTAAACAATTAATGATGACAGGGAGGGAACATTAAACACAATCAATGTTACCCGTAATTTTCTTTATTTTTTCCTTTAGATGATTTTTCAGCAACCAGTTCCTCGGAACCGTTACTTGTTTTTCTGCTGTGTGCTGCCTTGGCTAGTCTGGCTGTTGGAGCCTTCCTCCTTTACGGTAATAGAAGTTACTCATAGTTCTCTATATAACACTATAACAAGATATTAAAGCTACTCCATCCTTATTTATTGTTAAATATATACATTCTGTTTCACAATCCAGCTGCTTTTGCCGGGCAGAAAATCAGTTGTGGTCAAAAAAGTCAACAGGTGAGGAATTTAAATGATGGATTAACTTCATTGAAACAGTTGTGATTGTTTGTTTTGTGTTAACTTTGTCTCCTGGTGTATTTTCAAAGACAGATGTGGACATGAGATTTTATTCTGCGGCTGTTTTCACCGTGATGAAAACTGACAGAGGTGTGATGAAGCATGCAGAAGCAGCAGAGACAGAGAGGATCTACTCTGCTGTCAAGACCTTTGGGTTGGATCAGTGACTTAAAATAATGAGTTTGGTTGATGTCAGTGCATTTAGAGCTCAGTGGGTTTATGTACAGTAGCTAGTAGAGGCTGTTAGGTAAAGCTTATATATGTAATATACACATGTAACTGTAGAAACAAGTTAGATTTAAATAGATACATAGAAAAACATTGAATGTGGTGATAAACTCTTCCGATCATTATATTTACATTCTTGTGCTGTTTGTGGTCTCCAGAGGCTCCAATGTATCAGTGAAGGTCCTGACATGTTACATGGCTCAGATATCAGAGGATCTGATCAGAAATTAGAGAAGAACACTGATTTCTGATCAGTTCTACTAACATGTAACAAGCTGATTCAATAAATACAAAACTCCTGTCTTCCTGTCTCTTGCCAGAATCACTGAAATCCAGCCGGTATTTAACTTGAACAAAAACAAACTCACCCACTAAAACATTGATCAGTATTTTGGGGGATACACACAGATACACAGCTACCTCTTGCCAATATGTTGTCTGTTGGGTATAAGACGTCACATGTGAACTCTCCCTAATCAAACTGAGGTCCTCTGAACACAGTTGCAGAGCAGCTGACTCTGCCTGTAGAGAAAGGTGGTGCTGGTTGTGGTGAGCTGCTCTACCAACAGAGTACACACAGTGTTGCGGCGACTCTCTCCTCTTCATTTGTCTTTTCACTTTCCTTGTGGTCAAATCAAGTGTTGCAGTGTTCACTAGCTGCCTCCACTTCACTATCCTGCAAGATATATGATAGTGTTTGTGTGTAAATGACACACGTGTCAGAGATTCAGGCTGAAACATCAACATGAATCGAATCAGACTCCCTTAAATACTTAAAGTTTAGTGAGCGGCTGAGTTAATATTAATAAACTTTGTTGAACTCTGTCTGCAACAAATTCTCAGTTATGTGTCCCTGCTTCTAAATCTGGTAAATGTATCACATTTTAAAATAGATTATCAGTCCATCAGTGTGTTGCAGTACTGGAGTCTAACTGACGTGTCAGACCAACATTTTGAGGTTTTGACAGTGAACTGCTGTGTGTCTGTTCACCACAACTGTAGACAAACACTTGTGGAAACTTTTATGTTTTAGTCACGATGAATCTTTCCTCAGAGAAATGCACTGATAAAAAAATACTGTGCATGAATAATGTGAGAGAAAAACCTCTAAACTTAATGAACTCCTCCTTCGTTCTGTTGCTACAACACTTTGTGAAGCTCTTCTGCACATCTTGTTGTGAGAACGAGCAAAGCCACATGCAACAAGCTGCACTGACAGCTACAGGCTGCAGTCGACTGTTTGACCGACCACCAAGGCTGTTTACTCAGAACAGGACCTGACTACGGGCCTCAACAGGATACGTAGCGCGGGAAGAGCTGAGACAGGTTTCAGAAGGCTAATTTTAGTTGAACAAAAGACAAGTTTTGGTTTTATTTGCTGGTTAATGTGCTCATTACAGTACAACTACTGATTCTAAACTGGGTATTTAAAGCTACAACAACAGAGATTTACAATAGTACACATCAGTTGTACTGAAACATACAATCATTATATCAGTTTATTGATTCCTGTCCTTCACTTTAGACTTCAGCACACATGTGAAACCTGTTGTTAATCAGACAGACTTCATGTCAGTTCTCTTGCATTTAAGAAGTCTTGTTGAACAGATCAGTGAGTGATTAGCACCTCCCCCCTCTGACAAGAACGACCAATCAGAAGGGCCGAAAACTGAGTTGAAGGCGATCGTGACATAGCGTGACCGAGTAGGAGTGTCTCCAAACGTCCTGCTTCTTGTTACTGCCCCTTTTTAAAGCTGTTGTGATATTAAACACTGGCCATAAAAGGAATGTACTGAAGTGTTACAGGCCACTTTCATGAGGCTGAACGAGTCAGTGAGAAAGGCAGAAGAGTCTCACCTCAGTTTGAAGCCCGACCACAACAATGCTTCAGTTTCCACACAGCGTTTGTTTCTCAGTGGTGACCGTGAATGTGTGTTCTTGTGCGTCTGTTTTGGAAAGTGCGAAGCTGAAAAACAAAGAACATGAAGAGCTTCTGTTTGAAACTCTATTTCACAGTTGGAGCTTTTCTTGTAAAAACCGATGAGGTCAACAGTACTGACCCTGATGAAGACCACAGACCACAACACACCGGTCCAACAAATACACTGCAGGCCCTATAGATACAAAGATTGTGTCTGTCAGTGTGTGTTGTGTTGTACTGTGTTATTTTGTGGTTTAACATAGTTCAGAAACTCTCAGTTGCCTTCAGCTGAATGTGTTTCTGTGCCAGTGTGAGAGCGTCGCTCTGCTGCTGACTTTCAGCAGCCCTCTGAAGAGAAGTGAAGCGAGTGTAGAGGATGGACGCTGTGCTCTTCCTGCCTATGTGAGTGACAGGCAGAGGGGCGGGTCATCATCGATGATGTTAAGCATCTGAATTTCTTAAAAATGTCTTTGTGTACCACTGAAAGAAATGGCTAGGTACATCTTTCTCTCAAGCATGATACACTTTGTTGGCCCTGGCACGGTTGGAAGAAACATGGTCGCTCATGCTCGAGTACAAGCACAGCTGTGCAACGTTGACATGAATAATAATCGTGTGTATTACGACGCCTGGAATAATCAAGAAATCCTGGAATATGAGCTCCGTCTGTGACCAAAACCACCCAAAACAAGGCACAAAGAGTCTGAGTTCTCCACTGTGCCGGAGTGAATGACATCATGATAGAATAATGTTTCTGTCTGAACTTTGGCAAGAGCTTCATTTAATGACAGCTGAACTTCTTTTAAGGCAAACTGTGATTCCTTGTGAGCTAGCTTAGTAGTTTTGGTGCTTTTATTTTGAAAAATGTGATCCAACATTGCGTGTTTGTTATTTCTGACCTGAACACTGAATGAGGCTGTGGTGCTTTCAGGGGCAGGTGAGTTCAAACGAGAGATTGTGAGTGTATTACACATGATGGCGTGATATATTTATGCAGCACCCTTATTTAAAGGCCCGGTCCTGCCCTCCGACACGTGTTATCTTTTACTCTGTCTGATTCGACCCTAAATCAGGTGGGAGTTGGGTGAAGACATGTTGATGTCATTAAACTTGACGTCCTGTTGAGGATCATAAACACGTATACCGATAAAGGAACAGTGAGGGTATGTCAGCGAAATGCAGGTTGTCAATGCTCACACAGTTCTGTCAAAGGTCTAATTATAAACAACGTGTGTGATGACATCTGTGTGGGTGGACCTTCATGTACGTCCTCACCTTTTCACCAAAGTGTGTCGTTTATGCAATGCTTGTCCTTGTGGTCAGAGAACTCTCTTGACACATGTCATTTAGGGTGATGGGAGTGTGTTTCCTCAACATCTTCATCAGTAGAGTCAGTGTCAGATTAAAAGTCAAAGTCCAATAAAACCCACCACCAAACACTAAACAGAAGTTTACTGTTAGTTCTGTTTGTGTTTCAAGGTTGGAAAAGAGGTCGATATTATTTCCACTGTGGTGGTTCACTGAAACTACATCGTAACGAGGAGCCAATCAGACTGCTCTGAAATGATTCCCTCCCCCTCGATGCCGTTACATTAAGATGAATCTTCCTGTTGTACGATCTGATTTAACTGCTGTCTCAAGGGAATCAACAACAAAATGCTGATCGTGTTTTATTCACTGCTGATGCTCAGAGTCGGACGTAAGTAGTCAAGTCTTTTCTCCACATGTAGTTTAGGTTTATTATATTCACACATCAGTTTAGAGCAGGGAGCATCTGAATCTATCTGTTGTTGATCACTGCTCTATTTCATTTTATCTTTAGGATGCACAGATGATCTGAACTTTGAGATGATGACTGTTGAAGTCGGACATGATGTGACTCTGACTTGTGTCCGTCACGACTCTTTGCTTTCAACATTTAATTTGTTTTGGATCCGGCTGGTTTCTGGAAACATGCCTGAGTTGTTGGGAGGAACACACAGCTTTGATTTTGATGGTGTGAACAAAACTCCTCGTATTACAGCAAAACAAGGCGATGGAACATTTCTTCTGCATATTAGTGAAGCACAGTTAAGTGATACTGGACTTTACTACTGTGTAACAGTGAAGAACCTCCACATGACATTTGTGGAAGGAACATTTCTAAGAATTAAAGGTAAATATAATTTATAACTGCACTTTACTTTACATATCTATCTATCTATCTATCTATCTATCTATCTATCTATATATATATATATATATATATATATATATATATATATACACACACACACACGTCTTTATTTCCCAGGACCAGAACCTGATGTCACCGCTGTCATTCAACTCCCTCCATCTGATCCGGTCCGTCCAGGAGACTCAGTGACTCTGCAGTGTTCAGTCCTCTCTGACTCCCAGAACAAACCGTGTCCAGGAAATCACAGTGTGTTCTGGTTCAGAGCCGGATCAGATGAATCTGAGCCCAGTTTCATTTACGCTCATGGAAACAGTGGTGCTGAATGTGAGACAAGTCTCGAGGCTCGATCTCCACAGAAATGTGTCTACAGCTTCTCTAAGAACGTCAGCTCCTCTGATGCTGGGACTTATTACTGCGCTGTGGCCACATGTGGAGAGATTCTGTTTGGAAATGGAACAAAACTGGACATTGAAGGTATCTTTGTTTTGTTGTTTAGGACATTTGAACATTTAAGTATCAAGTTATACAACAAGTCAAATAAAATCTATGAAAAATAACCACTGAGGGTTTTTTTTCTTATATTTTAGATAGTTAATGGTAACAAGCAGGTAACATGAAACAAGATCAGATTTCATCCTTTGGTCATTTTCTATGGTTTTTCCTTTTGATAATGTTTCAGGACTCAGTATGGCTGATGCTCTTGTTTATCTGCTGTGTGCTGTCTTGGCTATAAGTCTGGTTGTTGTAGCCTTCCTCATTTACCTTTTCATAGGTAATAGAAGCTACTCATCGTTCTCTATACAGCACTATAACATTAAAGCTACTCCGTCTTGATTTACTGTTAAATATATACATTCTGTTTCAAAATCCAGCTGCTGTTGCCGGGCAGAAAATCAGTGGTGGTCAAAAAAGTCAACAGGTGAGGAATTTAAATGATGGATTAACTTCACTGAAACAGTTGTGATTGTTAGTTTTGTGTTAACTTTGTCTTCTGGTGTATTTTCACAGACAGATGTGGACATGAGACTTTATTCTGCGGCTGTTTTCACCGTGATGAAAACTGACAGAGGTGTGATGAAGCATGCAGAAGCAGCAGAGACAGAGAGGATCTACTCTGCTGTCAAGACCTTTGGGTTGGATCAGTGACTTCAAATGATGAGTTTGGTTGATGTCAGTCCATTTAGAGCTCAGTGGGTTTACATACAGTAGCTAGTAGAGGCTGTTAGGTAAAGCTTATATACACATTACACCTTACTGAGTGGAAACTACTGCAGACAGGAGTCTCTTTTATACAAATGTGCACAGTTAAAAGTTACATCGCAGGGTAAGTGGGCTGACGTAAGGTTGAAGATTTGTTGCATGTCATGTTTAATCTCTCCTCATTCTTCTAAGGTGAATTCTTAAAGGGCAGCTCCACCAATGTAACCCATCTAATTATGTTTACAGGTCTCGACTGCATATGTGAGAAAAGTCATCTAAGACCTTTTGAAGCTCCAGAGAAATTTTACCAGATGATTCGCCTCCACTAATATCACTCAGTGGCTGTTGCATTGTGGTAAATGTAGGCTTAAGGTTTGGAAATAAAGCGTTTGTACTAAAGACAAAACCAATAATCTAAATCAATACAAACGTACCGAGGGGGAACACCTCTTTAATTCCACTCATTCTTCTTCCTTTTCACAATACAATAGCCAGTGAGTGATATCACTAGAAGCAGTGTACCAGATTACAAGCAGCTTCCTCTGGAGCC
This sequence comes from Acanthopagrus latus, assembly GCF_904848185.1. Taxonomy (NCBI): domain Eukaryota; kingdom Metazoa; phylum Chordata; class Actinopteri; order Spariformes; family Sparidae; genus Acanthopagrus; species Acanthopagrus latus. The sequence goes on from NC_051056.1 coordinate 28,043,347, forward strand.
ACAAAGACTCATGCTACTTCTTTGAAGATACACGATAGCACTGCCCTGTAAACACACTTTAATATGTAGAATTGGTGGAATTACCCTTTAACTTGCAACATGAGTACAGCGACAGTGATCAGGTTATTAGTGAGAGTGGGAAACACTTTAGATGTAAAATTTAGATTGTAAGATTGAGCATAAAGTTTGCAGGGATGCACAGAAATGATCCAGTGTACCCTGATCCAGAACCAGCCAGAGATCCGATCAGATCAGACTGTTGTTCAGTTCTCTGATTGTTGTTGTACTTTTTCTTGTTATTGTGCGTTCGGAGACACAACATGTAACAAACTGCTTCAATAAATATAACACACTGTGTAAAACAAGTTTGGGTTATATCTATTGCCACAATCACTGAAATCCAGCTGGTATTTAACTTGAACAAAAACTTGTGTGTTACGAAGTTTCTGAGCTTCACAGTTCCACATGGCTCTCACAGCGTATGAACACTTTGTGTAGTATTTGTAGTGAGTTCAGATGAAGTTACTTCCTGATAGATGACGATATAAATGTCCACAGACATGTTGACAACATGTCCTCTTACAGAAACACTGGCTGTTAACGCTGTTATTTACCAAGACAACTGAAAAGCTGGAGCTCTCCTACAGAAACTCTGATCAATATTTTTTGATAATGTACACAGTCTGAGTGATACACAGCTACCTCATGTCAATATGTTGTCTGCTGGGGATAAAATGTTACATGTGAACACTCCCTAATGAAACTGATGTCCTCTGAACACACAGAGGCTTTGTGTTGAAGCAAACCACAGAGAATCGAGCCACATTTCATTTCCTACATACAAGAGCGTTTCTGTGAAAACCACAGAGAACTTTGACCAGACAAATTTGTTGTTTTCCATTTTCTGTCACAACACTGTTCTCTGGTTAGGTTAAGGCACAAACACTTGGTTATATTTAGGAAGACATAATGGTCTGGCTTAAAATGAAAACGTTGCTGGAGGTGGCACAACTCCCCATGAAACATATCAGGTGATTGTCACAAATAGGCACAATTTGAGTCCTTATTAAGAATATCCAACTTACAAATGTTGGTCCCTCATCTAAAATATGCCGGAACTTCACATCTACAGCAGCTTCAGCAGGCCTCGTCACTTCAGTGTAGTAAGTTAATCAACATCCAAGTTAAGACAACATCACACCCCATGAATCATTAAATATTGGCACCTCTCGGCTATTTTAGTATTTTTGTTAATCGAGCTAAAACGTCAATAAATATAATCATGTCTGAAGGCAACACACCAAAGAGGAACAACACAGAAACGTGCCATGTTGTGTCTCTTTCCTCCTGACACACAAACCTAACAAGTTTAATCTACATTTCATGTAGTGACGTGTGTGTGTTTCCTAAACTGCTGAACAATATGAGTGAGCGTCAGATGAAGTGGAAAATCAAGATCAAATCATTTTTTTTGTGTCTAGTTTCAGTGTCAGTCGTAGAAACCCAGCATGAAACAGAAGCTTGCAGCTGGGGTTGTGTCGTGTGTTCAGGTTGGAAAGATGGTTGATATTTATATCCTCTGTGGTGGTACAGCGACACGCCGACGTAACGGGAGGCCAATCAGATTGCTCTGAAACTGTTGCCTCCCACTTGATATGATCACATTAAAGTGAATCTTCTTTTAAATTCATCTGATTCGACTGCAGTCTCGAGAGGAATAACCAGAAAATGATTCTACTTCATTTACTGCTGACGCTCAGCGGAGTGGGTGAGTATTAGTAGAAGTATCAGATTTACTCCTGATGTGCATTTAAAGTGTTGTATATCCTCTTAGACTTATTTAGGACAGTGCGTACATCATTCTTTATCTCCTGTTGATTTAGAATAATGTATTTCAGGATGCACAGTGGAGCAGAGCTTTGAGACAAAGACTGCTGCTGTTGGAGAGAACGTGGCTCTGACATGTCGCTGTGGACCGTTAGATACCGTGTTCTGGATCAGACCTGTTTCTGGAAAACTTCCTGAAGTCTATAAAATATTTAGCTCTGCAAGTTTTGATCCTCGCATCAGATCCACAGAAGAGTCTGGGGCTTTTGTCCTGCGCATCACAAAGGCAACTCAGAGAGATACTGGAGTTTACTACTGTGTGAAAACAGAAAAACAAAACTTGACATTTTTGAAAGGAGTGGACCTGAAAGTTCAAGGTAAATACATCACAGAAAAGTTTAGAAAGTAAAAAAAAAAGGAAAAACAGCTTTATTTTTGTTTTGAACGTGTTTTTTATTTTATCTATTTTCAATTCCTCAGGATCAGAACCTGAAACCACTGCAGTTCCTCCTTCTGACCCGGTCCGTCCAGGAGACTCAGTGACTCTGCAGTGTTCAGTCCTCTCTGACTCTGAGACTAAAACATGTCCAGGAGGACACAGTGTGTGCTGTTTGAAAGACGGATCAGATGTTGATTCAAGTTTTAATTATATTCAAGAAAACCCAGAAGGACTCTCCACAGAGAAATGTACCTACGGCTTCTTCAGGAACGTCAGCTCCTCTGATGCCGCGACTTGTTGCTGTGCTGTGGCCACATGTGTGGAGACAGTTTGTGACACCAGACCAAAACCTGACACTGAAGGTAATCAGAGAACATTTTCATATACAGGTGAAGTCAGCATCAGTGTATGTTCACTTGGAAGTCCATTAAGATATGCTTTAACAAATAATTGTCCTTACATTTTATGATGATGTTACAGTTTGTTACATTTCTTTTACGTTTTTATAATTTGTCCTTGTTTATTTTTCAGCAGTCACCATGTGGGCCAGTGCGATTGTGTTCCTGCTATGTGTTGCCTTTGCTTTAAGTCTGATTGTGATAACTGTCCTCATTTATTCCAGAGACATTTGCAAAGGTAAAGACACATTACGTACACATTGTTCTATTTGGGAAAAGCTAACTTCACTGGATTCACATTAAACTTCTATAGAATATAATCAACCTACAGAACCATTACTCTTTAATTTAGTGAAATTCACTCAATCCTTTTTATTCATTAATTTGTTGTATTCTTTGTTATTTTCTGTTATTGGTATTTGCTGTACATTTTATTAGACAGTTCTCCTTTTTTTATTAACAGGTGTGCAAAACCCTGCTGGGCAGCAAAGCCAGAATTTAAGCAATTTAAGGGTAAGTTTATATTTCTAAAATCAAAGTAGGACTGTTGTGCTTTTTGAATTCATCCATCAGGTAAATCATCTGACAGAATTTGCTTTATATTTTCTCAGGTTTATTCTGCTGCCGTCTTCACCGTTATGAAAAAAGGCAGCGATGGAACAGGAGACGCAGCGGAGAGAGAGAAGATCTACGCTGCTGTCAGAGTTTTAGGGTTGAATTAGCAACACGGTGATGTCCAGCTGAACAAAATATTTGTGTAAGACGTTTTTTTTATGAATTATTTGACCTTTTTTTTTTGTAATTGCGGTAAATAATCAAAAACATCTGGCCACTTTTTTTTGATATTTCATCTCCATTAATAAAACACATGCACACGTATCTGTACAGTAGATTGTTTACATTGCATTCTGTTATTAGTACAACAACAAAATATACATGCTGACCGATTTTCATATTAAACATAAAGAAAATATATGCATATATGCTTATAACTATCTTTTATGAAGGATATCATTTTGATGGTGTTTTAATTGATGTATGTACGTATTTTTCTTTTTTTATGGAGGTTCTGCACATGATGATCTTATACATAAATCAACTCAAATCTAGTGGTAACAGTTGAAGCTTGAGTATAGATTGATATCAGCTGACAGCTTTGCTTTGTTGATGCTCTTTTACTCTTTATTTTGTACTTGGAGAATTGCTAATCCTGCTTTTTTATTTCAGTGGTCAAAATGTTTGTTGACCCAACTGAGTTAAAGCTCTGAAAAGTTACACATGTACTGAACTTAAATAAACAAAGTAAAGAGGTGTGTCTTTATAGATGGTTTATGAACAAAGGAAACAACAATAAATCCATTCAGTGCGATTGTTTTGCACTGATGCATACAGCAGATAAGAATCCTGAGAGGAAGTTAACAGCTTTAAAACTGCAGATGAAACTTACAGAAGGCAGCTCGTGTCACAGTTCTGCAAGATGAATATTCACTTATAAAATACATTAATTTAGCCAATTCATTACATTATTTTAATGACCTGAGGAAAAAGCAAACGCAAAATCTAACAAAATCTGTGGTAATCATTTTTTAGGCTGGATCAATAACTTCAGGATGTGATAGAACCACATTAACACAACACAGAACCAAAGCTTAGTTGCAAGAAAGTCAAATATTTAAATTTCTGAAAAAGACAGATTTGTTCTGATAAAAATTCTTCTAGTATTAATATGATTACTGTAACAATCCAGCAACAATGATTTAACTGAATACATGTTGGCAGGTTTCCTTACAGTCTCTTGGATGTCCAGAACAAATTCAAACCCAATCCAGTGAAAAATGAGCAACTAGTGATGCTGAGAAACACATGCAAGAGGTCAAAACTTCAAAAAATGCATAATGTAAAAAGAATATGCAGTAGACCTTTAAGATTTTGCAAGGTCCCGTGAGTTTAATAGAAGATTCCACATTAATATATTCAATCAATCAATCCAGTGCTGAGATTGTTAATCTATCACAAAATTCCTGACATCACTGTAGATCGTCTCCTCCTCTCTTGCACGTCTTCTTCCTGATTTTCTGGGTTTCTTCTGAATAAAAGTTGGTCTATAATAAACCGAAGCGTCCTCATTTCTCTGAAAAATAAAGAGCAAAATTACAGATGAGCGAACAGATTTCCACACACGACGATCTCTCGTCTTACCTGCTGACTTTGCTGATCACCCCTGACCGCTGCAGCGTTCATTTGCGGCGTGACAACAGCTGTATTATTTAAAAAAAAAACAGAAACAGCAGATGTTTTAGAGAAGTAGTACTGTAGTAATACTGTAGAAAAACAGTTTAATAGATCGATGAATGCATAATTTCTCTTACCATTACAACAATCGCAAGACTTTTTCTTGATGGCAAACACAAGGACGCCTATCACGATCAGACTTACAGCCACAGCAGCACACAACAGAAGGACGATCATACTGTCACACGTGCCGATCACTGAAACATGAAGGATAACAGTTATCGATAATCTACACTATCAGATGAGATGATGTCGATAAAATGATACAGATACCTTCAATGTCCAGTTTTGTTCCATTTCCAAACAGAATCTCTCCACATGTGGCCACAGCGCAGTAATAAGTCCCGGCATCAGAGGAGCTGACGTTCTTAGAGAAGCTGTAGACACATTTCTGTGGAGATCGAGCCTCGAGACTCGTCTCACATTCAGCACCACCGTTTCCATGAGCGTAAATGAAACTGAGATCAGATTCATCTGATCCGGCTCTGAACCAGAACACACTGTGATCTCCTGGACACGGTTTGTTCTGGGAGTCAGAGAGGACTGAACACTGCAGAGTCACTGAGTCTCCTGGACGGACCGGATCAGACAGAGAGTCTTGGGTGATGGCAGTGACATCAGGTTCTGGTCCTGGAAATAAAAATGAATTAATAAGTTAGTTAAGTTATGGTTAGTTAATAAGTAGCACAATGCAGCTCTGAAAACAGTGGAATCTCTGTTTTGCTGTATTTACCTTTAATTCTCAGAAATGTTCCTTTCAAGAACGTCATCTTGAACTTTGCCACTTTTATACAGTAATAGATTGCAGTATCGCCCAACTGTGTTTCCAGTATATGCAAAACAAATTTTCCAGGCTCTTGTTTTGTCGTTATGCGATGAGTCTGAACAACATCTGTTACATCAAGGGCAAATGTTCCTCCTAAAACTTCAGGAAAGTTTCCAGAAACAAGCCTGATCCAGTGTAAGTATGCGTGATGCCAAGTTTTCTGGCGTTCACATGTTAGAGTCACATTCTGTCCAACACCAACAGTCTGTGTCTCAAAGATGGGATCGGCTGTGAATCCTGAAAATAAAATTAAACACAGCAGTGATTAACAACAGAGACACATGTGCCTCCTCTACATGACTGCAGGAAGATGAGTGTCTATTTAAAAATCTGGAGTGAACGTAACTTCAGTACTCACCTCCAAGTTCGAGCACGAGCAGTACGTGAACTATGATCAGCATCTTCTGGTTTACCGACGGAGACCAGAGTTGATTTGGGCTGTACTGTAAGATGAGTCACCTTAATGTAGCCAAATGAAAATGGGAGGGGACAATTTCAGGACAATCTGATTGGCTTCTCATTATGTCGATGCTTCACTGTACTACCACAGCGGAAATATCTCAACCAAAACTTTCCAACTCACGCACATGACGAGACATCAGCAGAACACTTTTGCCCTCTCGCGTCTGGTTTTCACAGTGGGTTATTACAGTGGGCTGTTTACAGTAAACACAACACATATTTAGTTTACAGCTTTTCTCCTGTGAAGAAATTAATTTCTCACATTCCTGCCCTGCTGAAATTTCATCTTGAAGTGAACTCATTCCGCACTGAACTCAACATTACCACAGTTTAAATCGGTTAAATGTCAGTAGCCTAAAAACTAATGTTTTTGTACAGTATCTGTCCTCGAGAATTACACTGAGCAAAAATATAAAAACAACACTTTTGTTTTTGCTCCCATCTTTCACGAGTTGAACTCAAAGATCTTAAATATTTTCTATTTACACAAAAGACCATTTCTCTCAAATATCATTCCCAAATCTGTCTAAAACACTTTTCCTTTGCCAAGATAATCCATCCTAACTCACAGGTGTGGCATATCAAGATGCTGACTAGACATATTATGATTATTGCACAGGTGTGCCTTAGGCTGGCCAGGGGGGTCAGAAAACCAGTCACTATCTGCTGTGCAACACATCACCTTCACATAGAGTTGATCAGGTTGTTGATTGTGGCCTGTGGAATGATGGTCCACTTCTCTTCAATGGCTGTGTGAAGTTGCTGGATATTGTCAGGAACTGGAACAAGCTGTCGTATACGTATCGTATGCGTGTCGTATCCAGAGCATCCCAAACATGCTCAATGGGTGACATGTCCGGTGAGTTTGCTGGCCATTCAAGAACTGGGATGTTTTCAGCTTCCAGGAATTGTGTACAGAAACTTGCAACATAGGGCCGTTCATTATCATGGTGCAGCATGAGGTGGTGGTCGTGGATGAATGGCACAACAATGGGCCTCAGGATCTCATCACGGTATCTCTGTGAATTCAAAATGCCATCAATAAAATGCACCTGTATTCACTGTCCATAACATACGCCTGCTGATACCATAACCCCACCGCCACCATGGGCCACTCGATCCACAACGCTGACATCAGCAAACCACTCACCCACACGACGCCACACAGGCTGTCTGCCATCTGCCCTGAACAGTGAAGGCTGGGATTCATCCCTGAAGAGAACACCTCTCCAACGTGCCAGACACCATCGAATGTGAGCATTTGCCGACTCAAATCGGTTACAACGACGAACTGCAGTCAGGTCGAGACCCTGATGAGGACGACGAGCATGCAGATGAGCTTCCCTGAGATGGTTTCTGACAGTTTGTGCAGAAATTCTTTGGTTATGCAAACCGATTGTTGCAGCAGCTGTCTGGGTGGCTGGTCTCGGATGATCTTGGAGGTGAACATGCTGGATGTGGAGGTCCTGGGCTGGTGTGGTTACACGTGGTCTGCGGTTATGAGGCCGGTTAAATGTACTGTCACTTTGTCTAACACGCCTTTTGAGACGGCTTATGGTAGAGAAATGAACATTCAGTTCACGGGCAACAGCTCTGGTGGACATCTCTGCAGTCAGCATGCCAATTGCAAGCTGGCTCAAAACTTGCGACATCTGTGGCATCGTGCTGTGTGATAAAACATTTCAGAGTGGCCTTTAATTGTGGCCAGTCTCAGGCACACCTGTGCAATAATCATGCTGTCTAATCTTGATATGCCACACCTGTGAGGTAGGATGGATTATCTTGGCAAAGGAGAAGTGCTCACTAACACAGATTTAGACAGATTTGTGAACAATATCTGAGAAAAATCGATCTTTTGTGTATATGGAAAATGTTTTAGATCTTTGAGTTCAGCTCATGAGAAATGGGAGCAAAAACAAAAGTGTTGCATTTATATTTTTTTTCAGTATACGTCATGGCGAAGCAGTGCAAGCTTCTTCTGTCTACACGATGGCACGTGACTTCCTGCACTGGCACAAAATATGTGTGTAGATTTCTGTTTTAAAAAGGTCTGAAAACATCTAAATCTTTGTTTTTGTCAAGTTGTGGACATTTGTTCTCAACTTGAATTTAGCTCCAGTGCGACACTTCTCAAATTGGAGACAGCCGGTTGATCAACGTCAACACCATTTAAATCCATCTGTTGGTTGGGGTGTTTAGTTTAGTGACTGGAGAGAGGCTGTGTAAGGATCTCTCAGTCATCCAGGTCATGTTGAATCTAAATCCGGACATACAAGAGGAGTGGGTGAAAAACTTGTCCAACAGAGAGCTGACCCTACCAGAGAAGGATGTCCCAGCCGAAGTGACTGAACTTTGCAGCAGCTTCAGAACAGATACCGGTGGTAGATCTCATCAGAGCATCAGAGTCAGCCATCAGAAACAATGAGCTAGCAGACACAAAGGCAGAACAGCTACCATTGAAGGTATCAGCCACTCTTGCTATTGTTAAAGCACCCCTGTCCAACCCCACTGCTGAGGAAAGAAAGGCCCTGGCATCACTCAGAAGAGACCATAACATCACCATCTAGCTGGCAGACAAAGGCAGATGGCAAAAACAGCGGTCTACCACACAGAAGTCACTGATCTGCTCAGTGATACTAACACCTATGATACTGTGTACACACACTATGCTATGATATCTATGTGAAACTGTGACGGTCAGACACTTGCCAACATGATCATTTTTGTGAGAGTTAAATACCGGCTGGATTTCAGTGATTCTGGCAAGAGACAGGAGATCTGCAGAATAACCCAAACTTGTTTTACACAGTGTGTTATTTTTATTGAAACAGTTTGATATGTATTGTGTTTCCAAAGGCACAAGAACATAAAAAAAGAAGAAGAAGAAAAAACAACAACAACCAAAACAGAACACCAATCTGATCAAGCAATAGTACTGATTCAATAGTACAGAAATGACTGAAGAGAGATTAAACATGGCGTGCAACAAAGTCTCCAGGCTGATATCTTCAACTTTACATCAGCCCAGTTATTCTGCAATGTAACATTGTACATTTGTATGAAAGAGACACAACAGTGACTGAGGGACAGATTAAAACTACAAGCTGTCCACCACTGTTCACATGAAGAGTGAAACTAAATACTGTCTGGGTTCAGTTTGCACGTTTCACTCCTGCCTGCAGTAGTTTCCACTCAGAGAGACAGTGAGGTGTAACGTGTATATAAGCTTTACCTAACAGCCTCTACTAGCTACTGTACATAAACCCACTGAGCTCTAAATGGACTGACATCAACCAAACACGTCATTTTAAGTCACTGATCCAACCCAAAGGTCTTGACAGCAGAGTAGATCCTCTCTGTCTCTGCTGCTTCTGCATGCTTCATCACACCTCTGTCAGTTTTCATCACGGTGAAAACAGCCGCAGAATAAAGTCTCATGTCCACATCTGTCTGTGAAAATACACCAGGAGACAAAGTTAACACAAAACAAACAATCACAACTGTTTCAATGAAGTTAATCCATCATTTAAATTCCTCACCTGTTGTGTTTTTTGACCACCACTGATTTTCTGCCCGGCAACAGCAGCTGGATTTTGAAACAGAACATATATTTAACAATAAATAAGGATGGAGTAGCTTTAATGTTATAGTGTTATATAGAGAACTATGAGTAGCTTCTATTACCGTTGTAAAGATAAATGAGGAAGGCTACAACAACCAGACTTATAGCCAAGACAGCACACAGCAGATAAACAAGTGACAGTGCCGAGGAACTGGTTCCTGAAAAATGATCAAAATTAACCAACATAGAAAATGACCAAAGGAGGAAATGTGATTGTGTTTCATGTTACCTCCTTGATACCATTAATTATTTAAAATATAAGAAAAAAACTCAATTGTTATTTTTCATAGATTTTATTTGACTTGTTGTATAACTTGATACTTAAATGTTCAAATGTACTAAACAACAAAACAAAAATACCTTCAATGTCCAGTTTTGTTCCATTTCCAAACAGAATCTCTCCACATGTGGCCACAGCGCAGTAATAAGTCCCAGCATCAGAGGAGCTGACGTTCTTAGAGAAGCTGTAGACACATTTCTGTGGAGATCGAGCCTCGAGACTCGTCTCACATTCAGCACCACTGTTTCCATGAGCGTAAATGAAACTGGGCTCAGATTCATCTGATCCGGCTCTGAACCAGAACACACTGTGATCTCCTGGACACGGTTTGTTCTGGGAGTCAGAGAGGACTGAACACTGCAGAGACACTGAGTCTCCTGGACGGACCGGATCAGATGGAGGGAGTTGAATGACAGCGGTGACATCAGGTTCTGGTCCTGGAAAAAAAAAATTAATAAGTTAGTTAAGTTATGGTTAGTTAATAAGTAGCACAACGCAGCTCTGAAAACAGTGGAATCTCTGTTTTGCTGTATTTACCTTTAATTCTCAGAAATGTTCCTTTCAAGATTGTCATCTTTAACTGTACCACTTTTATACAGTAATAGATTGCAGTATCGCCCAACTGTGTTTCCAGAATATGCAAAACAAATTTTCCAGGCTCTTGTTTTGCTGTTATGCGACGAGTCTCAACATAATCCTCCAGATCAAAGGCGCTTGTTCCTCCTAAAACTTCAGGAAAGTTTCCAGAAACAAGTCTGATCCAGTGTAAGTATGCGCGATGCCAAGTTTTCTGGCGTTCACATGTTAGAGTCACATTCTGTCCAACACCAACAGTCTGTGTCTCAAAGATGGGATCGGCTGTGAATCCTGAAAATAAAATTAAACACAGCAGTGATTAACAACAGAGACACATGTGCCTCCTTTACATGACTACAGGAAGATGAGTATCTATTTAAAAATCTGGAGTGAACGTAACTTCAGTACTCACCTCCAAGTTCGAGCACGAGCAGTACGTGAACTATGATCAGCATCTTCTGGTTTACCAACGGAGACCAGAGTTGATTTGGGCTGTACTGTAAGATGAGTCACCTTAATGTAGCCAAATGAAAATGGGAGGGGACAATTTCAGGACAATCTGATTGGCTTCTCATTATGTCAATGCTTCACTGTACTACCACAGCGGAAATATCTCAACCAAAACTTTCCAACTCACGCACATGACGAGACATCAGCAGAACACTTTTGCCCTCTCGCGTCTGGTTTTCACAGTGGGTTATTACAGTGGGCTGTTTACAGTAAACACAACACATATTTAGTTTACGGCATTTCTCCTGTGAAGAAATTAATTTCTCACATTCCTGCCCTGCTGAAATTTCATCTTGAAGTGAACTCATTCCGCACTGAACTCAACATTACCGCAGTTTAAATCGGTTAAATGTCAGTAGCCTAAAAACTAATGTTTTTGTACAGTATCTGTCCTCGAGAACTACACTGAGCAAAAATATAAAAACAACACTTTTGTCTTTGCTCCCATTTTTCATGAGTTGAACTCAAAGATCTTAAATATTTTCTATTCACACAAAAGACCATTTCTCTCAAATATCATTCACAAATCTGTCTAAAACACTTCTCCTTTGCCAAGATAATCCATCCTACCTCACAGGTGTGGCATATCAAGATGCTGACTAGACAGCATGATTATTGCACAGGTATGCCTTAGGCTGGCCAGGGGGGTCAGAAAACCACTCACTATCTGCTGTGCAACACATCACTTTCACATAGAGTTGATCAGGTTGTTGATTATGGCCTGTGGAATGATGGTCCACTTCTCTTCAATGGCTGTGTGAAGTTGCTGGATATTGTCAGGAACTGGAACACGCTGTTGTATATGTATCGTATGCGTCTCGTATCCAGAGCATCCCAAACATGCTCAATGGGTGACATGTCCGGTGAGTTTGCTGGCCATTCAAGAACTGGGATGTTTTCAGCTTCCAGGAATTGTGTACAGAAACTTGCAACATGGGGCCGTTCATTATCATGGTGCAGCATGAGGTGGTGGTCGTGGATGAATGGCACAACAATGGGCCTCAGGATCTCATCACGGTATCTCTGTGAATTCAAAATGCCGTCAATAAAATGCACCTGTAGTCACTGTCCATAACATACACCTGCTGATACCATAACCTCACCGCCACCATGGGCCACTCAATCCACAATGCTGACATCAGCAAACCACTCACCTAAAGGCTGCTTTAATGCACGAAGCCCAGGGGCCTCCCGAGTTCAGGGGCCTGCCATGTTCAGATTAATCGATTCTTCCCGGGCTGCACTGCCACTGTAAACAAACGTACCCTACACGCAAATTTGCGATGAAGTCACACACACAAGCTGCTACATGCAATGCGCTGTGGAGAAATGTCGTCCCGGCAAAATTAAAAGTCTGGCTGCATTTGACAAAGAAGGACGACACTGCAGGATCGTCACCTGTAATACCTGTAAGAGGGATCTGAGCGGCAAAGGTGGAAATACTACTAATATGTCCACACAACACGGCATTATACTCCAGCAATGCCGTGTGTTTGACGCACTTTGAAGCACCAGTGCTAGCACTAGCACAGCTGGTAAAATTAAACAACTGGCCAACGTCATTTTACTCATTTGAGTATTATTTATTCTCAGCAGTGAATAATTTAGATTTATATTAATAAACCTAAAATGTGTTTTAATAAACCAGGTTGTATTCTTTTCTGTACTCATGCAGAAAACACCATAATGTTGTTATTAACATAACATCATTATGGTGTTTTCTGGCTCAAAGAGGGAAAACTCACTGTTGTATGTCTCGAAAGAAACTGATGCATTTTATGACGTAGATGACCATCCATCCATCCATCCATTTTCTTCCGCTTATCCGGGGCCGGGTCGCGGAGGCAGCTGACTGAGCAGGGACACCCAGACTTCCCTCACCCCGGACACTTCCCCTAGCTCCTCCGGGAGGTTCCCAAGGCGTTCCCAGGCAAGCCGAACAACATAGTCACTCCAGCGTGTCGTGGGTCTTCCTGGGGGTCTCCTCCCAGTGGGGCATGCCAGGAACACCTCTCGAGGAAGGCGTCCAGGGGGCATCCGATATAGATGCCCGAGCCACCTCAGCTGGCTCCTCTTGATGTCGAGGAGCAGCGGCTCTACTCCGAGCTCCTCCCGGGTGACAGAGCTTCTCACCCTATCTCTAAGGGAGCGCCCCACCACCCTGCGGAGGAAACTCATCTCGGCCGCTTGTATCCGGGATCTTATTCTTTCGGTCATGACCCAAAGTTCATGACCGTAGGTGAGAGTAGGAATGTAGATTGACCGGTAAATTCTCTTCACCACGACAGACCGATACAACGACCGCATTACTGCGGCTGCTGCACCGATCTGCCTGTCAATCTCACGCTCCATCCTTCCCTCACTCGTGAACAAGACCCCAAGATACTTGAACTCCTCCACTTGAGGCAAGAACTCTCCCCCAACCTGGAGGGCGCAAGCCACCTTTTTCCAGTCAAGAACCATAGCCTCAGACTTGGAGGTGCTGATTCTCATCCCAGCTGCTTCGCACTCGGCTGCAAACCGCCACAGAACATGCTGGAGGTCCTGGCTCGACGGAGCCAACAACATCGTCAGCAAAAAGCAGAGAGGAAATCCTGTGGCTCCCGAACCGGACCCCCTCTGGCCCCCGACTGCGCCTAGAAATTCTGTCCATAAAAATAATGAACAGAACCGGTGACAAAGGGCAGCCCTGCCGGAGTCCAACATGCACCGGGAACAGGTCTGACTTACTGCCGGCAATGCGAACCAGACTCCTGCTCCGGTCGCACAGGGACCGTACAGCCCTTAGCAGAGGGCCTCCGACCCCGTACTCCTGGAGCACCTCCCACAGAATGCCACGAGGGACACGGTCGAATGCTTTCTCCGAGTCCACAAAACACATGTGGACCGGTTGGGCAAACTCCCATGAACCCTCGAGCACCCTGCGGAGGGTATAGAGCTGGTCCAGTGTTCCACGGCTAGGGCGAAAACCGCATTGTTCCTCCTGAATCTGAGGTTCGACTATCGGCCGAATTCTCCTCTCCAGTACCCTGGAGTAGACTTTCCCAGGGAGGCTGAGGAGTGTGATCCCCTGATAGTTGGAACACACCCTTCGGTCCCCCTTTTTAGAGGGACCACCACCCTGGTCTGCCAGTCCAGAGGCACTGTCCCTGACTGCCACGCAATGCTGCAGAGACATGTCAGCCAAGACAGCCCCACAACATCCACTTGAGGTACTCAGGGCAGATCTCATCCACCCCCGGTGCTTTGCCACTGAGGAGCTTCCCAGCTACCTCAGTGGCTTTTGCTTGAGTGATGAATGAATCCACCTCCGAGTCCCCAGCCCCTGCTTCCTCTATGGAAGGTGTGTCAGTGGGATTGAGGAGATCCTCGAAGTATTCCTTCCACCACCCGACGATATCCCCAGTCGAGGTCAACAGCTCCCCACCCCCACCGTAAACAATGTTGGTGGAGACCTGCTTCCCCCTCCTGAGGCGCCGGATGGTTTGCCAGAATCTCCTCAAGGCTGACCGGTAGTCCTCTTCCATAGCCTCCCCGAACTTTTGCTTCCGTGACCGCCCGTGCCGCAGCACGCTTGGCCTGCCGGTACCCGTCAGCTGCCTCAGGAGTCGAGCCAGCCAGGCTCAATAGGACTCCTTCTTCAGCTTGACAGCATCCCTTACTTCCGGTGTCCACCACCGGGTTCGGGGAATGCCACCACGACAGGCACCGGAGACCCTACGGCCACAGCTCCGGACAGCCGCGTCAACAATGGAAGTGGAGAACATGGTCCATTCGGACTCAATGTCCCCAGCCTCCCTCGGGATCTGGTCAAAGCTCTCCCAGAGGTGGGAGTTGAAGACCTCCCTGACAGAGGTTTCTGCCAGACACTCCCAGCAGACCCTCACAATACGTTTGGGTCTGCTGAGTCTGTCCAGCTTCCTCCTCTGCCAGCGGATCCAACTCACCACCAGGTGGTGATCAGTTGACAGCTCAGCCCCTCTCTTCACCCGAGTGTCCAAGACATACGGCCGGAGGTCAGTATGACATGACCTCAAAGTTGATCATTGACCTCCGGCCTAGGGCGTCCTGGTGCCACGTGCACTGATGGGGTCTTATGCTTGAACATGGTGTTTGTTATGGACAAACTGTGACTAGCACAGTAGTCCAATAACAAAACACCACTCGGGTTCAGATCGGGGAGGCCGTTCCTCCCAATCACACCCCTTCAGGTAACACTGTCGCTGCCTACGTGAGCGTTGATGACCTAGATATTAATTTATTTTTTTTTAAATGAGACTTTATAAGTTGAGAGGATGGTGGGCCTACAAAACCTCTCAGCCCTGGGGCCTAACATTAGGTTAAGGCGGCCCTGCGGAGAACGTTTTCATATACAGGTGAAGTCAGTATCAGAGTATGTTCACTTTGAAATCAATGAAGATATATTTCAACAAATACTTGTCCTTACATTTTATGATGATGTTACAGTTGGTTACACTTTTTTTTATGTTTTACTTTATTTTTCAGTAGTCAACATGAGGGCCCATACAATTGTGTTCCTGCTATGTGTTGCCTTTGCTTTAAGTCTGATTGTGATAACTGTCCTCATTTATTCCAGAGACATTTGCAAAGGTAAAGACACATTACGTACACATTGTTCTATTTGGGAAAAGCTAACTTCACTGGATTCACATTAAACTTCTATAGAATATTATCAACCTACAGAACCATTACTCTTTAATTTAGTGAAATTCACTCAATCCTTTTTATTCATTCATTTGTTGTATTCTTTGTTATTTTCTATTATTGGTATTTGCTGTACATTTTATTAGACAGTTCTCCTTTTTTTATTAACAGGTGTGCAAAACCCTGCTGGGCAGCAAAACCAGAATTTAAGCAATTTAAGGGTAAGATTATCCTTCTAAAATCAAGGTAGGGCTGTTGTGCTTTTTGAATGCATCCATCAGGTAAATCATCTGACAGAATTTGCTTTGTATTTTCTCAGGTTTATTCTGCTGCCGTCTTCACCGTCATGAAAAAAGGCAGCGATGGAACAGGAGACGCAGCGGAGAGAGAGAAGATCTACGCTGCTGTCAGAGTTTTAGGGTTGAATTAGCAACACGGTGATGTCCAGCTGAACAAAATATTTGTGTAAGACGGTTTGTTATGAAGTATTTGACTCCTCCTAACCCTAACCCTGGCCACTTTTTTTTTTATATTTCATCTCCATTAATAAAATACATGCACACGTATCTGGACAGTAGATTGTTTACATTGCATTCTGTTTTTAGTACAACAACAAAATATACATGCCGACTGATTTTCATACTAAACATAAAAAAAATATATGCATATATGTTTCGCTTATAACTATCTTTTATCAAGGATATCATTTTGATGGTGTTTTAATTGATGTATGTACGGATTTTCTTTTTTTATGGAGGTTCTGCACATGATGATCTTACACATAAATCCACTCAAATCTAGTGGTAACAGTTGAAGCTTGAGTATAGATTGATATCAGCTGACAGCGATCTGACTTCAGCTGACAGCTTTGCTTTGTTGATGCTCTTTTACTCTTTGTTTTGTACTTGGAGAATTGCTAATCCTGCTTTTTATTTCAGAGGTCAAAATGTTTGTTGACCCAACTGAGTTAAAGCTCTGAAAAGTTACACACATGTACTGAACTTAAATAAACAAAGTAAAGAGGTGTGTCTTTATAGATGGTTTATGAACAAAGGAAACAACAATGCACACACACAATAAATCCATTCAGTGCGATTGTTTTGCACTGATGCATACAGTAGATAAGAATCCTGAGAGGAAGTTAACAGCTTTAAAACTGCAGATGAAACTTACAGAAGGCAGCTCGTGTCACAGTTCTGCAAGATGAATATTCACTTATAAAATACATTAATTTAGCCAATTCATTACATTATTTTAATGACCTGAGGAAAAAGCAAACGCAAAATCTAACAAAATCTGTGGTAATCATTTCTTAGGCTGGATCAATAACTTCAGGATGTGATAGAACCACATTAACACAACACAGAACCAAAGCTTAGTTGCAAGAAAGTCAAATATTTAAATTTCTGAAAAAGACAGATTTGTTCTGATAAAAATTCTTCTAGTATTAATATGATTACTGTAACAATCCAGCAGCAATGATTTAATTGAATACATGTTGGCAGGTTTCCTTACGGTCTCTTGGATGTCCAGAACAAATTCAAACCCAATCCAGTGAAAAATGAGCAACTAGTGATGCTGAGAAACACATGCAAGAGGTCAAAACTTCCACATTAATATAGTCAATCAATCAATCCAGTGCTGAGATTGTTAATCTATCACAAAATTCCTGACATCACTGTAGATCGTCTCCTCCTCTCTTGCACGTCTTCTTCCTGATTTTTGGGGTTTCTTCTGAGTAAAAGTTGGTCTAGAATAAACCAAAGCGTCCTCATTTCTCTGAAAAATAAAGAGCAAAATTACAGATGAGCGAACACATTTCCACACACGACGATCTCTCGTCTTACCTGCTGACTTTGCTGATCACCCCTGACCGCTGCAGTGTTTGTTTGCGGAGTGACAACAGCTGTATTATTTAAAAAAAACAGAAACAGCAGATGTATTAGAGAAGTAGTACTGTAGTAATACTGTAGAAAAACAGTTTAATAGATCGATGAATGCATAATTTCTCTTACCATTACAACAATCGCAAGACTTTTTCTTGATGGCAAACACAAGGACGCCTATCACGATCAGACTTACAGCCACAGCAGCACACAACAGAAGGACGATCATACTGTCACACGTGCCGATCACTGAAACATGAAGGTTAACAGTTATCGATAATCTACACTATCAGATGAGATGATGTCGATAAAATGATACAGATACCTTCAATGTCCAGTTTTGTTCCATTTCCAAACAGAATCTCTCCACATGTGGCCACAGCGCAGTAATAAGTCCCGGCATCAGAGGAGCTGACGTTCTTAGAGAAGCTGTAGACACATTTCTGTGGAGATCGAGCCTCGAGACTCGTCTCACACTCAGCACCACCGTTTCCATGAGTGTAAATGAAACTGAGATCAGATTCATCTGATCCGGCTCTGAACCAGAACACACTGTGATCTCCTGGACACGGTTTGTTCTGGGAGTCAGAGAGGACTGAACACTGCAGAGTCACTGAGTCTCCTGGACGGACCGGATCAGACAGAGAGTCTTGGGTGATGGCAGTGACATCAGGTTCTGGTCCTGGGAAATAAAAATGAATAAGTTAGTTAAGTTATGGTTAGTTAATAAGTAGCACAACGCAGCTCTGAAAACAGTGGAATCTCTGTTTTACTGTATTTACCTTTAATTCTCAGAAATGTTCCTTTCAAGATCGTCATCTTTAACTGTTCCACTTTTATACAGTAATAGATTGCAGTATCGCCCAACTGTGTTTCCAGAATATGCAAAACAAATTTTCCAGGCTCTTGTTTTGCTGTTATGCGACGAGTCTCAACATAATCCTCCAGATCAAAGGCCATTGTTCCTCCTAAAACTTCAGGAAAGTTTCCAGAAACAAGTCTGATCCAGTGTAAGTATGCATGAGGCCAATTTTTCTGGCGTTCACATGTTAGAGTCACATTCTGTCCAACACCAACAGTCTGTGTCTCAAAGATGGGATCGGCTGTGAACCCTGAAAATAAAATTAAACACAGCAGTGATTAACAACAGAGACACATGTGCCTCCTCTACATGACTGCAGGAAGATGAGTGTCTATTTAAAAATCTGGAGTGAACGTAACTTCAGTACTCACCTCCAAGTTCGAGCACGAGCAGTACGTGAACTATGATCAGCATCTTCTGGTTTACCAACGGAGACCAGAGTTGATTTGGGCTGTACTGTAAGATGAGTCACCTTAATGTAGCCAAATGAAAATGGGAGGGGACAATTTCAGGACAATCTGATTGGCTTCTCATTATGTCGATGCTTCACTGTACTACCACAGCGGAAATATCTCAACCAAAACTTTCCAACTCACGCACATGACGAGACATCAGCAGAACACTTTTGCCCTCTCGCGTCTGGTTTTCACAGTGGGTTATTACAGTGGGCTGTTTACAGTAAACACAACACATATTTAGTTTACAGCATTTCTCCTGTGAAGAAATTCATTTCTCACATTCCTGCCCTGCTGAAATTTCATCTTGAGGTGAACTCATTCCTCACTGAACTCAACATTACCACCGTTTAAATCGGTTAAATGTCAGTAGCCTAAAAAATAATGTTTTTGTACAGTATCTGTCCTCGAGAATTACACTGGGCAAAAATATAAAAACAACACTTTTGTTTTTGCTCCCATTTTTCATGAGTTGAACTCAAAGATCTTAAATGTTTTCTGTTTACACAAAAGACCATTTCTCTCAAATATCATTCCCAAACCTTTCTAAAACACTTCTCCTTTGCCAAGATAATCCATCCTAACTCACAGGTGTGGCATATCAAGATGCTGACTAGACAGCATGATTATTGCACAGGTATGCCTTAGGCTGGCCAGGGGGGTCAGAAAACCACTCACTATCTGCTGTGCAACACATCACTTTCACATAGAGTTGATCAGGTTGTTGATTGTGGCCTGTGGAATGATGGTCCACTTCTCTTCAATGGCTGTGTGAACTTGTTGGATATTGTCAGGAACTGGAACACACTGTTGTATACGTATCGTATGCGTCTCGTATCCAGAGCATCCCAAACATGCTCAATGGGTGACATGTCCGGTGAGTTTGCTGGCCATTCAAGAACTGGGATGTTTTCAGCTTCCAGGAATTGTGTACAGAAACTTGCAACATGGGGCCGTTCATTATCATGGTGCAGCATGAGGTGGTGGTCGTGGATGAATGGCACAACAATGGGCCTCAGGATCTCATCACGGTATCTCTGTGAATTCAAAATGCCGTCAATAAAATGCACCTGTAGTCACTGTCCATAACATACACCTGCTGATACCATAACCTCACCGCCACCATGGGCCACTCAATCCACAATGCTGACATCAGCAAACCACTCACCTAAAGGCTGCTTTAATGCACGAAGCCCAGGGGCCTCCCGAGTTCAGGGGCCTGCCATGTTCAGATTAATCGATTCTTCCCGGGCTGCACTGCCACTGTAAACAAACGTACCCTACACGCAAATTTGCGATGAAGTCACACACACAAGCTGCTACATGCAATGCGCTGTGGAGAAATGTCGTCCCGGCAAAATTAAAAGTCTGGCTGCATTTGACAAAGAAGGATGACACTGCAGGATCGTCACCTGTAATACCTGTAAGAGGGATCTGAGCGGCAAAGGTGGAAATACTACTAATATGTCCACACAACACGGCATTATACTCCAGCAATGCCGCGTGTTTGACGCACTTTGAAGCACCAGTGCTAGCACTAGCACAGCTGGTAAAATTAAACAACTGGCCAACGTCATTTTACTCATTTGAGTATTATTTATTCTCAGCAGTGAATAATTTAGATTTATATTAATAAACCTAAAATGTGTTTTAATAAACCAGGTTGTATTCTTTTCTGTACTCATGCAGAAAACACCATAATGTTGTTATTAACATAACATCATTATGGTGTTTTCTGGCTCAAAGAGGGAAAACTCACTGTTGTATGTCTCGAAAGAAACTGATGCATTTTATGACGTAGATGACCATCCATCCATCCATCCATTTTCTTCCGCTTATCCGGGGCCGGGTCGCGGAGGCAGCTGACTGAGCAGGGACACCCAGACTTCGCTCACCCCGGATACTTCCACTAGCTCCTCCGGGAGGTTCCCAAGGCGTTCCCAGGCAAGCCGAACAACATAGTCACTCCAGCGTGTCCTGGGTCTTCCTGGGGGTCTCCTCCCAGTGGGGCATGCCAGGAACACCTCTCGAGGAAGGCGTCCAGGGGGCATCCAATATAGATGCCCGAGCCACCTCAGCTGGCTCCTCTTGATGTCGAGGAGCAGCGGCTCTACTCCGAGCTCCTCCCGGGTGACAGAGCTCCTCACCCTATCTCTAAGGGAGTGCCCCACCACCCTGTGGAGGAAACTCATCTCGGCCGCTTGTATCCGGGATCTTATTCTTTCGGTCATGACCCAAAGTTCATGACCGTAGGTGAGAGTAGGAATGTAGATTGACCGGTAAATTCTCTTCACCACGACAGACCGATACAACGACCGCATTACTGCGGCTGCTGCACCGATCTGCCTGTCAATCTCACGCTCCATCCTTCCCTCACTCGTGAACAAGACCCCAAGATACTTGAACTCCTCCACTTGAGGCAAGAACTCTCCCCCAACCTGGAGGGCGCAAGCCACCTTTTTCCAGTCAAGAACCATAGCCTCAGACTTGGAGGTGCTGATTCTCATCCCAGCTGCTTCGCACTCGGCTGCAAACCGCCACAGAACATGCTGGAGGTCCTGGCTTGACGGAGCCAACAACATCGTCAGCAAAAAGCAGAGAGGAAATCCTGTGGCTCCCGAACCGGACCCCCTCCAGCCCCCGACTGCGCCTAGAAATTCTGTCCATAAAAATAATGAACAGAACCGGTGACAAAGGGCAGCCCTGCCGGAGTCCAACATGCACCGGGAACAGGTCTGACTTACTGCCGGCAATGCGAACCAGACTCCTGCTCCGGTCGCACAGGGACCGTACAGCCCTTAGCAGAGGGCCTCCGACCCCGTACTCCTGGAGCACCTCCCACAGAATGCCACGAGGGACACGGTCGAATGCTTTCTCCGAGTCCACAAAACACATGTGGACTGGTTGGGCAAACTCCCATGAACCCTCGAGCACCCTGCGGAGGGTATAGAGCTGGTCCAGTGTTCCACGGCTAGGGCGAAAACCGCATTGTTCCTCCTGAATCTGAGGTTCGACTATCGGCCGAATTCTCCTCTCCAGTACCCTGGAGTAGACTTTCCCAGGGAGGCTGAGGAGTGTGATCCCCTGATAGTTGGAACACACCCTTCGGTCCCCCTTTTTAGAGGGACCACCACCCTGGTCTGCCAGTCCAGAGGCACTGTCCCTGACTGCCACGCAATGCTGCAGAGACATGTCAGCCAAGACAGCCCCACAACATCCACTTGAGGTACTCAGGGCAGATCTCATCCACCCCCGGTGCTTTGCCACTGAGGAGCTTCCCAGCTACCTCAGTGGCTTTTGCTTGAGTGATGAATGAATCCACCTCCGAGTCCCCAGCCCCTGCTTCCTCTATGGAAGGTGTGTCAGTGGGATTGAGGAGATCCTCGAAGTATTCCTTCCACCACCCGACGATATCCCCAGTCGAGGTCAACAGCTCCCCACCCCCACCGTAAACAATGTTGGTGGAGACCTGCTTCCCCCTCCTGAGGCGCCGGATGGTTTGCCAGAATCTCCTCAAGGCTGACCGGTAGTCCTCCTCCATGGCCTCCCCGAACTTTTGCTTCCGTGACCGCCCGTGCCGCAGCACGCTTGGCCTGCCGGTACCCGTCAGCTGCCTCAGGAGTCCCCCGAGCCAGCCATGCTCGATAGGACTCCTTCTTCAGCTTGACAGCATCCCTTACTTCCGGTGTCCACCACCGGGTTCGGGGAATGCCACGACGACAGGCACCGGAGACCTTACAGCCACAGCTGCGTCAACAATGGAAGTGGAGAACATGGTCCATTCGGACTCAATGTCCCCAGCCTCCCTTGGGATCTGGTCAAAGCTCTCCCAGAGGTGGGAGTTGAAGACCTCCCTGACAGAGGTTTCTGCCAGACACTCCCAGCAGACCCTCACAATACGTTTGGGTCTGCCGAGTCTGTCCAGCTTCCTCCTCTGCCACCAGGTGGTGATCAGTTGACAGCTCAGCCCCTCTCTTCACCCGAGTGTCCAAGACATACGGCTGGAGGTCAGATGACATGACCTCAAAGTTGATCATTGACCTCCGGCCTAGGGCGTCCTGGTGCCACGTGCACTGATGGGGTCTTATGCTTGAACATGGTGTTTGTTATGGACAAACTGTGACTAGCACAGTAGTCCAATAACAAAACACCACTCGGGTTCAGATCGGGGAGGCCGTTCCTCCCAATCACACCCCTCCAGGTAACACTGTCGCTGCCTACGTGAGCGTTGATGACCTAGATATTAATTTATTTTTTTTTAAATGAGAGTCTATAAATTGAGAGGATGGAGGGCCTACAAAACCTCTCAGCCCTGGGGCCTAACTTTAGGTTAAGGCGGCCCTGCGGAGAACATTTTCATATACAGGTGAAGTCAGTATCAGAGTATGTTCACTTGGAAGTCAATGAAGATATATTTCAACAAATACTTGTCCTTACATTTTATGATGATGTTACAGTTGGTTACACTTTTTTTATGTTTTACTTTATTTTTC
Organism: Acanthopagrus latus; assembly: GCF_904848185.1. Lineage (NCBI taxonomy): Eukaryota > Metazoa > Chordata > Actinopteri > Spariformes > Sparidae > Acanthopagrus > Acanthopagrus latus. The sequence continues at coordinate 28,066,940 of NC_051056.1, forward strand.
AGCAGTCAACATGAGGGCCCATACAATTGTGTTCCTGCTATGTGTTGCTTTGCTTTAAGTCTGATTGTGATAACTGTCCTCATTTATTCCAGAGACATTTGCAAAGGTAAAGACACATTACGTACACATTGTTCTATTTGGGAAAAGCTAACTTCACTGGATTCACATTAAACTTCTATAGAATATAATCAACCTACAGAACCATTACTCTTTAATTTAGTGAAATTCACTCAATCCTTTTTATTCATTTATTTGTTGTATTCTTTGTTATTTTCTGTTCTTGGTATTTGCTGTACATTTGATAAGACAGTTCTCCTTTTTTATCAACAGGTGTGCAAAACCCTGCTGGGCAGCAAAGCCAGAATTTAAGCAATTTAAGGGTAAGATTATCCTCCTAAAATAAAGTTAGGACTGTTGTGCTTTTTAAATTCCTCCATCAGGTAAATCATCTGACAGAATTTGCTTTATATTTTCTCAGGTTTATTCTGCTGCCGTCTTCACCATTATGAAAAAAGGCAGCGATGTAACAGGAGACACAGCGGAGAGAGAGAAGATCTACGCTGCTGTCAGAGTTTTAGGGTTGAATTAGCAACACGGTGATGTCCAGCTGAACAAAATATTTGTGTAAGACGGTTTGTTATCCTAACCCTAACCCTGGCCACTTTTTTTTTTATATTTCATCTCCATTAATAAAATACATGCACACGTATCTGTACAGTAGATTGTTTACATTGCATTCTGTTTTTAGTACAACAACAAAATATACATGCCGACTGATTTTCATACTAAACATAAAAAAAAAATATATGCATATATGTTTCGCTTATAACTATCTTTTATGAAGGATATCATTTTGATGGTGTTTTAATTGATGTATGTACGTATTTTCTTTTTTTATGGAGGTTCTGCACATGATGATCTTACACATAAATCCACTCAAATCTAGTGGTAACAGTTGAAGCTTGAGTATAGATTGATATCAGCTGACAGCGATCTGACTTCAGCTGACAGCTTTGCTTTGTTGATGCTCTTTTACTCTTTGTTTTGTATTTGGAGAATTGCTAATCCTGCTTTTTATTTCAGAGGTCAAAATGTTTGTTGACCCAACTGAGTTAAAGCTCTGAAAAGTTACACACATGTACTGAACTTAAATAAACAAAGTAAAGAGGTGTGTCTTTATAGATGGTTTATGAACAAAGGAAACAACAATGCACACACACAATAAATCCATTCAGTGCGATTGTTTTGCACTGATGCATACAGTAGATAAGAATCCTGAGAGGAAGTTAACAGCTTTAAAACTGCAGATGAAACTTACAGAAGGCAGCTCGTGTCACAGTTCTGCAAGATGAATATTCACTTATAAAATACATTAATTTAGCCAATTCATTACATTATTTTAAGGACCTGAGGAAAAAGCAAACGCAAAATCTAACAAAATCTGTGGTAATCATTTCTTAGGCTGGATCAATAACTTCAGGATGTGATAGAACCACATTAACACAACACAGAACCAAAGCTTAGTTGCAAGAAAGTCAAATATTTAAATTTCTGAAAAAGACAGATTTGTTCTGATAAAAATTCTTCTAGTATTAATATGATTACTGTAACAATCCAGCAGCAATGATTTAACTGAATACATGTTGGCAGGTTTCCTTACAGTCTCTTGGATGTCCAGAACAAATTCAAACCCAATCCAGTGAAAAATGAGCAACTAGTGATGCTGAGAAACACATGCAAGAGGTCAAAACTTCCACATTAATATAGTCAATCAATCAATCCAGTGCTGAGATTGTTAATCTATCACAAAATTCCTGACATCACTGTAGATCGTCTCCTCCTCTCTTGCACGTCTTCTTCCTGATTTTTGGGGTTTCTTCTGAGTAAAAGTTGGTCTAGAATAAACCAAAGCGTCCTCATTTCTCTGAAAAATAAAGAGCAAAATTACAGATGAGCGAACAGATTTCCACACACGACGATCTCTCGTCTTACCTGCTGACTTTGCTGATCACCCCTGACCGCTGCAGTGTTTGTTTGCGGAGTGACAACAGCTGTATTATTTAAAAAAAACAGAAACAGCAGATGTATTAGAGAAGTAGTACTGTAGTAATACTGTAGAAAAACAGTTTAATAGATCGATGAATGCATAATTTCTCTTACCATTACAACAATCGCAAGACTTTTTCTTGATGGCAAACACAAGGACGCCTATCACGATCAGACTTACAGCCACAGCAGCACACAACAGAAGGACGATCATACTGTCACACGTGCCGATCACTGAAACATGAAGGTTAACAGTTATTGATAATCTACACTATCAGACGAGATGATGTCGATAAAATGATACAGATACCTTCAGTGTCCAGTTTTGTTCCATTTCCAAACAGAATCTCTCCACATGTGGCCACAGCGCAGTAATAAGTCCCGGCATCAGAGGAGCTGACGTTCTTAGAGAAGCTGTAGACACATTTCTGTGGAGATCGAGCCTCGAGACTCGTCTCACATTCAGCACCACTGTTTCCATGAGCGTAAATGAAACTGAGATCAGATTCATCTGATCCGGCTCTGAACCAGAACACACTGTGATCTCCTGGACACGGTTTGTTCTGGGAGTCAGAGAGGACTGAACACTGCAGAGACACTGAGTCTCCTGGACGGACCGGATCAGACAGAGAGTCTTGGGTGATGGCAGTGACATCAGGTTCTGGTCCTGGGAAATGAAAATTAATAAGTTAGTTAAGTTATGGTTAGTTAATAAGTAGCACAACGCAGCTCTGAAAACAGTGGAATCTCTGTTTTGCTGTATTTACCTTTAATTCTCAGAAATGTTCCTTTCAAGATTGTCATCTTTAACTGTACCACTTTTATACAGTAATAGATTGCAGTATCGCCCAACTGTGTTTCCAGAATATGCAAAACAAATTTTCCAGGCTCTTGTTTTGCTGTTATGCGACGAGTCTCAACATAATCCTCCAGATCGAAGGCCATTGTTCCTCCTAAAACTTCAGGAAAGTTTCCAGAAACAAGTCTGATCCAGTGTAAGTATGCACGAGGCCAATCTTTCTGGCGTTCACATGTTAGATTCACATTCTGTCCAACACCAACAGTCTGTGTCTCAAAGATGGGATCGGCTGTGAATCCTGAAAATAAAATTAAACACAGCAGTGATTAACAACAGAGACACATGTGCCTCCTCTACATGACTGCAGGAAGATGAGTGTCTATTTAAAAATCTGGAGTGAACGTAACTTCAGTACTCACCTCCAAGTTCGAGCACGAGCAGTACGTGAACTATGATCAGCATCTTCTGGTTTACCAACGGAGACCAGAGTTGATTTGGGCTGTACTGTAAGATGAGTCACCTTAATGTAGCCAAATGAAAATGGGAGGGGACAATTTCAGGACAATCTGATTGGCTTCTCATTATGTCGATGCTTCACTGTACTACCACAGCGGAAATATCTCAACCAAAACTTTCCAACTCACGCACATGACGAGACATCAGCAGAACACTTTTGCCCTCTCGCGTCTGGTTTTCACAGTGGGTTATTACAGTGGGCTGTTTACAGTAAACACAACACATATTTAGTTTACAGCGCTTCTCCTGTGAAGAAATTCATTTCTCACATTCCTGCCCTGCAGAAAAGTCATCTTGAAGTGAACTCATTCCGCACTGAACTCAACATTACCGTAGTATAAATCGGTTAAATGTCACTATCTGTCCTTGGGAACTACATCATGGTGAAGCAGTGGAAAAAAGTGGGTAACTAAAAACACTTTAAGAATATTGTGGTTACAGTTACAAAATGACAACATGCAAGCTTCTTCAGGCTACACGACTTCTTACACTGGTACAGAATATGCTAGTAGATTTCTGCATTCAAATGTCTGAAAACATCTAAATCTTTGTTACTAATGTTGTCGAGTTGTGTACTTTACTCTATCCCAAATGTTTCCAACAGTATTCAACCCCAGAGAAATCCACACGTATACTCAAGTTGACGGTGTATTTCATTTGGCCTTTAGACAAATGACAGGCAGACAGTCGGTGATCAAGACTCAATGTGATCTAAATGTCAATTAAAATTTCAAAACATTACCTCATCTGTGTTTGAGTTCAGGTAAGACTCTCGCTGAATGACTCCAGTTCTGTCTCTTCTTTGGCGCCTCTCCTCTCTGTAACGTTACGTTCATGAAGCAAAGTGAATTTCCCCTCCAGCTCCAGTTGCTCGTCACTGGTACGTAAACAAAACTCGTCGATGGAGGTCAGCGCCGCAGATTGCTGCTGCAGTCAGGCTGATAAATAGGAGTGAAGATTAATTCTACTTCCACTAAAATCAAACCTCTGCGCTCTCCTTCAGACTCCAGGTGTTTATTCCCCCAGAAGTTCTGGCTCTGCCCCGACTCTTGCAGAGCGGTCTGAGTCTGAGCAGCGTGTGATTTAAATACAATGAACGATCATGATTGCAGTTCTGCTGTTACCTTTGGTAAGTGCATGAAGGTAATCATAATATGCATAAACCAAAAATGGCTTCATTGTCTCCAATTTCCTTTTAAACTTGCAAGATGATTGATTATTTAGTTTCAGTTCTTGGTCCTCAACCTCTGACCTTTGTGTTGGAGGATCAGGCCGGCCGCCAACTTTAAATCTTAGCTTCGTTTATGGATCAGTATTGACATCGGGGCTCCATTTCATTGAGATAATGACATAAAATTTGAAGTTAATTCAATCCCTAATACTTGAAGTTTTGTGGTCTTTCATATTAAGTGTCATTGTACTGAGGTTTTTACAGTGTTATTTCTATAAATGACCTACTTTGTTCTCAATACTGCCATCTATTGGTCAAAACACATTTTTCTCTTCTACCTAGTCCATGTCATATAATTGTACAACAATTTCTTATGACGACTTAAAATCCAACAATTGTTCAGGTGCCAGTCGGACAAAATCAGTCTCAATTGATCAACCGTGTGAATCAAATAGATAGCCTGTTAGGGTGAATCAAAGAGGAGCCATTTTAAATAACACAGGAGTGGACGATTTCAAACGCGCCCAATCATCAGTGTGGACCAGCCCACGCTACAGTCATCAGTCAGCAAACAGCAGACAGGGTGAGGGAGGGCTGTTACACCCCCTTTAACTTCAGACCTACTGTGTCGATCACTCAGAGACCATGGCAACGGCTCTTAAAAACAAAACAAGGCTTTGAATATGCAGCAGCTAAAAGACGACACTTGAATGCAACATATAGCAACATCCCACAATTCATAAAACAATCAGACACTTGCACAGAAGTTTCTTTATGCAAAATACTAGACTTGATGTGCAGGATATAAACGTTACAACTGAGAAATGGTTCACATGCATTTTAAGTCAACGCTGACAAACAAATGTTGGGTGGAAAGTTGAGCGTGGTCGTGGTCGGCTGCCACACATAAGGTGTGATTTTAACTTCCTGCCATTGTCACCATTTTAGTTTAAAGAAGCGGGGGGGGCTCATGAAGTCTTTTTCTTTTGCAAATCAGGTGTTATATAAACAGTTTCATAACAACATGCAGGACCTGGTCAGTAATACAGCACTTCATGGTCACTGAGTTATTTCAGTGCACCTGCTAAGTAGCAGATGTGCAGCCCTGACACCCTGCAAACACTGCACAGGAATGACCTGACGAACATGACAAGGAGCCCCGATGAAAAACATCTGTCTGATATTAAAGTTGATGCTCCTCTACTAATTCTATTAAGTGTCAGTGGAGCTTGTGACCTCTAAAGACTTTTCCCCTTCTTCATGCACACTGGAAGTCGGTGGAGCTTGTGCCCAAAAACCCTCACTCTCTGCTTTTAAAGAGCTCAAGGCATCAACAAGGCCTCCAATTATGACTTTACGAGTTGACATTTGTGAGAAGTGCCGATCCACGGAGGCCACTGATGTCTGTGGTTTTAATGCTGTGACATTGTGCTCGGTGCACTGACAGTGAATCATGCAGTTCAAAGAACACATGAAGAGGCGACTGATAATTGGTCAGCATGTTCTCAGACACTGCGCCTGCAGGGTGGATGGAAACAGTCCACACACACACACATACACCATCAGCGTGTGTGTGGTTAACTTGGTTGACTCAAGAGTCACCTCCTCTGGTTTCCTTTGCAGTGTGATGCACAGTGCATGTGCATCACAACTATTACTGCAATATGTTTTAAAAACTGTGATCTGATAAAAAATAAAATTCTCATTTCAGATTTTGACACTGTGTCGCAGTGCCTGTTCCAAACCTGCTGCTCTGTTCAGATTATTTGATGATGTGAGGGGTTTGCAGATCCAGTCTTAAGCTTCCTGAACTGCCCACAGTCTCACTGCAGGTGCCCTGATAATATCATTTATATTTCCAAATTGCAATCTGAATGATAGCATTCGTATTTTCCCAGTGCCGGACCACAGCAGCCAATGAGAGCGGCCTCCTGGAGCAGCTGAGCTGTGCTGCCTCAGTCTGCAGAGCCATGAAGCCAGAGCACTGAAACCACACCAGCAGCTGCACAGAGCAGCATCTGCAGTTATCAAAATAGTGTATATTTAGTGTTTTATTAATATAATCAATAAAAGCATTAATTAATAACTTATTTTGAACATGGCACATGACTAAATTTCAACAAACCGGGCCAGTACGATGATGGGTGGAAAGTTGAGCATGATGAATCGAAGGTGTGATTTTAACTTCCTGTCATTGTCACATTTCAGTACTAAGAAGCGCAGACTTATGAAGTGAAGAACAGCAGGCGGGGTTAATGTGAGGGGGAGGAGTGAGTTATTTGGTGAACAATGCTGAGGCGACCAAAGAGTCAAAGTTCAAGGAAAAAAAAAAAGTTTACAATGAATTTTACAATTGTTTGAATGCATTTAGTTGAAAGAGTCCCACAGCTGTTAAAATCCCAGTGTCCCCTTGAAACCTGCAGTCCAGTGTGAGTGCAGCAGAGAAAAGGTGGCAGCTTGTCGGTCTCCCTCTGGACTCCACCTCGTACACCACCGCCCTTGCTCCACACATCTTCTGTCCACAGCTCCGCCTTGTTCGGTCCTCTGTCCTCCTGTCCCAGTCTCCTCATCTTTGACCTTTAGCCCAGGTGGTTGGTCCCACCCGTCGAACCACGGCATTGGTCCCTGAGGACGCCATTCTCAGAAAACCAACTGGAGGTCACCAGTTGCCTGTTACAAAATCAAGAGATCTGAACAGGTGCAGGTTATCAGGCAATCAAATGAGTTAAGGGGAGTGCACATGTCAGCAGTGACAGACACAAAACCAATTTGCAACAATAAAAGCATGCAATACAACAAACAGACTCATGCAGTTAAAAACACAACACACAACAATATAAAACACTTTGTACAGCTTTGACTCTTCCTCTTGCAGCTCACAGAGCTTGGCCAAAGAGCACTTTGAAAATGAGCTGCCTCGTGCACCGCTTCCCCTCTCGTACCTCTGACCTCACTACGTATCCTGTTGATGGTCGGGTCTCTTCTGAGTAAAACCCCCTCAGAGGTTGGTCAAAGGCAGCGAAGTGGCCCGCCACAGCTTTTTTCTGCTGCATGTGGTTTTGCTTGTTGTTGTTTTTCAAAGCACAGTGCCTTTACAAAGTGTTATGAGACTAGGCAGACAACTTAGATGTCCCCAGATAAAGTGTTTCCTACCACAGCAAATAAATTGAAAGCGCTAAAAAAGGTAAACATTAAAATCTGCCAGTTTCTTATCTGCAGCTGAGGGATGTTGAGGTCGACAAACACCGCAGTCAGAAACTTAAACTGCAGTCTGACTCTCCCTGTCTTTCACTTGGAAATGAAGTATACATTTTAGAGCATAATAATAAATACTCAGCCTTTAAACTCTAATATTTTGACAGGCCCCTATTCCAGCGCAGGTTACAGTGTGATTTTATACCATGAACAAATCTGTGAGATAAAATAACAAACTCTGGAGTCGCTCAGTAACAGATGTACAGTGTGAAGCTGTAACTGCTCTAAAAACTGACGCAGTAAAACCTGTTTGATTAATGAGCACACTGTGTTATGGAGACATTGTCTCAGACTGCCAGCAGACCATTTAGTAGATACATTTTCATCTTCTTTTCCCATCTGTAGAATAGCTGACAGTTCAGGTAAACAGGAAATGAGGGGCGAGAGAGGCCGGAACAAGACACCTGAAAATAACACCTTGATTTAGTGATGCTGGTTGTGGTCAGAGGGTCTGAACTGATAAGTGTGACAAACTGCACACAGGAAAAAGAGGTGAGCGGTTGATATTTAACACATTTAACATAAACTAAGTGTGGCAAAAAGTGGTTAGTAATCCCATCAATCCTATCTCAGGATAGACAGTAGATTCCAAACAGTTCTATAGCCCCAGGTCACATTCAATGCTGGCATTTGGACTCAGAGCCACAGAGTCCAGGAGGCCAGCAGCTGACACTGAAGCCCTCCTCAGGATGGCTGGGAGGCTGGGAACCACTGGCGGATCTCGGCTGGACCGCCGACCGAGAACCAGAGTCTGATGCCGACCTTTTGAATCATGATGTCACGATGCTGAGGGATCAGTAGTCTGTCAGCCATCAGCTCAACAGCCAGTCATGTGTTACTCGAGAGCCACGTGACAGCGATCAGAGGCTGGAAGTCAGGGTGAAACAGAGCAACGGAGTTCTTAGAGGGAAGCGTGGAGGAGCTCGGGTGATCCAGTGGAGCAGGAAGCAGAACAGAGAGATTCTGGAGGTTCTGGAGGCAAACAAAGGACACAAAACAACAGAAAACAACCTGGCTGCCATAGTAGCACCTCAACATAATGAGTACAAACATGTCTCCTCTTTCTCCCTGCAGCTGTATTAAACATGTGGTGGAGTTTGTTCTGAAACACTTACAGACCAAACCTTAAAAAGCTCCACACTAAGAATTACTAACTTTTATTTCACTGTGGGAATGAATGTTACAGCACATCTGAATTTCATTTGAGGGCACTTGATGGTGGGTTTGGTCAATCTTGGGGTATGTGAAAGTGTTTCAGCCAATCAGAGTGACTTCTACTCTGTAAACCTTAATGGTGTTGTGACTACATCTCTCAGTTGGGTGGAGCGCTTCGCTTGTGCAATAGAGGGCGGCTGCACCACAATGATCGGAGGACTGGCTGCTTTGATTGTTCTCACTTCTGTGTGTAAGTGCGCTTCTTGTCCTCGAAATACTGCGCAGGAAGTTGTGCAAAAAAGTGTTTTCTGTTTTACCTCCACTTGTTTTTTGTAACTTTGGTCATTTTTTATCTTCAGCTCTGATTCAAACGGCAGACATTTCTCTTCAGATCCCTCAGACTGAGGCAGAACTCGGTCAGGATTTGACTCTGACATGTCACGCGTCCGGGGATAAAGTCGGGTTGTTTTTCTGGTACAAGATGAAGTTTGGATATATGGTCCAAACCATCGCAGAAGGAGCTGTTCATAAAGAAATAACACTCCAGGGACAATTCAACAACTCGAGATTCATCCTCACAAAAGCAGGTTCTCTGTTTCATCTGAACATAAAAAATGTGAGCAAAGACGACGAAGGAGCGTACTTCTGTCAGTCAGGAGCAGCGTATTCAATGAAATTTAAAGATGGCACAATTCTGGCTATGAATGGTAAAGTATCTACTATCAGTGTTTTCTTTGCTTTGTCTGCATCAGTGTCTAAACAATCCATCGGTTGATTCCAGATCCTAAAAAGCAGCAGAAATCGGAGACGGTCCTGCTGGTCGAAGACTCTACAGTTGAGATGAGTATGTATTTACAGCTGCATTGAAATAAATGTATTGTTTTTTAATTATTATATTTGCAGTATTTTGTGATTTTCTGACATTGACCCTAAAGTCAAATACTTTAAAGTGAAACTCTCGCCAAAATGCAACTTAGGCTTTTTTTGTGAATGTATATGAGTCAAACTTTCGTGTAAAAGCATACTTACGATGAAAGAGACACTTTTAAGATTTTCCGTATTTTGATGATATCATCAAAATCTCTCTTTTTAAAACAGTAAGAATGTGCGACACAACATGAACCCTCACTCACCAAGATTGTTTGCTGTTAGGAGACTCGTCGGCCCTGCCTGTTCACAGGAGGGCAAACATACGCTTTATCAAACTAGCTCTGATTGCTGGAAACAAATGCATAGCTCATAGCTATATCATAGAAGAGTGAGGACCCTCCTACTGTCTATATGTGGCTGAAAGAAACTGCTTCATATATGGCAACAAAAAATTCTGCAGAATGCAGCTGGATATGTTTAGTGTCGAGCTCCCTAAAAGTCATGTAAGAGGCTGAAAGTGAAGCAGGAGGAGAGAGTTTAACGTAACGCTGACGTTTCTTTTTCATTTCAGGACAAGAACCGTTTATTGTCATCATCCTCGGGATACTGTTGGGTCTCTGCGTGATTGTAATCGGCATCCTTATTTGCTCAAGAGACTGAAGGTGAGTTTAGTAACACTGAAAAAGATTCAGTACATTAAATGTATTTGTGTTTTTTGATCATTCATAGGAAACCCTGCATTTCTGCTCGTTTGTGTCTGAGCTGGTTTGTCTGAAGAGTTTATGAACGTTCTTCGTTCAAGTGAGCTCGTTAAGTCCATGTTTGCTTCTAAACTGAATGTAAACCATTATTCTCAGGACGGTGGCACAGTGGCGGTGAACTACCGGATGTCTCGACAAAAGAAACAAGGGAGGAAAAAAAAAGAGACAGCGGCAGAAATCATCAGACTTCTGTTTGTGTGAAATAAACTGTCAAGAGCCACTTCAACATGTATCGCATTAATAAAGAGTGTTCAGTCGACTGACTTCACGAGAGAAAGTTGTTTAATGAAAATAAACACAAACATCTGTTTGCGTACACAGAGAAGGGCATGATGGGTAATGGTTACTGTCGCTGTACTTCACAACTCGATTTGACAGAAAGTCAACTTGGACCTGAAGTTAGAGACTTATAACTTCCCTTAGCAAAAAGTAGTATACTTGAAGTTCATTTTATTAAGTATGCTTGAGTATAAGTATAGCAAGTATACTATGGACCATGTACTTGTAGTGTACTAGAAAGTACTGTATACTAATTTAACACTTCTTTGGACTAAATTGAAACATTTTAAGTTCATAAAAGTATACTTGAAGTATACTTTATAAGGTCATTTTAAGTTTACAGAAGTACACTTTAAAGTATACAACAAGTACACTCATCTACATACTACTAGTGCGCTAAGTATATACTTCTAGTCCACATTTTAGATTATTAACATTTAAGTTTATAATAAGGGTAATACGTCAACACAAATGTGTGCGGTGAAAAATATTTTAACTCTGTTAACTTGAATTTAAGTACAAGTCAATGACTTTACCTTTATCTGCTGTTACATCAAGATATATTTTGTGTTATTATTTGTAATTTGCCAAGTTCTGGTCAGAGATTCACCAACTAATACCACACAAAACAACTTAACAGACGGGAAGTCTCTCCCGAAAAACACCCCGTCACTCCCGGTGCCAACATTTTTATCATCTTCATTAACTTGACACAATTTAACCACAGAACAAGGATGTGAATTAACTCGCACCCATCTTACACATCATTGTATTCACAACCACATTCACAAACCATAATTACACCAATAACAACAAAATACCCAAGAGTCTTTGCGCCACAGTCCACAAGGGGCGTTACAGTACAGTGTACTAAAATACAAGTATGAGCTTTAGTATTAAAGTATAAGTGTAAGTCTAAGTATTAATGTACTTGGTCTTATATTATTCTTTATACTTTTCAGTATAAGCCAAGTATTCTGCCTTAGTTTTAGTATAAAATAAGTATACTTGTAGTGCACTTGAATAAACTACTTTTTGCTAAGGGTTGACTTGACTTGAGATATATTTTCTTCATTCTCAGATCAAACACAAGACATCGCTGCCACTTAAGAGTGACTCAAGTCTCAGTCACGCTGATTCCACTGCACGTCTACAAAAAAAGTTGCACCTTTAACTTGTGCAGAAATTATCTGTGGTGAGATTTGCTTCATCTGAATTTCATCAGGGGCAGATGTGACCATTGGGCTGGTAAAGTGGGGCCTGTGAAAGTGTTTCAGCGAATCAGAATGATTTCTGCTTTGTACAACGTGTTTGTCTTGTGGCTTCGCCTCGAGTTACCATAGGAAGACATCAGTCGTGCAAGAGAAGGTGGCTGCACCACGATGATCGGAAGACTGGCCGCTTTGATTCTGCTCTGTACTCTGTGTAAGTGTGCCTACCTGTCTACTGTAACATGATAGTTTGTGTCTGAGGATAACTGAGACATAGAAGGCCATGTGACATGTCTTTCTTTTCTCTGTAGCTCACAGCGTAGACGTTCCTCGTCAGTTCCCTCTGACTGTGGCTGAACTCGGTGATAATCTGACTCTCACATGTCCAGTTACTGGGAGTGAATCTTCACTGTTTTACTGGTATAAGATGAAGTTTGGATACATGGTCCAAACTGTTGCAGCAGGAAGTTCATACAGAGTATTTCTTCAAGGACAGTTTAAGAACTCAAGATTCAACCTCGCCAAAGATGATCCTCTGCATTTTCTTCACATCACAAATGTGAGCAAAGAGGACGAAGCGACTTACATCTGTCAGTCAGGAGCAGCCTACGTGATGAAATTTACAGATGGCACAGTTCTGGTTGTAAATGGTAAGTACGTTAATTTTATTGTCTTTGTTCAACATCTAAACAGCCCATTTGTTAATTCCTGCCTTTTTGTGACTCACGTAGATCCTAAAAACCATCAGAAATCTATCTCCGTGCAACAAAGTCCGGTGACAGCGTCTGTCGAGCCGGGCGCCTTGATTAATCACACAGAGACCCAACAGCATCATTTCAGCATCATCAGAACCATCATTTCATCATTTCATCAACAACCTGTATATACGACTCTCCCACAAGAAGCTGGGGTTCAAATCCTGTTTGGAGCAAACTATCATACTGTTCAGCTCCAACACAACGTTCACTTCATATTTTCTGAGATAGTTTTCTGTCACTGTATCAGGTTTAGGAAACAAAAAATACTCTGTAACGCTTAAACAATCTGTCGGTTTATTCCTGCTTTTTCGTAGATCTTAAAAAGCAGCAGAAACCAGAGTCGGTCCAGCTGTACTGAACCAAAAGACCAGTGTTTCTTAACATTTGTTATAATAAATGTATATTTTTGTTTTGCAGCTCAATCAGGACAAGAGCCGCTTGTTGTCATCATCCTCGGGATGCTGTTGGGTCTCTGCGTGATTGTGATCGGCATCCTTGTTTTCTCGAGAGACTGAAGGTGAGTTTAGTCACACTGAAAAGATTCAGTACATTGAATATATTTGTAGTTTTTGTTCCAGTACAAGGCTCCATGACATCACAGAAAACCTCACAGTGCTCATCATTTGTGCTCGTCTTGATCATGGGATAGAGATGTCTTGGCTGTGTTTCAGTATTTATCCAGCACGCCAAATTTGACCTTGTTTTAAAACTCAAATATTTTAAAACACATAAATCTGAGATGTGTTGTGATAAACCTCTCACGTCGTAAATCTAAACCACTGTTTTCAGGATGGCGGCACAGTGGCGGTGAACTGTTGGATGTCTCGACGATGGAAATGAAGACGAGGAGGAAAATAAAAAGAGACGACGGCAGCAATGATACGACTTCTGTTCGGGTGAAATCCACTGACTGTCGAGAGAAGAAGTTCAGCTCTTTGTTGTATGTAGAAAAACATCTCAACATGTATTGCATAAATAAAGATAATTCATTTAATCAATTTAACAAGAGGTTAGTTGTGCATTGTTCAGTTTTCTAAAAGCATCCACACGCAGCAGGTCGACACAGACAGACGTATTATAAAGGCACCTGTTGCTGGTTTGAGAGCTTGTAGATGCACGAAGCTTCTTTATGACGTGTCAGGGAGCCATGCAAGGTGCTTCAGCCAATGAGAGCAGGCGCTGAGGGAGTCATGAGGGAGGGCTGGAACAGGACGATTAGTTTGGTGAGCAGAGAGATTGTTGAGATTCCTCCACAACTTCAAGTTTACTGATCACAAGATGGAAAGAGGTCAAAGACACGTGCCGGCTCCTCGCGCGACACCGATCATGTAAAGGAGAAAGAAAGACGTGTGGTGAATAAATCTACACATGTGCATAAACCATGCTTGACACAATAAATGAGCACACAGGCAGGTACGCTGGTTAAACTATACGAAGCCTGTTTGCTGCTCTTCTTTCTTTGCACCCTCACCTCACTGCATTTCCTGTTGAGCCCTGTCTTCTGAGTACAAAGCTCCAGCGGTTGGCCAAAGGCAGGTATCTGAGCTTGTGGTTTTGCATGTTGTTTTCCGCAAACAAATGCAAATAGCCATTTTTATAATAGACGTTTTCTGAGACAAGGAAGACAAAAGTAGTCGGCCCAGTCTGGCTCTTCTGAAAAAACTTTTTGTTCAAACAACCCAGAAAGAAAGTCAGAGCGCACTTAAAACAGAAAAACGCTTCCTGGTTCTTTGATACCGTTCACCTGCAGTTGGGGGAAATTGTGGTGGACGTAAAAACACAAGCGCCTGTTCTCTCTCTCCGTCCTTCCTGTGCCTCATGTGTTGCCATCATCACTCCTGATATTTCTAAAGCCACAAGCCTTCTACCAATTTGAGAAATAACAAACAGTACTGCTGTGTTACCTGTGAATTTGTCCTGAGGGGGATCAATAAATATAACTAATATACAGGATATTTCTTTTATTTTATTCTTTTTTTTTTTTTTTTATCATTTTAAACCGCGATGACTTTGGATCTCGAGCTGTGTTTGTGGCAGGAAGTGGGTGTTTTTTAGGGAGATTTCAGGACATTCGTAAGCCACGTTTGTAGCGACCAAAAGATTTAAAACCATGATTGTTTATCCTCTATCCACATGGTTCTGTGCCTAAACTGAAATAAAGGAACGTGCAGCTTAAACTTATATGTGGTTTTGCAGAAACATACGCAGCTAACATTTACCCTGGTGATAGTGAGATACAGAGACGTGCAATCGGATCCAACATAGATTCTTTTAGAAGAGGTTTTATTGATTATCAGGTTTTAAACAAGGTTGGAATCTGAGTCCACTACAGCTACAAGCTACAGGTGTACATGACACATGTTCTTCTTGAAAAAGACACCAATTAACACTCAGACCACAAAGACGCTGCCTGAACTTTAACCACAATTAACTTCTCACATAAACTAAACTCATTCTGAATATTAAGAAGTACATCAGTAAAAGAAAGCAACGATAAACATTCTATGTGCATGCGAGCATTGTTTAAAATGATTTGCTATATTTAGGAGGAGGTGAGATTTCTGTGTTTCAGCCAATCACAATGATTTCCACTTGGTAGACTTTGATGCTGGAGGGGTTACAGCTCCTCATTTGCGTGAGCAGACATGACAAGAGAAGCGTGCTGCACCACAATGATCGGAGGACTGGCTGCTTTGATTCTCCTCAGTACTGAGCGTGAGTGCACGTTTTATACAGGATGATTGTTTGTAAAGTGACGCCGTGAGAATCCTTCTGATGTTTGACGCTTCACGTTTGTGATGATTTTGTGTCTCTGTCTGTCTCTTTTCTTCAGACCTCGTTCGGACAGCAGAGGTTCCTCAGCAGATCTCTCTGACTGTGGTTCATGTTGGTGGGAATGTTACCCTGAAATGTTCAGATTCTAAGGAAAATAAATTCTTTTACTGGTATAAGCTCCCTCTTGGATATACGGTCCAAACAATTGCTGTAAGAACTCATACCCAGCTAACACTCAGTGAGCAATTCAAAAACCCACGTTTTAGTGTCAAAGAGGGAGAGGGCAGTCATTTTCTTAGCATTAGAAATGTCAGCAAAGACGACGAAGCAACATACTTCTGTCAGACTGGATCAGTGTATTCAGTGAGTTTTGTTAACGACACCTTCCTGGTTGTGAAAGGTAAATATCTCTATACTTTTCATGTGTTCAGCTGTTACAGTCGTCACTGTGTTTGAATGGCATGAAAATAATTTAGATTGTTAATTAGTTTGGTTTTTCTGAACTGAACCACACAGATCGAGATCAGCAGAAGTCTGTCAAAGTGGAGCAGAGTCCGGCGGCAGCATCGGTCCAGCCGGGCCACGCTGTGACTCTCCGGTGTTCACTTCACCCCAGGAACAAAGAGGACAGAGTCCAGTGTCCAGGTGAACGCAGTGTGTTCTGGTTCAGAGCGGGATCAGGAGGATCTCATCCGAGCATCATTTACCCTCAGAGCAACAGCAGCTGTGACCGAGAGGACAGGAGCTGCGTCTACAGTCTGTCCAAAACTGTCAGAGACTCATCTGATAATGGGACCTACTACTGTGCTGTGGTCACATGTGGAGAGATCCTGTTTGGTGAAGGAACCAAAGTAAACACAAGTACGTCTTTAAAGTCTTTAATGCTGAATTATTTATATGTTTTAAAGGAAAATTGTGCCCAAAAGTGAAAATTCACTCATTAACTTCATGCTGATGGAAAGACAGGTGGAGTTTAGTAGTTACTGAGTTCTTCTAAACAACTGAAGCAGGTTTTAAAATGTAAAAACAACCGAGAAACAACATAAAATGGCTCCAGAACGAAGCTGGTTTGAAAAGACTTTTGAAAAGATTTCTGCAGCTACAGTGAAGGTTTCTTAAAATATGGTGTAAATAAGTTATTTTCTAATCAGTTTCAGATCTCTGCTCTTCTGGAGATTTGGATTACAGCAGGCGAGTAGAATCAGTTCATATCGTCTCCTCTTCTTTCTTTTTTTTTGGGTTTTTTTGTTGTTTTAATTCATTTTAAAATGAATTCTCCTGATTGACTTCAGTTGTTTTGGAGAATGCTGTTTTTTGCTGTGAAGCTCCAGAAATTACTTTTCATCAACATGGGGGTCAGTTGACAATAGATGAAGTTTCCCCTCAAACTATTGAAGCTGGTTTGATATATATCCTAGAATAGTGCAATTAGTTATCTGAATGCTACAATCCATTTAGTTGTTCCCGCTCTCTGTCATCCATTATTGATCAGTACTGCAAAGGTTAGACTATTGAGAGGTCACGTAGACGCCGATCCATCTATTAGCGTATGAAGTGACGGTTCACTCCGTCTCCTCCACGGTTGTTAACGGGACTCGATATGGCCACACTGTCCCGGTGAGAGGTCCAGACCGTCGGCGCCAGAGCCTCAAAAAGAATCACAGTTATCAGACACACACGTACTCTACAGGTCATGTTAGTTTAAGAAGTGTTTTCTATAATGAGCACGGAATCAAAATGATTAATAAAAACTCTCCAACACTACTGCAGGTAGGCGGATACTTCTGATTACATTATGCATTTTGGGTTTCTACTAATATTGCTCAAGGTGGCAGCTGAAATAAATACACATGAATAAAGTGTTAAGTGCCTCTCTTGACATTTTCTTTTTTAAATTCCAGGATCAGAAGTGGACCCAGTTGTCTCGGTGCTCGGAGTGCTGCTGGCCTGCTGCGTCTCCGTGATCACCGTCCTGATCTTCTGCGTATGTCGAAGGAGAGTTTGTGAGCACTGCAAAGGTCGGTTTTCTTAAATATACATGGACTTTTTGGGAGCGTTGCATGTTCATGACACCACATTGCTGAATATTGCACATTGTTTAAACACTAAAATATGAAGAAATGTCACTTACATTTGACTTGACGCCACTTTGAATCCTAGAAAAGATAATTTACTGCCATCAGGGAGTTCTGTTGCCCTGGCGGTGTACTCAGAGTGCGACAGTGTTTGAGGACTCAAAGGTTTCCCAGCTGGACATTAGATTGTAACGAGATGATCACTGTTAGAATTATTAAAAAGTTTTGCTTTCATCAGCAGGAGCAGGCGGAGCCTCCCATCATCCTGGACATGACGGGGCGGCAGTGGATCAATCACCTGACCTGGTAAATATCATCATCATTCTGACTATATCGTCTCTGTTCGCTTGCACACCTGAAGTCTTACAACCAACCGTTCAATAACTCGGGTTACACAAATCATCCACAGGCTTGTACAGATAACCGAGAGTGACGGGGAAGGTGTTATTTCTCACATCACGTTACAATCTGCGATAAAACAAGCTACACTGCAAAATGTGTGAGATGTGCATCACTGACAGACAGTTGTTGTTTGCAGGATGGTGATGCAGAGGCAGTAAACTACGCAGCGCTGGATTTCTCATCGAGAAAAGTGAAACGAGCGACGAAGAAGAAGAAGAAGAGCGAGTCGCCACAGGAGTGTGTTTACTCCGCTGTGAGAGCAGAGCAACACACACGGCCCCGACCCCATCTGTAGGCTGAGCAGGGCCTCCCGGAGAACCGGACTCCTCATCAGTCATCTCTCTTGTCGCCTCAATCGTGTAAACTTTCACATCACTTCATAAATTATTTTCAAATATATTTTTGTTTTAAGCTCTTTCATTTTGTGGCACGTCAGCCTGTGAGACAGGCGGAAGATGAACTGTGTCTCAGGAGACAATTTATGCGTTTGACTCGTCTGTTGTAAAAGATGTTTGCAACCAAACTCGACCGCTCCTTTATGCTCAGTTTGCTGTTAATAAAGTGACTTTCATACCACTCGTTTTAACTGTTTATTGCTCTTTATTTTCATTTATTGTGAAAACCCTATGTGTGATGCGCTGTGGCATATGTGTGAATCCACTATGATGATGGTTATGATGTTTGTGCTTGTATTTCATAAAACTGTGGGCTCATTATTTCCACAGAAGGGGATGAGAGGTCACTGTAAATCATTCAGAATGTGTCCATTAATGACACACCATTGCTATTATTTCGCTAGTTTTTTCTCATTTCATTGGTAAATCTTGCAAATGAAAACAAACAGCGAGACAGATTTCTTTTTTAGATTACAAGAAAAACACAGAAGAACAAAGACAACGGAGGCAAAAACGCCTGGCTAAAAAGTTCTGTTAGTGCCACCACCTGGCTGCTCGCTCCCCTGCACCGCCCACGCTAAATTAGCATTAAGCAAATTATTGACTTCCCCTCCTGGATACCACAACATTTACTTTTTGTAACCAGTATAAATTTAAAAACACACTGAATTAGCAGAGTTATATTCAGAACCTCCCTTGTGGTTTTTGGTGGCCACACACTGCACAACATCTCCTGATAGTCTGTCACACCAACATCAGCTATTTAGCACGAGAAGAGTTAACGTTTTATACACTGACGTCATTTAACACCTCCGTTTTAACAACACTCAGACTTCCTGCCCTGTGGTCTCTGTTTCTAAAGAAAGTTAGCCACATGAAGATGCACCAGGATCAGAACTGACTCCGTTTTGTTCTTTTCATTATGACTGGTAAGTGTTTCCTGTTATATATGTATCAGCACCATCACTGTGCTAACTATGACAACAGTATCACTTTATTTAAAAACAGATGGCCACATTACACATTAAACTCATTACACTGGACATTTGCTAGGACCCTGATTTTAGAGTTTTTTGTTTTGTTTTGTTTTCTAAGAAGAAAAATAACCCAACATAACACTGATGTGAAGTGTGACAGTAAAGTATCAATGTGACAGCCGCAAAGATGGATGAAGGAAATAAAGGTGATATGTGTCAGAAACTGCCATAAGCACAGCTGCTTCCTACCACTCACTTTACTGTTTTTATTGGGCTGTAGCGACTAGCTGTATGTAGCAGGTAGCTCAGTTAGCCGTGGAGCTACGTGGCTCTATTAGCTGACTGGGTCTGCCAACCTTGGATCACGGGTGGTCACCGAGCTGTGCCGCCTCCCAGTGCACACCAGACTGGGAATGGACACAGAATCTGAGACCAAGAGAAGCTTTTTCCAAACAGGCGATAAAGTAAGGAGGTGATTTACAGCAGCTCTGATCAGGTTTCAGGGACAAAAAGCCACAGCAGGAGGCCACAGTGAAGCATCCTGAATATTTTAATGTCTTACTCTGTAATCTGATCGTTTATTTCAAGGTTAAATTATGACCATATCTTACAAATATCCCCGTCACAGCATGACGCCACTGTGAATTTACTGATCCAACCCAAAAGCCTTGACAGCAGCGTAGATCCTCTTTCTGTCCACTGCATTTGCATCCCTCGTTCCACCACTGCCAGTTTTCATCATCGTGAAGACGGCAGCAGAATGAATCCCAGCGTTGCCTCTCTGCGGAAATGTATTGCAAATTATGTGAGATGATGAATACCAACCGAGATGCATGTTGAATTATTTGTAAGACGATTGTACCTTTAAATTTCTTTGTATAACACGTTCCTGCAGGGAAACAGCTGAAGTATAAAAAAATATCAATAAGGATGTTAAGATTAATATCTCAATTATATTTTGGTACAATATGTAATAATTAGCCACTTGTCAATGGTCACTCCAAATAAATAGAGGGAAGCATATCACTGCTAATTACTGCTAAATACAGCTGCCTTACAGTGCAGTTAACACCAGACGTCTTTGGCTCAATTTCTAAAATCGTTATTTCCTCACGGTCTGTTGATAGTTTTCATTTTAAAATATTTAAAAAACTCTCACAAATTGCACAATCACAAAACAGCATTAGCTCAATAATTGGTGACGTAGTGGGGAAGCTTCTATTACCTTTATTGCAATAATCACACTTGTTTCCCTTGATGGTGTAAATGAGGACGGCTAGAACAATCACACTTGTAACCACGACGGCACACAACAGGAACAGAACTATACTGTACCCCGGATCACACCGCAAGCTGCTTCCTGAACCATGAAAAACAGAATGACATTTAGTAAAAGAAATTAAAAGGTTATTAAAATACAGAGACTGTATGTAGACGTGTGCTTTCTGGCCAAACATTGCTCAAGCTAAAAGAAATGCATTTTATTTATTTGTTAACCTTCAAACTAAGGATGCACAATTAATCAAATTATTATTGAAATTACAATATAGCCTAGAGCGATATCCAAATTACAGGAGCTGCAATTTGTGTGATAAAAGTAAAAGTGTGTGCCAAAACAGCATTTTGATAAAGAACTGTTGTGCTGCAGAGTCGCCCCCGTTTACAGATGTTGTCCACCAGATGTAAAAAGCAAATTAATTTGGAGCAGAATACAACATATGTAAAGTTCTTTTTTTCCTGTGAAAATGAAAAAAACGTGATGCCAAAACAATGATTTCTAATAATAATGAAAAATACATTCACTTACCATATCATGCAGCCCTATTTAAAACCTTAAAGCTTTCAAAATGTTTTTTCTTCCTGCAAAATTGACGATGGTGAAATAAAATAAACTTTGTCTTGACGCCATGAGGTATCACCAAACTACAGAGCAAGCTTCGTTCATCAGACTGTAAGACTCCTCAATACATCCTCAACAACCAGCCATGAAAAATAGTTTGAATTTTACAACAAACAAAATCCAATAATAGGGGAAAACTAGTTGAACAATAAAGATACAGTTACCTTCAATGTCTAGTTTTGTTCCATTTCCAAATAATATCTCCCCACACGAGGCCACAGCGCAGTAGTAAGTCCCGGCGTCAGAGGAGCTGACGGTCTTAGAGAAGCTATAAAAGCAGCTCATTGCAGGAGAACGTGCGTCAGGTTTCTTGTCACATCCATCACGTCTATTTCCTTCAGCGTAGATGATGTTTGGGTGAGATTTCTCTGATCCGACTCTGAACCAGAGCACGCTGTGTTCGTCGCCGCAGGACGTCTTCACAGAGTCAGAGAAGAGCGAACACGTGAGCGTCACAGAGTCTCCTGGCTGAGCGGGATCAGACGCCGTCGCCGACTGAACGACGGTGTAGTCCGTCATCCCCCGAGTGTTTCCTACAACAGGCAAGAGTGGAAAATGTGAATATTTGTCTGTATCATGTAATTAAAGAGTTGAGACACTAAAAGGTTCACAACAGCGATACAGAGACACGTCTTACCTTTAACAGACAGATACGTGCCACTCCACAGATCCTGGTTCCAGGTTGAGACGCCGCAGTGATACGCTGCCTCGTCCTCTTCCATCGTCTCTGAGATGGTCAGAGTGCTCGTGGTTGAGTTGTGGCTCGTCGCAAATCGTGAGGAAGGAAATCCTCTTTCAAATGCAGTATTTTCACTCGCTTTCATCAGCGTAATTATCAACTTCAGAGTATCACCAACACTCTGTTTGTACCACTTGACTCGGGTATTGCTGTAGTCCAAATCGGGGAAAAAACATGAGAAGGTCACAGACTCGCCAAGGTGAACTGTGGTCACTGGGATCAATGCATCTGGATTAAAAGAGAATATATCAGTGGTATAATACACATATATATTCTTTTAGAAGTTACAGTTAAAGTTGCTACAAAATAAAGAAACACTGATTGTGTACTACATAGAAATAGCTTGACAGCACTTACATGCTTGATGGAGAAGAAGCGACATGATCCATAAACAGATCATCTTGATGTTGTCTCTGTTTGGGATCCTTGTTGGGTTTTCAGAGAGTAAAGGTGATGAGATATAACAGGTGCACTGCCTGAGTATAGTGAGAACACCTTGGTTATCACAGCAGGCTGGTTTCAACAACACATTTCCTGTCACTGTTCTCGCGCAGCTTCATGACTTCTGAGGTTTTGTGGTCAGTTTGAAAAGACGAGCGAAAGGACAGACGTGGTATTCTTTTTCGTGTGGCTGAATCAAGAGAGAGCGCGTTGCTAAAGCTAACCTCACGTCTTCCACTGTGCCGCCTCCGTCACTACACACCTTTGTCTTGATCAAAGCGGTGGACACACAGACTGACTGACATTATAGCACTTCTGAAAACATCAGTGTTTCATTCATCAACACGAGCTGATGAACAAACAGTCGGTCATGAGCATCATTAGATGAAACAGAATCTGTTGCAGCCCAGTGATGGACACGGCGTCTTCTTCAACAGCGTGATGGAAAACATGATTGTCTCTCAACTCACTTTCGTTAAGGAAATGGCTGTTTATATAAAGTAGGGCACAAGCACAACAACAGACCTCGGTTTTAAGCCATTTCCCTTTCCTGAGAATTGAGTTAAACACCCGCATGCTGGCTGACACACTTTAACGCATGTTACAACGGACATCGATCGTTTTGGTGTCACACCGCATCTGTCAAACAACCCTGTAGATGGACCCGTGTGATTATATCAACACGCAGCGTCATTTGGTTTCTTCTACAAGTGGACTCAAGTGTTATTATCAAAATGTTCTAAAATTTAGGGATGCGTGATAAATATTGGACACTATCAGTTATGTTCAGATAAAGAAACTACAGCAGATAAATGTAGCCGAAGATAAGAAGCCAAATTCCTTTTGTTGACTTAACAAGTGCAGCATCTACACAGCAGAAGGTGATGTGCAGCTTTTAAAGTTGTTTTGTGAGCAGCCAATCAAAACAGAGAACAACAAACACGCTGATGTTGCACTAACGTCAAACTGCTGCAGCTGTAGACACGAACCACACGTGTCATCACCAGTTGGTTTCTGTATATTTTAATATTTTTATGGCAGTTTTTTACTGACTGTGGTTTCCTATAAGTTGCATGAGGGTTAAGTTTTATAATGAGGCAGCGTGTATTTGGCCTAAATTGCTTCATTCTGGTGAAAAATAGCAAAAATCACACAAACTCCTCCAGGACCACAGAATGAAAGTCTGATAACATGTGATGCATCATTTTATGCTGTAATAAAAAAAAATAGTTTTAATGGGTTTTAATGTTTAATAACATAAACAACAACAGTTTTAGCTGTCTGTTTGTAATACACACAGTATATTATTATTATATTATAGACATATTAAACGAGCTGATGCTGAAATAAAAATAAAAACACCTTTGCCAAAATGTATCCAATGTGTCAGAGTATTTATTTAATTAATCTCTTCAGTTTTACACAGCGATTCTTTTATTCTGTGTACAGGTTATTTGTCCAGAAATGTTTTTTATTTTTACCTTTTCTGACAAGGATAGCCTGAATATAGATTTTCCACATAAGAGCTGTAAATTAATATATAATTATGTACATAAAAAGAGAGAGGTGGCACAAACAACACATTGAATTCTGACCCTTGCAAAAATTATACCGTCTGTCAAAAATAGAGATAAATAAAACTGACAGTAACTGACATTGTTTGTGTCTCAGTGTAACATGACGTGCTGTTAAATATCTCCCTCGGTGTACCTGACAACAGAGTAGATGATTTCTGCCTCGGTTGCACTTGCAGCTCTCCTGACACTCCTGCTGCTGTTACTGATGAAGTTTGGTGCAGCATAAATCAAAGAGTCTTCATCTGTCTGTAGGAATATAAGATAAAACTTTATGAGATGGCAGCTGACGAAGAAACATCTCATCTTTACAGTGAGTTTCTTACCCGCTGACTGTGTTGATCATCAGTGGTTGATGCAGCTTTTGTCTGCAGGACAGCAGCAGCAGCTGGAATATAACAGGACAAACGATGAATAACAATAAATATATTGTATTAAAAACACAGAGTCAAAAGAACAACGTTGTGTAGAACATAAATAATAAATAGAATGTAATTATTTGCAAAGGAACAATGTTCATATCAACAGTTTTGTGAAGTGAAACAGCAGTGAATCTTTTTGGTAAACTTTATCCAGCTCAACCATTAGGACGCTTCTTTCACACTCATTAAAATAAATAAAACAATAACTGTATGGCATCACTTCATTTAGATTTTCTTTACACAGAATATCCATAATATTCCAAAAACAAACTGTGAATTTATATATTTAATGTTAAATAACCTTTAAAAAAATCTGAACCATCATGAAATATAGAAACAATAATATTTTCAGACATAAAAATATTTTTGCAATTAATTTCATATTATTAATTATGTTTACAATTTAAGGGTAAATACTGTAATTACATTTGCAACACTAAAAGATTTATTTTAGTTTTTTCTTTAAGTGACGTGACTCTTGTTGTAAATCAGCAGTGTGATAATAAGTTGCCAGTGAGCTTCACTAGAAACCAATTAACAGATATATAATTTTATTACATCTTGTTTTGATTAGATAACATGGTTACTCATGTGAAACTATATATTAATGTCCAACATCAACTGCAAACTGTTCTGCAGATGTAAGCCGTGTTATTTGTATCACAACAGTATCTGAACTTATTTAAAGTTGACATCATTGTTTTTATACAGGTGCGTAATTATAACAGTACAACAAAATCAAAGCTAAAATCTGTATTTATTAAATTTTTGAGTTATTTTCTGTTATTTTTTAAAAATGTTTTTCAGTGTTGCCCAACTTTCCCAGTCTTTTGATGCCTCTGTCCCAACTTTTTATGAAGTGTTGCTGCCATTAAATTCTATATACGTAACTATTAACAAAAATAAATGAGGTTGATGAGATGAAACGTTAAAACAACAATATTTTGGCTGAAGTGCATGTCAGCAGGGACGACTGTAGCAAATGATCAAATTCTGTTCTGCTTATGTTCACACAACTGAATCATGTAATGTGACAGAGTTAAGTCAGTTTATTTACCTTTACAACAATGGCACCTCTTCTTCCTGACAGCGTACGTCAGTGAGGCTATAACAAGCAGACTTAAAGCCAGAGCCGAACACAGCAGAGCCAGAACTGTACTGGTCCTCTGAGAACGACCCGACACCTTCACGTTAGCTGCAGAAATATTAAGAAAGATATCGACAAAGAGTAAAAGTACGTGAGCATCACTGTCTCCTGGTAGATGGTGAATGTTTAGTGGAAGGTGGTCCTAAGGGATTAAAGAATGTTTTTTACCTTCAGTGTCCAGTTTTGTTCCATTTCCAAATAAAACCTTCCCACATGTGGCCACAGCGCAGTAATAAGTCCCGGCATCAGACGAGCTGACGTTCTTAGAGAAGCTGTAGATGCATTTCTGTGGAGATCGAGCCTCGAGACTCGTCTCACATTCAGCACCGCCGTGACTGTGAATTACACCGAGATCAGATTCATCCGATCCGGCTCTGAACCAGAACACACTGTGTCCTCCTGGACACGTTTCACAGAGGACTGAACACTGCAGAGTCACCGAGTCTCCTGGACGGACCGGAGCAGACAGAGAGTCTTGAGTGATGGCAGTGACTTCAGGTTCTGGTGGCAGGAGACGGAGAGAGCAATATGTTAGTGATGTAAAATAAAACTAAAAACGAATGCATGTTTTAAAATAAAACATTTTTGAATCAATTAGTTCACCTTCACTCTGTTTACCTGTGATGTTCAGAAAGGTTTTATTCAGAAATGTGGCTCGTAGTTCAATAACTTGTTGACAGTAGTAGAATGCAGCATCACTCAGCTCTGCTTTGGTAATATATAGAACAAATGTTCCAGGCTCTTGTTTGGCTTTAAAGCGAGAGCTCGTATGAACGCTGGAACCATCAAAAGTATACGTAGCTGCTGCAACTTCAGGGAAACTTCCTACAACGAGTCGAATCCAAAATAAGACTCCTGACAAACTGGACTGGCGGCGACATGTTAGAGTCACATCTTCTCCAACACCAACGGTCTTGTTGACAAAGCTTCTGTCAGCCGTGCATCCTGAAAAACAAGGTGGATATGAGAATTAGACCACAAGAAGGTGATACCATCTGAAACTTAAGAGAAGTGAAACTGAATATTTTACACATACTTACGGCCAGCGGTGAACACGAGAGCTACGCAAAATATGATCAGCATCGTCTCGCAAATCCACCTGAAACAGCCGTTAATTTAGATTGCAGCACAGGATGATTAATCTTGAGGGGAACAGCGAGATGGGAGGGAACAGTTTGATCTGACTGGTCTGTCACCACGCTGAGTTTTTTTTTTGGTTGCCCACGAAAGTGTAAAAATAAACGACCACGTCAATCCAGTCTGAACACAAACAACACGAGCGGTTTGGTTTTGACTTCGCGGGTCAGGCAAACTCGGCTCATCGCTGTGATTAACATGTTCTCAGACGGTGTGATGTTTCCATCCTGAGACCTTAATAACATTTTAACGTAGACATCTGACATTCAGCTTCTCAACTGTATTAACTTTCTGTGTGGTGTCATCCTCGTGTTTAAGTAGAAGACAGAACAACCAACTGAAATGTTTCCTAGATTTGATCTCAGTCGTGTCACCTCCCACGTCTGTGTGATAATATTCATGAGAATTCAGACAGCTGTGATGTTCCTAAAGCCATCAGAGGCCCATTTATGACTGCTCTGTGGGTTTAAGTTTAACACGAAGGGAAACATTGAAATGTGTCCTCCCTCAGCTGGTATAAAGTCATTCTGAAACACAGAATGAGGTCGGCTCAGTCATCACGAGTCAGATTATGTCCAAGTTCAAACACTGAGTGCAGCAACAGGGTGAAAAAAAAATCAGAAAAGAGACTTTCAGCATCAGCATCTTCAGCCGAGTGACTGAATCTGAAAAAATGTGTCAATAAAATCCAACATTTAACACATGATCTCCTTTCACTACCGTTTCTGTTTCTTCACGGTCTGTTAACTTGGATATCTATGTGTCCTATTTTGTTGATACAATCCGTCTTTACTCTGCTGCCGTCTCGTCACTGGTTTGTTGATTGGATGAGAATAAAGGCGACGGGTTCATTCCAACCAATCGATTCAATAAATATCTTACTGGGTCAGTTGACCTTACGGAGGCCTTGAAACTTGTGAACTGTAAACATTCCTGTAATATCATTTTAATGAATTTGGGTCAACCAGTACAAGTTATTATCACCCGATGGCTCTCGAAGGTCCTTTCAGGACTTTCGTGTATTTATAGTTTGACAGTGCTGACATCTGTTGCTGGGAAGCAGAGGCCACATTTTATGAGAACATGATGAAGGCATCCAGACCGATCCCAGCGGATGTTTGTTGAACAAAGTTCAGTTCAAGTCTGAGTTCTGGAGAGACTTTAACCCCAGTGGACTGTAAACACGCGTCCACTGTAATCACAATATGATCAGATGACAAAATAACGAGGCTGCAGGGAGAGAGAATAGTCTATTTGGAATAAGTTTTAGATGCCGACAGCAAACTGGTCGAGCTTCATGAAGAAATGTAACAAAAGGTGATGACTGTAGGTGAAACTATACATGTTGAATTCCAGTGTTTGATTTGGAGACCTTCACTTTAAGACTATTTCAGGCTACAGGGCAGTACAGACTGACAGAGAGCGTCGTCACAACGTGCGACAATCACCTGAAGCTCAATATCAGCAAAACCAATGAGCATGTGGTGGACTGCAACTCTACACATGTGGATGTTGCTGCAAAGAAAACTACAAATTCAACCAGGCAGCACAGGAGATCAGACAGATCTGGACAGACACATCATGGTGGACAGCCAAGATTAGAGTCACTGATTCAGTATCCAACCAAATCAAATGTATTTTATTCAACAAGTGACAGCGACTGTTACATCAGTCAAAGCTCACAATGTCTCTTTCAAAGTGCACAGGAAAACCTTGTTCACACTGGATTGCAATGTACCTGGTGTAAGCTCGACCGCGGTACTGACAGTGCGGGTGCCTCGCATTCTGGTTTTTCAGTTCACAAACAACGATGGGGAAAGGTTGGAGGCTTCTGGTCAATGTGCCACCGTACGGCGCTCCTGCACTCCCACAGATGGATCTGATTCTGTTGGTGGTGGCGCCGATGAAGGTGTTGGTCGCCTTGCACTCATTGCTGCCACTGATCGTGGTGAGGCGCCTGCTTCCCATCTCCTGGTCACATCTGTCCCGGCTCACCTGCCCAACATGCCGCGATATAAAATTTCTGTAACGCAGAGTGACGCCTGCATCCTGACAGAGGACGGTCGCAGAAAGCAGCAGCAAACCAGCAAACAGGATCCGCATGATTCCCTGATGGAGAGAATGTTTAAAGTAAGTACATTTTATGATGCTGTGACTGTGTTAACTAAGAATTATGTATATTGTGATCAGCTTGTTGGTCTAAAATTCTTTTGTAAATAAAAATAATCTAAAAGTTTCAGACTTTAATCCTTTTTTTTTAATATTGTGCATACAAGACAATTGGATGCAAGAAACCTCTTGAAATATTTTAACATATTTTTAAAAGACTGACACACTAAGATTAAAACTGTGAATTTAGTTTTTTATGTGTAACATATGATTCTGATTAAAATGTGACACAGCCATCAGAACAAAACCCAGAATTAAAGGGATAGTTCAGGCTTCCTTTGGCACTTCACTCCCTCAACAATACAACGTCCATGTTTCAGTGCACACTGGATTCTCCACACAGGAGAGCCGACACTCATCTACACTGTCGAGGTATAAGTCCCTCATAAAAGCACAGATCACAAGATCCAAACTATTACTTTATCTATTGAAGGCTGGTTAAAAAAAAAGTCTAGGAAAAAGCGTACTTACCTGCATCACGAACACAGTGTCAGTGACATCGACTAAAACTGCTGATTCATTTATAGATGAAGTTTTGACCTTTGATTTCTTGGCCCAACAACGCGGTGCAAAGGGCTCTGACAGCACAAACTCGTGTGTTTTCACTGTTCTGAAAAATATTAGCAGGATCTCGACCAAGTCTGTCAGACACAACAACAGATCGAGCAGGAAAGTTGATAAACAGCAGAAAAGCCATTTGGATTAAATACAACTTTAAAATGTGATATTTTCCATCAGCTCACGTCATCAGTTCATATGCTAGGTGGGATAAGGTCTTGAAGAAGAGCACCACACTTAAGGTTTTTGTCAAAATGGAAAAATCCTCCTCTCATAATATAATATCCTGTTAAAACTGACGGTATTGAGGGTCAACTTACTTTGGAAGCTGCATGTTTGTTTTATCATTAAGGAAACTCCAGGTCAGTCTTTATGCTGAGTACTCTCCCCAGGAGAATAGCAGTGAAGCGCTGGCTTAAACATGTGTATCATTCCCCAAACAAATACTGATGAAAGAATTAATATTGATTTGACCTTATTTACACCCTCGTTTTAAAGTCGAGCTCGTGTGCTCATTTCAGACCCGACGCTTTTAGTTGAGCAGCCACAGTGAGGATCTGGGCTTGTGAATACTTTGTGAATACTTTGTCAAATCAATTTTGTATCTCTTGGCTTCTGGAGGCTTAGATTATCTTTAACAAACTTGTTTCACCATTGCAGAGACATTAACTGCTGATCTCTTCAGAGGGAGTTTAAACACTTTGCTTCAACGTGGAAATGTAATCAAGGATTTCACAACCATCCTCACTGTAATATCTTCAGGGGGATTATCTCTGGATTACTCTCTGGATTATCCAGAACACTGGTCAGATCAGACAGGAGGAGTTCTGGATGAGCAGAGTTGGGATCCAGACCCACAGGACTGTAGGACGCCGTGTCCTTCATCTTGTTCCAGATGTTGAAGCCCAGGTGTTTGTAGTTGTAGTTCTGCAGGAACGAGACGTCTTCAGCTCTCAGCTCCTCCTCTGCGGCTCTGATCGTGTCTTTACCCCGAGCCTTCGTCATCTTCATCATCTGACTGTTCTGCTCCTCATCATCCCTCAGAGCAGAAGTCCTCGCCTCCTCTTCTTCTTGCAGAAGCAGACGAGACCCACCGGCAGACTGCAGAGACTCTGCTGAAGCTCTCTGATCCCTCTCACACAGGTTCTTTATCA
Source organism: Acanthopagrus latus (assembly GCF_904848185.1). Taxonomy (NCBI): domain Eukaryota; kingdom Metazoa; phylum Chordata; class Actinopteri; order Spariformes; family Sparidae; genus Acanthopagrus; species Acanthopagrus latus. The sequence goes on from NC_051056.1 coordinate 28,097,626, forward strand.
CAAAAAGTATTATTTTATATTATTTCCTTATTTTCTAAATTAAATGAACTCACATTAAGTGTGTGGAGTTGTAGCAGGTTGACGATGCGATTTCTTTTTTCCCCTCTGGAACTCTTCTCTCTCTCTCTCTCTCTGAGGTTTGTCTTCACATCTCTTTGTGTCTCTGTGGAAGAACTAATAATCTTTCCTCGTTTGCTTTTAATGAGTCAGGTGGTATCTGGAGCCACTGTTACCTCTGTAACACATCAAGTGTTTGTCTCTCTGTCACAGTCAAGACTGATTCCCAACTGTTGAGCTAGTTCTGTATTTTGATACATTTGATCATATGTACATTTCTGTTTCTGATATTTGACACTGAACAATTCATGTCGAACTGATAAAGTGTGAAATTTAAATGGGGAAAATTATTCAAGGTATTTAAATATTGTAAATATTGTCTATGTAAGAATTACTAGTACATATTTAAAGCACACAGATCTTTTTCTATTGTTAGTTGCTGCATCTGGCCAGCAGGTGTCACTGTTGTCCTGGGTTATGCGTTATGCTGCAGTCACACAATAGGATTACACTGACATTATATTTATTGCATATCTGGTGTGTGTGGTGAGTTATCATGAATACAAGTGTGCTCCATGTGCCCTCTAGATGCAGCAAACACTGGAAATTCACCTCCAGCTGATCCTGCTGACTGGCCTCTTCATGTAACTGACCTAATGAGGACAGAGTCGGTTCAGAGTATCACGTACCAGCTGATTTCATGTTTTCTTTGTGTATTTATTATTGGACAGACACATCACGGTGGGCAGCCAAGATTAGAGTCACTGATTCAGTATCCAACCAAATCAAATGTATTTTATTCAACAAGTGACAGCGACTGTTACATCAGCCAAGGCTTACAATGTCTCTTTCAAAGTGCACAGGAACACCTTCTTCACATCTGATTACCAGGTACCTGGTGTCAGTTCGACCGCGGTACTGACAGTGCGGGTGCCGCGCATTCTGGTTTCTCAGTTTACAAATGGTGATGGGAAAAGGTTGGAGGCTTTTGGTGAATGTACCAAATGGCGCTCCTGCTTTCCCACAGATGGAATTGATTCTGCTGGTGGTGTCTCCGATGAAGGTGTTGGTCTCCCTGCACAAATTGCTGCCAGGGGTCGTGGTGAGGTGTCTGCTTCCCATCTCCTGGTCACATCTGTTCTGGCTCACCTGCCCAACATGCCGCTCTATAAAATTTCTGTAATGCAGAAGGACGTTTGGATCCAGAGAGAGGACGGTCGCAGAAAGCAGCAGCAAACCAGCAAACAGGATCTGCATGATTCCCTGGTGGAGAGAATGTGGGGAGAATGTTGTGTTAGTGAATCTGTGGCAGTGAAGGTGAGAGCTTCGCAGTATTTAGGCCATGGTTACCATTCATTTCTAATTTAGAGTAAATATACTTTATGATACAGTGGCTGTGTTAACTGAGTATTATGCATGTTGTGATCAGCTTGAAAAACAAAGATTTGTAATATAAAAGTTTCAGACTTTAAAATCTTTTTTTGAAAATATATTTTGCATACGAGATAATAATTGAACACAAATATCTTGAAATACTTAAAGACTGATACACTAAGATTACAAGTGTTAAATTTTGTGTTAAATATAAATCTGATTAATCTGAAATGTGACACAGCCGTCAGTGCAAAAACCCAGAATTAAAGGGATAGTAGTGCGTAGACTTTAGCAAGTGCAAAGCATACAGTGCAATACTTAATTCAACTGCAATCAATCATCCAAAAATATTTCTAAAAATCTAAACCTTGTAAATAAAGAATCAAGTTAAAAGAGCTGAGGTCGGTTAAATTACGTGAATGGAGGTGAGATGAAGAGGGTGAAGATTTCTTGAGGTCCTTTCTGCGATGTTGAGGCTGCTCAGATTCTCAGTCTCGGTGTTTCTTCAAGGCGAGTGAGTGGAAGAACCGACTTCAGTCCGTGTTCTCAGTTTATATACACTCCTGCTCAGGACGCTGGCTTGGGTTTGTGTCTTTATTAGGACATCATCTCATCATCGCTCTGTTCACTGGCTAATAACCCTTCGATGATTGTTATCAGTTTCATTACACTTCTCTCCTGCTCAGGACGCCGGCTTGGGTTTGTGTCTTTATTAGGACATTTTCTCATCATCTCTCTGTTCACTGGCTAATAACCCCTCGATGATTGTTATCAGTTTCATGACGCTTTGTTACGAAATAGTCGTCTCGTTCGAGGCGGAGGCGTGGCCTTTCCTCTCCTCCTCATATATGATCAGTTTTTCAACACTTTTTCATGACCTCAGCTCAACACCAATTCTTTACTGATCATCATTAGCTTTCAAAACTTCAACACATTGACTTCAGATTGTATAATTTTTACCATACTTGTAGCCCAGTTCAACATTTAATTTTTACTGTGATCTGCTCGAGGCCGGACTGAACACTTCTTCTTTTCACACAGTATCTACAACTTCTTTTCCACACACAGTGCTGTGTCACTTCCTCTTCATTTTCTCCTTCAACTCACCCTTCATATAATGATTTAACACTCTTTTAATGACACAATGCAGCAAGCAGAGCTTTGTTATATCTCAGAATCATTTCAGGACAATAGAAAATGTCCATTTCTTCTTTTCAAGGTTTAAATTGTAACAGCATTTAAAATGTTTTTGGACTACAGATGTTGCCTGCAGGATCGAAGGTCACAGATCATCATTTCTCACACACACACACACGAATCTCTCACATCTAATTTGCTCTCAGGCACTGAACAGCTCTCTGCACGTTGGCTGTTGGCTTCTACACGAGTGTGTATTTATCTCGTCAAGCACATTTTCCACACCTGATGATGAGATCTCAACCTTTGATGTCTTCAAGTCAGTTATCACACATTTACAGGTCATGGCCTCTGTTTGTTTAATTCATTTCTTGAATTGAATCCAATCGAAACTGTCCATGCAGGCACTTTTGGTCTGGTTTTCTCAGGTTTTGAAATATGAAACTGATCCAGTATCGATGAATGAGATTTAGTTTGGGATGTTTGAAAAACTCAGCAGAGAGACCTTCAGATCCACACACAGAACCGACTGAACAAGAATGAAATGGTTTTCCATTTCTATACAACCAATGACAGTCAGCAGTGTGAAGGAGATTCTCTTTGGTAAGAAACGTTCCTTCTGAGGTTTTGCAGCAAAATGTACATTTTCATGTTTTGAGCAACACAGGATTTCAAAAGAACAAGATCTCATATCCCGTAATTTCGGGAAAACCATTTTCTTTGAAAGGTCTCAGTCTTCATTTCTGCACTGAACAGTCAGAAGCTTCCGACCCTCCCGGCTCGGCCCATAAGGTTCTGCCTACAGGTCTCCTCCCTCTGGGTTCAGGGACTCGTTACATCACTCCACTCTGAGTCTCACTTTGCGCTTAAATTTCTTAAAAGATGGGAATTCTCTCTCAAAACTCTTTGAGGTTAAACTAGTTGCATTTATGTTATTTCTTATCTGGTGCAGATTTGCTCAGGTTGTTTTTAATAACAATATCTATGAAAACAAATGAGTCTTAAATGAGCCTTAAAAAAGGCAAACTTCTGAGGACATGTTTGAAAAAAAAAAATATTTAAAATCAGATACTAAAGTGTCCAGATGTAAGTGCACATGGCTCATACAAATGGAATTCAACACATTAACAGTGACATTTACAAAGCACATCTGGTAAAATGTTTTCCTCTGTTGCTGCACCTCGACAAATATTCACTGAAGTAAAATCATTAATAGCTTACAGATATCGTGTTACAAGTAAAGATCCTGCCCTCAACAGTAAAAGATCAAATCTGAATCAATTGAATGTAGCTGAGAACAATATTTCCCTCAGAAATGTAACAGTATATGATAGTATTAAGTAGAAATACTCAGCATCTCAAAGTTGTAGTTCAGTTCAGTTAAATTTCACCACTGTAGAGGATGTTGTTATTTCAGCCTCTGCTCAGGACGGTCATTTTTACTCTTCTCAAAAACGAACCAGAGTACAGAAGGATAGATAAAAACAGAACAAAAAGTCCAACTTTAAGTTTAAATTTAAAACAGTTTGTAAAGAATTCACTGCTGAACCAGATCCCAGTTTAAAAATCAGAGAGATGCAGATTTATTATTGTTTGATGTTTTATTACTGTTATAAGATTCTGTATGAAGTTGTTTTTGCTTCCCTTTCCTGTGATTCAGCAAAACACACCAACACACACACACACACACACACACACTGCTGTGGCATACTGGTTGCCATGGTAACCAGACTAGACAGTGACTCAGCTTGTTGCCGAGTGAATCAGTAAAATACAAAGTGTGCATGTTTTGTGTTCACTGTTAATTACCCGCTGGATGTTATGGAACAGATTTGTGCCTGTATGCGCTGAATAATTGATGAAGTGCACATATATATGCACTTCATCAATTATCCAGTTCTTCATCCAATCGAGCGTGTTTTTGTTTTTGCACAAGACAACTGAGGACAGAATTTATATCAGAACATCTCATCATGTCTGAATACCAAATCTGATGATTACACTGTTAATTTAACTAATAAACCAAAATCGTAATTATCTTGTCTTCACCTTGAAATCTAAAAACACTCCTCATACAGTCACACTCAGCTTCCACTGCAGTGCAGCTGTTGGTCAGACTGATCACGTCCCCCTGACATTTTCAAACATTTCCACTTCAGTGTTGTGCCAGGATGTGATTATATTTGTGTCAAAGGGTTTTTTTTCCCTGAACATCACTTACTTATGTGACTCATGGACTCTTTGTGCTCATGAGGCTGGTTGATAAACATTATGAGGATGATGTGTGTTGAACATTAATGTCTCTTATACACAGAATATTAAATGTCAAATATAATTTCTGTTTATTTTATACACAAAGACAATCCTGCACCTTTATGTACAACCTTTAGCAATATCTACTAACTGGCACCAAGTGTGGTATATCACTATCAGTGCCTAGTTTAAGTATCTTTAATCATATTTTACAATTGTTTTATTCATTTTAGCTTCAGTGTGCATAATATGGCCTTTTGAATTATTTGATTCATTAGAAAGAAGGATATGTATCCAACAATAAATCAAATTACTGATATTCAAGACTTCTTCTCTGCACACTGCTGCCATCTGCTGGTGGGAAGCAGGTGTTTCTGTTGATTTAGAGGTTTTGATTTTTCTACTCAGTCAGCTGGTGTCTGCTGCTCATCAGCAGCATTATATCACAGAAGCAGGCGTCTGAATGTCCATGTACATGTCGGTGTGTGAATCCACAAGGATGAGAGGTTAACTGGCTCACAGAGACACGTTTGAGGGTTCAGTTTCTACCTAGAACTGTAATAAAATGTTTTTTAATTTGGTTTTAAGTCGTTGTCGTCCTGCATTCAAAATCGTACTTAAGTGAAAGTACAAACATCAGAATACTTATTTATACATTCATTATAAAATTGTTGATGTATTTCATTTATAAGTTTCCCCAAAAATGAAAATTCAGTCATTATCTACTCACCTCCTTGCTGAAAGTCCACCAAACATTTCTGGAGCTTCACAGCAAAACAGCGTTGCAGCTCTCTGGAACAGAAGTAGAAGGAAACTTGTTGTAAGATGCAGAAAACATCAGGCCGCCATTTTCTTCTGCTTTAAACTGGAAATATTGAATAATAATATCCATGTGCCTGGTCTTATTTTAAAACTGCTGTTCAACATCTAATCTTGCTTCAGGTAACTTACATGCTGCGTGGAAATAATGTTTCATGCAGCTTACAGCCTGCATAAGTGTTAAAACAACATCTAAACTGTTCTTTACTGTACAGGGAAAAGATTCAAAGTCACATTCAGTTGTTGCGGCTGTTGAAAGGCAGGAAAGTCAAGCATGGCCCTGATGCAGGTGACCAAACTGAATGGTGACTGTTGACGGACACTCAGCCAGGTTGCAGAATGCTCACAACTCTCCTCAACTAGAGAGAAGAAGAAGAAGAAGAAGAAGAAGAAGAAGAAGAAGAAGAAGAAGAAATCTCCACAGGGCCGAAACAGACCTGAGTGTCCGGCTGTCAGTCGGCTTGGCTGAGGTCTGCAGCGCGTCAAGGACAGAATGAGAATGACAATCAGACTGACCTCTTTTAAGCCCTCACAGGAGGGTGTTTGTCAGACCCTGGTTGGCCGTGAGAGGGATGCCCCAAGCTGCTATCGCTCCGTTAATTAGGAGCCGCTCGTCACCACCTGCACAAAGGTGATCTGAATCCACTGCAAGCGATCCAGGGAGGTTTTGAAAGTCAGCCAAAATAAGAAGGATGGCTACACAACAGGACCGCTACAGTTACATCAGGCAAATTGTTACAGACAGAAATTTGTACAAAAACTGTGTGGGGGGGAGCACCATCGCACAAAATGCCAAATTCTGTGCATTAACTGTAAAGTATGCTGTATGAAGTTTAGTCCACAGAACAATCATGATATTCATCCAGTTTTTTGGGGGCGTAAAAGCCAGTCTGTATCTCTTAAAGCCCAAAGTCTGTTGTGGTATTCCTGCAGTGTTCCTCTGATATTTCAGGGAACACAGAGAATCTGTGCTGCTGAAAATACTCCCTCAGCCCAAAATACCTGTGGGGAGATACGACCTGTACAGGTGTAAATAACCTGCACTGTGCTCAGCTGCTACAGTTCAACACTTCCACGTACAATTTGTACCGTTGAAATGATTAAAAATGCTTCATGTCCACATCCAGTAAAGAATATTGCTCCCATCGGTCCTTGACACTAATAAAAATTAACATATTACCAAAATTATGGGACGAAAGCAAACTGATCCTCGATCAGATCTGCTGGGACGAAGTGAAGGTGATGTTGTCGCACAAATTAAGACTCAGACAAAGAAGTGAATATAGTTTCAATGGTAGTTTAATTTTAACATTCAACATAAGTATCAATTATCATCACTCACATATCCATGTTTTTTTATTTTATCTAACCAGGACCTGGGAAAGTGAAGATGACTGTTCACAATGAAGAACTAAAACTTTAAGGTCGGGAAAAGAGTGGATGAGTCAATGGAGCTAACAGAGGAGACGGCTGGGGTGGAGAGAGGCCGGAGGAGGAGGAGAGGAGGAGGTGGAGGTGGAGGAGCAAGGAGGAGGTGGAGGTGAAGGAGGTGGAGGAGGAGGAGGAGGAGGAGGTGGAGGTGGAGGAAGAGGAGGTGGAGGAAGAGGAAGAGGAGGAGGAGGAGGAGGAGGAAAGAGGAGGAGGTGGAGGAGCAAGGAGGAGGAGGAAGAGGAAGAGGAGGAGGAGGAGGTGGAGGAGGAAGGAGGAGGAGGTGGAGGAGCAAGGAGGAAGAGGAAGAGGAAGAGGAGGAGGAGGAGGTGGTGGAGGAGGAGGTGGTGGAGGAGGTGGAGGAGCGAGGAGGAGGAGGAAGAGGAGGAGGAGGAGGAGGAGGAGGAGGAAGAGGAGGAGGTGGAGGAGGAGGTGGAGGAGGAAGGAGAGGTCTGATGAACACAGAAGTGAAACAGGAGGTGAAGAAATCACACACGGAGAATAATACTGATATGTCTCAAACCCAGAATAGCAGAGCTGTAAATTAACTGTGAAAGTGTGACAATATTTTGCACCTGCTGTAAACGAAGCAACAACGTAAGAAGTAAACAATACAGTAGTAGTTACATTATAGTCTCTTGTTATGATTTTAATCGTGTTAGTCATCTATGGAAAGAATCTGTCAGCTGTGTTGTGGCACCTCGGTCAGAATCTGAAGCTACTTCGACTGAGTTGTTGTCGCTGCGATCAGACTGGAGCACTGTTTTTTTTTTTGTTTTTTTTTTATCCTCGACCTCACAGCGTCAATTTAAAACATTAACAAATCGTCTAAAATCTTCACCTTCACCTTCCACACATTAACACCGGCTTGTACAACAGATCAACAGGACTGAGGCACGATTAAGGCTTCCACACACTTCACACTGCCTGACCACACAACCTGATTTAACAGAGAGGGAAGTTTCTGTAACGTGAGCAACTTTTTTTTTTTTTTTGGAGCTAAAGAAGGCCACCATAGCATTTTGATTGTGTTGTCATGGAGACAACAATGCTTACATCCACCCGAAAATGACCCAAACATTCACCAGCAGCTGTGGACAATATTGCAGCAACATTTTTTGAATCTCAAAATAAGTAAACCAAGGCACTTCAACTTTTACATTTGATTGACTGCAGATAAAGTTGGACGATATGAAGGCACCTCGACCGCCCCCTGGTGGCCAGCTGCAGGATATTCCCCCTCAATTTTAGCGGAGGGGACAAATAAATCCTCTCAAAGATTCCAATCCAAAGCTGTCTTCTGTCATTTCAGGTCGCTCTTGTCAGGCTGATGTCTGTCTGAGTGTTACACTCTGCTGGGTTCAATAAGTCATTTGAGGACTCACAGCTGAGCTTTGCTCAGTCAGCCAGGATGTGAGCCGCGAACATGTCTTCAAACCACAGAAACGTCCGATGTGGACGTGTGGACCAAACTTAGCATATCACATTCACATTATTTGCTTTTTAGCTGCTGGTTACAGCAGAACATGCAGCTGAAGGTGGTTTACTACAGGCCAAAAAGGCTGCAAGGAAGTTTGAGTCCAGTGATATTTTTAAGGACCTGTGGACATTTTCTGGTGTTTTTCCACGGGAAGTTGGACCGTCTGCAACTCTGATTGTGGAGACAAAACAGGTACAATAAGACATACCATGTTTTATCCTGATCATAACCAAGTGTATTTATGATTTCTTTGGTTTGTTTTTGTGTAAACCTAAACAGAGCATCAGCACAGCTTTGTGACAAGAGAGAAATAAAATAAACCTAAACAGATGTCAAGCTAACATCTGTTCTGGTGATTGGGTTGTTGACATTGAGTCATGAAGTCACCGGGTCAGTACCACACACTTGTCTCAGGACACTTTGGCTCCATTTTAGTCCAGTGGGAGGAAGTGGAGACCTGTCGTCCATCTTTACGTACCGTCTATGGTAAAGATCAATTTCAGTCAGTGATTTCTGACCTTCTTATCTGTTAAGGCAAAACAGTTGACTTTGGTATAACGGCTTTATTCTAAACATCATGTGTGATCATGTTGAGAGCAGCTTTAACCAGTGGAGAATCTTGGTTTTTTTTTTTATAATCCAGGGGTTTAACATGTCAACATGCTACAGTGGTGTAGAAGTGCACCACGGTGTGTCAGAACGCTGTGACATCACTGTTGGGGGCGGTAACCAGAGCGCTGGAGCAGAGAGAGTCACGTCATCTCCTTTTCACACCACTGGAACATTTCTGTTTTAAGCAATCAATAAATCACGTATTAACCACGAAATGCAAAACATCGTACTTCTGTATCTGTATTCATGCATTTAAACTGATGCTCAGAACTTCCTGAAGTCTCCCTGAATCACGTGACGATCGGCATTTTGAACTTCCGTTGTCACGACTCTCTCTGCTCAAGTGCTTCTTACCACAGCTGACCTGTTAAAGCCTGGTGGTTAGTTACTGTAATGTGATTGGGTGGTTTGATTATAACATGGCTTCCCGTTTCCACCTGAACTAAGCATCTGCGTTGTCATGACGCCATCAGGGACTCCCTCAGTATCCTTTCACTGCTGCTGATTTGATGTTTTTATAGCAAATTCAGATTTTCACGTCAAACCTCCAAGTCTGGTGTGCAACAGCAAACTAAAGAATAACACAATATTAGATCAGACTGTTAAATCATCTCTGTGGAAAGAGTCTTTTTTTGATTTTTTCTCACATGTGAGGAAGATGTCCATTATATAGTGAAGCAGGTTAGCTAGGCACGTACAGTTCCCTTTTTCCTCCAAGAGAGAGGACATCAGAAGACCGCCGACTCTTCCTCGCTGCGTCTTCGCTCTCGGCCCTCGTCTCTCAGTGTCCACAGCCTCCCACACATCAGCACTCACACTGACATCATGCAAATACACTTGGAAATATAAAATTCACTGGGTTAGGGTATATATTTTTATAGATTTATACATACATATCAATTCATATACTTTTAAGGAATGTTAATCTATTTTGCGGCGTATTTTTTTCTTCTTACAAGGTACAAAATAACTTTTCATACTATGTAACACAATATATAATCAACATATTAAAAAAAACAACTTATCAGTCCTTTTATCATCATAATAAAAATAAGTTCTATGTTTTTTCTCACTTATATCTTACAATATATTTTCTCTCTGTCAAAAAACACGCACACATGTCCCATTTTTGTTTCCGTTTGTGGTTTTCTCTTGGCAGCAGATTGGCGGCGGTCAAACTGAGTGTGTGTGAAAAAGGAAAGATCACATGACGGTGGTGCTCATCAACGTGTGAAAAATCTCAGAGCGACGGCCTCGTTGGCGTGTAGAATTCACAAAATGGCAGCGGTGGGTGTTGCAAAACAAAACTAACGAACTGCGGCGCTGTTACAACGGGCACTTGGAGCAGCCGCACTCCAGAGCAGTTTCCATCTCCTCGGAGTACGAGGTGCCGTCGGTGCAGCGGAACACCACCTTCCTCCTCCTGCTCTTGGTGATGCCACAGCAGACGCCTGCGGGCGCCGCCGCCTGGCAGGATCGGGGGCAGTCCATGCGGGGAATCTTGCTGGTGGATGTGCACGTTCTCATCGCGTGGTGGCGCTTCAGATGCTCCCTCACCATCTCTCCCTGACATGTGAGCTCTGGATGTAAATGGAGAACAGAAACAACAAACATTACATTTACTGAAAATCATAAAATCTTGGTATCATTTTTTTCATTTGACTTCCGTCTCCACGTTACCGGTGTCGCAGGTAGGTCCGGTGTACCCTGGCTGACACTGGCAGACGGGCTCTCCTGACTCTGACACGCGACACTCTCCGTGCCCACAGCGCTGCCCCCTGCAGGCTGCAGGCTCCTGCCGTCTATCACAGAACTGACCCTGGTAACCTTCGCTGCACTTGCAGCTGTAGGACTGACCCTTCGGCACACACAGGCCGTGAGCACATCTGGAGACGGAGGAATGAAAGACGACAGACAGGTGAGAGGAGATGGGTATGTTGCAGGGTCACTGCTTTAAGACTGGCAAGACCAAATCATTTGCATCAGTTCATTCTCTATATTGACGAGTGACCAGGATGCACAAGTTTGGCAGCTAAGCTTCAGACACTGACGACTTGCGAATGTGGAGAAAGATTGTTGACTGTTGTGTCTCATTTTCACATCATCAAATACCAACAGACAATCACTGACTTTTGAGAACATGTAACCATCAAGTCCTGGTAGATAACGACACGGGAATTCATTGGAATTGTTGCTGTTTATTTACACTATAACTAATATTTCATAGCTACTTGCAGGGTAACTGTGCGCGACTAGCAGGGTTAGGTGCTACATGTGATTGTAGAAACTGGAGGAAGGCCAGTTCATGATCAGCATGGACCAGTTAGTAGGAATGCAGAGATGCATTTTACCTACTGGGTACTGCAGAGGTGTCCCTGAGCAAGGCACCGAACCTCTAAATGTTTAGTCCACCTGACGACGTGGCAGCCCCCTCGCTCCATACATTTGATAAATTGATTGATACCTTACTGAGTGCATGTGTGCAGATTGTGTCTGTGTGAGTAAAACTAAATATTCATGAAGAGGAACAACAAAGTGTGTCTCGCCTCACCTGCTGTTCTGACAGGGGCTCGGTGCCGTCGTCTGGTCACACAGAGCCCCGCTGCGTCCTGGAGGACAGTCACACGTTACCCCCGTCTCTCCGCCCTCCCTGCAGGCGCCCTGAGCACACACGCTGCAGGAGTGACACCCTGCGCGAACGGCATCGCCCTGCCGACGGAACAAGAAAGAGAGAAAAGACTGTTATCGTTTGAAAGATTTTCGAAAGACGCACTGATACTTGTTTTTGCTTTCTGTCACCTTTGCCTCGACCCCTTGAGGTTGCGCTCCTCCCGCGGCTCGGAAACTCAGGTCTTGAGCCTCGCCGTTGATCCGGACATTGTGGATGCAGCCGTTAAAAGCCTGAAGGGAACGCTCTGGGCCGGGTCGCAGACCTGAGGCCACCACCTGAGATGGAACGCCTGGGAACAAGACGGGAAACAAGGCAGGAAGTTACGGATAAAGAAGAAGGAGAAGAAACAGAGGAAGCTAATTGAAACAAGGATTGCCTGATTGCTGTGACTGTACACACTTCACTCATCTCTTGTTTCATTCCTAGTTGACTTTTATTAAACAACACAGGGTTCCAGCAATAATACAGCATCACACTGAAGCTCTCACTGTTGCACAATAACATCATGTTTCCTGCTAGAACTTGAGAAAAAAAAGTGTTTTTTTGCCCCGTTTTGAGGAAAATTTGAACAAAAACAGCTCTTCTCACCACATCCCTTGCTGTGATTTCGTGAGCATGTAAGTGTGTGTGTGCGTGTGTGTGTGTGTGTATTTGCATGTTGTGGCTGCCTGTATTTGTATGTACCCATGCATGGAAAACATGTCATCACAACCACAAGAAGGAAGTTAAGGGCAGGCGAAATAACATCCGTGTGTTTGGAACATGTGTCTAAAAACGAGGATTGATCTGTGTGTGTGTGTGTGTGTGTGTGTGTGTGTGTGTGTACCTCCTATGTAAAGCTGGGTGTTGTGGTCGACGGAGGGCTGACGTGCGAGCTTGCCCAGGCTCTTCGGGGCACCGTTATCCACCACCAGGCTGAGCGAGCGGTTCTGGATCAACAGCTCGACCGTGTGGAAGAGCCCATCGTTCACCGACTCCACGCTGCAACAAACACACACACACACACACACACACACACACACACACACACACACACACACACACACACACACACACACACACACACACAGAGAAACAGAGGAGGGGGAGATTTTCAGTATGGTTCCTATTATGATAAATTACTGTTGAATTCTACACCAGACAGGAGAATTAGGGGGAAAAAAACACGATAGAGCAAATTGGAAATGCGAGACACAAAACAGACTCCGAACATTTTACAAGTAAAACATTTTTTTCTTTGTTTTGTTGTGTTTGCAAATCGACCAAACTAAATGATCGAGGAATTAGGGAAATCTTTGTTGAAATGTTATAAAACAGACTGATTACATCCTCGATGCAGTTTTCTTTTGAAGGGGGGGACTGAAATGTGCTCTTGATCTCGGGCACAGTTTCCTAACATGGGGTCTGATCCTGATGGGCAGGATCCCCGGGGGCCAGACTGAAACTATATAATTAAATGACCAGACTCAACCAGTTTGGACCCTCGCGTTAGAGAAAGAGGCTCTTACTGGAGCGCCGAGATGTTTTCGAGGAAATAAATGTTTCCACTGCAGACGAGCCTGCAGCGAACCAGGATCATGACCTCCTGCACCACGTCTGACCCGGGGAAGACAGCGTGTGTGATTGTGTGTGCATGAGATTCCCCACTAAACGGTTTTTGCTGGAGGGGAGACAAACAGCTATAGAGACAGTGGTTTGGCCCAGCCGAGAGAGGGAGAGAGCGCGAGAGACGGAGGGGGAAAAGAGAGGTGGGATAGCGGGGTTGGTAAAGTTGACTGTGCCTCCGTTCACCCAAGTTCTTCCTCCCCCGACGCGGAGAAAACGAGGAGGACATCAAAAAACACAAAAGAACAAGTGAAGCCGCTCTTTTTTTTCACCCCGACGGCGGTCTGCTCCAGACTCCCGCTGCTCAGACATCAAGACAATACATCCCTTTGTCTGCCGCCGCTCATCAGCTAACTAGCTAAGGAGCCTCAAGTCAGCTTTGACTGACAGCTGTTTATAAAGCGCTCAGATTACAGTGATGTTACATTAACAGCCAATGGTGCGGGGCTTGTGAGTTCTGGAGGCGGGCCAGCGTGACTTTCCCTACAAAGTGCTGACCGTACAAAAGAAGAAAAAAAAAAACAAAAACAAGGGAGCGGAGCAGCTGCAGTAACATTAGAAGAAGAGGAAAAGAGATAATGGTGATTAAAGAGATGCAGAGACAGATTATGGTTGGTATGGTGAAGACGTCGAACAATACGAGGAAGGAGACGGAGCACGAGAAATGGAGAAAACAAACAAAATCCAGAGCAGGAGAGAAAAGAACATGTGAATGAAAAATACAATCTTTGTAAAAATGTTACGACATCAAAAACGAAACATCCGACGTTTTGGATCAACGCCGAGATGGGAGAGATGATCAGCGAAGCCACTTATGTGATCAGCCGGGGTAAAGAAAACATACTGTTCTCCTGCACTTCAGCATTTAGCCGGCGGTTTTTCTAAAATAGGAGCTCCTGCTTCACTCGAGACCCAACACAGACACATACATGGTTTCCATTAGGAGCCGTGTAATTTAATAATGATCTCAAACAGGCCTGCTGCAACCGAGCAAAAGTGACGGTCCGCTAGCCTGAAAGATTAGCTCTCTGTCTCACTCCTCACGTTGTTCTTTTCTTTAAATGTCTTATCCTTCTTCTCCTCCGTTTCCTCCTCCACCTCCTCACTCCTCTCCTCCTCTCCTCTCCCTGACAAGGGCTCTTACAACTTTTCTAACTCTTCTGAGGCTTCTCTCCGCTTTTCGTTCAACAGGCACTTCATCCCCCTTTTTAAATTTGTTCAAGTGTCTGGAAAGTCCAATCAAACGAGCCGCTCGCGCAGCCGAAGAAATTGTCAAACTGATTTTGTGCACGTTTGAGATTCACACGCTCATTTTGAGACACACGGCGAGTCTGCTGTGACGACGGAGCTCCACCGGGTGGCAGTAGACGACTAAAGGTCAGAGATTCTGATGTCCGAGCAGATGCAGGAGAGAGAGAGTGTGTGTGTGTGTGTGTGTGTGTGTGTGTGTGTGTGTGTCAGGTGTTTTTGTTACAACCAAAACAGGTATTTTAAGCCAAACCACTCTGTTTTTCTAACCCTAACGAATTGTTTTTTGTACCTAAACCGAGGCGGACCATCGGCACATCGTTGTGACGAGAGCGAAATAGGACATTCAATCCAAACAAACACAACGGAGCAACATGAGGAAACTTTAAACTTGAACTTATTTGTGGTTTTGCAGAAACTTACTCGAAGCTTTAACGTTTATTCTGGTTGCAGAATGAGACGATCGTGAGATAGCTCTGGTACTTAAACAAGCAGCACTTCGCCTCCGTGTTGTCAGGAGCGTTCCTACTTTTTTTTCCTGATCAATACAATCAATACATACATTGTTAAAGTCTGCATGTTGTTTTGTGTGCGTGCGCCTACTTAAGTTTGTATTTCAGGTTGTTTGAAGTCGGCCCTGTTGGCCCCCGTGCATCGGTGAAAAAAGAAATCCATTATGGAATTCAATAAAAACAAACACAGCCGTAGCAGATTTCAACTGCCTCGCTCTCTCTTACTCTCATTGTGTTCGCCCAAACCCACAAGGGACGTCAATTTCCTGTCAGTCCAGAGTCAAACACACACACACACACACACACACACACACACACACAAACTTCACTAAGAAAGAACTTCCTAAAAACCAAAAACTGGCTTTTTTTTTTTCTTATTTTGTATTTTTTTAATAATATAACTGAATCAAACACAAGCCCAGCAGTAATTACAGGTCACTGACTGAATCTCAAACTGAACAGAATATTTGGATCTGAAACAACAGTGCAGATCCACTTACACTGTAAAATCTAATTAGGCGCTGCTATCATTTACTTTCAATGCTTCGAAACCACATTTACAGCGTGTGTGTGTTTCTGTGTGTGTGTGAGCGCATGCAGAAGTGTATTTGACAGTGAACCTTGTGTGTTTGCGAACCTGCATGTGTGTTGTGTTTCACTACATGTGTGTCTGTGTGTCCTTCATGCGTGTCGGGTTGTGTACGTGTTTGTGTGCATGTGTGTTTAGCAGCCCGATCTGATTAAAATGATGTTCAGCAGACAGGCATCCCACTCCCATATTGCCGTGGTAACCTCAATTAGTCGCCGCTGAGACGGCAGCTGCTGAACGGCGAACTCCTTCGCTGTTTTTCTTTCCTTCGTTTTTTCCTAGCTTTCATTAAACCGGGCCGCTCCGGTTCAGATGGAATTTGTACTTTTCAGGAGAGGATTCGGTGCCTTTCTTTTCTTTTTGTTTTTTTTTTTGATGTAGACTTTCAGGGGACGAGCGCTCGCGAGTGTTTCAGGCCTATAAGGTTTCAGCGTTAAGACGTTTGAAATGCCTCTGAGCGTTTAAAACCTAGAATGTTCGAGGATCATCTGATTGTCTGTTTTAACCGCAGCGCTGTGGTTTTAAAAAAAAAAAAGCTGCATTCAGGTCAGACACTGAGTCACTTCGACTCGTTTCAATGAGGGGATAAGATCAGTTTGTAAGACTTGATATCTGAGTAGGAACTAAATGTAGGAGCTGTATGAATGTTACAGTCCGAGCATGAATGAATATACAATGTATATTAGACACTGAATCCATGTGTGATCAATAAACGAGTTTGGACACAATTAAAAGAACGCCTGTATGATGCATTGAATCGAAAACATACCGAAACATGTTATGCTGGACGTGTGTTGATTCAGTCTGTTAGTGCTTCTGTCAAAAAACCCTCCATTTAACTTGAAGGTGTTCCTAACGTCTCCTGAGTGTCTTTAGGTCTGTAACTCATTTTAATTCACTTTCTGGATAGTTTCCCTTCTGAAATACAGCCCGGTTTTCACTGTGAACTTTGGAGAGTCTTCTTTGAGGGCATGAGGAGGTTGACAACATCTCTCAGATCCTAAATCCTTCCACCGACCAACATCGTGTCCTCGGGCGTAAAGACCTTCTTTTTTCGTGGCACATGATCCCTCACTGGCTTCCCGTCCATTCAAACTTCTAACGATGCAGATAACTTCGCAGACAGACAGAACATTTCGACAAATTACCCCAAAAACGTGGATTATTTGTGTTTATAATCAGTGTCGTCCTCAAATCATGTCTTCCTCCTCCCCTCTCTCTTTCTCTGCATCCATTTCCATCTTCGTCTTCCTTCTGACTATCCATCACCCTCCCTCCTCACCCTACTTCTGTCTCCCTTCTGTCCACTCAGCCATCCATCAATCCATCTCTTCCTCTTTTCTTTATCATCTCCTCCTCTTTTATATGTACACATCCCTTCCTCGGCTGCTCGCTGATGATTAACAGCAGATGTGCTCTCTCTGACCCGATGGGAAGGTCACTGTGGTGTTAGCGAAGGGCAGCACGTTAATATAAACCAAACACACTTCTTGTTCTCTGCAGATCCAAAGCTCAGCTACTTGTTTGCTTCTCCTGCATGCTTGTATTTTCATTATCATTCCCTCTGCCTTCCTGCTTTACATCTTTCCGTCCAGCCTGCTGAGAGTCCTCGCTCTCTGTTTTCTAATCCAATTTCTCTGTTTCAGTGGGGGTTGTACCTCCCGTCCAGATGTCGCCTGGGCAGACGTGCGTGTGTCTATAGGTGTACGCACATACATAATTTATCTTTGCATTCTGTCTGTGTGCTTGTGTGTGTCCGTGCACGGCGCTCAGCGGGTCTAGATTCTGCTTCGGACCTCCTCTCCGACCCGCTCCACCCGTTTCTTTTATAGAACAAACTCAACCTAAACTCTTTGGTTTCCAACCACAATAAAATTGGCATCTGAAAGCCAAATTGTAACTGTTAAAACTGCAGCGACTTGTGATTTATCATTTAACCAGAATTAGTTTGACACAAGTGTGTCTTGGTCTGGCCTCGACTGCTACATTTCAGCTCGTCATCAAAAAAACTGGCTCGAACGCGCTTGACCTCCCCGGCTCTCTGGTTTCTGCACAAGATAACCGACCCAGGGATCGTTCAGAAACATCCCGGGGACTGGCAGCGGTCCCTGGCCCTCAGTCGTACGACCGCAGTAACTGTGTGGACGGTGCCATGTTCGAGATCTGCCAGAATCGCTGTGCTCAGACTGCGGTGGTTAAACGGTTACGCCATTCTGGACAGTATCAGCTGAGTGGTGGCAGGACGCTCTGCTGTGCCTGCCTGGCCATGTGGTTCGAGTCGGTTTGTGATGTATTTCCAAATTAAGGCAGATAAGAAAGACCATTTGCAATGCTCAGATTCATGCAATCAAAAGATGGCACATACAAAGGGCTACATAGACGCTTGCGGTCAAAACGAGCCGCGAGCCTGGAGCTGGGCCTCGTCTCCCTCCAGACTGCTAATGCTAAACATAACACAGAGACAGTGTTTACTTAGTGCTTAGCATTGTGAATTGGATTCTATGGATCTCCGTTTCACTCGCTCACTCTTAATCGGTCATTTTTCTTGTTGTCATCCTTGTCGACTTTCTCATGTTACCCTCCTTTTTCCCCCCCGGCCTCTTTTTCTGCTGAACGCTTTCTGCATCTCTTATTCAATCTTTCCTTTTCCACACTACTGTACATCCCTCTCCGTCTTCATCTGTCTCTCGTTTACACTTTCTTCTCTCAGTTTTTGTTCATGCACTCTTTCTCTCTGTCTGTCTGTCTGTCTGTCTACCCTCCCAGGCGTGGCCCGTGTCAAGTTAACGCGACCAGACAGGGATAATTCCCTGACTCACTCTGCGGTTTACTTTTCCCCTCTTCTCTTCCCCCGTCTCTCACTCCATCCCTCTGTCATCCCTCACTCCTCTCCCATCCATCCCGCTGTTCAACCGGGTTTCACGGTCTTTTCATTTCGACTGTTTCTGCCCATCTGTTTTCTGCCCCTCCCGTTCTCTCCTCTGGCGGGCGACCTGTTCTACCCGGTTATCTATTTATTGCGTTGTCTGCTAATTCACACACGCCCTCCCTTCCAGCATCAGTCCTTCCATCTGTCTTTTCTGGCTATCTCTCCATCAAAGTCTACCTCTCAACTGATCAATCTTTCCTTTTTTGAACATCCATACGTCCATCTGACTGTCCTCCTCTTTTTCCTACTCAACCTTTTCACCCCTGCCTCCACCCCTCCTCATCCGCGCCAGAAGCTAATTAGATTTACCCAATCGTTTCCATTCTTTCATTCGATTCTTCCTTCCGCTCTGACCATCCCTTCCTCTTGTCCTCTCCTTGCCTTTCACAGTGTGTCATGTATAATGAACACGAGTGCAATCTCTGCTAAGGTCATATTGTGGGTAAGTGGTCCGTTCACATCCACCCACCCAGATTACAAACCGATCTCATTCATGTGGAGAAACAGAATACCGCCGCAGTAATGGAAAGTGCACAGACGGCACAAAACAGCAAACTGGAGCGGGTGGCAAGCTGTTGTCATGGCCAACAAAAACTGTGTTTCTGCCCGGATGACCTCTTTGGAATATATCCTCCCTGCTGAAGTGTCCTTGAGCAGGTCGCGGTCTCTAACAGCTCCGGGGCTCTACAGCTGACCCTGTGCTCTGGCCTCTCTGTTGGGGGGGTAGAAAAAGAAATTCACCTGCGTGCTTCAACACAGCATCACATTATTATTATTATAATTAAGCTGTTTGTATGCATCAGTTTATCAAAGGTCAGTGAAGACATTCGCCAACACAATGCGACGCTAAACAGACCCGGCACCCATGTGCTGCTGGGACGATGCTACAGTCCATGACGGGAAGTCGCTAGTCTGACGTGAAAGATGCAAAGACAACTCAAATATTTCTATTTGCTTGTAGATGATTACGGCTGTCACCAGCTTGTTGGAACCACAAGTTACCATATTTGGACAAAAGGGGAGGAGCTGCTAATTGGATCTGATTAAGAACCCGACGACACGTTGTGGTCGCGGCTTATCGATCACAAAGACGCCGCAGCTAACACGTCATCATGCTGCAGTAGAAGACCTGAAACTGTGATTGGGTCATTTTTCTCATAAACTTACATAAAACCGCCCCCTGCTGGCCATGTGAAAGAATGCAGTTCTGACTTGTGCGTAACACTATTAAACACTGTTTCTACCATGATAAGACTTACTTCTCCCCTGAACGTGAGGTTCGCCTGATTGAGACGTATTAATTACATCTGATCAAAAACTAGACTCCATTCACTGCATTCTTTAAGAAAGGAAACACATGGAGACATGTAAAGTCGTCTAATTATAACTGAAAAGTAAAACGCCTGCAGAACAAGCCAAAGCCGAGCAGAAGAATGTAAAATACACATTTTCCTGTGGGAACCTGATTTTCTTTCGGAAACTATATAAAAAAAAAAAAAAGAGCGCAGGTTTAAATGAATCATAATTGAGATACCTGATGCAGAAACAGCCTTACCCTTGACAAAGTAAATTGTGGCTTCAATTTTCTTTTCCCACAGCTTCTTGCAGGATTTACAATATGAACTAACATGCTAATCCTACAGTCAAATTTATTATGAACCCGCTGCATGTTATCATCAGAGGCAGCGAGGCTACCGGTACCTCCTCCTCCTCCTCCAGCGACGTCGTCTACATCCACAGAGACAATGGGACAGAGAACGGCCAAAACCATAAGGCGATATGTTACAAGCTCAGAAAGTCGCTGATTGAAATATATAGAACGGAGACTGGAGAGTAAATGAGAAAGTAATAAGCTCTCTCCCTCCTCCCTCTCTCCGTCCTCCTTCGCTTCTTTCTCTCCAACCTCTATCTCGCTTAACTCATTCACTTACACCAACATCTGTCTCTGTCGTGTCCTTGATTTGCAGCTGGCATTATTACGCTGACTGCTGCAATCATTCAAAAGTAGCACAAGAAGCATTTTCATTATCTGTATAATACCTTGGTATAATTACCATAAACATGAGACCACGGTCAAGATGATTGGTAGCCTCTGTCTCACGCCCGTGGTATTGTTGGTGCCTTTTCAACTCGAGGGGTTTTTCGTGGTCCTTTCCAAGCCGGACTTCACGCTGGAAGTTATTTTCCATCCGAATTTTAACACCTTCCATTATCTGCCGCTGCAGGGAAGCTCTGGAAACTTCAGCTCTGTTTGGACTGGCAGAGCAGCGCCCACTCTCTGCCGTGTAGCCATAAACCAATTTCTTCTTCGTCATAAAGGATAACGGGAACGCAAATAACGTATATGATGCTTTATGTCACTGCATCCAGAAATAAAGGCGTATTCTGTAGAGTGAGGCCAGATTTTTTTAAGATATCTTCGGCGACATATTTAACCAACAACTGCTGTTTTTTGCAAGCTATCCTCGGCTGTAGCTAGCAACCGTTAGCTGATTAGCTCATGGCTCGTTTAGAAATGACCTCGGATCACAACATCCACTCAGCACACAGAGATGTATGGTTGTATTTATCTGTTTGGTGCAGAAGTCAGAGGTATGATTATTTAATTTCTAATATTTTGTGAGATTATTAAACTACGGGGAGCTCTCGGACTGTTGCCTCCTGCTGGTACAAAGTGGTATTACAAGACAGAACTGGTCAGCACGCCGTCTTCAGTAACATCTCTGCAGCACGATACATCGACGTCTTTTACTTAATGTCAATGTTTTAAACTTAAATTCTGGCCATATCCAACCAAATGAAGAGGTTAGTAGTCTCATCTGTAGTCTTGCACATGACTTGTTATCAAGTGTTTTTTTGCATCGTTCTGTGTGTTTGCTGAACTGAAACTGAAACTAAATATCCCTTCAGACAACACGTGGTATTGGATCTCGTATCATATATCCCTCTCACATCTCTCTCTCTCTCTCCTTCTTTCTTCCTGCCACAGACAGCGACGACGGAGAAGCAGACAGAATCAATAGGAGCCAATCAGCACCAGACGAAGATGAACACGGGCCCTTTCTCCCTTTTCTCACTGTCTACTTTAAAGTAAAGTCAGGCAATCCTTCTTATCTCATCTCTCTTCCTATTCTTTCTCTTCTTCTCTCTCCGTCATACACCTTCACCTCTTTTAATGCTCCGGTCAGTTTTTTTTTTTTTTTGTGCTTCTGCAAAATGGCAAGTCAGTGAGTCTCCTGTATATGAAATGCTGTGAGATAATGTGTTTTATTTTCTAGATCCCATTCAGTTTTTCTCTTATCATGTCAAATGTCGTGATAGATGTCACCAGAAAACAACAAGTTTTGTTCATAGCGGTTTGTGAGGTGTGTCAGAAAAGTGACCGCGATAGAGATTATTACATTTTATGCTCTGGCAAAAAAAAAAGCCACATAACCACATTTTTTGTTGTTTTCTTGAATTATGATGTCCAATAGTCTTTTTTATGGGCTGAGAGAACTCCATCACCCCTCCGCCTCTTTTAAATCATCTCAACAAAACTCCAAAAGTTTATCTGACTTTTTCAAGTCAAACAGGGACACATGTTTTAAATATATGGCAAAGCTTTTTGACCGTGGTGGTTCCACTTCTGACAAATGGTTTAAACGCTGAGTTCGAGCTGACCGGCTTGCATCAAATCATATAATCATAGCTTTCTTAGTTTTCACTGCATCAAATGGCTCCTGACATCTTGTGGATGTGGATTTAACCAGGCTGGGTTTTGACTTACAGTTTGACTTGTGTTACTCAAAACTCTGGCAGTGTCTCTAATGATTATGTGATTATGCGCAAACCTTCCAAATGATCATTCTTCATTTTTTCCACGTGTAAATTTTGTGTTTTGTTCGTTTGTAATGCCACATATTGTTACATGTATCTCTGCGTATATTTCATAAGTAACGGCTGAAAGCGTCACCTCTCTTTTCTGGATTAACGTTGCTGTTAACATAGCTTAGTACGGCGGTGTCCATTCCTATAAAACCGTAATGTAGTGGATGAAATAATATCCACAAGCTTTTCTCTCAGACTAACACGCTGAATGAGGCCTTTTGTTTGCTCTGTTTGAAGTTTCACCTGCAGAGACTTCTGGTGCGTTTTGACTCAGGGCCGGGAGTCTCGTCAGGATTGTGAAGGAATGTTTCTGAGTTTGTGTTTGTTTGTAGAGGGAAGTGCTCAGACATGGATCCATTACTGCGTGTTTGTGTGTGTGTGTGTGTGTGTGTGTGTGTGTGTGTTTGTGTGCTTTAACGTGGATGTAAGAAAGAATATGTGCCAGTGAATTTCCATGTTCACGGTCAAATTACAGCCTTCTTTAAAGAACTGTATATAAAAGCCATGGAAATATAGTTTGTCTAAATGTGTTTGCTTTTTGTACTTGGATTTAAAGCACAACCTTGAAGCTCTGTAATAATTAAATCTTGGGAGTGTTTTACAGTTCAGTAGCTTAAATCTGCTGCTGAACCTGAGCTGTGATCAAATGCATCCTCTGCACGCTTCTTTTCTTTCAGTGTGTTTAAGAGCTTTGTGATTCTGAGGTGTACGTTCACCACCTTGGACTCTGAATACAACTTTGATCTTACAGACGAACTGTAAATTAAGCACTTAAAATGAATGTATTATGAATGAGTGTGCATGCCTGAGTGAGACAACAAGAGAACCATTCAAACACTAAGAAATTAAATGAAATGGGAAATGTGCGCGTCCTACCTGTACACGGTGGTCGGTGGGTAGTTGGCGATGTCGTAGATGAGTCGTATGTGTCCCTGGTACAGCTCCAGCGCCAGCGGGTCGTGGTCCTCCTTGTACAACAGAATACCGTTGTCTTTATCTGTGGCCACCTGCAGGGACGGCAGTGAGAGTTAAAAAAACAAGATATTACAAGAAGGATAAAACAGTCTGTGGAAACTTTGTATTTTCATCGATAAATACTAAATTGTTTTGTATGTTCATGCCAAATAAAAACATTTTAATGATTTTCCCTACATGGACAATAAAGTACCTGACTAACTAATACTTATTATATATGTTATATAACATTTAATAATGATGCTATTCCTTCATAACAGTAAGAAATAGCTCAGTAGCAAGAATGACATAAATCCAGTGGTTCTGACTACAGAGCAGCTTCTGTCACCAGGCCATGAGACTCAGTTCATCCACTATATATTGTTTTAATTTCACAAGTCATATGTGACAGGGAAATGACACTAAGAATAGAAAACAGCCAAATCTTCTTGCTGATGGTCTCGGTTAAAGAAACTGTGACATCAGCAGGTAAAAACTCCTCGTAGTAAGTTAAATGCGTCTGTAGCTGCTGTTACGTTACTGCAGATGATCATTCAGCAGTTGTTTCTAACAGCTGTAACATTTGTGGCTTCTTTCTAAAAGCTTAAGAAGCGGTGAGACGTTTGAGGCGCGACTGTGATCCACTCCTTCGGCTGCAGCATTGCAAAAATCCACACAGCTCTGCCCTCAAGTTTTTCTAAGACCTGGCGAAGCACCTCACTGGCAGCGAGTGCGAGTATTCAGATATCGTGTGTTGATGCAGCTCCGAGTCAATGAGAAATGAAATCGACTTCTGATTCGTGGCGGCGTGAAAATGAGGAGAAAATGTATATTTTCTCCACTGGCGTCCCTAAACGAGGTCACTCTCGCCTCGCTCTCACACAGACACACTTGACATGTCACACTCGCTCGCGTGCTCCGCTAAGCGCTAACTAACTAGCGAGTGGAAATGGGGCCAAGGGGCCAAGCACTTAACACTCTTGGCTTCAATGGAGCATGGCCAAGTCAACACCTGCTAACAAGCTGCTGGAGGAAAAAAAGAAGGAGATGGAGGCTGAGAGGAGAGAGGGAGGGAGAAATGTAAAGGAAGAAAGGGAGCGAGGGAGACCGAGAGGGAGAGAAAGGGGGCTGAAGAACGAGAGCTATAGAAAAGTGGGAGCAGACTGAAAGAAAAAGGGCGAAAAGTGTTAAAGAGAAAGAGAAAAAAACATCCAGTGATTTATGAAGTGCTGTGGCCCTTTCATTCTTTTTTTTTCATTTTCTCTCTCTTGCCTCTCAGTCAGGGCCTCTTGGTAGAGTTTAAACAGCCTTGGCAATGACACTGAAAGCTCTTGGCAGGAATGTAGAAGCACATGCACGCTCACACACACACACAGACACACACACACACACACTCGCTCACACAGATCCAAACAGGTGGTAAATATCAATTAGATCGCTCCGTTTCTTGTTTCTCTTTCGCCCACTTTGCGCTCCTATTTCCCAAAAAAAAAGGGAGGAAAATATGTCTCTATTAGGATTTAAGCTCTCAGGTGTCCAAAACGTAAATTCTGTGTGAATGGGGGTGTGTGTGTGTGCACGAGCAGGAGAGCTCAGTGTGCGATGGAAACAGAGGGTGTAGCAGATGTTTGCTTTGCTTTGTCGGCACTAAGTCGTGCAACTCTATAGGCTTGATTTCGGCGGCTCACGTCTCCGTTTCAGGCGGCCCGAAAATGTTTTTTCCATGTAGCGCAGCAGAATACGGCTTCTGCACTTTCAAGGGTCGACACACGTTACAGGACAGGGTTTTAATCCTTTATTGAGGGAGAGCAGGAACAATTTCTGTGTCTGACCGTACCTGTAATGAAATGTGCGCTGTGGGTCGGAGCTTCGCGCCCGGCAGCTCCACAAATCCGTCTCTACCCAGGAAGTGAACGGTGGCCATCTTGTCACATTTGCTACCGTAGAAACTGGGCATGCAGCGGCAGACGGGCTCCCCAGCAACCACCAGGCACTGGGCGCCGTTCTGGCAGTCGGATTGGTCGCAGGGGCTGGTCTGCAGCAGGATCATTGGCGGAGGGTTCTCGCAGAACAGCCCACTGGAGGGAGGAGCAGATTAAACAGGAGATAACTTATTCATGGAGCTTTAATGGGGTGATTTGCTGTGTCTGCTTCCCCTGATAAAACTTGTTTGGTACTTCCTCTTTGCATTTCATTTGGGTATCACATGCTTGACGCTGGAAAAGGTAGAAATCCTGAAGGGGATGAACTCCCACACATGACCCGTCTTTCTTCTGCCGTCTCTCTCCTTTATTTCTGTTTCTTTCCTGCTATGACTTCCTCCCTCTCTCTCTGTCTCTCTTTCTCTCTGTCCCTTGTGATGAATTTGTTTCTCTCATGCCAACAGTCTTTGCTATAATTAACCACATGGAGCTGCATCTGCTGCACACACACACACACGAGCACACACACGAGCACACAGTGGGTCCAGACAGTCAAGTGTCTGATTATGAAGCGCCATCTGTACCTCCTCCCGGTCTGGCCCCCGCGGCGTGTCGCGGCGCTCGTGTCTATTCGAGCCGCCTTTCTGAAGATGTGTGCTCGCGACTCTCACCTGAAACTTTGCTTGCAGACGCAGGTATAGCCGTTGACGGCGTCCACGCACTCCGCTCCATGTTGACACTTATTCTCCAGACAATCATTGTAGTCCTGCTCACAGTGTTGGCCCACGTAGCCCGGTAAACACTCGCACCTGGAGCAACACGGAAAATATGGATGGGATTAGTGTGTGTGTTGGCGACGAGCTCGGCCTCGCGACCGCAGACACTTGACAGCTCAAACGGGCGACAGCTTTCAGTAATGAGCTCGTGTTTTTACAAGCAACAAGTTTCTCAGCAAGCTTTGTTCTCACTGTTAACATCCAACTGTGTGTGTGTGTGTGTGTGTAAATGTAAATAAGAAGCTTGTAAGCTATTCGATGTTACTGTTGCTAAACCAACAGGCAGTAATTGAGCTGTTCTAGAAGAGAAAATGTAGATTTTACTTTATTAGAAAATTATGCAAATGGATCATTTATTAAATGTTCAGAGGAAAGTATTGTTAGATATATTATACTTACATGGGCAGTTATGTATAAAGATTGTTTAAGTTCGCTCCATGGTCCAGGAAACATACGGATGTCAAATATCTAAACTCTTCAGTAGTGACCCTTTGTTTGATGACTAAAGGTCGAATTCACACTCACAATATGGAGCAGTATATCATCGGCATAACTGCTAACTACATAACTGTAGATGCTGTTAGCGAGTTAGCTCAGTTAGCCGTGCAGTTAGCAGTCCAGGCTGGGAGCTCTGAGCACCGGGCAGCCTTTGGTGTTTACGCTGCTAACGCTGGAGCTTGGAAGCCGTAGCCCTGGTGGAGCTAGCTGGTTAGCTAGCTGCTGAAATTCGCACATATTCGACATATTCGTCGGACTGTGTTTGTGTCTGGTTGTGTATTTGTCTGATCGAGATCTCTGACGATTCTTCTTGTTTCTCAAAGTCAAAAGTCAGCTTTCAACTTCTCGACCTCTCTCCTGCTGTCGCTTTGGCATCACTCTCAGTGACCTCTGACCCCTTTAAGTGCCGACCCCTCCCCCGTGCAGCTGTCACTCACCTGTAACTGCGGCCGACATGGACGCACTTTGAGTCGTGTTGACAGGGATCGAATCCGTGGAGACAAGGGTCGACCACCTCCTCACACAGGTCGCCTGGTGACAGAGAGCGGAATGACAATATTTGCATCTTTAGTAATTAAAAGGTTTGAGTGTGAAGTCATTTTTATTAGTACGCTGGGAAATGAAGGAGGAGAGAAACAGAACATATAAAAAAAAAAGGAGGCGGAGGAGTTCGACCTTTTCACATGTTCACTGTCAACTTCAGATGACGGGAAGAGAGAGAAAACAAGCTGGTGGAAAAAGAACATTTATAAATGTGTCTATCTTGTTCAAGGCCGCAGATAATGTGCAGAAGAAGCCCTCATGTGTATACACACACACACACACACACACACACGCACACGCACACACACACACACACACACGAACACACACACACACGCACACACTTTCTCTCTCTCAGAAGGAAGAGCATTATCAGCTTTTTCTCAGAGTTGATGGAGAAGAGGGTTAATAGGCTGTGTAACAGTGGCTATGATGCGCACACACACACACACACACACACACACACACACACACACACACACTCATATGCTCAGATGGTGAGAGGAGTTAACAGTGTGTGTTAAAGCAGTAGCTGAAGTCGGTCATATGAGGGAAGAGCGGATTGAGAAAGGTCAAGTACATTTCCATCGTTCTCTGCCTGCTTTAATCTAATCCTGCCGCTCCACCTCCACCTCCACCTCCACCTCCACCTCCACCGCTCTTCTATCAAGTCGCTTTAAGACGCATGTTGTTCGGAGCTACAGTGTCAGTTCACCTGCAGCTGCTGAGAGATGACAACAGAAACCCTGCAGTCTACAGCGCATGTATGAAAAATCGTTAAAGCAGCGTTTCCAAACGAAGAACCTGTGTCCACTAAAACATTAGTCAGCTGATGTTTGAATGTGCAACTGAGGCTTTCTTCCGTTCATGTGTCGAAGCACAACAAACTTAAATTTTTCATGTATTGAACAATTAGAAATGTTCAGCGCCGTGTTCAGTTCCACCCTCTGAGCTGAGGACTGGGTGGGAAAACGTCCCTGGAAGTTAATTTTAGACCCTGGTCCATGTGGTGGAAATACACTGGAGCTGCTGCAAAGGTTTCCTCGTCCCTGGAGAAAGTTCCTGCAGTGGAAACGCAGCCTAAGAGCCTCCTAGGCGGGCTATTTCACACTCCTGTTACTTAGTTACAGATGCCAACATTAATTCATCAACTTTCAATCATGAAATTAACCGGGATGAGACTGTCGCTGAGGTCGTTACTGGCATCATAAATATGTTTTTGTAGCCTTCACAAACACTTTGATCTGTGACGATTCAAACACTCGTGTTGCATTTTACTTCAGATGTGTTGTTCAAATGATGAGTGAGTTCTGGTGACCTCCTACCTCCTCACGGCAGTATGTGTGTGGCGCCTTCTGGCTTGTGCTCAGTTTTTTTTTTTTTTTCTTCCAAAGCGTGACTCTCTCATTTTCTAGTCTGTAGAAAACTTCATATCAGCTCTTTAAAAGGTCTTGTGACCTTAAGTCTCGATTTTTTCTTCCCCTCTGGTGCAAATGTGACGTGACAGTCCCGGTTTGCTGAGTTCGGAGAAAGCCTGAGCAACTAGCGGAGGACTGTCCTCTTAATGTGACACCTGATGATTACGCTCCGGTTCACCGAGCTGAGTGGAGCTTCAGAGCCAAAGGAGCCAGCTGTGTGTGTGTGTGTGTGTGTGTGTGTGTGTGTGCAACAGCTGTATGTGGTGAGGTGGCTGGCAGTGTGAGAGGAAGCTGTATGCCAACAACGATAATGACCTGGTGTGTGTGTGGCTGAGTGTGTGTGTGTGTGTGTGTGTATATTGACCGTTATCCAGTGTCAAAGGGGACCAGCTGTGTGTGTGTGTGTGTGTGTGTGGGTGTGTGTGTGTGTGTGTTTTAGAGGACACTGTCACAGATAGACAAACTTAACTTCCCAGTCAGCAGTTCAGCTCTGACTTGCCGGGCTCTCTCTCTCCTCCCCTCGCTCGCTGCCTCTGCCCTTTATCGGCCCACTCTTTACCCTTTTCCCTTCGCCATGTTTATTTTTCCCTTCCCTCTCTGCTACACAGTCCCTCTCTGCCGTCTCTCCGTCATACTCCCCTCTCTCTCTCTCTCTCTTCTTGTGTGATTGTTCTTTCACCCTCCTGCAGGAGCAGTTTCAGGTCACTGCGGAGAGGCTGTCCATTATAACTTACCATCCAGTAAAGTGGAAAATGTGATTTTGTGTGTGGCAGTGGAGCGACTTGGTGACCCCGCCGGTTTCAGGAAGAATCAAGTGTATAAATAGATTACGTGTGTGTGTGTGTGTGTGTGTGTGTGTGTGTGTGTGTGTACCTGTGTAGTTGGGCGGACAGACGCAGGTGTAGTTGTTGATGCCGTCGATGCAGGTGGAGTTGTTCTCGCAGTCGTTGTCTTCGCAGTCGTCCGGGTTCATCTCGCAGCGCTGGCCCTCGAAGCCCGGCGGACACACACAGCTGCACACACACACACACGGAGACACAAACACAATGCCCGTTATAAGGCCGGATCGGATCGCACACTCGCGCCGCTCCACCTGAAAGAAAAATCAATCAGCTGCTCGGCTTCACTTGCCCTCAAATTCTTGCTTTAAGAGCTTTAAACGAAAACTCTTTAATCTGTATTCTAGTGGGCTTCTGTCCGGGTTCTTACACACCACCGGAGCCAGAGCGTATCTATATTTAGTGGCCCAACAAGAGACACCACTTCATGCCTCATTTTATAGCAGAAATTAAATTTTAACTCGACTGTTCAAGGTTTAAACTATTACCGCCCCTGACAATCCTCCTTTTGATTTGTGTCGTCTGTGGTTCTTCTTGTTGGAGGATGTTTCTCTGATGAACACCAGAACACACAGAGCCGACCCGAGAACAAAAAAACATGCTGAGATAAACTTTTTTTTTTCCTAATTTGATGCCACCGCTGCCGGACACCGCCCACCTGAGTAACTCTAAAGGAATTATCAAAGCGTCTTCCTCCACCTCCAGCTCCACCTCCCCCCCTCTCTGCTCGTCTTCCTCACTCCTCCATCTTCAGATTAATTTCACCCTCCTCCTCCTCTCTTCTCACCAGCCCTTGATCTCCCTCTCCCTTCCTCCCACCCTGCGTATCTCGGTCCGGTTAACTCCTCACAATTGATCACATGCACTCAAAAACACGCACCACCTTTACATAAAGATCAACATCCTCTCCACACACACATGCACACAGGGTTTGATAACCAGCTCGCCCTCTCCCACGACCTTCTTCTTCTTCTTCTTCTTCTTCCATGTGTTCGAGTCAAGTTGCTTTTGGGTGAAGAGGATTTTAAAAGGAAGGTCATCCTAACACGTAGAGCACACGTGAGAAAACAACCCACACACACCCACACCCACACACACACACACACACACACACACACACACACCCACACACACACACACTCTGCCTGGAGACGGTGTGTCCTCCGTCCTCCTCTGCACCTGTAGAACTCACTCTGTTTCTTTTGTTTCACTTCTCACTTTGACTTTTCTAATCTAAAGTTACCGCCCTCACAGACCTTTTCTCACGCTAACACTTATCTCACTCACTCCCTCTTCTCACACACACACACACACACACACACACACACACACACACACACACACACACACACACACACACACACACACACGATATTCATTGCCTTCCCCCCACCCACCCTGTCTGTCTGTCGGCTGCTGCTTCTCAGACAAAAAAAAGCTCAATTTAAAGCCAAGACTCCAAACAACAAAGTACAGTAAGCCTCCTGCAACACAATGAGCTTATTAAATTGTTGTGGCTAACATATTAGCAACCGCTTGCCCACTTACACTCCCAGCAGGCCCAGAACATTATGAACACATCAGAGTCATATTTCTCGACAAAATAAACGTCCAAAAATGCTCTTTTTTGAGCTGCGGTCTGGTCAGAACTCTACTAACAACAGTCCATGTGTTTGCATTTAAAACTATAGAAATGCACTTCCTTGTAATGTGTAACTGGACGTCTGAGGCTGCTCTTAGTACAGGTGTGATGTGGATGCATTTGAGATCCAGTCACTCAGACCACATTCAGAGGTGTTCTGAGCCGCGCTGAGAGGACGGCATCATAACAACAATCATAATCAATTAAACGCTGTCTGATTTCCATGTGGTTCATGCATATCTCCAGACCCCATTAAGAATACACATGATTTTAAGATTTGTTGTGTAGAGAGAGAAACTGGACAAACTTTGTGACAAACTTTTAAATCATAGGTGCCTTCTGGTAAATTCGGCATTAAAGACAAACATTAAGATGTTTCTTTATATGTGATGAGTTTGAGTTCACATCCAAAATGTGTCTTCTGCTTCCACCTTTTACACCAAGTTTATTCAAGAATATAACAAATTGGTGATATACATGTTTAAATTTACCAGAACAGTAAACAGTAACTAATTAATTATACTTTTTGTTGCCTGTGGAGAAAAGATCTACATTTTGAGATTTGAGACACGTTGTGAAACGCTGTCTGCAACAAATTATTTATTGTTTGGGGCTTCGTTTTAATTCGACAGCAGTTAATAGTGAATATATTTCTTTCTTTGTGTAAAAAATGTCACCGTTTGTTGGGTTAATATTTGGAGCTGGGAAGAGAGATGCCAGGTGTGAACTGTCGGGCTTTAATCTGTCCACGTGTGATTGGATCACCCAGAAGTCGCCTTAAGATATAAAGATAAGATATAAAATGACTTAACCTGACAGGAAGAAGCATAAACTCCTAGCTGAGACGTCAAGAATTCATCCATACTGCACAAAGAAAGTCTTGGCTTTAATAAGTGATCACTCGTCTACATAGAAATAAAAAAGAGAGAAGAAGAAGAAGAAGAAGAAGAAGAAGAAGAAGAAGAAGAGGAAGAAGAAGAGGAGGAGGAACAATAAAAGAAACTGCACGAAAGGAACAAAAGACATGAAATGCAGCTAATGTTGACGATGAAATGTTCCCACGAGAAACAAAAGACAGAGAAATACAAATGAGGGCAGCGCTGCCAGACCCGACCCGGGTCAGAGAGCACTGCTCCACTAATCAAATCCCAGTCCTGACATTTAAAGTATATAGTTTGACAAATGGGTTCCTGCTAAGAACCGAAGGCTAATTGGAGTTACTGAATATCCCCAACTGATTATATAACATGTTAAAATGTCAAAGGGCTCCGGTCTGCCCGTGTGTCTCAGAGGACGTGTTTCTTTACCTGTGTTGGTATTAACATTAAGAGAGGATCCGTAAAGGGTAAAGAGAGCCCTAATAGCATTACCACGCGTGGACGGTAAAGGCCAGACGCACATCAAAGCTCCACAAAGGGCAAAGGCCTCGTTAAGGGGCTCGCGGAGGAGGCAGATCTGGTTATGATATTTATAACAATTGTTTCAATCAGAGCGGCTGTTTGTCACGAGTCCGGGACAGAGACGGAGTTTTCTGACAGATGCCGGTGACCCTGGCAGGCAGACGGGCGCTCATGCTCGCAACACGATTACTTGAATTAGTAATTCGGTTTTATTAGCCCGCTGGAACTCATTACAGAGCACCCTCAGGATTAACTCTGAGACTGTTTGGTGAACGTAAATCCGCGACCATAAACCATCCAGTTCTAATTGAATTCTTTTTGTATCTTTGTATCTTTTATGAGCTGCATTTATAAACTTGTTTTTTTTATTTTTTGTGTCCGTTTATATTTTGTATGTTTTAATGTCATTGTAGTGTAAATAAAGGGGCATGCCCTCAGGGATCTTAGAAGCTAGTTTGTGCACGGATAATTATTTCGCACTCAGAACGCGTCGTATTTGATTGTTTTTAATAGAAGCAATCTCACTGCCAAGGCTGCGACCTCGCCCCCTTCAAAGAGTTTAAAATATTGTGTATTTAATGTGGTTTGGTTCGGTTTAATGGCTGTTTTCTTAAAAATGTATCAAATTAAACGTCTGCTTTTAATGAATTTTTACTTCTACACAATTGGAGACCGTCTTGATTACTTTTGGTCTGCGGTCGACAACCAGAGTTACATTTTGTCTCTCTGCACTGAATTCCAAATTCGTTTTAGTGTCTCGGTCCAAAAGGGATTAGTCACGAGACGACAGGCGACGAGGGGAACGCGGCGTTTAATATTTCAGGTTGTGGCCATAAAACATTCAACACGTTTTTTTTTTTTTACAGTTCTGCTAAACATTTACAGTATTTCAAGCTGTCGGATCGTGGAGAAATAAAAGAAAAGGCAGCAGAAGCTCAGAGGTGTGAGAAGCACGTCTGAGCTCCTGTATCAGCTCAACAACCGCCGCTGAGGCTGCCGACCCCCGACGGCTCCGGCGGAGCTGCTCTGCAGCCGGGAGTCAAACTGTGATTGTGTTGGGCAGCTCCCAGGTGTGAAAGTGTGAGTCTGGGTGAATGTGAAACAGGAGGTTCCTGGAAAAAAAGCGAGCGAGTGCAGAACGGTTCTCCTGGATGAATATAGATGAATAACAGGGTCAAGTACGTTATCGACTGCGGTTCTCTGCTTCTGTTTCAGCTTTAGAAAGGTCCAGTTTAGGGGGGTTAGATGCAAAAATGACTTTTTAAAGTGTTTATAATCAAAGAGTCATTATGTTTGTGTTACCTTGAGATAGGTCCATCATGTTGCAGCATCTTGTGTCTACAGTGGTCCAGATCAGATCAGTTTTCCCTTTTCTTCTTAAGATTTAAAACCTAAATAGCAAACATTTTATAAAGGCTTTTTTCTTGCTAACTGAGTTATCCTGAGTGAATTCATTTCTCCACAGTCTATACAAACTTGTCTTTATCTTATCTGTTACATTATTTGGCATAACTGAAACGTTTGAGGTTTAACTGAATGTAATTTCTATCACTTAAATTCTTAAATGTCTGATGTTTTGTGAAGGCTTTGACTTGTTCACAGACTGTCGTGGTCATGATATCTCCTGGTTATCGTTCTTCCTTTACTTTGTCCTGTGTGACTCAATGTCTTCATAAATGACCTGTTGAAGATCTCTCGCGTACAAATAAAGGTTGATTAACTGGACGTGTATTCAGTCAGAGAGAGAACAGTCTTATACTGCTGTGTGAGGGCAAAACTGTCAGCACTGCATAAATCTACTGCCGTTTATTTTTTAGAATCCCAATCAGCAGCGTCCTAAAGCTGCGCTACAGATGAAGCTGAGCCGTAAATTAAGTCCACACACATTTTAAAACACAGAAAACAGATCACAGTCTTATTTTATACCGCTGCAAGTTGAGAAACACTGACAGAAGTTTAAAACATCCCTGTAAGCGAGCGAGGAGGTCAGTGAGGGCGCGAGGATTTAATGAGCAGACCAAATGGGGGATTCCTCCTCTCAGAAGTCTCCTCTGTTCCTGTCTAACCCCCCTGACACACACGCACACACACACGCACACACACACACGCACACACGCACACACACAGGCAGTAAAAAAAAAGACATCATGAGGTCAAAGTGAGCCTCTATCTCGGGTAATGCATTGTCCAGTGAGGCGAGACTGTCCACTCTAATCATGTTGTCTATATTTCTGGGAGCACAGTGAGTTAATTCTCCCTGAAGATGAGAAAACAGGGTGAAGTTTATGAAACGTCTCCACTGATGGGGCGGAGCAGCGGGGCAAGGAAGGAGCAAATGAGATCTGACCCACAGCGCAAGAAGGATTCCCTAAAGGACTGTTTGATACTTCTCAATCTCCTACATGCAGCGTAAAAATCAGACGAATGGTTGCGTTGCTGATTTCCAGAGACAGCACCATGAGAAGTCTCAGAGAAAGTTAACAAGTTGCTGGTCTTTGTACCTGAAGTGGTCCTCCTGGCCGGGCTGAATGTGGCAGGTTCCTCCGTTAGAGCAGGGGAAACTAATACAGGCGTTGATGGGTATTTCACAGTTCTGACCCTGAAGGAGAGAAAAGAGGAAGGAAATGAATTATTGAATATTGGATGTTTTTCCATCAAGCGATCATTTCACTATTCAAACAAGGACGAGACGCTTTCAGATCACTTCACAGCTCCTGTGAGACAATCTGTCTCCCTCCAGCTCAGGATCACGTTCTGCTTCTGCCGTTCTGACAAAGTAACTCTGAGGACATGTACTTGTGTTGAGTTTTTCCATTTTCTGCTACTTTCTACTTTCACTACAAACATTTCGAAGGGAACTGTTGCACTTTTTACTCCACATTCGTTAACTTTAGTTACATGCGAGTTCACAGACGCAGCATCAGAGCCGAAGTAGCTCGTTACTTTATAAATAAATGTATTTAATCGGCAGTCAGGTTAAAAAAAAACAAACAAACAACTTCACTTTGGATAATGAAGAAAATACTTAACACTGCGCTCCTTAAACTGACAGCGTTCGATACTGGATGAAGCCTGACTGAATCAAAGGGGACTGTTGGCGGAGGTATACGTTCTACAGCAGATCACAGTGGATCAATAAAGTTTTACTTCAACGTAAAGTTATACTTCTTTCATCACTTTCATTAATACTATATGTAGGTGTTTTATTAATATTTGTCATTAAAAACAAACCTTTTCCTCTGCTGCTTGCAGACAGATATTTTTCTTTATTTTACGCTCTGATAATTAACAACCAATTTTCTGCTTTTGGGCAGCAGAATTTTGAATATTTTAGCTGCAGTGAAAGAAAATAGCCTGCAGACAGATAGAGGGGGCTGAATAAATCGATTCTGGCTGCTTAATCTAAAATAAATAAATAAATAAATAAAAATACAGCAATTTCTCAACCGACCAGTTTCTCAATGAGTTTTCATTTCTGTTTGTTTCGTTTCTGCCTCGACTCCCACAAACATCCATCAGCTGACACGTATGTACGTATGAGAGTCTTCACACATGTACAACCTTCTGCCTCGGCTTTCTGTATAAACACACACACACACACACACACACACACACACACACACACACACACACACACACACACACACCGAGCCCTGTGGCTGTAGTTTTAATTTCAAACCACCGAACCTTTGGCCGCCAACACGCCCACTTCCTCCGATCAAAGCTGAGACGTGGACGTTCCTGCTCGTGTTCTCCTTCCATCCATCTTCATTACTTCCTCCCCTCTTTTCCTTTTTGTTGTAGCCATTTGTTTACGTCTTGTTCTCTCTCTCTCTCTCTATCAGATGTTTTCTCTCACACATTTACTTCTTTCCTGCTGCATGTATTACTCTTTCCTCTCCCTCACTCTCTAGTTTAAGTTTCCCCACTCCGTTCTCCTTCGCTCTCTGCCTCCTTTGTTCTCCGCTGCTCCTCCTTTGATTCTTCTAACACATTTTAATTAACGTCGTCCCGGCGGACTCCCGACAGAGAAAGGAAAACATGCACACAGACATGTACATGCGCCGCCACACACACAGCCAACAGTCCCTGTTTCCCAGCCTGTGACCTTGGCAAGTGATGTTTTAATTAAAAGCCAGATTAAGGCTTTGTCCTGCTCAAAGGTTATGAGGTGTGTGTGTGTGTGTGTGTGTGTGTGTGTGTGCACATGAGAAAATAAGTGTATCTTTAAAGTGCCAACTCACACTCATACACAAACTCCCACAGACGCTTGAACCCTCTGATCTCTGCACACAAAGCAAACACACACCGCTCACACACATGTTCCACACATCAGCCGACCGACCGCTCGTAGATCTGCGTGTCTCCCCTGATGTCGGGGTCTCGACAATTATTTCACCGTCTGTCTTTGAGCAGTCGATACCGCCAGTTCAGCGAGCTGCCGTCATCGCTCCTCTATTGATGAACAGGTAGATGCATTATGCATGCGCGGCTGCAGCTAAGCCTGATAATACTGCTAATACCACAGACTTATGCAGCATGGCTGTCAATCTATAGGAAGCTGTTCACACATCGAGACACTTCCAGGAATCGGGCAGCGAGGGTAACATTCTTTCTTCTTCTAACCCACAAGTACAGTAAACACAGAAACCACCAAATACTGCTTGTAAATTGACAGCTGGTGTTATGGGATCAGGAGATGCTACACGTTACTAACGTTATCAGGGTTCAGCGACTGGTTTACTCTTCTTCAACACATGTTAGAAGAGATGTTCACTCTCTGTTACAATCCCAACAAACGGCACCGACGATGGAAGAACTGAGGAACACAACATCCAATTATTCATTACAACAGGAGCCAACTTCATTTCACCTGGGACCACAACATGTGGAGCAGCGATGAGTTAAAGCCTTTTGAGGTTTTTTTCTTTTACAAATTCAAAGAAAATATTGATTGGTACGCTTAAATCTTAATAGTTTGTGTCAAGCTGAACCCTCAGGTGATCCGCTCTCTCACCTTGAATCCATACGGACAGGTGCAGTGGTACGATCCGGTAGCGTCGGACACACAGGTGCCGTTATTTTGGCAGGGCGCTGCCAGGCAGGGGGCGCACTTCGACATCAGGCTGATATCTACTGGACCTGAGACAGAGAACAGACGGTGTTTAGTCATATTGTGCTATCAGGTGCTCACACACAGAGAAAGAGCCTTACAGGATAAGCACAATAAGAGCTTAGGAGACCAATAAATGTGATTTGTTTTAGCGGGCAGGAAGCAGGAAGAGGAAGAGACTATTTGATGGAGTGTAATGGTTTGATAGAAGTGGAGTCCTGGGGCAGGTAAAGTTAAAGGTCAGCTGCTCCTGTACTCTGTTATCTGAGAGTGAAATACGACCCAAGGGAAGATTATTTTTATCTATGAACATAAGAAATCCTCTGAAACGCATCCAACAGCTCAGACAACCTCACACACCACTTTAAATAATATTGTTTGATATGTAAGTCAGTTTTCAGAATTCAGGACAATGGGAAGAAAACCAGAACACCCAGAAAGACCACTTAGTCCGCTGAGTTGCGTTCGAACTCAGAGCCCCGTTTGGTGTTATTTCTGCAATTCACATAATCATGTAAATATAAAACCACTGGCAGCCTCGACTAACACCACCTGCCAGCAGACTGCACGAAGACGAGACCCAGACCAGTGGAAGGGAAGTAAACTGTACAACTGTGGACGCTACAAGGTCACGGGGATAAAATAATCTAAACTAGACGGAGGATCAAACATCTTTAAATCTGGACTGCAGGAGACAGACTGCAACTGCTCAGGTGATGCAGAACGAGTCAGGACCGATTCACTGTCAGTATAATTGAATTTGACGTGATTCTTGCCGCCACTTATTGCTCTTTCAAACACCTTCCAGTGCACTAATCTCTCTGAATCCAGGGATTAACCCCGGCGCTGAGCACGGGTCGACTCCGATACGTATGTACAAATAATAAGGATGTACTGTAGCTGCCAGCAGAATAAAGACGAGGCCGCTCACCTTTACACTGGAACCTGTTGAGCGGCGTCGTGAGCAGCAGTCTGTCGGCCATGTCGGGAGGTCCGGTGCAACGAGCGATGCCTGCAGAAGCGACACTTAGTTGACATCAAAACAGCATCGTCTCTAAAACGCAGTGTGAGATGTGCGGAACAGGAAAATGCAAAATTCAGAAATGTGTTTTTTTTTCTTCTTCTTACCGGGCTCTTTGAAGCCGGCCTTCACCCACTGAGAGAGCCAGCGCAGGTCACAGTTACAGTACAGGGGGTTAGCGCCGAGAGCCCTGCAGAGACACACACACACACATAATTACAAGTCAAATCCACAACACTTAAACACACACAGACACACACACACAGGTATATGGTGCTGCACTCACAGGTGGGACAGAGCGGTGAGGTGGTTGAAAGCTCCTTCTGGTATAGTTGAGAGGTCGTTACCATGGAGAGTTCTGCGGGAGAGACAAAGAGAGGGAACAAAAAGAGCGTCCATGAATATTAAAACACCAAACTGACCTCCTCACAAAGTCGAGAGGTCGCTTCTTTTGACCTGTAGTTAATTTTAATGTGAAGTTCATTAATTAGATGAAGTATTCTGTGTTTCTGTGTAATCTCACTTTCTGAAGCAAGGACAGGAACTGAAAACTCGTGCTTACGACTAACGCTGTTATACACCTGTGCTCCACCTGGTAACACTTTATATTAACCGCAATTAATAGATGGTAGTTCTAGTTAAACGAGTGTTAAATAGATTTGAATTCTATCCGTAACGCGTGTCTCTCTTCCCCCTGGAGAAGACAAATGTTCTGCCGTCCCTGCCCACTGTATCTGGGCCAAGAGATAAAAATACGCTTGAAAAAGAAAGCTGCCGTGATGCTTCTCTACTTTTACTCAACTAACATTTTAAATTATAGATTTTTATAGGAGTATTTTTAGACTATGGTATTTGTACTTTTACCTCTTGTACAGGTGAGTTCACACAGATTTTCTTTTTTTTTTAGTGTGTGAAGCATTTTCTGTTCTACTTTATCGTATTTATTTCAGTATATCTTTTATCTTTCTTAACTTCGTACCTCGCGCTGCCACTTTATGTTATTGTTGACGCCCTGTTTGTTTCCAGTATAAGTACATCTTATCTTATCTTATACTACAACTGTACTGGCTATGTCTATACTTTATTAAAGGTCTACCTATAGATGACAACTAATTGTACACGACGTATCTAAACAAACCTGCTGTTTCACATCCATATCAGATGTAAATGAAATCGACAGCCCGGCTGCCTGAAACATGACTTTCAGCTAAACTAATACACACACCCTGACTAGCTGCACGCTAAATTATTTAAATTATTTGTGGTTCCTCAGCTGCAGACGCGCCACCATCCCCTTCTATAATGGAAAATAAATAAAATATTTATAAAAGAATAACACAAAATAAACAGAAAGCTTATTTTCATTGTTGGGCAATAAAGCTCGTCCTGGTCTCTGAATGGAATATAAACAGTCTCATACGGTCATCTGGCAGACTACAGTGTGTGTGTGTGTGTGCGTGTGTGTGTGTGTGCGTGTGTGTGCACGTGCATGTGTGTGTGTCGGGGACAAACTGCAGGCTGTGATGTGTATCGGTGGGAGCCTGTGCATTTCTGTTTTGTGCCTTTGGGTTTTCTTTGCATGTGTGCGATTGTGTGTGTTTATAAGTGTGTGTCTGAAACTTTTGTCTCCAAGGCTCGCAGACTGCAGTGTGTATGTGTGTGTGTGTGTGAGTCCTTTGTGTCTCGCAATCTGAGTTTGTCTCGCCATCTGAGTGTGTTGCCTGCTGGATATAAGTTCACATTCCATTAGAGCGAAGGGCTGTAGCAGGGGACAGCTATCAAACTGCCACTATTGGAAAAGTGTGTGTGTGTGTGTTTGTGTGTGTGTGTGTGCATAATTCAGTGTGCACACGTTCAGGTCAGTGTGTACCAGAGTGCATGCAAGCATACAAGTGTGTGTGTGTGTGTACAAGTGCAGTTTTATGTGATTGCGTGCATGTGTGTGTGTGTTTGTGCATCTATGTTCGGTGGTCTAACAGCCCCCGCGTAAAGGCTGGCCCAGAGGGGGTTGTGGGTAATGAGGAAGTGACAGTGATGGCTGCCTGGCAACCAGTTGCTATGCGGGGGCAGAGAGGGATCAGTCCCCACGGCAACATCAACTAAAATGAAAGGAAGAAAGGAGGGAAGAAACAAAAAAAACAAAAAAGCAAAAAAAAAAAAAAACGATCGCTAAACTTCTGCAAGGTGAAAGTCTGAGAAGAGATACAGTCGATACGGAGAGAAAAGGCCAGAAACAAAGCTGGCTGCTGCGAGGGCACAACACTGACTTTTTCTTTCCCCACAAACAATGGCGGCCAA
The DNA here is from genome assembly GCF_904848185.1 of Acanthopagrus latus. Classification (NCBI taxonomy): domain Eukaryota; kingdom Metazoa; phylum Chordata; class Actinopteri; order Spariformes; family Sparidae; genus Acanthopagrus; species Acanthopagrus latus. Next base: position 28,138,634 of record NC_051056.1, read on the forward strand.
AGAAATGTCTACAGAGAATAATGCAAGGTTAAAAAAACAAGGTAGAAGTTGTTTCAACATACTATTCAACAGAGCAAAAACTAAAAGTAGCAGCATTATCTGTAGGACACAGAACACCAGTGGCTTACTTACAGAGCAACTAACTCGAGGAACAACAAACACTTAGAGGACTAAATAAATAATAAGACATATCGAGCGGGGCGTTGTTGTGACCTCTTCTATAGAAATGATCCTGGGCTGATCATCCAGACTAACAGTAGAAAAGACTCGACTCTGCGCTCCATCGTATCAGGGCTCAGGTGCAAAAACATTTTTGTCTTTTGAGTGGACAGAACTTTTAAGAGACACTAGAAATCACAGTTAACATGCTCTGGAAAGCTTTTCTCTCCGGCCTCCAGTGGATTAACTAATCATGCTGCCACAGTGATCCACAGGTGTGACTGTCTGCTGTGGTTATAAGTCCAGTGGAGCATTACGACCACTGAATAACACCCATCAGTGACTCTGAGCTGAAACCTTTGAATCTCGTTTGATTGATTTATATATTTCACTCAGTCCAGCAGCCAGGATATAAAGTTAGCACCACCAAAATCAACAGACGTGTCCGAGGTTGACATTTGAACCAGACGTGTCATTATTATATTTCTTTATAAGTCAGGAGGTGCAGGTGATGGTGGTGAAGGCTACAGTACAGTTTCGATGCACACCACTGGATACTTCTTAGGGACACGTGGGGACATTTCAAACTGCTTTTGCAAACAGAGATCTTTTCCTCACGCAAACCAAGTCATTTGTGTGTCTAAAGCTAACCAGAGCATAAGCACAGCATTGCGACGAGAGAAAGAAGAAGAAGAAGAAATAAAGGTGAAAATACAACCTAAACAAACCAAAAGTAGTAACATATAGGAAAGTTAAACTCTAACTTCTCCGTGGGTTTTGCAGAAATTTTCTCAGCTAACATTTATTCTGGCGATTGGGTTGATTTTTATTTGAAATATGTAAAACAAAAGAGAAACCAAACCTAATCAAATCAAGAGAATTCTCAACAACAGTAACCGGAGAGGAGGAGGGGGAGGCGGTGTTGAGTTTCTCTTTAACCACTGTGTGATTTAATACACGGAGGTTAAACTGACGACCGTAACTTGCAATTTAAGAATCAAAAGTAAACGCTGCTGTCACTGAGCGACGACGGCGCCACGGGTGTCTGCATCGTACACGGTACCTGTACGTTTGTGTGTGTGTGTGTGTGTGTGTGTATTAGAGGATGGTCCGACAGCAATATTAATGTGCACGTCGTGCGTGTGCGCATGTGGGCTTGTGAGACAGAGGGTGGACAACCAGATGGATGACTGAGAGAAACAGAGGCTGAAGGTCGATTCGTCAAACACAAGACTGGGCGAGAGAGGGAGGGAGAGAGAGAGAGAGAGAGAGAGAGAGAGAGAGAGAGAGAGAGGGAGAGGGAGAGAAGGAGAGAGAGACAGAGAGACAGAGACAGAGAGAGAGAGGGGGAGAGAGAGAGAGAGAGAGGGAGAGAGAGAGAGAGACAGAGAGAAAGAGGGAGGGAGAGAGAGAGAGAGGGAGAGAAGGAGAGAGAGAGGGAGAGGGAGAGGGAGAGAAGGAGAGAGAGAGAGAGAGACAGAGAGAGAGAGAGAGAGAGAGAGAGAGAGACAGAGACAGAGAGAGAGAGGGGGAGAGAGAGAGAGGGAGAGAGAGAGACAGAGAGAGAGAGAGGGAGAGAGAGAGAGAGACAGAGAGAGAGAGGGAGGGAGAGAGAGAGACAGAGAGAGAGACAGAGAGAGAGAGAGACAGAGAGAGAGAGAGGGAGTGTTAAAGAAGAGATGAGACATTGTCACTTTTATCTCTTTTAGTACCCTGAAACAACAAATGATCGGGTCGCTGTGACTCATTCTGTGCCTGGGTCTTAACATGGCACTCGGTCTGGCACCGGGGGAGTGATTAAACTTTGATTTAGCTCAGTACTATAACTAGCGAAGGAGGGAGTGTATGAATATTGAATCCACTGCGGCACTTGAAGATGAAGCTTGCTACTCACAGCAGGCGAAGCGCCTTGAGCCCGTCGAAGGCATGAACCGGGATGCAGCGGATCTGGTTATAACTCAGGATGCTGGAAGACAGAGGACACGGACAAGGTCACAGGAGTCTGACTCAAGATGATGTTTTATATATATATATTTACATTAACTTATTCAAATTATTCAAATTGTCTCTTGTCACGACTTCAACCCTGATGACATAAAAATGAATTCAGAGAGGATGAAGAGACAGTGAAGACATGAGAGGTGACACAGCAGATCTGGTTTTACAATGAGTTGGTACAGACTGTACAACTGTAGCACTGTAGGTTGAACAAGGGGGAACAAACAAGGGAGCCACAATTCAAATTAAGGAGAACAAAAAAAAAAAAAAAAAATGGGTAGAGGAAAAGAAGTGCCAGAGGCAAAGCTGAGGCTTTTAGAAAGTCAAACTCCCAAACCACAGTCAAGATTCTCTCTTTTAAAACTGCTAATGAACCAGAAATTAAGTTTAACAATGAAATGAAAGTGAAGGAGACAAAAGGAGTTAAGGACAGGGTCAGAAGAGACAAAGATGGACGTTTCAGGCCGCTATCATTATTTAAACATAATTACGCATGGAGGCAGATAATGATCCTGCTGTAAAGAGCTGACTGATATGTATCTTTAAGACAACAGCAGCCTGGAAAATTAGTTTTCAGCAGTTTTTTGTCTGATGACCCTCGACGGTGAAGTCGAGCCTCGTCATAATTACTGATTATCAAGAGGCCGAAAGGTGTCTGAGAGGAAAAACTCCCATGTCCAACTTTAAGTTAACTGGTCCAAATGCTGGAGGAAAAAAGGAGCATAAAAAGTGATAAATCATAAGAGAATTCGACGCTGGAACTGAAACACACTTCAACTCTTGGCGAGGTGTGATTGAGTGAAGCGTTTAACTCGGAGAGTGTTCCACTGATGCTATCTGGAGGCGAACAGTGGAGGCCTGTGGTCGTACTGGGCAGCTCCTGGGTGTGAACGAGTGCAACTCCATTAAATATGAAACGGGGCGTCGCTGGACGAGAGGAAATGTGTTTCAACTTTCCCTGGACATAGTAAATCCTATAAATCGATGTAAGATCCATCTAATAGTTTTTTAAAAAAAGAAACATTTGTATGTAAATGACAGTAAATGGTTGAATAGAGAGGAATAAGACGAGCTCAAAGGTTTTAATGTGACGAGGTTGTTGAATTGAGTGCCGGACGAGTGAGAGGACACTTTTGAGAACTTGAGGTAAGAAAAATAAAAGGACTGGAAAGTGATTTACTACATGTGTATTAGCAAAGAGATGAAAGACGATACAAGAGAAGCTCGAAATGAGACGGTGAGGAGAGAATTAATGAGAGAGAGAGAGAGAGAGAGAGAGTGAGGAGTGAAGTGATATGTGGGGGTGAAAGGAGGACACAAGGAGAGGAAGTGAGGAAATGGAGGGGAGAGAAAAATGAAGACACGGACAAGAAATGGGAGAGAAAAGAAGAAGAAGAAGAAGAAGAAGAAGAAGAAGAAGAAGAAGAAGAAGCAGGAAAATATGAGAGGTGGGGAGAGAAGATGGAGCGATTAATCAAAGTTAAGAGAAGAAAACTGATTTATCTTGTGGTTTGTAACCTCACACACACACACGCACACACGCACACACACACACACCATCAAGATATGGGTGGGGATGTGTGTGTTGCCATGGTAACTCACAGTGTGGCCAGTTGGGTCATGTTGCTGAAGGTGTACGGGCTCAACGTGCTGATGCTGTTGTTGCTCAGGTCCCTGTGTGGACACGAAGCGTACGGTAAGCACACACATACAGACACACAACACACACACACAACTGCACATATGCATGTTGGGTTTTTTTTTTGTTTTTTTTCTCAACAGTCTGCACAAGGGTACCGTGTTCTGTTCAAGGTTATGTGAATTGGTACGTACACCAGTGACAGCTGCTTCAGGACTGCCAGCTCCTTGGGCACAGATGTCAGCATATTTCCCTCCAGATACCTGCGAGGAAAGGTGCATAGTTAATGTAGTATATATACACAAACAACGGCCTGCGGGGGAGAGAAAGTGGCGATATATGGCACATAAAAGTTTGGGGTTTTGCAACTTCTGTCACATAAAGCGCTGGAGACATGGGACCAGACAGGCAGATGGGAGGAGTGCAGGAGGAGTCTGGGCTCAGGTGAGGTGTAGCACCTGAAATCTGTCCTTATATGGCATATTTACATTTAGCAGAGGAGTGAAGAGACTTCCGTGTGATACTTTTTTGCGTGCTATGAGTGAGATCAGCTACTAAACAGTTACAGGTCGTCATCCTCAGAGGAAAAGTTTGGCATTGTGGGAAACAGAATCATGTTGGGTGCTCTTGAAAAACATGACTAAGTTTACATTAATGACCCGAGACAATCCAGGTTCACCAAGCAAGACAAAAAGAGGAAGATTAAATATTAAAAAGACTTTATCATAGTGGCTTAATCATTGAGAAATGTCCAGCATGGTTCCAGCACTATTCATGGTTATTTTAACAGGAACAACAACTAGTCACACACGCTCTCTGCCCTGGTACGCTGGTTTATTCTCATCCAACTCTCAGCAAAAAAAGTGAACACGTGTATTTCCCAAAATCAAAAACTCATTATAAAAACAAACTATTAGTTTTATTCAGGAAAAACAGAGAAGGAACTTACGGTATGTTTACCTGTCTGAGTGCTGGCTTTGACAATAAGTACATCAGGATATACTGTGTGATATCAGACGAGATCTGCTTGTGTAAATTTAGTTTTTTGACACTGTTGTTGTCTGATCAACAGGTGGGATTCTCACAAAGTTAAATTTTTTTTTAATCAGTACATGATGGTGGAAGAAGATCTCTCTGAATTCACCAGACAGCCAATCAGGAGGGGACAAGATAACAAATGTCGGGCTGTGAACCTGCGTCCTGCTGAGGAGGACGACAGTTTCATTATGAAGCTTTAAAAACATATTTCAGCCTTTAGAAACTTAAAACACACACACACATACACACACACACACACACACACACACACACACACACACACACACACACACACACACACTCACACTCACACACACACACATGATCCATTGCTCTCTGTTCCTCTCTCTCTCAGGTCATAAGTAGGTCATGTGGACAGTATGATGGAGTGTCTTCTTCAGCCTGATCAATACCTAATCACTGTTATTGACCCTGCAGAGCAGCCCTATTTCACAGCGAGAGGGGTTTCTGTTTGTGTGTGTGTGTGTGTGTGTGTGTGCAGTTATTCTCCCTCCCCACCAGAGATTTTGTTCCTACTTTCTTTTAAATTTCCTAATCTCGATTAACATTGTTTTACCCTTGTTTTATCCACCATCAGCTCTAACAATTATAGACATTTCCTTCAGCGTTCTCTTTCTTTATTACACAGAGTCCGACGTGCTCGAAATGACCAAGAAGTATCTGGAACATGCAGGAAAATAACATGGTATATGCCTAAGATAAGGTCTTAGATAACTACATATGGAGCATATTTTGTTTTTGGTCTTGTTGATGTGTTTCTAAAAAGAAGTTTAAAAGGTCAGATTATTGTAAAATCCTTCACTGCTCTGGTAAATCTTTTAAAACCAGAGTGGACGCTGGTTTCTTTAGAGGTAGCGCTGACATTTTAATATTTGGAGCTGAACATTTTTTTATGAGGGATCTCATGAAACAGTTTTAAGAAAATAACCTTAGGACTCTTTCTTTTATCACAGTGTCTCCATCTGTTTTGTAATATAATGTGTTCGACATTTAACTTTGTTTTATAGATGATGTTTGAATATCTGCACAAACACAGTTGTACCTGAGTTAAAACCACTTTTAACCCATCAAGGAGGGTATGTGTGTGTGTGATCTTGTGTGTGGATTCACTAAATAGTTTGTGAGCTCCTGAAGCAGCAGAGGACAAACTGCTGCATCAGTGGAGCACTGCAGCAGTGTGTCGCCGGTGTGTGTGTGTGTGTTTATGTGTCTGCTTGTGACTTTGCATTTAACTGGAAAGGAGGAATTGACAAAAAACGCCCCATTTCTGTTTGTGTGCATGTGGTGTATCTGTACAAAAGGGAGCGTGCACGTCTTAGTGTTTAAGTCGTGTGTGTGTGTGTGTGTGTGACTCACAGCTCCGTGGTGTCCTTGGGAATGCCCTTGGGCAGAGAGTGCAGCCCTCTGTTGCTGCATCGCACCACGCCGTCTGAGCACGTGCAGACGTCAGGACAGCCAGACGCAGGAAGACAGCCATTATCCTCAGCACCTGGAAGGAGAGGGGGAGAGAGAGGGAGAGTGGGATATTAGGGAGAGACAAAGAGAAAAGAAGGAGAGGGACGTAGAGGAGGATGGACAAATTCAGAAAAAGACCGAGGTGAAAGAGAGAGGAGATGAGACAGGTGAGGACGAAAGGTGGATGAGATTGAAGAGAAAAGGGAGAACAAAGAGAGAGATGGACGATAAAGACTGAACTGTGAGTGAGGCTCATGTTAAATACCACACAACTCTGCACTCAGCACTTTTAAAGACCACATTATAATCCAGATCAAATGACCAGGGGCTGCTAAAACCTGCTACAGCGGTGTGTTTCAACATCTGGTTCAGGACCTGCAGGGAGGTCACTGTGATATTAAAAACTCTCAGATCATCCCAGAGAAACACTGAACAGATGTTGATCGGACGTCCTGCAGCAACTTTGGAAAGTCGTGCAAATATATAACAAAAGGAAAGTTGTCGACTGAACACACCAAAGCAGGAAATTACGAATAATCGTCTCGCAATAATTACATTTAATCTGAAAATGTTACCACTTTCATGACAAATGTTTTTATCAAAAATGGATGGAACCTGCAGCTTGTGCATGTTGAGCCTTCTGTTTCATGTATCTGTAAAAAACCTGTTAAACTAAACTGAACAAACAGCTCAGCTGAGGCTACGCAGCTACGTTTATTCAATGCACTGACGTAGACAAACACTTGGCAGGGAGAAAGAAAAGTGTGTGATCGCAATCATTTAACACGCAGCGATAAGAAGGATCAGAGGCTACGGGGTTGTTCTTGGCTTCTTCCATTTCCTTGTTTGGCAGACGAAGACACACGCGGCTTTAATCTGCCGCTGCAGTATGTAAATAGCTGAGCTGTGGTCCCAAATGTAAAACAAGCCGGGTTAAAACCATAATGACGGATAATGAAGACTGGACACTGAGCCAATCATAACACAACTGCAATCTGAGTTTGTGTGTGCTTGTGTGTGTGTAAGAGAGAGGAAGAAAGACTACGACTGAGAGTTCATGTGTTCATACACTGATTGTGTGTTTGTGACGTGCTGAGTGTGGTGCAGGTTTGTTAATATCCACCCCTCCTCCCCGTCGTCCCCGTCCTCCCCGTCGTCCTGTGGCCATTTTCTCAGTCACTTTGTAGTTTTCTAATTGTGCTAATGTCTAAACGTCGAGTAAATGGGTGCTTACGTGCCAGTGTGTAGAGCAGTGTGTGTGTGTGGGTGTGTGTGTGTGTGGGTCTTATCTGATGTGTGAAGCTTGTGGAGTCCACAGGGAGGTGTAGCCGTGGGCTGACTCGCTCTACAGTTGGCTGATTGAACTAACATCTAAAAGTGCGCTAAATATCTTCTCACAAATTCAATTAACTTTACCTTTCCCCCGGCTGCCTCTGGACAACTTAACAGTCATTTTACTCAGCTATAAATAGACCGGACATGTGGACCTTGGTTCTGTGTGTGTATGTATATGTGTGTGTTTCTTTGCTTCTATTCTTTTAAGGACCGGTTTGAGATTTACACCTTTAGAGTTGAGACAATCAACCATCGCCAGGAGGTTCTGCGCCCCCCGTCTGGCAGTTTGTCTGTCTGACTGTCAGCAGGATATCTTCAAACCTTTCAGGATCGTTGGGCCGTGAGCCAACGAACAATTGATCGGATGTCGGTGATGATAAAGATTTCCGTCATCGAGCACTACTTTTTGACTGTGAGATCAATTTTAGATTATAGGTTGACACGGTCAAAATACCTGCTAGAAGACATTTTGCACAAATGATTTTCAGTCACTCTGGCGAGTGTCACCCAGTGAATTATGGAATATCTTGAATCCTCACGTTTGTTCACATCAAGACGAAGATGACCATATCTGCGTGACATGGAGGGGCGAGAGGGGAAACCGTGATTGGATCCAACTGAAAACCTGAGGACCTGAGCAGTGAGATTGGTGAGATTCATCTCCTTCTACCTGACAAGTGTGGAGTCGCAGGCTTTAAACCCTGTGGGAGCGTTAACCATTACAGAGTCGTCGAGGTCACATGTGAGCTCAAAGTCCTTAAGTCACCTGGGAGTCGTTGACCCGCCCGGACCGAACCGGGTCCAAGTGTAATTGGCTGTTAAGCTGTCTGGGGAGTGAACTCAGGACCACGTTAATAGGGGCTGGTTAGTGTTGTCACAGGCCACCTCCTTTTAATCTATCTATCTATCTATCTATCTATCTATCTATCTATCTATCTATCTATCTATCTATCTATCTATCTATCTATCTATCTATCTATCTATCTATCTATCTATTAATTTCCAGATTAATGTAGATGGCTATTTTTTCCAGTTACCTTCGCGTAACACTTTATCATGCTGTACTGATGCTGGCCAACTTCATAGAGTCCATTCTGGCAGATTAATTAACATGTATGATGTGTCCGTATGCTGTATTATGTTGGTTTACGTTAGCATCTTTATTAGCATAGAGTTGATATTAAATATTTAATTCAACCACTTCACGGTCCTCATAATGACAGAAGTACAAGGCATCGAGTGTGTGTGTGTGTGTGTGTGTGTGTGTGTGTGTGTTTGCGTGTGTGTGTGTTTGTGAATGCAAGATACAAGAATGAATATTACGATCTGATACCATCTCAGAGTTTCCTTACGAGAGCCAACAGCAGCTAACTACTTTCCAAAGTCATTTTCAGTAAATGGTTGCAGCACCGCTACAGGAAATTAGAAAAGTGTAATGAATTCAAAGACACTCAGGAGGGAGAGATGGAGAGAGAGAAGAAAAAAAAACAAAAGGGGGGGGAGGATGGATGGATGGATGGAACAGACAGCAGAGCCAGACCGCACTTTGTCTACGGCGTCAAACTTTGGGGCCTCGGTCGCTATAGGCAGGCATCGCCGTGGCAACAGCAGCGTCACTGTCAAAACCACAAGCTGATGTCATCGTCGTGCGCTGTTTGCCAGTGGTTACTGATCATTCTGTCCTCACGATACCCTGCTGAGGATGTGTGTGTGTGTGTGTGTGTGTGCATCTGCTGGATGATGGAAGTCTTTACAACGAGAATCTGGGAAGCTTGTTGATGTTCGACTCAAAGAGGGACTGGATTCAGAGCTGAAGATACGCCCACTTGTAGTCCTGAGGATTTCGTTGTCATATCAGTAAAAAAAATCGCAGTCAGAACAATTTATTTTCCTTATACATGTAAGAGGGATGCAGGAATAAGGCCTCAGAGCCCGGAGCAGTGTAAAAATGTAGCTCTAACACTATAAAGTGTAATCTCTGCTGCCCCTCTGCTCACCACCTGATGCTCCACTGCAGCAGAAATCTGCCCAGGAAAAACGTTTTTCCTTTCCAACCTTCATGTCTCACATTAAGACTTTAAAGAAAACTAAATTTAAAGTTATGTTAGGGCATTAGAAATGTCCTCTGAAAGGCACATCTTGGAAAATACATTCAGTTATTGGGACGAGCAAACGTGATGCAAAAACAATAATAATTTACCTTTCAATCACTCGAGTCGTGCTCTTATCTGTTCGGGACACATGGGCGCTGAGTGACACACGTCATTTGTTTCAGGTTTCAGGCTGAGACCTCTTTGGTCTCTCGACTAGCAATGTTTCAATGTGGAAGCGATGTTTCAATTTAAAACATTTAGCCGAGTACGTGCAGAGTGAGAGTGAGAGCTCACCGTCACATGTGAAGTCTGGGGTGGCCACGTCCTGGATGGGGATCTCCTTCAGGAAGGCCGGTTTCTGACAGCGAGGGTTCCCGCTCACCACCCTGGTCTTCTTCAGCCACTGACCGAGCCAGGCCAGGTGACAGTCGCACACATACGGGTTGGACAGGAGGTTACTGTGGAAGTAAAAGAGCAGCAGAGAGAAGGAAGTCATTAGAAAAAAAGGCTGAACGCAAAACTTAAGAAACGGACACCGATGTGATGCTTCTCAAACTTCATGTTGCTGCAAAATCCTTCCACAACATAACAAATTCATCCTGGCGAAATGATGCACGTTGAAATCTAAATGTTGTCCCTGAGTTTTGTCCTCATAAATAAAATATTGAGGCAGAAACTCTGCGAGTGAGCAGATGCCATCCGCTGAGACAAACCTGCGCTCACTGCAGATTGACAGACAGGAACAAGACCGACAACAAAACAGCAACACGAAACAAAAGACAGATTATTCCGGACTGATTTCATATGCCATTCAAAATAACACTAAAAACAATATTGATAGAGAGGTGTTTATATTTGTCTTACTGTACTCTGCAAACCACACAGACATAACTGTTGTTTTTCAGTCAGTCATACACTTGAACACATTGAGACGGAAGACAAAGGGAGGCAGTGAGGGAGAGGAAACAAAGGAGAGGCGCAGAGAAAAGGTTATCAGCTGTTTTTATTCATTTTGTAAAGTACAAGAGAGACGGAGAGCGAGAAAAGAAAAAGGTGGCAGAGTGAGAGATGGTGAAGGAGGGGAAGAAAAGAGAAAAGGTTATCTGTAGAATTTATGCGTTTCTGAATCACCTCCCATTGCATTTTTTTGTTGCTTTTGTAACGCGGCTCATGTAATATTTATGCTGAACTGCTTTTAAACCGAATGCTGCGGGAGGAGGCGGCAGCACATACAAGACAGGCGAGGGGCTGGAGGTAAAGCTGCTCGAGGCATCTTAACTCTGCCGGCAGAGAGATGGCCAAAAAATATCATCAGTGTTGGGACGCTGTCTTCTGTTGCACTCCATCTTCTTATATGAAGAGCAGAGATGTGGAGCGGCTTATATGGAGTGTTTTTGGACATTTTGCACGACAGCAGACAGAAAACTTAACACCAAACTTCACAACTTGGTCAAAGCAGCCATCAACTACACTAGCAAGAAGAATAAGAGGGAGATAAACTCACCAGACTCCATTATAAGATTGAGTTAGAAGAAACTTTATCAACTTCATGAAATACTTTCTATGACAAATTCTTGATATTTTGGACTTGATATGTTAACATTTCATTCTTTCTTTCTTTTTGTGTTAAAAAAAAACAAAACGTTAGTTCCAGCGATGTACTTGCATAGTATTTATTTGCATATAGAGTGGGGAGGTGAGATCCGATCACAGCGGGTCACGTGTTTTCTTCCTGCTGCAACATCGAGCAGTTCTAGTGATTATTATGGCAGCCGAAGAGGAAGCTGGCAGAGGACGGTGGAAGTCAGTGGAAAGTTATTTTTAATTTATAAGTGCACTACCAAGTATTTTCTTGCCTGTACCCAACAAAACTGCGACCACATGCATAAGGTCCAGTATGCACATTGCTGTTTGTTTTGGGAGTCACTGGCAATGAATCTATTCAGTGGTTTAGAGACGAGGATGTGTGTTTCTTCCTCCCACTGACAAAACAGCGTAATCTGAGGGAATTACACTTCAGCCGTTTATCCACAGCTGTATTAAAAAGTCTCTCTAATGATGACAGTGCGCCTCTGAAATGCGTCGGGAGATGTCCAAGTGGCACGTCGCCTCTCGCTCGTGTCTGCTGAACTAATAAACCTGAAGGTTGCTGTTTGTGCTACAATATTAATGGTGTGCTGCGACAGATAGGGACGAGTTATTTCCTCATTTCCGTGTAATGAATTGACCTCACTGCGTGGCGACGAGACCTAAGCTTAATCCCTTCCTTCCCCTTTTCAATGTGTTAATCTTTTAATTAAATGGACAAACTCTACTGGGAAAACAATGCACTAAAAATGGAGACAGATATTAGAAATAGTAGGAAGAGGGTGAGGAAAGACCCGAGCAGAGGAAGCGTAAGGAACAGAAACACAAGAAATAAGAATTATCCACCAAACTGTGTTGCAGGTGTTCAAACACAAGTGTTGTTATTACAAGGCCAATAAAAAGAATGAATAGTGAAGAATGACAGGGAGGTGGGTAATGTTTCTGTAGTGATGATCACCGACAGCAAACCTGAGTTTATACAACAATGCATCCACCCCCCCCTCTGTCTTTGTTTCCTTTGCCTTTCCTCCCAAAAGACTCAAGTAGAAACTTGAATCAGAGATGACAGGTACACAGCAGGACAGCGAGCGAGAACAAAATGCAGAACAAAGGGAGGAAGCAGGGAGGAGAAGAAGGAAGACAGAGGAAAGGATGACAGCACAGCACACCGTCTTTCTGCGCTCGTCATGTCTGCATGATCACAGTGAGAGAAACATAAAAAACAAAACAAAAAGAAAACAACCTGTAATGTTTTATTGAAATGAGAAAAATCTATTTTTCACGTCTGGGTGGTCAGAACATCGAAGACACGCAAAACCAAACACACACGTAACTTTAAAGAATATGCCATCCAAGAAATGGTGAAGCAGGTGTGTGTGTGTGTGTGTGTGTGTGCGCGCGTGTGTGCGTGGGTGTGTGTGTGTGTGTGTGTGTGTGTGTGTGCCTGGCTGTGCAGATGCAGAGATATATTTAGCTTTGACAACAAATGCCCTGGGATCCAGACCAATCTAGTCGATAATGATGGAGAGCATCTGTGAGGAGAACGCTGTCCAGAGAGCAACATGTGTGCAAGTGTGTGTGTGTGTGTGTGTGTGTGTGTGTGTGTGTGTGTGTGTGTGTGTGTTGCAAGGTGGACAGCTCGAGCTCCAGCAGGACTGGACTCTGAAAAATTAGAGGACTGAGAGAAAGAGAGGAAGAAAGAAGGCAAAGAACGAACGAGTGGAGAAGATCGAGCCAGATTTGAGAGTGGACAGAAGGAGACTGTTGCGCGCGTTGAAAAGATGGCGAGACTAATGAGATTCAAATGGAAGTGAAATAAGTAGTAAAATAAACAGCAGAAAGAGGAAGGAAAGCCTTCGGATGTGACTCACATGGTGGACAGAGAGTGCAGGGTGGAGAAGGCTCCCGGGGCGATGCTGGAGATCCTGTTGTCGTACAGCGACAGCAGACGCACGGAGCTCAGACCGGTGAACGTGCTGTTGTCGATGCAGCTGATCTGGTTGCTCCGCAGCATTCTGGAAAACACAGGTTATATTTTTATATATCTACTGAATGAAAACTAAAAAAATTCTGTTTGCATTTTTGACCTTGAAGGTTTCAGATCACCATAAAATCTGGTCTTTAAGACTCTCATGTCTATCACCAAAATCTTAAAGTTGATTATTCTCTTCATTTGCTTTTTGACAGGCAGCTTCACCGTTTGTCCTGATAGAGAAACGTGGCTAATGAAACGGCTCGTCTATGAATGAAAAATGCCAGATTTACATATTTCGACTGTGTGAGAAACAAACAAAAGGTGGGCGAAGAGGATAAAAGAACATAACCTATAACGACGCGGAGTGAAGATAAAACAGAGAGCGGGGCTAAATTCAAACCAGTCCCCGCAGGACGACTGTGACAGAGTCGCCAATATGACATTAGCTTCTGACATGCAGTCCTGTGGGACCAGGCTAACCGAGTTAGTTAGCATTAGCCATCTCTGGGACAGGCTAACCTAGTTAGCAAGGCTATTACTGGAGCAGGGAGCCTCTTAACATAATACAGAGACAGCCATGATGCCATTAGAGAGTCATTAGCCGGCATATATATACATGATAGCATTAGCTAGTCATTACTGAGCATACACAGACAACATTAGCTCATGATTTCGTACACTATCCTGTAACCCCTAATTGGACGCTCGCCTATTTACGGCGGGAGCCTAAATTAGAGGAGCAACAATATGCTGTCATTAGCCTTGATTTCACGGTGAGGGAGTAAACAGACCTGGTGCTCAGTCTTTAGTATGGAGGAGTTAAAGTTAATGAAGTCCACCATTAGTTAGACACGAACACAAGTCGCTGTCTGAGCTGCAAAAACTTGTTTGAAGTGGTATTTTTTTTCCAGTGTGGCTGGTTTAACAGACAACACGACAACTCCTGCTGGTTATTTTGCAGCAAAAATAGCAATCGGACAGTAAACGGGACAACGAACGGTAAAAAGTCAAAACTGTAAATGGTTAACGACGTTAACGACGCTGTTCACAAGCTTCAAAGTCTTTATTTGCATTGCAACAGCATGAGACAGACTCGTTATCGACGGCTGTCCGGCCACCAAATGAAAAACCTCCATACATTTGAAAACATTTAGTCACGTATCTTTATTATCTCTTTATCCTATCTGTTCTATATTTGACCTTTATCCCATTGTGCATCAGAAGCACTTGTTTTAAGAAAAGAAGAACAATCCATAAATCCAAACACAATAAAACACACACACACACACAGTAAACAAAGACTCACAGAGTCTTGAGGCCGACGAGGCCTCTGAACATGCGTCCCTGCAGTCCAGTCAGCTTGTTCCCGGTCAGCAGCAGCTCCAGAACTCCACCCGCTCCATCAAACGTACCTTCACGGATGTCCCTCAGCTTGTTGTTGCTGAGGTTGCTGCAACGGTCAAAGAAATGATCATCAACAGATTTATATTTTCATATCAACGTGTTCTGCTTGTTTGTTTGTTTTTTTCATTTCAGTAATCGATGGCGTTGATTAACACATAGACGTGAACTCTTCTCTCTTCCTTCATATCCTCGTCGAGTACAACAGATATTGTTTTAATGGCTTACAGCTTCTCGCCATAACTCTCAAAGCACAACACACACACACACACACACACACACACACACACACACACACACATAAAAGTAAATGAGACAAGTGGTCACAGACAACTGGAAATGATTGCTATCTCTCTTCCTCGCATGCAAAATGAGAAAAGAATTCAAATGAAAAGAGCGTTTGGCCACAGAGACAATAACTTGAGATGATAGCTATCACGACCGCTGTAGCTTTCATTCATGGCTAGTTTTGTGTTTCATCTTATCAGCTTTGTGAGAGAGGAGAGGAGGCGAGAGGAGAGGAGGAGATGAAGGAGGGAGGGAAGGAATCGAGAGAAGGAAAATGGAAATGAGTGCTAGCCAATCTATATCGTCAGTGACACTGCTAGATGGTTAGCAATTTCCTCTCCAATAAATCAACTGCTGCTCTCTGCTCTGTCTTTCTCTATCTCACTCTGACACACACACACACACACACACACACACACACACACACACACACACACAAACCTCAAGCAGATAAGGACTGACTGTAAATCTGAACCGAGGGCCCATCTTCTATTTCGATTTAATATTCGCTTCCTCCAAACCTCCCACCCACACTTCCTTCCCCTCCGTCCCGTCCTCCTGCACGTCTTCAGCCACTCCTCTCTCCTCGTCCCTCCATCGTGTCTCGCTCATTTTCCCATCTGTCCTCTTTGCACGCACTTGTTTCTGCACCTGTCTTCCTGTCCTCCTTCCTTTCCTTCCTCCCTATCACCTTCTGGTTCCTCCCTAAGCTTGCAGCTCTCTCTTGCATCCCTTATCTCTGTCCATCCATCCACCTCCATCCATCTTTACTCATTTCAGTCATCTTGTAATTATGATGTTTGTCCCGCCTTTGTCTATTACCAATGTTTAGAACAGGGAAAAGGAATCAAAGGGGAAAAAAGGGAAATGTGTATCCCAAACATCCGAACAGATTCTACTCCCATAAACAAGATCCACATCTCCCTCTTCACTTCCATGTGTGGTCTTCTTCATCTCCCGTTCAGAGGATGAAGTGGGGAACTGCATGCATTATTAAATTAATAAATAAATGCACAAGCAAATATAAAAAAATAAAAGAAAACCAGCGGACATAAAAAAGGAAAAAGAAAGTATACGTACATCTTTCTTAAGTTGGGCAGCTTCTTAAACGTCCCTGCAGCCTCCAGGACTGTAATTTCATTGTCGTTTAGCCTCCTGCGGAGAGAACGATGAAGAGTCGGAGTCACACATTTATTCTTTCATGAGGGGAAAACTGCTCCGAAGTCAACACGCCAGCGAGGGGAGGAATGACCGTGTGAAGGTTAAGAGGCCTTTAGTGACTGTTGAAGTATGGTGCGGAACAAAACCCGAGCAGGAGAAGGGGAAAAATAACTTAACATATTGGGGGGGAGGAAGAGAAGAGACGAGACGAGCGGTGAATCTTTTCTACACGGTCATCAATACCCACACTGCCCAGAGCCAGGAGGAAACAGTTTGAGAGATAGTAAGCTAGACATCTGCTTTATAGAGGTAATTTGTACTAAAAGGCTGCTGCTAAAAGGATGTTTTGTGTGTGTGTGTGTGTGTGTGTGTGTGTGTGTGTGTGTGTGTGTGTGTGGCAGAATGAGAGAAATTGGGCAACAGAAAGTGAAAGCTCAGCTGGAGGGGACACTGTCTAATGAGATACGGGGGGAGTTAAAGATGGATCGACCCGGATGAAGCCGGAACCGAAACAACACATTGCAAAGTCCGGAGTGGATCTGCAGCAGCGGGACGACAACAACACTGCTACTTCCTGCTCGGTTGATCTAACAAACACGTATAGATTTAACATTTCTGATATCTTTAACTTATGATCTCATCGTCTCAACAGCATGTTTTTATCGAACGAAGGTAATAATAATTCTCCTAAGACGGAGATTCTTTCATTGTTATCGAACGCTCCCAAGGCCGAGCGTCAAGGACTTTCACGGCCGGCGGGGGGAGACACGAAAGAAAGACAGAAAGATAGACAGAAGAGAGAACAGAGAGTAGAAAAATATATATAAGCCTTCAGCTGAGCCACAACCTCCCCTGATTTCCCCTGATAAGGCAGGTTACACAGGGCACGACTGGCGGCTTGTGTGTGTGTTTCTATGTGTGTGTGTGTGGATGTTTGTGGCCTTCAAAAACCCCGATGGTTGTTCTTAAGGAGGCAAGAGAAGGAGAGAGAGACAGAGAGAGAGAGAGGTGGTGTCAGAAATAGTAGAAACTTTGATCTGCCCTCTAACCAACCATAAAGGACAGAGTTTATATTTTTGACATGAAGCACCCTGGGAGCTGATAGAGAGCAAAGCAGGGAGGACCGGAGGATACAGAGAGAGAACCAGAACCTCAGAGAGAGAGAAAGAGATGGTGGTATGTGCAGCTAATGGTCTGCAGGATTCTGACATTAGTTATCCAAAGTGGCGAGTAAAACTGCGGCGACCGTCCTGCAGCGATTCTCCATCAGCACCGCGGTCAGAGCCACGCTAAGCAAACCCCTCCACCCTTCACCTACATCCTAGAAAAGCTGCCGGTGATTCAGCATCATTAGGTAAAAACTTTGCCTCGGGCTGAATTGCTATTTCCTGTGTGAAAATATTAGCTTACTGAATATTAGATAAAGAGCCAGGTGCTGAAAGTAAAATGGGGCAGGCTGTTTTTCCTGCAGTAACACACTCGACTTTCACGTCTCTGAATCAGAGATCGGTGTCACGACTCTGCAGACCGCTTTTTTAAACTTTTATTTTTTGTGTGTCTGTGCTTTGTCACTGTTAGACTTTTGCATCTGATTTTGTAAATTACTGGTTTAACGCCCTCACAACAAGAACAGCTCGACTGAATCCTGGAGGCGTTTTATAGATTAGAGTTAGGCAGGTTTAAAGGTGCGATATGTAAGATTGAAGTCCTGCCAAATTCATACTCTAAATAAATATGGGAGCACCATAATATTGCTAGCTGTAACTGTTAGCTCAGTTAGCTGTGCAGCTAGCAGTCCAGAATGAAGACAGAGTTTGTCTTCACAGGATTTCTCTCTCTCGATTTCAACTCTAAACTGTTATTTATTTTACATTCAACTGATCATTTACTTCATTTGTATTCTTATATTATAGCAGCTTTAAATAATGATAAAAATAAAGATTCCAGGGTTCAACAAATAAATAAAATTTTGGCATCTCAAATATTTGCAGAGTGAACCCTCTTCCCAAATAAATCAATTAAGGATCTCTGAAAAAGAGAATAAACCCAGCGTCTCTAACGATGAGGAGCTAGCTTTGTTTCCTTCAGACATACAAAAGAAACAAGGGTAGAGAGAATAAAACAGAGAGAGAAACACCGACCCTGCGTTCGATTTCAACGGTCAGAACTGAAAACTCGTCACAACTGATTTTCCATTTAGAATCAGAATCGTGACACAGCTCATCAGAAATTCTGTTTTTTGTTCTCCGTCTTTGAATTTAATGACTTGTTTAAAGTATTTTCTATCTAAAATCTCATAACATCATTTCTTTTCTGTCACTCAAATGAATTAAGAGTGAATTTTCTTACATATTATCATAATTTCGACATCCACATCCTGACAGATGCTCACGTGTTTATTTGCTCAGCAGATTTCGAACACACGCAGATTTTTTTTTGACCTTTTTCCACAATCAGATTATGGTATTCCTGCTGCGTGTTATCTGTTACTCCCCTTCCATTTCTTAGTAGGAGAATGAATGATCCATGGGACTGTTCAGTATTCTAGTGTGAGACCCTTCGCCAGACATGATGATGGCTCCTTTGGGACCCGAGAGGGAGATGGAAAAGACTGTTGAGAGGCATTTCGATCTGGGAGTTAAAAATGAAAAGTGACGTTTGCGAAACTGCTGCGAGAAAGGCCGAAGGGAGGAAGGGAGGCGCGTGAATCGCATACGTTCATTTGTGTACGTGTTATTGGTGTGTGCCAGAGAAACTTCTTGACAGGTCTGTGGCACGTTAAAGGACATGTGGTGGTTTACGGTTTCAGGTTTGAGCAGTCTAACACATGGCCCTCGATCTGATGTTTCATCATGTGCTGCATACAGTACCGCGTATGAATGTGAAGTAGGAAACACAACGGCCGACTTACAGGTCTGTGGTGTGTTCGGGGATGTGCGGAGGTAAACGGGTCAGCTTGAGATTGGAGCAGTCGACCACGGTGCCTTCGCAGCGACATTTCTCCGGACACACCAGGTCCTGGAAACACTCTCCACTCAGACGACTGCGATAGTCCTCCTGACCTGCAGCGGGAAAAAGAGGGGAAGGGAAGGAGACCGAGAGAGAGACGGAGAGAGCAAGTGAGCAGAGAAACAGGGAGGGAGGACGGATAA
Organism: Acanthopagrus latus; assembly: GCF_904848185.1. Taxonomy (NCBI): domain Eukaryota; kingdom Metazoa; phylum Chordata; class Actinopteri; order Spariformes; family Sparidae; genus Acanthopagrus; species Acanthopagrus latus. The sequence continues at coordinate 28,157,936 of NC_051056.1, forward strand.
AAAGGTTAGAGAGCAGGAAGAAAAGGGAGGGAATGCAGAGAAGGCAGGTAAATTAAGTCAGCAGACAGAGACAGAAAGAAAGAGAGCGACAAAGACATCAGAAAGAAAGTATTGTCTCATTTACATATAGATTTAAAGACATTTCTGGATATCTTATAAAGACATATCATCCCAATAACTTGCATATTCAGATGTCTTGCCGCTGACAGGTTTTCAATATCTGTCTAAACTGTTTCTTGTTGAAGTTTAATTGTTTGGAAAATTCCCACTTTTGTGCTAATTTCAGCTGTCAGACGCTGCGAGACGTAATTACCCGACCGCTCGTTTGGAGGACATGAATGAACTGTATCAACATCATCTATTAACACAGAAACAGGCTGCAGCGTGGAGCTGTACAGCAGGCGGGGAGGGTTCATCCTGCACGGTGACACTGTACATCACATTAACAGACACATATCTGTGTGGTTTAACCCGGGATGTTTGTGTTTTGAAAAGGCGAGCCAGGAACCGCTTCTGTTATTCAGATATGATGTGAGCAGATGTTATTTATGACCGCTCGTGCCGGTGGAGTCAACCTGGTTTGCATCACGCTGCACTCGCATTCGTGCAGCACGTACGGTCTTTACAGTTCTCACGGTTATCACTACCTCCATCTCTTCCTCTCTCTCTCTATTCCAACCTTGTTTGTCCATCTGCTCTCTGTCACTGTAACCTTTTTCTGTTTTCTGACTGCTCAGAGTCTCTTTATGGCTCATATGTTTCCTACTTGTGACTGTACGGGAACCAAGACCACCTATCGAGCGCTAATCCGCAATGAAACATCCTCAGTAATGATCGACCGCCAATCGAGGGGCGGCGACCTGTTGGGAGAATTGGCTGTTTAGCTCCTTTCAGCGGCAAAATGCTCTACAATTACATCTATGAGCTGCTGCGAAACCTGTACAGTTGGCAGGTTGACGGAAAAGGGGAAACGAGCAAGGGAGCGAATGGAGAAACGAGCAGAGGATTGTATGTGGGGATGTTTTTATGTACTAAAGAACAGAGGAAAGAAGAGGAAAGAAACTCGTATAACAGAGTTTTTACTTTAACCAGTGGAGCAGAAGAGAGAGAAGCTGTGGTGGGATCAGCCATGCTAGCCGCCTGAAGCACTGCTGTCAGAATATCAGACAGTGGAGGCAGGTGTCGGTGTGTGGCCAGAGTTAGTTTGACTAGGACGCTAACAACAGCACGCTGTAATATTTTAAATTATGCATCTTTCTATCAAACACTCAAAGGGACAGTTCACCCCAAAATCTAAAATCTGTAGTTCAATTTGAATCATCTAGATCGTCTTCGCTGTGAGCTGCTGAGTTTTGGAGATATTTCTGCCTCAATGCGAATAAAATGGAACGAGAGGAATTCAAAACATATTCAAATTTAACTAAACAGCATTAGTTACTCAAAATCATCTACAGACGCTGACAGCTGTATTTTCTTGGTCATCAAAGCGCTGAAGGAGGTGCACATAGATTCATGAATGACAAGCTAACTCACAATATCTTGATGAAGATGAAGTCATCCAGGTCATGGTAACTCTGGACATTTCTTCTTCATTTCTAACTAACTGGAGGGGAGTCGCAGGCTTTTAAACCCTGCGTGGGAGTGTCCTTAAGCTGGGACATTAAGCTAGCTAACCTGACACCTTACAAAAGGATGCCATTAATGTTTACATCCCACACGGTCATGAGCATAAGCCTCTTATCCATGAGTAGATGTGCACCTCGGTCTGTGCTATGATGCGGTCGGTGGGTGAAGTTCAGTACAGCGACGAGGTTTGTGGATTATTCTGATTAACCGCACAATGATGTCTGGAGAGAGAATTTTTTGGTCAGTCTTTCAAGCGTGGGTTTTTGTTTTTGGCGCTCTTTGCTCCACAATTCGACTGACACCCAGTTCGGTCATATTCCAGAGACAGGCAGCGAATAAAACTCCACTTCTCTCTGATGAAGGCTCGGTTCTGAAACATGTTTGTTTTTTTATGCCCACCATCAAACATACATTTGTTCTGTGAGAGTGCTGGAGTTTTGTCCGCTGTTGATTCGCTGCCACTTCTGTGCACAGCAGAGAGCAATTTTTATGAGTGAAAGTTTAATCAGATTGAAGTGGAAGTGGGTCCGTGTGGTGGTGGTGTGACTGCACTTTAACAAGTGTTTGTCTTTATGTAGTTTGAGACTCTAACAGAGCCTCATTGATACTTCAGGAGAAACAGCACTTAAAGCAGAAGAAGGAGGGTGTGTTGAGAAAATTGAGCTAAGATTTATGCTGGCTATTGAGAACTCACTGTGGCGATTGGTGCTTTCGAACGGACACATTTTCGTTATTCATCCCTGACTGAAATATCTCAACGTTAGCTCGCTTGTCTGCGGCTCAGTGACGTCCGTTTATTTCAACCGCAGTTACCGTCCCATGCGTCAGAAGCCCCGCACAGAAAATGCAAACCAACGAGAGGTAAAGAATTTTAGCCCTCAATTGTTTTTGCTCCAAGGCGCGTGATTGGCTGGGAGAGGCAGGTGGGTGTGTGCTCGGCGGTCCCTGGCGCTTGACGGAACCATGTGATGTCACAGTAGGCGGGGCCACATGGTTAGATCAAGCACAAGAGACAGCTGCACGAACCAATCAGAATGCAGGTCCACACAGGAGGAAGGTGGGGCAACAGAGAGCTGCACCAAATCAGTCAGGAGGGGGCAGGGGTCCATTCAGGATAGGAGAGGCAACAGACAGCTGCAGATCCACACAGGAAGGGGACGGGACCAGAGAACTTGCCCACCAATAGCGAAAATGTCCACACAGGTCCAGAGAGGAAGAGGAGATGCAAGGAGAGGCATGGGACTGCAGACAGGAAGCGCTGAAGCAAAGAGGGCCGCCGCAACCAGCTTTAGGAGCATTTTTAATCTGTTTATCTGGATTAGCTCCGGAGCGCTAACATGAGGGGCTTGCTCACCGCCGGGAACCGGCCACGCTAAAAATGGACCACATGTGCTCACGGTGCTGCAAAGCACTCTGGATAAAAGCCTCCACCATTTAATAGTATTGGGTATGCTATTCATTGTGTGCCCGGTTTAGGCCGGGACATACCACTCCTGAGAAGAGGAGGGGTGTGAAACTCATGTCACCAGATTGTCTGTCAAACCTTCTGCAGTGATCCACATCTGTTTTATAATACTTAATCATTAAATATCTGCTTTTTTGCTGTTTTCATTTAGTCATAGAAGGCGACTACTTGAAATGAAATATGTGCTTTTACATTGTTTTTCACTGTAAAACAAACACAGAACATGTTGCTGAATCAAATCACAAGAATGCTTCAGCTTATCAAATGTGCAATATGTAAGATTTTTTATAATTTTCTTTATTTTTGTTAGCATGCTAACCAGTTAGCCCCAGAGTGTCCTTCCCCATAAAAACCTAGCTGCTAGGTTAACTGGGCTAACGAGCTAACCGCGGCTACATTTAGCAATACTCAGCAGTTAATCCCATGATATGAGGCTCCCCATTTGTTCGGGTTGAGATTTCCAAGGATGGCAAATACTTACTTACTTGACCTTTAAAGATATTTAGAAAATAGCCAGTTTCAACCACAACGCGATAATTCTATTACATGATCATCAATCCGGGTCAGTATAAAGTTAAAGTGACGGCGGGAGACATTTTTGTGCTCGCAACCGCAGCTCGAGCACAATTCAAATAGTTTGTGAAATGACCGTGAGGGGATTTTAAAGACGTTCAGTTCCCCACAATCCATAAAAAGTCATAATATTTAAGACAAAGACAACAATGTGAGGAGCCACCGGAGAGCGGCTCCGTTAAGTGTAAAGAGTCAGACACACACTCGTTCACACACAGTCTACGGCCGGTCCCTGCTGAGGTCGTTACCGCGCCGCTTCAGTTTACTCAATTGGTCTGTGGTGTAATTAGTGAGACCCGCGGCACGTATCAAAGGAAACGACAATAACACAACACCACCAGAGAGTGTGAGCCGATGTTAATGTTTCAGTGAGTGCGTATCAATTTATAACACGCATAAAAACTACATGTGTTTTTAACGTTTCAGCTTCGCGTCTCGGTATCATTTATTAACCTCCAGAGGCGACTCCCTGCCGCATGTCTGCTTGTGTGTGTGTGTGTGTGTGTGTGTGTGTGTGTGTGTGTTTCAGGTGTGTCTGTGTGAACTCATCTCCTCTCACCTGTGCACCTGAACTTCTTGCCTTTGACCTGGCTGATGCGTTTGTTCGCCAGCCTTCTGGGGTGGCTGCAGCGGGCTCCACTGGTCTCAATGGGGTTGTCGAACAAGTAGTCTGCCAGCCACTTCAGGTGACAGTCACACATGAAGGGATTCTGGGCCAGGTGACTGGAGGAGAGGGGGAGAGGAGGCAGAGAAAGGGAAGGGTGATGGGTTTGTTCAGACAGTTCCCTACGTAACATTTCCTGACTGAATCATAAACCATCAAAGTCGTTACAAGTGTGGCTTCAAACTGCTCTGCTAACATGCAGGAAGTAACAGAAACTTTGTCCTCTTTCCGTCATGATATCAGCGGTAAAGTTGCTGACTGGAACCAACTAAATCCCCCTCCTCTCACCCCTCCCTATCCCAAGCACGAAGGAGAACTCCAGGTGGCCTTCAGGTAACTTAGACCCTCTCTAGAGCCGGTCAGTAGATATGTAGATGTGCTGATGGATCTCCTCTAAAACTGCTGAAAAAATGGCTGAAAAATCCAGTTACCTAAATAGCTGCAGATTAGTTTCCTGTCGATCGATGATCCATTAAATCACTTTAACTAAGTGTCCTGTACAAATACTCTTCAGCATCTGCTAGTTAGTTCTTCTGGGTTTTGACTCTTTACCTCTTGACAGGTTGTTTTCATCTGTGTCAGTTTGTTGGTTTGTCAGCAGGATTACCCAAAAAACTACTGAACGTATTTCTACAAAACCTGGATGGAGGTCGGGTCTCGACCCAGAATAGACTCTATTAACTTTTGATGCAGATCCAGATTAAAGGACAGATAAGGGCATTTCTTCTCACTTTCTTTGACTTTAAATATCTTCATTCATTGTCAAGGAATAATGCACGGACCTTGGTGGATGTACGCGCCTCACCGAGTGCCATTCCAGTTACTGTCTGGGTTCTGGACTCTTATTGTTTGCTGTGACTGGACTGACTTCTTCTGTATGACCACCTGCTTCCTTCAGTAAAGACTTCACCTTCTGGGATCTCACTCTGAGTCTCGTGTGATTCTCTGTACCCATTCTGTTTCCCAGAACCGCCCAACAGACGGATCGTTTTGATGCAGTGACCCAACAGAAAACACTGACAGGGTCAAACACCCCATCGGTACACGTTAAAGTTAACCCAGTCTTGCGTCGGTGCTGTATTGATTCGGCACCGGGTCAGAAGTTGCTGGGAGTGTGTTTTATTGACTACACTCACAGAGTCTTGATGGAGCGCAGAGGGGCGAACAGGCCTTTGCTGATGGTTTGCAGCTTGTTGTCGTACAGTGACAGCAGGTTGAGGTTCTGCAGGTCCTGGAAGGTGTTGACTCTCAAACAGTTGATTTTGTTGGCATTCAGCAGCCTGAGACACAAAAGAAGAGCAATTCAGCGTCTGTTATTTATCTGTATTTGTTTTACTGTTTAGCTTCATATCTCTGCGCGCTGCACAAACAAAGATAAACACGCACAAGGTTAATGAGATAATTTATTTTCTCGGATGCATCTCTTCTGCAAAAAACACTACTTTTCTCTCCCCCGTCGTTGTTTTTCCCCACTATTTCTTCCCTATAGCCTCGTCTACCCTCTCCACACACTCATGATTATATTTTCTCTGGCCATGACACATAAATCTGAAAAAAATTGTGGTTTTATTTATTTTCACTTTCTCTCTACTGGAGAAAGGAGGGGAATGTCTCCTGTTGGGTGGGAGTGTAATATCTTGTTTTGATGGGAGAGACAGATGGCGAGAAGAGGAGGGAGGGGGGAGAGAAAAAGGAAGGAGGGAGAGAAAAGATAGACGAATGGAGATGGAATGGAGGAAATAATGGAGCGAGACAGAGAAGGGGCAGGCGAAAAATTTAACTTGGAGTGACACGGATATACAATTAAGTGAAAGGGGGCTGACAGGCAAAATGGAGGAGAGGGAGAGGAAGGGAAATGAGAAATGTGATAGAGGGATTAGGTAAATGACAGGAAGGGTCTGCACCTCCACCCTATCCTCCGTCTGTCTGTCCTCTCATACCTGCACTTCATTAGCTAATATAGCCAAGTTTGCAGCTTTTTCACATTCTTGCCCTCCTCGCCTCACTCGTTCTCATCCTCACACAAAACCTCTTCCCTTTCTTTTCATTCTCTGCTTCTTTGTCCCTCACACACACTACCCTCTTTCTTTCTTTGCTGTCAGACAGGTGACTAACTCTGCAGCTCGGCTTAATCATCTCAAGTCATCCTAACGAGCACCTATACCGGCATAACCCACTTCTACGTACGCGCTCAGGCAGCAGACACACACTCGCTGCTCTGCGACATATACACGCCTCATTAGGCGGCTCACAGGGGGAACTAATTACTTGAAACTGCACCAGTAAAACAAAGCAGCGCAGACAACATAAACAGCAGCCCGGTGGCTGTACACAGCAATAAACACACCTTTGTCACGGCAGGTTGACAATGCTGCTTGATTCAGCGGTGAGAGCTGATATATAATTTATAATTATCACACTATACGGGAGGAAAAACAGCGTCTTTATGATTCCTGACAAACTGACAGACTTCTCTCCCTGTCAGCGGTGAGATATTAACAGACACGTTCCCTCCCTGCGCCTGCTGAGCGAGCGCTAACACCCGCGGGCAGTGTCTTTGTGGGATTGACCAATGATGTGGCAAGACATGAATATTAACTAGCCGTCCGGCTCTTTATTTATTCATTGATCGAAGCCGTCACAATCCCACAGAAGTCGTGAATTACCCCCGATTAAAGAGGACACACCTTTGTGCATAAACAAACGTAAAGCCATCGGCGTTGCTGGTGTTTAACGTTTTACGACGGCGGCTTCACGACGAGCTCTGAGGGAATTTCCTTCCCAGTCTGGGAATACTAAATGTTAATGATGTCACCTTGTACATACACTTCATCTGAAACTTAAATTTGATCTCCTCTCTTATATTATCTGCGTTATGTTTCTCCATATTTTCTCACTCCTAACATCTTTTTATCCATCTTTTCGTCTCCATCCATTAATTTATCCATCCATCCTCCCTCCCTCCTCTCTCTCTCTCTCTCTGACTATGCACCATGCATCCCAATGATCCACCTAAGCCCGTAAAAAGGTGTTTGTGGGTTAGATTCACTCATCCTCATTCTCTTTGCTTCGCTTCCCTTTACGATGGAAAAGCCCAGAACATTAGCTGTTTCTGCAGCGGACTGCGGCATTTTTTTTTTCCCGCGTGGGGGCCATATGCCACAAACAGAACCGATGTAACCGTTATATAGGAGACAGAATCTTTACTGCATGCT